>NW_022631031.1:15217477-15817477 GCF_010015895.1 Lontra canadensis | reverse complement strand
TTTGATCATAATGTGCCTTAACCCTTATTTCCTTAGACTCTGTTCCCCTGTATTGTTTGCAAATGCGACTTACTTTCCATGGGACCATTAGAGCCTGAAAGTGCAGTCCCTTCCAACTTAACACTCTCTTCCAGATAGTCCAAATGTCCTGCTTGTTCAGTTAATATTAATAGAGCACTTATTATGCACCTGGTTTCCTTTTAAACCCTTTATATTTGTCAAGTCTTTTAATCTTCCCAAAAAATCTATGATGAGGTTATTATTATTATGCCCAACATACAGAAAACTGAGATACAACTAGTCCAAGGTCACCCAGCTAGTGGATAACTGGCAGAGGTTATTACAAACTAGGCATTCTTAATGGCTACAATATAGTGCTTTATTTAAATGACTCCACATTTTAAACTATGGCCTTAAAGCAATAACAAATGTGTAAAATTAAAACACATAAAGCCTTGATAATGTTGGATGTGTTTTCAAGGTAGACTTTTTATTAATATTGAATATTGAAAAGTGCATAAATCATGTTCAGAGGTAACTATCACTCACGTAGAGAAACAGAATATAACCAGAGCCCGCTGTTCTATTCCCTCTTACGCTCTTAAGTTTCAAAGTCCAAAATAAGTATCCCCTTATTATTTAAAAGCTGAACTCCATAATCTATTTAAAACCCTAATTAAATTCATTTCCATAGTAATATACTCTTTCTAGAATAGTGATCCTCAAAATGCGGTCCCCAGACAAGCAGCCGCTCTAGCATCATCTGGGAACTTGTTAGACTTGCAAATTCAGGGAACTCAAGCCAGACCTACAGCACAGAAACTCTGGGAGTGGAGCCCAGCAATTATGTTTCAACAACCCCCGAGCGGACTGTGACGAGAGCAAAGGTTGGAGAGACATGGATGTACGTCCGCTGGAGTGGTTTTGGTTGGGGATAGCATACTGTCTTACGCGAATACTAGCGTATGAAGCGTTACCCTTAAATAACAGTGACAAGTTCTAATAACCTACCTTTTTGAAGTACACCGCGGGTAAGATGCTTTTCTATTTTAACTAACCGCGTTTCCGTTCCCGTCTATACTGCATTTTATCAGGACTAGAAAGCAGGTCCCTCACTTCCTAATTTCACCGGTAGCCTGGGCTGTACTAGTCCAGTTGACCCGCAAAGCCCCGCCCCAGCGCCGCCGCGAATTCAACATCCAGAGGCGGGAGCAGGAATCGGCCAATCAAAAGCAGCGCTCGCCCATCCTGGCAGTGTGATTGGTGATTTCCCACCGGCGGACGCGACCCGTGGGGGCACGCCCAGGGTCTTTCAGCACCAGCCAATCCTCGCTCGGCGCCTGGAGGGGCGGACCCGTTCGAGTGATTTAACATGGCGGACAGTGCCGCCGTAGAAGCTCCGAGTCCGCGGGGTTGTGCGGATGGGGAGGACGCAGACCCCCCAGAAGAGGGGATGGCAGAAACGCCGAGAGATGATCAGGAGCAATTTGAGTGCCAGGAATTGCTCGAGTGGCAAGTGCAGGTGGGGGCCCCCGGGGAAGAAGAGGCCTCCGGCCCGGTGGCGGAGGCCGAGGCGATAGCTGCCGGCTGGATGCTCGATTTCCTCTGCCTCTCTCTTTGCCGGGCCTTCCGCGACGGTCGCTCCGAGGATTTCCGCCGGACCCGCGACAGTGCCGAAGGTGAGTGCTGGGCAGGCCCGGCGGGGGGCTGCGCTGGGGCCGGGGCGACGACGCGCGGCGGGGCGGGAACGGCGGCGGGCGGTCGAGGCCTAGTTTGCTGCGCCGTATACCTAGTCGGGTCGGTGACAACGGGGGCTGCTGCGGCCGTCAACCGGAGAGACCGAGGCTCTGAGGAGAACGTCGGTTCGAATCTCTCACTGGCCCGTTTTCAGCTTCTCAGTTTTTCTCAGATTCTTGTTTTTCCTCTTCAGTAAAAAGGATAAGACCCCTCCCCCTTTGTAGAACTGATACAGGATTCGGTGAGTGAAAATGTATAAAATTGCCCAGTATCCCAAGTCCTTTTTCTTCTTTGGTGCTTGTATTTGTTGTTTCTTTCGACTCAGGTATTCCTGTGATGGCGTTTATGAAGCGGTCACAATGGCCTCCAAGTGACCCAAGCCCCGGGGTTTTCTGTTATTTTGTGAGCTTTTCCAATCCCGTTTGGCCTACTTGCACATTAATAGGCTGCAGGAAAAAAATAACTTGTCAGTGAAATGTGCTCCTTAGACAACACAGCCTTTGACCGACAAAGACACAGACTCCTAGAGAAGACTAGCCTAGCTTTTTTAGTGGTACCAGAAAGGTGTTCTGCTATTTATTTATTTGTTTATTTATTTATTTATTTATTTTAAAGATTTTATTTATTTATTTGACAGACGGAGATCACAAGTAGGCAGAGAGGCAGGCAGAGAGAGAGAGAGGAGGAAGCAGGCTCCCCGCTGAGCAGAGAGCCCGTTGCGGGGCTCGATCCTAGAACCCTGGGATCACGACCCAAGCCGAAGGCAGAGGCTTAACCCACTGAGCCACCCAGGCGCCCCTCTGCTATTTAATATAAAATTAAATACTTTGTAAAACTATATGGACACATTTCATCTTCATGGTAATCCCATTGCTTAGGCAAGTAATTTTAGTTTATAGAGGAGTGGACTAATTAAGCAGCCTCCAGTATTGGTAGGTTCAAGGGAATGTTCCACACTTGCGCCTTATCTTCCAGTTCAAGAACCCTTCCTCCAGCTCTGTCGGATAACACTGAAGCCATGGTTAGTTAACATGAATGAGAAAGTTAAGTTGTAAATTAGTGTATTACAGTGATTTATTTAAAAAGTCCACTTTGGGGAAGAGGGTACAGTTATCTGCTTGTCAATGAATTTGGGTTGGAAACATCAGTATGACTTCCGGTTTGGCTTAATTACCTTAATACCTTAATACAGGTATAGATGGTGTTCAGAAACAAAGTTCAGCCAAGTAAATTTGCAGATGTAACTGCAGAGCTAATAAGCAATTTCATGAATTGGGCAGACAACATCCCACCTAGCGAGTAGGCAGGGAGCTTGGTGTTGTACAAAATGGAAGATTTTTATAGATGGAAGGTGGGGCAAGAATGTTATTAGCAAAAGAAAAGGATTGTTTTAGGCTTAGGTACTTTCCCTTAGGAGGAAGAGCAGGGGGTCGTATGCAGATTACCTCATCTTCCTTTGGGGCTGGAGAGGACCCATTTGGCAGACTCTGGCTCCAGTCACAAAATTCCTTCCCAACAGGTTAAGACTGTATTTCTGGGGGACATTGAAAGTGCAATTAGATTTGGTGTTAAGCCCCAGTTTGGGCCAGTGGTTCTCTTTTAACAGTGATTACATACAGAAGTATGAATGTAATATCCATATATAAATGGGTATTTCTATACATCTCTAGACACAGGTTAATATATACGCATGTATTTCCTCGTTCTGTTAGATGAAAGTGCACAGAAGCAATGTAACCCTAAGTAGCAACCCATCACTGGTTTCTAGTATCAGGCCTTAAGAAAGACAGCCAGAGCTCTTTGGAGAAATGGCCTGATTCTGGGACTGGGACAGGAAGTGTGCAAGATGAACCTGGAGCATCTTGTACCAGAAAATAAGGAAATGGAAAAATCATCCAAACAAAAAACCCCCACAGCGGTGACATTACAAAGGGACAGGAACCAACTGCAAGAGCTGCCAATGGCCAGAGCAACTTGAGTAAGAAAATAGTTTGGATTAGAACCCAAAGGTCAAATAATTATCTATGAGCCCATAATGATGGAATAAATAGTGGGAAAAATAAATAAGTGGGAGAAGAAACAAATCTCATACAGAAGAATTCAGGTAATTTATGTAGTAGCTACTGTGTTCTCAAGGAAGTGAAGTATAACACCCCATTCCTTAAATGCGTGCTGTGCATAGGGACTTTATTTTGAAGACTACAGTATGGACTTGGAGGGAGGATAATTTCACAGTAGAGAAACCTAACAAACACTACTTAACCCCTAGGCAGCAAAGTCAACAGGAACAGTGCCAGTGGTGGTATGTACACTTTATATGATGTGTTGAAGATAGAACTTCTTTGATCTTTCTCCCAAAACCCCTTCACTCATTCAAATTGTAAGGAAAACATCAGACAAACTACAATACAAAATGCCTCAAAACTGCCAAGGTCCTCAAAACCACGGGAGTCTGAGAAACTTTCATAGCCAAGCGATGCCTAAAGAGACATGATAACTGAATGTAATGTCCTGGGTGGGATCTACAGCAGAAGAAGGACATGAAGTAAAAACTAAGAAAATCTGAATAAAGTATGGACTCTAGTTAATAATGTATATATTCTGTACTAATATAAGATGTTACTAACGGGAAACTGGGTGGAGGGAGTATAGGACTTAATCTTCACAATACTGTAAATTAAAAACCTTTCTAAAAAATAAAGACTCCTTTTGAGGTTCTAGAACAAGATCCAAAGAATAATCTAGGCCACCTCTATTATTTTGAAGTTAAGGGCACAGAAACCCAGAGAAAGTAAACTATTTTCAAAGTTGCTCTGCTAATCAGTGACATGTAAATTTGAACATAGTGTTAGCTCTCTCCATTTTTGACCAAAAGGACTCCCTTTTATCTTTTATAGGATTTCATTTTTTACAATTTTCAGTGTTATAAAAATACACAACTCTTGATGCTTTCTCAAAAATTCTTAGCACTTTCATTCTGACTCAGAATTGTTCTCACACCTCACTTAATTCAGATAATACCTTTTCCAGACTGTTATTCCTAACCTGTCACTTTGCATGGGAAGCAGTGTAAGATAGTGGGTAAGAGCATGAGCTCCAGAATAAATTGTCTGAATTTGATTCCCGACTCTTCTACTTTCTAGTTGTAAGACCTGAATCAAGTTACTTACCTTTTGGTACCTCAATTTCTTCATCTTTAGAATGGTGACAGTAGTATCTACCTCACAGAGCTGTTGATCCGTATAAAGTAAGGTTTCTCAGCCTCAGCACTGTTGACATGTTGCACCACATAATCCTTTGTTCTGTGCATGCATGAGAGTAGAGGGGGGCGAAGGTGGGGCTTCTGTACGTAGTAGGATGTTTAGCATCCCCCTGACCTCAACTACTAGATGCTAGGAGCATTCCTCTTACATTCATGATAATCAGAATTGTCTCAGACACTGCCATAACTCCTCTAGGGGTCAAAAGGACCTAGTTGAAAACCGCTGGTGTAAAGTGCTTAGACTAGTACCTGGTATTAGAAGTGCTTAAACATGGTTGCTGTTGTAGCTAGTCATTAGATCTCCCTTATGTGTCTGTCAGCAGTGTTTGGTTACAAGTGAGGAAAAAGCAGATAGCAAGGTTCAACCAGGTTTTCATTGTTTTTGCTTTGTTTATTGTCTGACAGGTACAAAGAACAGAAGGGCAGTGGTGTATAAGGTAATTTGTAGTTTTTGCATAATGGACTAAAGGGAAGTGAAGATAGAGGTCTGACTTTCTTCTCTAGAATAGAGTATATTTTGTTTTGCTTTTTTGTACCATACTTTTAACCTTTGTGGCATTAAAATTTTAATAACTTGCATAAATTTGGGGTTGTGTCTTCTCAAACTAAAACCTTCCTGAGGAGCAGGGGCTATCTTATCAGTCCCTAACATTGGCTAGCAGTAGATGTTTACTAAATATTGAATGAATTGTTTAAATTTTATTTAAGTTTTGTGCTGTCTCTGAATCCTGTTTAATTATATTGCGGCTATATTTGGTCCAGATAATCTCTAGGATAGCACAAGAGTATGCTATTTTAGAATTTGAAATAAATACAAATAAATGTATTTGTCTCTTACCTCCTTAGTTACTGCAGGACTGCTTTTTGATTTTGCTAGCTGATTTAATCTTTATATACAACAGCCAAGCCCTGGATGAAGTATAACAGTGGCATCTTCAGGTTTTACTTTATAAACATTATTTCCTCAGAGAAGCTTTCCTATCTTATCCCTCCAGCTAGCTACTAAAACACACTCTAAGCTTTGTTATATTGTACCCACAGCATTCTGTACTTGTCTTTTTCAGTTTTCCCCATGTTTTTACTTTAATTACTCAATCACTTGTCTTTCATTTCTACATAGTAATAAACTCATTGAGGCCCAGGATTATGGTTTATGCACCATGATACTTACTGCCTAACACAATATCTGGGTGGGCATTCAAGTAGTTGGGAGATTAATATATTTTTTAAAGATTTTATTTATTTATTTGACAGACAGAGATCACAAGTAGGCAGAGAGGCAGGCAGAGAGACAGAGGAAGAGAAGCAGGCCTCCTGCTGAGCAGAGAGCCCGATGGATGCTGGGCTCGATCCCAGGACCCCGGGATCATGACCCGAGCCAAAAGCAGAGGCTTTAACCCACTGAGCCACCCGGGCACAGGGAGATTAATATTAATAAATTTGTTTCTATACATCTGCAGTCTTATTTCTTTGGAGTTAGGGTTGTGGAGAAACAGAGGTTTTGATGGAAAAATAAACTTTTAATTGCTGAGATTGTATCCTGGAAGTTTTTAAACCAATAGCAGAAGGGGACTAGAGGTAGTTGGTAAGCTGGGGCCTAAAGTTGCTACCTCTTTCCATGTCTGCCCCCCGTGACTTCCTGTCTCAAACCTAATTACAATAGGGAAGGGAACTATTCTCTTTATTTTGCTGGGTGATGATCTAGACTGGAGACGGAGAAGGGGGTGACCACAAGTTCCCAAGAATGAGGGACATAAGTCCATTCTTGTACTGTCTCTGTCTGAGGTACGATCCCTAAGACCCCTATCAAAGGGTAAAAGGTAGCTATATGGACTCAGTTTGCTTCCAGACATTTTCCAGAGCTTTTCTATCTAGCAGTCACCAGTGCACAAAGCAAAAACCAAGGCACACCCATGACAGCCCCTTCGAATTTCCAGAGTAAGTGTTAGAGCTGAGCGGCAGCTTTTGAACATTCCTCTTAGATGAGCTGCATTATGATTTTTTTTTTTTGCCCTGAGGAACCACACTCAAGGTGGTTTTAGCCTGGGAATTAGAACATGGAGCACCTTATTCTGCCACCACAAACTCTTCCACCAGCCAGCTTGGCAGGTCTGACCTGCTCACTGTCCACTTCTCCGCTTGCCCGGGAGCCTCTGCTTAGCAGAGCATTATAGCAGAGTGTTAAGATGAAAGTGCAGAGCAACCGTTGCCAGAGGTGGCTGCCCTGAGGGAGGTCATGCGTCCCTGGGCCCATAGTCCTGGGGGGCTCAGTGTCACACCTGTCGGGACTGCAGGACCAGCTTGACCAGCTTCACTGGCCTCCTGCCTCCCTCTGATGTTATGCTGTGGCCCTCCGGGAGCTTCCGCATCAGGGCTGCTGAATGCTGGAGTTGCCTCTTGGGGCAGAGGCTTTATTGCAACATCCCTAAGGTGAGAAAGACCAACACACTGTTGGATTCGGCTGTGAGCTCACTTCTTCAGACCCGCACAGCCTCTGGAAAAGGCGTTTGGGCCTAGGGTCTAGTACCCTGTTGCCACCGGGGCCATCCCTGTCTTCGGTCAGCTTGCCCCCCAGTAAAAATGTTATTTTTAAGTTTTTGTGAACTTAAGAGACTCACTTAACTGAAACCTTGACTGAAATAATATAAAGTATTTCCTATAATAGGAGTTTTAAGGTATAAAATAAGCTTCCAGCTAATGATTTGACACATTTTATAGTTTTGAATCTAATTGTCCCTTTTTGTTAGTATAGAGTGCTACTTGTGGAAGTAATATTAAATATTTATTATTCTGCATGTGAAAAACTATTTTATTTTGTAAGTGTTCATTGCTATTTTTCTCACTTTTTAAAAAATTGCCTGTAAACAAAAGCATACAGTTCCCAGTGTGTGACAGTTTTCGTTTGTAACCTATTATTACTCAGCCAACCACACAGAGGTGCTGCTGGGTCAAGTTTGGGTTTTTTAAAAAATGTTTTAATGTTTTTCTTTTTCAGCTATTATTCATGGACTGTCCAGTCTAACAGCTTATCAGTTAAGAACGATATACATATGTCAGTTTTTGACAAGAATTGCCTCAGGAAAAGCCCTTGGTAAGTATGTGTTTTTATCTTATTTTGGAAATACTTTAATCTATGCCTAAAGGTAAAACAATGAGAACAGATGAGATGTGTTATTTTTGAGAGTTTGCACAATGTGTTTGGGATGTTCATCTATGCAAGCATATCTAAAGCAACTAAAAGAAATAATAGTTACAGTCTTCTTAGAGCACTGGTTGTCAAACTTAGCTTGCTTCAGAAGTATTAGAGAACTTGTTTAAAAAAAAAAAAAACCAGAATTCTCCACCATGAATTCCTGATGATGTAGGATGGATGGGAGAGGCTGTGGAATCTGTGTTTGTATTGGAGTTTCCAGATGCTTCTGACACTGCTATTGGTAAGCTATACTTCATGGACTGTCTTTTGGAGAGTTCACCTTATACTGGACTGTATGGTAAGTTTGTGGTGACTCTTACTATCATACACACTTTTTTTAGTAGCAACTATGATAATTGACACCTCTTATTTGAACTGGATTTCCGCACTTCTTTAGATAGGCGAATATGATTTGTAGCTATAATAGCTCTCTCCTTTATCTCTACAGGTTATTTTAGATTGTAATGGGTAAGCCTGCTTCAGTTAATGAGTAATGCCTGATATTTACAACATGGTCATTTAAAGGACCTCTTGATGCAAATAATTACATATTTATGTTGGTTTTTATAATTTACATAATGCTTTCCCAGAGTGCCAGTTGGTAGGCGGTACTTAAAATGAAACCAGTTACTTACAGTCCTGTTGTGTTATATGAAGTCCCAGTGTGCTTGTACCATTCTCATGGCCCTCACTGTCTAGCTCTGGCTCACATAGCATACTCTCTGGGAGTGAGGCTGGGTCTGGAGTTGGTGCCATGACCATAAATGAACAGGACTAGAAGCAGAGTAAATGTTGGGGAGATAGATCTATAAGTAGTCTGGGCCTATAGCTAAAGAAGAAAACCATCTTGATGTGGACACAGAGAATTCCTGATCATGTAGACAATAAGTTAGCATGGTTGTTAACGGTTGTTTTGTAAATTAAAATATGACAATATACTCTAAAGTGCCCAGCTTCATTTCACATACTAGCAGTTGTTCAGTAGTTCTTACTTTCTCCCCTGACAACCCTTCCTCCAACCTGTCTTTTCATTCTGAAAAGAAATGCAGATTTTATGTGTAACCCCACTAATCTTGAAATTCACCAGGATTCCCCTTTTAAGTATATCTTAGAATAGGCCCACGTCAGTTATCAAGAATCAGTGTATTTCACCATAATGAGCTCAAGTGAAGCAGCAAAATTTTAATTTATATGTTGGATTTTTAGCTATACATAACTCTTTTGTCTTATTTTTAAGTGGTTGCTCAACAGCAGCACTGCCTAATAGAAAAATAATGTGAACTACATATGTAATTGAAAAGAAATAGGTGGAATTAATTTTAGCAGTGTCCTACTTATCCCAATATTTCTAAAATATATATCAACATGTAATCCATATAAAACATGTTAATGGGATATTTTACCCCTTTTTTTGCAGTAAGTCTTTGAAATCTGGGGTATGTTTGATACTTAAAGTGCATCTCAGTTTGCAGTTAGCCATATTTTAACAGCTCATTAATTATATATGGCCAGTGGCTACCCTATTAGCTTTAGTTTCCTGCTGCAGATAGCATTAAAATATGGTAAATGTCTTGAAGGGGAAATGTTTGTCTATGGCAGCCACCCTCATCTCATGGAACTTTATTTTTTAAGATACGTGCAATTCTGGGAGACTTCCCTTCCTTTCCACTGTAGCTTTCTGCAGCACCCAGAACTCAGCAGATGTCTTGAGGGGAAAACCACAACCATGTGTTTTCAGTTCCTCTAGTTTCCAGTCCACCAAAGTAGCCCCAAGGAAACCACCAGAAGCTTTTCCTCATTTTCTTAACCCAGTGAAATCTCCCTGCCTGGAATATACTGAATCCTCATCCTTATAAGCAAATATGGCCAGGGAAGAAAAGCTGCAAATCATTGACTAATTCCTGGAAATGTAGTTCATGCGGTTCTCTTTGCTTCCATCACTATCCCATGTCTTTTAGCAATATGATTTTGCAACTTACTGCACTTTTTTCTAGTTATAACAAGAGTGTTGGCCTACTGTAATATCCTATATTCTACCAGAAGGTGAAAGGCTACTCTAAAATTTTTGAAGTTAAGATCTAACATAGGTACATTTTTTTCTGTATCCCACATTTATAAGAAAGCAGCAGATTAATGAGATGGGTTAGATAATGTCAGTCAAGAAAGACTTAGTAGGAAATACAAATACTGAAATGAGTTTTTAAAAGAAAAACAAATGTGAAATGAAGATGGATTAGGCAGTCTGCCCTTCCATTTCATGCTTTCCAGCACGTAGTCTAGCCTTACCAGGCATCTTGTTATTCCTGAAACATACCTTTGTTCTGAGATAGAGTAAGTGGTTTTTAAGGGTTCTGGTGTCTGCTTTCTGCTACTCGCTAGCTGAGTGACCGAAATCTCAGGTTCTACTTCATAAGACAGGGTTGGTAATGTTATAAACCCTTTTTTTTTTTTTTTAAGATTTTATTTATTTGACAGACAGAGATCACACGTAGGCAGAGAGAGGAGGAAGCAGGCTCCATGCTGAGCAGAGAGCCGGATGCGGGGCTCGATCCCAGGACCCTGGGATCGTGACCTGAGCCGAAGGCAGAGGCTTTAACCCACTGAGCCACCCAGGCGCCCCGAGTGTGAATATCTTTTGTCCTCTTCTTCCTTATGTTCTACTGCTGCCTTTCTGAAATATTCTTCCCATCCTTCTCCTCTTCACTTAGTTATCTCCTGTTTATACTCAATGTCCCAGTTTGGATGGTTTCTCTTTCATAAAGGATTCTTTTGTTAGTATCCTTTCATAGAGTTGGTCTTCTTGGAAAATATCGATGCATGGGCTCTACCCTGTACTAATAAAATTAGTCTCTAAAGGATGGGTCGAGGCATCTGCATTTTTATAAAAGCTCCGCAGGTGATTTTGAGATATAGGTAGGGTTGAGAAGCACTGGCATAACACATAATTCTAGTAGAGTACCAGTCACATTGGTTTGTCTTTCTTCATAGCTATCATGTAAGTTTCATAAGGTCAGGAACTGTTTCTTCTTCCTGGTCAGATCCTAAGTATCTGGTATAGGGCCTGGAATATAAAGAGACTTTCTTTGTATATGAATTATATTTTTATGTTTAAAATGTTGGATAAACAATGAGAAGATAACAGGAAATTGTTTCTACAAAGTACGAGTTGTTGAAACTGCTAACATTTAAATTGCATGCTCCTTCCAGTTTTTCAAAGGAAAAAAAAAGGAAATTAACTTGAAAAGTTGTATCACTTGCCTGAACTGTTGTATACAGGAATAGTACCTGGCACATAGTATATACTCAGTAAATATTTAAAGAACTGAAATCATAAAAAATTGACAAAATAAGGTTCTGCTTAGCTTCCTAAGTTACTTATTTTTGTTCTGGTTTTAAAAGATGCACAGTTTGAAACTGATGAACGAATTACACCCTTGGAATCAGCCCTGATGATTTGGGCTTCAATTGAAAAAGAACATGACAAACTTCATGAAGAAATAGAGAATTTAGTTAAAATTCAGGTATGTGTGTTACATTATTATTACTATTTTGCATTTAACATCAAAAGAAATTAAGAGCCACTTAACAGAAGTTGAGCAGTAAACCTAAGTAAAATTTAATATAATAATTCTCTTCAGAAATTTGACCTTTGTTTTATAATCTTCATGCAGGCTCTGAGAACTGGGACTTAATGTTTGCTACCTAAGTATATATTTGCCCCCACATGAGAAAATACATCACATTGATTTAAAGATCACAAAGCAACTTTCAAAAACAAATGGCTTGTGCTCTCACAATTTCTATTCAAGGTTACAAATATAAAAAAAAATATTTAAAAAGAAATCAATGGATTTTTGTAAATAGGAGAATGTAAAACTTTCGGTAAGTAGAGGGAATTTTAGAAGTCACCTATTAAAGAGTGAGAAGCTAAAACAGTCATTCAAAGATACAGTAGCAGAGAAAATATGTTTTGCTAGCAGGCAAAGGAAATATTAAGGATTGTTCTAATTAAATATATTTGTCCTCATTTTTAGAAAATTATTTTATGGTGGGGTAGGAGAAAAAATCTGAATGATCTCTCACCTTCCCCCAAATTAATTATTGTTAGTTTGGTGACTGCCAAGTAGAATTAAAACCAGAAGAGAATGGCAGAAATATGACTACTACTTTAAAGAATTTCAGCCTGGGACAAAGAAGTGTTTTATATTATCTCAGTTTTGGGGGGTTCCAGAGAAGGAGGCCATCATTTTATACTAGTATAACATTGAATGGGTTACCATAAATACACAGCAGACATGTAATACATTGCATACTATTTGTCAGGTACTGTTCTAGGCACTTTTCACATAGAAATCCAATCCTTACGGCAACCCTATGAATAGGTACTACTATCTCCGCCATTTTACATACAAAGAAACAGGCACACGAGGTTAAATAGCTTACCAGAGCTACCCAGATGATATTGGTAATTCCCTGTTTTACTATATACATTATCAGAAAGGCCAGATTATCAAATACTCATTCAGAAGCATCTGGTTTGCTAGGTTTCTATTAGAAATTTTCCAGGAATTCTAACTAGCTAATTTTATGTATCCTAATCATCATGAATGCCAGCTACCTCCGATTTCATTTACCTTTTGCCCAAGTTAATATTTAGGTGGGTCCTAAATGTACATAATCTAGCTCCTTATTTATTTATTAATGTCTGCTTTTAATTGGCCTAAATTCGAAAGAGCTAGAATGCTGTGCATTTATCAGTAAATATGCAAGGGGCCAGTGAAACATTTTTTACATCTTTTTCAAACCACAGTTACTTCATCTTTGGAAAGATATTTTATGTCATGTATCAGAATTTTTAAGTAAAGTAGTTTAGACTTAACAGGACTTATTTCAATATTAAACAATAGTTATACATTTTAAAAAAGCAATCTAAGGTTTGTATTTGTCATCTTGTCTTTTAGGCTATAGCTGTTTGTATGGAAAATGGCAATTTTAAAGAAGCAGAAGAAGTCTTTGAAAGAATATTTGATGACCCGAATTCTTATGAGGTAGTTGTTTATAATAGAATCAGAATTTTAGAATTGTTTATATGGAGTGAGGTAAATGAAAGAACACTGGAGAAAGAAAGTGATGCTTTATCTTTTAAACAGTATAGAATAGTGCTGTCCAATAGAAATATAATTGCAAGTCACACGTGTGTTAGTAGCCACATTAAAAGAGTTAAACTAGTGAAACGGATTTTAATATTTCATTTAGCCCAATATATCCAGAAACATAATTTTTAACATTTAATCAACATTAAAAAATATTGATGGGATATTTTATACTCTCTTTTTTGTACTGAGTCTTTGAAATCTGGTGTGTATTTTATACCTATGTCTAAATTCAGGCCTCACATTTCAGGGGCTCAGTCACTACCTGTGGCTAATGGCTACCATATTGGGCAGCACAGGTACAGAAAAAAAGCTTTTTTTTTTTTTTTTAAGATTTTATTCATTTATTTGAGACAGAGAGAAAGAGAGCACCTGCATGGGCAGGTGGGAGGGGCAGAAGCAGGCTCCGCGCTGGTCTGGGAGCCTAGTGGCCCTGGGGTCATGACCTGGACTAAAGGCAGCCAGTTAACCTACTGGGCCACCCAGGCATTCCCAGAAAAAAAAAAGAAAAAAAAACAACATTATAATTAACTCGTTTTTCTGGAGGGTTCTTACATGATCATTAGTAGTCTATGTGTTTATGTATAATGTTAAGATCAATTGAACTTAGTTCTTTAAATATTAAAAATAAAATGTTGGAATAAATTGAGCTTATTTTTACTTAAAGAAATAAAAAATAGTTTTATACATTTTTAGTGAACTTTTTATTGAACAGTAAGTAGTATACTGTTAGTAGCATATATGTACTATAAGTGTATAAAAAGATGTGTTTTTGCGAAAGAAACGTGCTTTTGTAATGACCCCCTAGATCAGGAAAATGAACATTGCCCACACCCTCCTGTCACTGTCCCTACCATCTTTTCAAGGATAGCCATTATCCTGACTTGTAACAACCAAGATTAGTTCTACTTGTTTCCATATTTTATGTAATTTAATCATTTAGCAAGGGTTTTGTTTTTGTTTTTGTTTTTGTTTTAGATTTTATTTATTTGACAGAGACAGCGAGAGAGGGAACACATGCAGGGGGAGTGGGAGAGGGAGAAGCAGACTCCCTCTGAGCAGGGAGCCCAATGCAGGGCTCGATCCCAAGATGCTGGGATCATGACCCGAGCCGAAGGTGGACACTTAATGACTGAGCCACCCAGGTGCCCCCATATAGCAAGTTTATGTAAGATTGATCCATGGTGTTGCTTGTAACAACAGTTGACTTAGTCTCCTTGTTCCATTATTAGAATATGCAACTTAGGGACGCCTGGGTGGCTCAGTGGGTTAAAGCCTTTGCCTTCAGCTCAGGTCATGATTCCAGGGTCCTGGGATCGAGCCCCACATCGGGCTGCCTGCTTAGCAGGGAGCCTGCCTCCCCCCTCAATCTGCCTGCCTCTCTGCCTACTTGTGATCTCTGTCTGTCAAATAAATAAATAAAATCTTTAAAAAAAAATAAAGAATACTACTGTTGAGAAACATTTGATTTACTTCCAGTTTGGGGCTGTTACCTTCTTTTACACATCTTTTGTAGAACAAATAATACGTGTTTCTGTTGGATATATACTTAGAAATAGAATTGATGGGTTGTAAGATATACATATACTCGGTTTTAGTAGATTCTGCCAAACAGTTTTCCAAAGTGGTTATGTTATATCCATTTGCTCAGTAGTGTGGAAGAGTTCCACTTGCTTCACAGACCTGCTCTGTAGTTTTCCTTATAGTCATTCTGGCAAATATGTAGTAGCATCACATTGGGTTTTGGTTTCTCTTCCTTTGACTAGTGAAGTTGAGCACCTTTGAGCACACTTGTGTAGAGTTGGAGGTGATCACCTTAATCTGTTGAGGGACTGAGCAGAGTCAAGAGAAGGTTGAAGTTTTATTAAGGCTCCATTTATTTCTAACCTGCTTTTGTTTCCAAAGTATAAACCTCCACAGAGATTCCACCTGAAAGCTTGAGGTGTTTATTGGGTTCCATGCCCCCTACTTTTTTTGCCTTAACATGTGAGGTTACTGAAAAACCCCACTCTGTACAACACAGGAAAAAAAAAAAAAAAAAAGCTTACAGCCAGTAAGTGTAAAAGGAAATGCTTAACCTCACTAGCATGAGTAATCAGGGCAATCCCAAGTAATGTATTGAAATAGTATTAACTAAACCTCAGGCTCGCAATGATTAAAATACCTTAGAATACTAACAGTTGGCTCAAAGAGTGGAGAAATGGTAAGGCTGCCATACCTTCTCAGTCCTGTAAATTAGCTCATAAACTTTGGAGAGCATTTTAGCAAAATCTGAGTATACATTCCAGCACTTCTAGATAAGTCCCTAGAGTGACTTTTTATTTTTACTGCACATTTTAAAAGCCATGAAGATTTTCTTTTAAAGATTTATTTTAGAGAGAAAGCACGTGCATCCAAGTAGGGGGGGAAGGACAGAGGGAGAAGGAGACTTTTAAGCAGACTCCCCATTGAGTACAGAGCCCAACTTGGGACTCATTCCCAGGACCCCGAGATCATGACTTGAGCTGAAATCAAGAGTTGGTCACTCAGCTAAATGAGCCACCCAGGCACCCCTAAAAGCCATGAAGTTTTATTAAAAAAAAAAAAACAAAAAACCAGGTCCCACTAAGACAGTTGGTCTGGAGTAGAGACTAAGAAGTAGAATTTTTTGAAGGTCCGGGAGCTTTTACTGTGCAACCAGTCTTGAAAGAACTGATGTCCAAGACAAGCTTGTACTGTGCACAGGAAGACCTATAGAAAAGTGTTTTAACAGTATAGCAGTAATAGAAAATAGCTTTTAAATGCTTTCAAAAGGCTGGAAGAATGGATGAATAAATGCTATTTTTGATAAGTGGAATGTTGTAATGAGAGTGAAAGCTAGTCCTATAAAAATCAAATCAACATGGATAAATGTCACAGAGTTGAGCAAATATAGCAAGTTTCGGAAAAATACGCATATGCTAAATAGTACCATATATTTATGGTTACCTTCATTCTTAGTGCAAGTGTAAAGGAATGTGTGGATATGGTAAATTCTAATTTAGGATAATGGCTGCCTTGAGGAGAGGAGAAGCTAGAGGTGTAATCATTATGGTAGAAAAAGAGGGCTTCAGTTGTACAGATGATGTTTTATTTCTTAAATTTGGCAATGGACTTTCAAGTTCATAATTTATTTTTAAATCCTTATGTATGTGAAATACAAAGTAGTTTAAGTAAGGAAAAAATACATTGATGGGCCATTTAAAACAGAATTTTTAAAAATCTCGTGTCTTTGAGTTTATAATGTGATTTTTTGAATTAAATAAGACAACATTTCTACCATCTTATTTGTGATTTACATGTTAATTCATTTTTCCTATTGTCTTTAGCCTTTAAAAAGGAAATTGCATAAGATAATCTCTCAGAGAGATACATTCCACTCAATTTTTCAGCACTTCAGCTACAACAACATGATGGAGAAAATTAAGAGTTATGTGAATTCTGTGATAAATGAAAAATCATCAGCCTTTCTTATGAAGGTATGCATATTTCAGAGAGACTCTAACAATAGAGTAAGGAGAGATTATTATAATAAAGGAGAATACTTGAAATAGAAATCCTTAAAAATTAATCAGAATTTTGTTTAGTAATTTTTGTAGAATGACAAACTGTTACAATTAGTGAATCTAAAGGGTTTATTGGTGATCTTTGTAGTATTTTTAAACTTTTTTTAAATAAGAGTTGGGGAAATTTTTCAAAATAGAAAGTTGAGGGGAGAATAGATCAAAGCAATTTTTAGCATGTTTTTAGAAAAAAGAATTAGACTGAAGAAGGACCTTTAGAAAGATTTTTTTCATAACATTTTATCCTCAGTCTTGGCCTCAAAAAGTTTTAACTTATGTTATAGGGGAGCACTGATTAATTGAGTATAAATACCTGGAATTTTTATTTTTTAATTGTTATTTAATTGTTAAAAGAGTTTGTTTAGAGAGGCAGGGGAGAGAGAGAATCCCAAGCGCACTCTGTGCAGAGCATGGAGCCTGACGCAGGGCTCAATCCCAGGACGCTGAGATGATGACCTGAGCCTGAATCAGGAGGCAGATGCTTAACAGACTGAGTCACCCAGCTGCCCCTATCTGGACTTTTTATTGATTTTTCTTTTCCTAAGTAACCTTTTATCTTAAAATTGCCTACTAAGTGCCCCATGTATCAAACAGATGTACAAAGAAATCTCCGTAAGACTTATAAACCAAGCAGGTGACTAAAGCAGCTGCTGTTGCTTATAGTTACTGGAGAAAACACAACACAGTCCCTTTCTTGACCAGTAGTGACCAGATACTTTAGTTATGACTATCAAAGAATTAGATGGCTTAATTTTAATGTTACTTGTTCAGAATGGTGTAATGGATTCCTTTCTCTTCAACAACTCCATTTTTTAAGGCAGCAGCAAAAGTAGTGGAAAGTAGAAGGGCAAGAACAACTCAAGATAAACCTAATGGTAACACTATTGAAGTGGAAACTGAAGCTAATTTGGATGTAGGAAAAAGGTTTGTAAATTCATTAATATATTTTTGTTTCATGGATTCATGTTTATGTGAAAGTGTTGCTAATGAGCCATTTTTAACAAAAATAATTTATTATAGAGGGTATGTTTTACTGATTAGTAACATTTGGATATTTGGAGTACTGTACAGCTACTTTATAATTTATACAAATTGTTGTATATACTAAGCAAAATAGTACAGTTTAAATAGTGTGAGTAATACCATTTACCATGCTCAGGCAACGTATGCTCTGGAACAGTGTTGAGGTTGGAAACGTGAATCTTTTATGCCCCTTAGATCTCAGATCCCACATGCCATCGTCAGTGTGCCTCGCTATACTAAGGGTTATTCTAGTATTTTTTTTTTTAAGATTTTATTTATTTATTTGACAGAGAGAGATCACAAGTAGGCAGAGAAGCAGACAGAGAGAGGAGGAAGCAGGCTCCCTGCTGAGCAGAGAGCCCGATGTGGGGCTTGATCCTAGGACTCTGGGATCATGACCTGAGCCGAAGGCAGAGGCTTTAACCCACTGACCCACCCAGGTGCCCCTTTAGTATCTTAAGATACTGTTCGTGGGGCACCTGGATGGCTCAGGTGGTTAAGCCTCTGCCTTTGGCTCAGGTCGTGATCTCCAGGTCCTGGGAACAGAGCCCCATGTAGGACTCCTGGCTCAGTGGGGAGTCTGCTTCTCCCTCTGCCTCTTCCCCTGCTTGTGCTCTCTCTCTGTCTCTGTTTCTCTCAAATGAATAAATAAAATCTTAAAAAAAAAGAAAAAAAGATACTGTTCCTACATCTTCAGTAGTAGCCTAACCACTTCATCTGGTGCTGAACTGAAGAAATTGTGATTTGCTTCAGTGCTGGAGGGAAGTGGGCTGTGTCGATCCTACACATAGTAGTCCCCCTTGTCTGTTGGGGGATGCATTCCAAGACCACCCCCCCCGCCCGGTGGAGGCCTGAAACCACAGGGAGTACCAAACTCTATATATACTGTATTTTTAACTATATATACATACCTGTGATAAAGTTTATTTATAAATTAGATACAGTAAGAGATTAACAACAACAGAACAGTATAATGTAATAAAAGTTATGTGATTGTGGTCTCTTCTCTCTCAGAACATCTGAGTTCTGAGACAGTGTGAGGATGTGAGCTGATAAAATGCCTACGTGATAAGATGAAGCAAGAAGAACAATGCAGGCATCATGACCTGGTCATCATGACATAGTGTTAGGCTGATGAGATCGTCAAGAGGAGGATCATCTTCCAGGTGCAGTTGGCCATGGGTAACAGAAACTGGAAAGCAAAACCACAGATAAGGGGGACTACTATATTGAGAGACAAAATCAGTCTCCAAAATTACTTCTTTAGGGATTTTCAAGGGTAATTTTTACCTTTTGTTTTGGCTTTAGAAGCTAACCTTATTGAAGAAGATAAACTCTACCACTATCAAGTTCTTTTCTGTTGAACCTGTGGTCCATTGCCTCTATTCTTCTACCCTTAACCCAAGGCCAGATGTCAAATCCGTGCCGTCTCTGGATGAATGGATTTGGCAGTGGATGTAATATCACTCTTTTTTCTTGGTCCTGTGACTTGAGTTCTGCAGGCTCCTCATCTCAACTACTTAATTAGAGGTGGGGATGGGGGTTCAAGTTGGACGGACATGCATTGCTTATACCTCAGGACTAAGCTTAGTCATTATTGTCTATCCTTGTCCCTACCTATCTGTGATCTGTTCCCTCACTGGTCTTCCCGCAAACTCTATTAAGGTCTTATTATTTTCTAAGATCCATTTTAAGAAGTAGAGGTCATTTTTATTGGCTAAATTATTTCATTCTGTTTAGGAAATCAAAGTTAAATAGTAATAAAGACCAAGTACCTGTGGAGCCTAGCCTTCCAGGCCAGTGTAATACTGCTTTAAAATAAAATTAAAACTTGCTATGATTCATGCAGATAATGAACACATTTCCTATGTGTACTCATGTAGTACTGCTCGCTTATTGCAGATGCCTCTTACACAAGACGCAATTTAATGTGTAAGCAGAACTGTTGATGTTCTCATCTGTCTCTCTGTATCCTGACTCTCCTCACACGTCCAGTTAACTCCCCAAGTGTTGTAAATCCCATCTCTATGCTTCTTTAATATAGTCTTTCTTATTACTTGTATCCTAGGTTATTACTTAGCTTTGTACCATATAAATCCATCTTTGACATGACTTCTAGAATTAGTGTCCCATAAAAATAAACCTATTTAAATCACTTTCCAACTTAATAATCTCTTTTGGCTTTCTTTTTCCTACTAGGTGAGTTGGAGTTTATTGGCATGGCAAGCCTTACAAGGCCCCTTTCTGTTTTTTTTGTTTGTTTGTTTTTCATATACAACCTTATCCCTAAGCTTACCCTTTCCTGCCCACATACATGGTACTTTCTAGCAACACAGAATTTTATCCTGATCCTCAAATATTAAAAGCTTTTTCGTGCCTGTCTCTTGCTTCAATTTTGAATTCCCCTCTTTTTTTGTTGTCTCAAAGCAGCCCCTTACTTGCCATTCAGGGCCTAGCTCAAAGATCCCCTATGTTTTACTGAGCTCTCTGATCAGTTGTCACTTCTGTGCTCCTACAGCATTGAGTCACATTTCTATAAAAGGACTTCTCTTGGATGGTAACATACCTATTTATCTTTTTGTATTTCTTACTAGACTGAGAATCTTTCAAAGTTTCTTAATTAGCTGTGTATCCTTGGTACTTCATTCATTACCTGGTGTATATTAGAATTTGCAATGCACTAGACCCAGAGAATAAAACTAGAGACAAAATGAAGATCAAGAACCAAGCAAATCGGGGCGCCTGGGTGGCTCAGTGGGTTAAGCCTCTGCTTTCAGCTCAGGTCATGATCCCAAGGTCCTGGGATTGAGCCCACATCAGGCTCTCTGCTCAGCGGGAAGCCTGCTTCCCCTCCCCTCTCTCTGCCTGCCTCTCTGCCTACTTGTGATCTCTGTCTGTCAAATAATAAAATTAAAAAAACAAAACAAAACAAAAATCTCAAGACCACCCTGGAGCAAATAGAATCAGGACAAGTAAAGCATCAGATTCACCAGTATCAGGACAAAAATCAGCAGGACACAGGTGAACAAGGGTAGAATCAGAAATGTGATTGTGAAATCAGACAAATAATAGGAAAGATGAAACCTTCATATCAATGGTAAATGAAATAAAAACTTTGATAAAGCTTATAAACTATTTTGAGGCAATAAGAATTATAGACAGGAAACAGGAACTGAGGCAGACATTACATAATTTGTTGTTAAAATGTATAGACTTAAATGCTGAAGAAGTTGAGATGGAAGCCTCATGGAGGGGTGAGTATTGTGCAGGTCCTTGAAGGATAGTTAGGATTTTTACAGTTGGACGAAGAGGAAATGTCATTTTAGGATAGAAGAATAGTTCCAGTGAAGGCACAAAGGTGTAAATGGTTATGCTGTGTTTGTGGAAGCTAAGTTTAACTTGGGGCGGGACTTGTTAAAAAGTTCAGTTGGAGGCTAATGGGGAGGGCAAGAAATTAAACTTAAATCCATGGAAATAAAGAGACATGGGAGAGTTTTTGAAAGAGTGACATGAATGCCTGATTACAACATTAATTCTGCTTAACTTACGTTTGTGAAAGCTTGATTTACTATCTGGTAAGTACATCTGGGCAAAATTATCCATGTTGTAATGGACTCTGTACGTCCTGATGTTACCAGGGTTTCTTTCCAAAGATACTTTGTATAAATTGAAATATGACTTGATTATGTAGTAAGTATTGACCTTGTGAAAAGTTTCTTTTGTTTACATTCTTACATATTTTTTCTTTTTTTAAAGTGTTAGTGACAAACAGTCTGCAACTGACTTCTCAGGGGGTACAGTGTCCTTATTGAGGTGAAGTACATGGACATTTTTCTTTTCTGTCTTTAAGATTTTTGATTGAAGTACTTCATGCAGACCTAGATGTTTTATAATAACTGTCATGTTGATGGTGTAATTTAGAGAATATCGTAGGTGCCTGATTATCTCAACATATATTCAAGACCTTCATGTGTCTTGAAATTCCAAAATATGGAGACCTGCCTCTGGGATCCTGAGTTGTTACACATTGTTTCCACAAGGCCATTATTGGCATACATGTATAGGGAGTGCTTGAACTTAAAGCAGATGTTTAATAAACTCTTACTCTGTCCTAGAAACAAGGTTATGTTGCCAGGGGTTTGGGGGCAGTTACATTTCTGATGAATATCTCAAATTCTAATTTTATGAAATTACTTGAAACACTGTGTTTAATCTACTAGAAATTTGTGACAGACAATATAACGTAGCTCAGAGAACAAAAGGTCTACATCAATGATTTTAGAGATAGAGCAGTTAGGATGCTGAATAGGAACCATAGTGGGAGGTTTTGATTTAGTGTGGGGGAGGAAGTCTTTGGAAATGAGGAATTGAGAGGTCAGGATTATATATGGGTTATCCACAAGAACATGGAAATAACATGATAAAACCATCACTTGAGTGTAGAAAAAGATCCATGAATGATAAAAAGTGTTTGCAAGGGTCTGAATAACTCTGAAGTATGGTAGACATTGATACACATTAGTAGAATGAATCCACAAGGGCTAAGATTTCTTATGGAGGCAGGATCCTGAAAGTGGCGTTTGTTAGGAAATGGAAAGTATAGACACCCACCTCTGGGACCCTGTGTTCAAAGAAGGTAGAAGGCCGGTCTACTTGAGCAAGCCACAGAGAAATATTCTCTGTAAGGGAGATTTTAGGCAAAGCGAAGAGGTAGGAGAACTGGTAAAGAGGTTGAGAATGGCATTCCAGAGAGCACAATAGAAAGTTTTGGGAGGAAGGGAACGGATTAGTAGGTTTCATGCATGGGTACTTAGGTAATGATACAGATTTTAGGTGGTGATAAAATCATTTCCTAAGTTTAGGTGAACTAATTTTTTTCATTTAAACTAACTCCTTTATAAAATTGGAATAATACCAACTTTGCAGGGTTGTCAAAATTTTGCCACACTCTGTTTCCAAACAACCTTCATTTCAAAAACACTCCTTTTGGAAGCTGTGAAGATAAGTGATACCTAAGTGATACCTAGTGATACCTACACATAATGATGTGTAAAGGAATTTTAGAATTTAGGAGAGAATGAAAGTTAATAGCTGATATTCTGGGGATTTTTTTTTTTTTCTTCACCTATCTAATTAGAAGGCCAAAAGAGTCTTGATTTCTAAGTAGCTAAGATGGAGAAAATAAGTGATGGGAGGAGAGGGAAAGTTAGACAACAGAAATTTTAAGAGGCCAAAAGTTAAGATAGAGCACTCAGAGCACCAGAGGAAACAGGCCAAAGTAGAAGAAGGTCCTAAAATAGAGATTAAGACAAGTTAGCTACCTTCTTTCATTACTTTTCTACTCTTTGTGGAACCAATCCCATGCTTTTTTGTTCAATTTAGGTGTCACAAGAAGCTCATTCTATCTAAGTCAAAACACGGAAGCCAACAACAGGATTTTAGAAGGGAAGAAGAAAGAATGGAAATTCTTCAAAGTGAGTACTCATAGTACAGTTTTAGAAGTAGAGAATTGATGTGTCCTTGAAAGTGGTCCAGCCCTTGCCCTCCCTACTACAACACCCAGAGACACTTGAGAAAACCAAAGCACAAAGGATTAAGTGCCATACCTTCTTGGAGTTAGAAAGTTATTACTTAATTTAAAAAGTTAGCTATTCTGATTGCCTAGCTTAGAGTACTTATGCTATGATGGTACACTGCTTTTCTACCTTAACTTTATTCAGCAACTTGAAATATTTACTTAATCTGAAACATACCATTGTTATCATGATAGTTATGTTCTGTAAAGTTACTGTGGTTGGTGAATACTAAACATTACTGGGGAATTACAGGGTTAGATTCCTTTCAGCCTCTTGTCACCAGTTTTGTCAGCTGTTAAATACATACCTTTGTTCAGTGTGTTTCTGTTTAAAGATACTAATATATAATGTTGATTCATTAACCTTGAATTTGTGGTCAAGTAGCAGTGTAACTCATGCCTGGATTAAGCTTTCTAACACATTTTTTTTCTGTTGGGAACATCCTAGTGTTCTTTCACTTAGGAACAGTAGACAGCATCTCCATAATACATCTTGGGGCCATTTTAAACAGCTGTACTACCCCAAAACACAAACTATTGCATTAAGTAGACTCTAAAAAAGACAGTTATTTATAACATTGCTAAAACATGAAGGCAAAGCACTTTGCTTAAGCTTAGCTGGGAGCACACATATCAGGTGAGATAATTTTTTTCTTTTTTGACAGCGATCACAAGTAGGCAGAGAGGCAGGCAGAGAGAGAGGGGGAAGCAGGCTCCCCGCTGAGCAGGGAGACCGATGTGGGGCTCTATCCCAGGACCCTGGGATCATGACCTGAGCCGAAGACAGAGGCTTAACCCACTGAGCCACCCAGGCACCCCCCTTTTTGTTTGCTCTGTTCATGTCCACCAGTGACCACAAAAGCACAATACACGAAACTGTATTGATTTTAGAGGTACAAATTATTAGCAGGGAAGTAAATTCACAAATAAAGAATCCATGAATAATGATGATTGACTGTGGAATCTAGCTACCCTCCTTATTGGATTTAGAATTTATTCTTATAAAAGACATTGCTTGATTTAAAAAACACACAACAATAACCAACAAAAAAAATCCTTAAAAGTAGTCCGTAAGAGCACCTGGGTGGCTCAGATGGTTGGGCATCTGCATTCAGCTTGGATCATGATTCCAGGGTCCGGGAATCTAGCTCCATGTCGGGCTCCCAGCTCAGGGGGGAGTCTGCTTCTGCCTCTGCCTCCCCTTCTTGTGCTCTGTCTCTCTCTCTCTCTCAAATGAATAGATTAAAAAATCTTTTAAAATTGTTTTAAATTACAAATCTTTAAAAAAATATTTATTTATTTGTCACAGAGAGAGAGAGCACGCACAAGCAGAGTGGCAGGCAGAGGCAGAGAGAGAAGCAGGTTCCCTGCTGAGCAAGGAGCCCGATGTGGGACTTGATCCCAGGACCCTGGGATCGTGAACTGAGCCGAAGGCAATGGCTTAACCGACTGAGCCACCCAGGCGTCCCTTAAATTACGATTTGATTGTAAGTTCTCCTTGGTATGTATTCAGTCAGCAAATGTTCACTGAACCTACACTACATTCTAGATACTGTGTGAATGAATGAATGAACAAGTACATGCATGTAAGGATTTTTTTTAAACTTCATCTATCCACACCTAGCAGCTTATGGTCAATATGAAAGTAATAGATGCACCAGCTTGATGCCAGGGACATAGTAGGGCTGCAATAAGTATTAATTGAATACATTCATAAATGACGGCTGGTGACAGGGCTAGTATTAACTAGTATTTGTAAATTAAAGCTCTAAAACATTTACATCCATAGATACTGTCGTCTTCATTTTAAAAATGGTAAAGTTAAACTCAAATAACTGCTTCATGTTGTTATTCCAAAATTGTTCTGCATCTATTAGTACAGAATGGCTAGGAATCATAATTCTAAGCTAAAATAATTTGGGGATTCTGGACTTTTAATTTCATAATACAAAATTCAAAGAAGTAGAAGCATATTTTTTTAGATTCTAAGTAGTTGATTAGTAGTTAAACTCTGAGAACTGTAACCTCATTACAGACTGGTTTGACAGTGACTGTGGATATTGAGCCTAGAAGACCTTGAGTTTTAGTACATTTTTTGACTTTTTGTTAGATGTTAGTAATATATGCGTATACATTTTTTTTTTTTACTTCTAGTTTGCTTAAAAGGTATGCAGTATCCTCTCCATAGAGGATATTAGTTTTGTTTATGCTGAATTTTTTCACATTTGTAAAATTGCCATGTACTTTTAAAAAATCAGATGATTCAGAGAACTTGAAAGAAAGAAAATCAACTAAATTCTTTCTGTGCAGAAAAAACTTACCAGCGTTCAGTGAAATGATGTGTAAACTCATTTAATCTTCCAACAACCTTACAAGTACCTTTTTTTAAAAAAACCATTACGGGTGAAGCCACTATGAAAAGAAATTAAGTAAAATATACTTGGTCACAGAAACAGTGAACCGAACTAGAATTTGCAATTAACCTTGGGGTGCCTGTGTGGCTCAGTCAGTTAAGCGTCTGCCTTCGGCTTAGGTCATGATCTCAAGATCCTGGAATCAAGCCCCATGTTGGGGCTCCCTGCTCAGTGGGGGCCTGTTTCTCCATGTCTGCTACTCCCCCTGCTTGTGCACTCTCTCTCTTTCACTCTCAAATAAATAAATAAAATCTTAAAAAAAAAAAAATTGACTTTTTTTAAATAAGCTCTATGCCCAACGTGGGGCTTGAAGTCACAACCCCAAGATCGAGAGGTTCATGCTCTGCCAACTGAACTGGCCAGGCCAAATCGGACACTGACTGCAGCGCCCATGCTTTTAATTGCTGGACTAGACTATGTCAGTGGAAAAATAGTCAAACAAAAATTCAGAAAAATGTGATTAGATTACATGTTACTTTAAAACACATTAACATTTTGAATTTCATGTAAATGCTATTTCATAGGAAGTATATCAATAATCTGTATGATTCCTCCAAAATGAAGGATATAGAATATGAAATGCTTCGAGAGGGTGAATCAGGTTGCCTCTGTAATCTTAAATTTAAATTTTAGAGTGTTGAAGGACTTTATCTAAAAAGGGTGGTATTAGCCAATAACAACAAAAACTTCTCCCACTAATTCCCAGTTTTTCAATTACTTGAAATTAATAATTGAATTAATTTTTAAATTATTTTGTATGATAAAAGTTTGTAGAATTCTCTTCTCTAACCATAATTTCCAAAGTAGTTTAATCTATTTAAACTGATTTGTTACTGATTACCAATCCTTTGACCATCATGTCCTCATTCTATACCTCTTGTTTTGCTACATTTTTTTAAAAAGATGGGATTATAAGTACTATATTTCTAAATATTTACATCACTGAGAAGCTCTGCCCTTCTTTTTTCTTTTTGGGGTGAGAAAGGGAATTTACTGCCTCGTACTCATAATTTTAGAGGTACATTAGCTAGCGACAGGTGTGGCTGGCTGGATCCAGCTACTCAAGCATTTTTGTCAGACCTGGTTCCTCTGTGTCCCTCAGCTCTACTTTCCTCTGTGATGGCTTCCCTTCCGGGAAGACTCTCTTCAAGTGGCAACCCCTGACAGAATCTCCTGTCATCACTGAAGTGGAAGATGTTCTTTTCTTTTTCTTTTCTTTTTTTTTTTAAATTGAAGTATAGTTGACACACAATGTTGCGTTAGTTGTGTGTGTTTCGTGTAATAATTGGACAGCTCTATGTATTATGTATGCTATGCTTACTCCAACGGTAGATACCATCTGTCTCCATACTTCATTATTACAATAAAAAAAGCCACTGACATAGGGACTATGCTGTACCTTGAGTGTGTACTGTTTTTTGCTTAAAGGGAAATTTAGCTAAACGTAATATTCTTCAGAGATACTTTTCTTAAAACTTTGCAGATACCGATCCATTTTTTGAATTTGTAAGTGCTGCTATGGGCAAGTCTAATGTCAGCCTTTCTTCCTTCTTTGTATATGAGTTGCCTATTATTCATAGATTCCCAGATCTTTTTTAATATGTGCATTTAATGCTATAAACTCCCCTTCAATTACTGCTTTAGTTTCATCCCACAGATTTTAAGATGTTGTTTTTTCATTTAGTCCAAGATATTTTTTTCATTTCCCTTAAGACTTTCTCTTTGACTTCTGGGCTGTTTAGAAGCTGTCTGTTTAATTTCCAAATAATTAAGGGTATTTCAGATATCTTTCTATTAGTGCTTTCCAATTTAATTCTGTTTGGGACTGAGAATATACTTTGTAGGATTCTTTTTTTAATTTAAGATTTGTTTTCTAGTACATGATAGGGTCTGTGTTGGTGAGTGTTAATATGCACTTGAATGTGAATTCTGTTGTAAAATATCAGGTCAAGTAGGTTCATAGTGCTGTTCAGATTTTGTGTGTGCCTGCCTATTTTTGCCTGTTCGTTCCACCAATTACTGAGAGACAATATTAAAACCTGTAATTATGAATTTCGTTGTTAATTATTAATCTGTGCTAATTTAATTTCCTTTTCTGCTTTTTTAGTCTTCTTGCACCTGTTTAAACAATTTTCGTATGAAAATCTCTGTTCGTAACTAGTGTGGTTTCCATTTTCCTGACTGGAGCCTGACCAGCACATAGAGTCTGTTCCTGCAACAATGCCAAATTGTCTAAATTACTGTAGTTTCATAATAACTCAGTATTTGATAGGGAAATTCCCTTCATTTTACTGTTCTTCAGGAATATCTTGACAATTCTTGGTGTTTTAATCTTCCTTGTTGTCAGGGAAAACCTGCTACCACTCCACAGGTGCCAGAAGTAGCCAATACGACTTAATGAGTCGGAGCAGAACAGTTCATTACGGCACAACAAGTAGCATGGTGTCAGCATAATTGTGTTGGATTCTTTATTCCAAGTCTCACAGGCGGTGTGGTGGCCCCAGATAGATGCTGTGCAGGCAGATAGTTTGTACTGTAACTGAGAAACTTGGTGCCAAGGGCCTGCCTCTTTTGGAGTAAGCAGCAAAACAGTATTGCAAACGGGATAGCAAAACAGCCAGTCCCCTCCCCAAGAGAGGGTAGTTACATGGTGGTCAGGCTGTGGTTCCTTTGACCTACTTGGGTGCCTATTTGACTACAAAACTGTTTAGTATCAGGAAACAAATAAACCTTGTACATTCAGCAAAAACTGTAGGGATGCTCAGGGCTGGTGGTGAACTACTCATAACACATATAATTTTAGAATAATGTTAAGTTCTACAAAAAGCCCTGTTGAAATTTTCACTTGAAAGTGCATTTTAACAGTAAGTACTTTTGGAAAGAACAAACACAGTTATTATATATTAGTATTAATTATAGACTTTATATTAATTATGTTGTCTTCCTATGCATGAACAGAAGCACATTACTCTATTTAGATTGTCATATATTTTCTTATAATGTGTAGTGTATATAAATATATATATACACACACATATATGATGGAGGTTTATAATTTACTACATAGAGATCTTGACCACTGCTAGATTTATCCCTAAGAATATTATATATTTTGTTTTGTAAATAATTATATATTTTATATTGTAAATATTATCTTTTTGATTGTTTCAAATATTTTAACTATTGCTAATGAACAAATACTATTGAGCTTTGTTTATTGATCTTCTACCCAGCCATCTAAACTCTTTAATTCTGTTTGTAGATTCTTTAAGATTTTTTATATAAATAATTTTTTTTCAGTTAACAGTTCTCTTTTCAGTTACGTGTACATCTTGTCTTACTAAACTGACTATGACTAAGAAAGAAGACATGAAGGAAGGGCTGTAGTTCTTAACACTAGGTTAAATATTCCTTAAACATTATCTTAAGAAAATTTCAACAATCCTATAAGATAAAATATTATTCCGTTTTTTAACAGATGATGAAAAAGGACAGGTTCTGGGAGGTTGAGATAACTTGTTTAAAGACATAAAAGAATCAGCATTCAATATCCGCTATTTTCAGAAACTGATCTTTGCATTGTACTCTGCTGCTTCCAGATTCAAAGGGGAAAAAATTAAGCAGATAAGAGTTCTTTTTATTTAAAATAACTAAGTACTAGACAGAATTTCATGGTAACCTTTAAAAATATCCCCCTTTTAATTTTAATGTGAAGCAATTTTTGATGATTTTTTCTACTTCTAGGTGAAAGAATGAAAAGACTCAGGAGACAAGCTGCTGAAAATAAGAGACGACATGTTTTGAATAGTCAGCCAGGAACTTCTAAAAAACCACAATCTAGGAAAAAACAGGTATTTATTATATTTAAATAAGACTTAATGGACATTAATTCAATTATTTCAAATTATTTCTGCTCAACCATGGAAGATCTTGAATGTAAAATGTTTCCACTTCACCATCTTTGATTTTGCCATGTTGTATTAATTGGCCAATCCTAATAAGTTCCAAAAAAAAAAAAAAATACTTGTATTTTTAAAACAGCCCTAAGTTCGATATTGATAATGACATTTATTTAGAATTATTGTGATACTATCATAAGGTCTATTTATCAATGTAAAGTGGGACTTAAATCCACATTATAAGCTTTTATATTCATATCTTCCTAATCGGGATCCTATTTATTTATTTATTTATTTATTTTTTTTTTAAAGATTTTATTTATTTATTTGACACAGAGAGAAAGGGAGATCACAAGCAGGCAGAGAGAGGGGGAAGCAGGCTCCCCGCCAAGCAGAGAGCCCATGCGGGGCTTGATCCCAAGACCTTGAGATCATGACCCGAGCCGAAGGCAGGGGCTTAACCCACTGAGCCACCTGGGTGCCCCTGGGGATCCAATTTAAATATGGTCCTTCTGTGCTTTAAAAAAAGAAGAAACCATTTGATAGGGAATTTTTCTATTCAGAAAGTTAAGATGGGTCAATTTTAGGACTCACTGCACGCAGTGCTTATAGTCCTGTGTCATCTGTCCGGTGCCTCAAACCATTGTTTCCTGTATTTTATCTGGTTTTCTAGTTTTTTATAGCAAGTGAATAAATCTAGTCCTTTTTATCACAGCTAGAAGTTGAAGGTGATCTAGTACTTTTCTTATTCTCCTTTATTTAAGATGAGATTTTCTTTTACCCCTTTGAAAAGCTATTTGTAAATAGTTCACGTTGAGACACGGGCTAGGGTCAAATTCCAGGCTACTGGGAATATCTTTTGTCTGAAGTGAACATAGTAAACAGTTCCTACTTCATGAGCTTTTGTATTGTATCAGATATCATCTGTGCACTCTATTAAAGGTAACTCATTCATATTTGAACAAGAAAAACTGTCATATGCATGCAATTTGCATGAACCAAGGACTACTTTTTAAAATTGAACAAAACTGTAGCAGCTTCTTACACAACAGAAATTCTTAACTTGGGGACTATAAAAGTGATATTTTAAGGTTAGTCTAAGTGGCCTCTGAAATGTTCTGTGAAATTGGGTATGTCTTCACTTGTCTGTGAAATGGATCCATAGCTTTTATTATTCTCAAAGATTTATGTGACCCCAAAGATTAATAACCCACTGCTGAAGTACTTTTAATCGGTAAATCCATCTGTCTTTTAAACTCCTCACCCACACAAGGAAAATTTACATCTCCTTTGGTTTTGCATCAGTGACAAGCAGTGAATTGAAATTTGTAGGAGTGGTGACTGATGAGAGAAGTGGCTGGGTTGGTCACCGCAGACTGCCACTGGAGGTTTGTCTAGAGATCAATTAGCCATGCGCACCATGCACTCAAGACAGCCCGGTTGCCAAGATATGGCACCTCAGACAAACTTCTACAAGGGGTTTAATAATGGTCAGTGCCAGTTTTATGGCATTGAGCCGTACACGAGAGTTTTCATCTCAGGTTTGTCTTCTTGAAGCCACCTTGAGTTCTTTTTAATAGTGCATCAGACAACTGAGTTCGAATTTTTTAATTGTAGTGAAATATACATAACAAAATTTACACTTAACTATGTGTATATAGTTCAGTGGCATTAAACACATTCATATTGTTGTGCCATTACCACCGTCCATCCACAGAACACTTTTCAACCTGAAAAACAAAAACTATATCCATTAGGAGCACCTGCGTGGCTCAGTCATTAAGCATCTGCCTTCGGCTCAGGTCATGATCCCAGGGTCCTGGGATCGAGTTCCCCATCGGGCTCCCTGCTTGGCGTCCCTCTCCCGCTCCCACTGCTTGTGTTCCTTCTCTCACTGTGTCTCTCTGTCAAATAAATAAATAAATAAAATCTTTAAAAAAAACAAAAAAACAAAAAAACAAAGCTATACCCATTAAACCCTGACTCCCTATTTGCCCCTCTCCCATGTCTCTGGCAACCACCATTCTACTTTCTGTCTCCAAGTTTGACTGTTTTATGTACTTCTCCTACAAGTGGAATCCTACAATAGTGTCCTTTTGCGTTTGACTTCCTTCACTTAGCGTAATGTCCTCAGGTTTCATCCATGTTACAGTATGTGTCACAATTAACTTGCTTTTTTTTTTTTTTTTTTTTTTTTAAGATTTTATTTATTCATTTGACAGAGAGAGATCACAAGCAGGCAGGGAGGCAGGCAGAGAGAGAGGAGGAAGCAGGCCCTCCGCGGAGCAGAGAGCCCGATGCGGGGCTCGATCCCAGGACCCTGGGATCATGACCTGAGCCGAAGGCAGAGGCTTTAACCCACTGAGCCACCCAGGTGCCCCTTAACTTGCTTTTTAAGGATAAATTATATCACTATATTTATATACCACGTTTTGTTTATCCATCCATCCATCAGCAGATAACTTGGATTGCTTCCAACTTTTGCCTACTAACGCTGTTACCAACATGCGTGTACAGATTTCTCTTCAAGTCCCTGTTTTCAGTTCTTCTGGAATATACCACAAGTAGAATTACCAGATCACATGATAATTTTATTTAATTTTTTTTGAGGAACTACCATTCTGCTTTCCACAGTGGTCACACAGTTTTTCATTCCTTCCCACAGTGCGTAAGAGTTACAATTTCCCCACAGCCTCACCAATACTTAGTATTTTCTGTGGTATTTGTGTTTTTTTTTGTTTTTTTGTTTTTTTGATGATAGATGTAAAAATGGGTGTGAGATAGTGTTTTGTGGTTTTGATTTGCATTTCCCTAATGGTTAGTGATGTTAAGCGTCTCTTCATGTACTTATTGGCCGTTTGTGTATCTTTGGAGAAATGTCTATAAAGTTCTTTGCTCCTTTTTTAACTTTTTTATAGCTTTGTAGTAAAACATAATAACAAAATTTTTCTTAATCCTTCTTAAGTGTATGGTTCAGTGGCATTAAGTGCATTCACATTGTTTATGCAACCAATTTCTGTGACTTTTTCATATTGTGAATCTAAAACTCTGTACCCATTAAACAGTTTCTCATTCTCCCTTCTTCCCATCCTTTGTCATCCTCTATTTTACTTTGTTTCTGTGAGTTTGACTATTCTAGATACCTCATGTAAGCGAAATCCTTACACTATCTTTTCATGACTTGATGAATGGATTATTAAAGAAAATAGGAAATTCAGCTGGGGAAATTAATCCTAGTCTTAACACAGTACATAATCACTCAAAAGTCATTTGCTCCTTAAGCATGTCAGCAGAAGGGGTAGGTTAGTTGGTCACTTATAGCAAAAGCCAACTATCAATAATTTTTTCCTATGTATGGTACTAATTTGATTTTTAAGAAATTTTTAGCCGTTTTCTCCAAAAGAAAACAGTATGTTTTTAATTCATCTTTTTTAGTTGCGTTTTTAAGAATTTGTTTTAGGGAAAATTTGAGGTTTATGGCTGTGTATAGTTTGCCTAACATAGACCTGGGTTTTTACTGGGTTCATTAGTAAAATAGTAAATATTTAAATATTAAAAATTAAAATTAAATATTAAGTATTAAATATTCATAAGTTCTATTTAGAGTTACATGGGAAGTACTAGTACTAAGCAGTACTAGTCTGGGGATGCCTGAGTGGCTCAATCAGTTGAGCGTCTGACTCTTGGTTTTGGCTCAGGTCTCAGGGTTGTGGGATTCAGCTGAGTCCTGGGTTGGGCTCCCTCCTCAGCGGGGAGTCTGCTTCTCTGCCTCTGCCTCTTTTTGTGAGCATGTACTCTCTGTCCCTCTCTCTCTCTTTCTCTTTCTTTCCAGAATTAATAAATCTTTTTTTAAAAGGGCGAGGGGAGAATAGCAGTTTGATAACAATTGTAGGAAAGCATCGCAAGAGACAATGTAGGCTTAAAGTCCGATGAATTGGGTTGTATTAGCTCTGTCACTGTAGCTGTCTGATTCTGGAGCAGCTGAGCTATTCTGTACTTACGCGAAATGAACAGTAATAGTAAGGACCCTGAGAAATCTTATAAACATAAGCTCTTGCAGAAATCTAAGAAATACGTATGCAAGTTCTTTCATCCTTAAGAAACTAATATTATTTTGATTAAAAACAGTTGGATTGGGGCACCTGGGTGTGTCAGTCGGTTAGATGTCTGCGTTTGGTTCGGGTCATGATTGCAGGGTCCTAGGATCGAGCCCAGCATTGGCCTCCCTCCTCAGCAGGAATCTGCTTCTCCCTCGCCCTCTGCCTGCCACTCACCCTGCTTGTGCTCACTCTCTCAGTCAAATAAATAAATAAAATGTTTTTTAAAAAAAAAAAAAAGTTGGATTTATAATAAGTATGTTTTTTAAAGAATTGTTTCTGTGAATAACTGTTCTGCATTTTATCAAAAGGCATGGCTTTGGGAAGAAGACAAGAATCTGAGATCCGGTGTGAGGAAATACGGAGAGGGAAACTGGTCTAAAATATTATTACATTATAAGTTCAACAATCGAACAGGCGTGATGTTGAAAGACAGATGGAGGACTATGAAGAAGCTAAAACTGATTTGCTCAGACAGTGAAGACTAAATGTGTTTGTAAAAGCTTGATAAAAGGACAGTTAAATATTTTGGTCACTGCCTTTTGTTTGAAAGTCGGTGGTCATTGATGTATCTTAAATTTTTTGTCTAAAGCATTACAGTATCATTATAGTATCACTTTGACTAATACAAAGACTTATGCTATAAGAGTAAGGTGATATGCCATCATTGCATTCTTTAAGAATCTTTTTCCTTTGATAAAATATAAATTTGTTGAAACCTGGTGCTTTCAGTAACCCTATCCTCAAATCCTATTCCGATTAAAAGAAAGTTGAAAAAATATATTTATTCCCATTAATCTATTCTGTGTTTGTAGGCTGACTTCAACTTTGTAACACACATTCAAGTGAAGTTTCTCTACAACTTGATTTAGGGCCTTAATATATTAGTTACTAATACATTTGTATATAGAATGATGCCTGTACAAAAGTAATCCATGAGTTGTAACATACTTAAATTTTCCTTTCACTTGTTTCATATAGAGGAGGTAACTTAAAAATAGTAATACCCATAGGAGGAAAAGGTTTGTACTATTATCAAGAACAGCTTCATGTCTCATTAGGTACATTTAACTTTGTTCCAGTGTTAAAACTTAGATAAACATGGTTTTAAATCTGCTTTTAACCTGGTGTCATAAATGCCAGTTTCATTGACCTTTTTTTCCCCTGTATTTTCATTTAATACATCAGTATTGGGCCTAAGTGGTATTCTGTAAATGCTTAAATTAGTATTACCCATGATCATTTTAATGTCTGTGGTAATTGCTAAATAAACAAGGTCATCCATAATATACTGAACAATTTTGAGTTTTCACAGCATTTTATTCTTCAGAGAATTTAGTCACAAGTGAAGAATTAGTGTTTCGAGTTACATGTGTTTTATTTAATGAGTGGAAATACTGAACTACTGGTGTACACAGTTAAATGGTAGTTTTTAATAATTTAAATTTCATTTCTTATTAAAGTTGCATACATTACTTTCCTATTGTTCCTGAAGTTATGTCTTTATGCATATAGTAAACAGAAATGTGGATAATTACTGTATGCTTCCTGATTCCATCTATCCCATTACCACTAGTTACTGTCAGTGTTTATTACAGACATGTTGATGGTAGTGCCAAAGTTAGCGACATGAGCCAAAATGGACCCCTAAGTAAACCTCATTCCAGACATACCATAAATCATCAAATCCTACGTTTCCACTAAATGTGAGATGCTCAATTATTTTATGTGCTCCTAAAAAAGATCAGAGTAATTACACTGTAGTATGGTGCTTTCTTGAGAATTTTATTTTAGTTCTTGGAAGAGCTATTTTAGATTTATTTAAAGATAAATTTCTATCACATAATTTATGGATGCATAAAAAGGAGAAGCAAAATAAGTTCAATAATGTGTTTCTAAAACTATCTCCTATTAAGTCTGAAATCTTCTGAATTTTTTAATCAAAATTTTTGAGATAGTTACAGATTCATATGCAGTTGCTAAGAAATGATGCAGAGAGATTCCTTATACTTTTTTTCCTCTGGTTTTTCCATAAAACTACAGCATATTGCCATCATAATATTGATACAATTCAGTGTTATGCACATTTTCCTAGTTTTACTTGTATGGTAGGTGTGTATTTAGTTCTAAATAATTTATCACTTTTGTAGGTTCACATATTCGCCACCATAGCAAGACCCTGAGCAGCTCCCAACACCTCAAGGATCCCTCCTATTGCTGCTCCTCTCCCTCTTGCATCATTCCTCCAACCCTGGCAGGCACTCATCTGTCCTCCATTTCTAAAATGTCATCTTTTTAAAACTGTGACAGTGACATCACCAAAAATGGTGGGGTGGGGAGCTCCCAAGGCTTTTCCCTTGACTCAGACAACTATTAAACTTACAAAAACTGTTAAAAATCTAATTTTTGAAATTCTGGGATATAATCAAAACCTAAAACAACTGGAGCAATGCCTAATAAAGAGACACTAAGTTTTTTAAGAAATTCTTGGTATGGCTTGATGGTGCCAAAGGGGACACTTTGTTCTCACCTTGTTTTGACCTGTTTGGCATTTCCCTGAGGGTTAAATTCAGATATTGCCTTGGTTTTCACCCTCTGAGCTCTCCGGCTTCAAAAACCTATGACCTAGGGGCGCCTGAGTGGCTCAGTGGGTTAAGCCTCTACCTTCAGCTCAGGTCATCATCTTGGGGTCCTGGGATCGAGCCCCACATTGGGCTCTCTGCTCAGTGGGGAGCCTGCTTCCTCCCCTCTCTCTGCCTGCCTCTCTGCCTACTTGTGATCTCTGTCAAATAAATAAATAAAATCTTGAAAAAAATTTAACAACAAACAAACCCCCTACTACAGCTGCCTAGTGTCAGAGGTGCCACACAAACCTGAAGTCTGCAGAGGAAGGTACATGAGGGTGGTGAGGGATGGGGGCAGTTAAGGGACTTTGAAGCACTGGAGTAAATCAGGGAATCTGGAAGGCAGCCGGATGCCCAGGACTGCACAGTCTCTGAAAAGACTTGGGAGGACCCTAGGTCTCTACCTCTGATCTTTGAGCTTTGTATGTACAGGAAGTGAAGGATAAGGCAGAATTGTAAGTGATCCGGCTTCCTGTTGAATGAGCCCCAGCTCGTCTGTTAAGGCCAGGAGAATATCTTGATTTTCTTTTTGACTTGAGACACTTAAGGAAATTAAATGAAATAACTGTTTGGCCTTTTTCCTTTGAATTCATGAGTGTAGCTATAGTTTGTTAATGTATATAGTAATATCTGATTATACTGTTTATTACATTGTTGAGCATTTGAGTTGTGGAAATAAAAACTCAGAAGTGAGAACAAGACAGGCTGTTCACTGAGCTTGCTGTAGCAAGGGAGTCAGCCACGACTACCTGGGATGTGCGGAGATGCAGGCAGAAGTTTGTAATGGGAAGGCTTTCAGGTGACAAAGTTGCAGGCATGCTCTGGTGGGAGGTCGTTGGCATGAGGAAGCTGGAGCAGCAGGCATCTTATGTGATTGTTTGGGGGAAAATATTTGGCTTTCTCTGCTTGGTCCTGAGTTTGCACAAAAAAATCAGGATGTTGGCAGTCACCAACCGAGTCTCCACCATTCTGAGTGGTTGCTGCAGGGTTCCATTTGGCGACCTAAACTTGTTGCCACAAAGGTTGTGGGTCAGAGTTTGTTGTCATATAAGGTCTCCCCATTGTCCATTTTCATATTCCGTCTCCGAGTTGTTTCAGTTTATTGCTGCAAGGCTTTTCCAAATTACATGAAGTCTTATATTAGGAATAATATTAACTCTTAAATAAATGGAAAGGCTAGGTATGATACTTAATCCCCTAAAGCAACCATTTTAAAGAACACATATCTACCAACAGATAAATTAAAAAAAGAATTTTTTTTTTAAGATTTTATTTATTTATTTGACAGAGATCACAAGTAGGCAGAGAGGCAGGCAGAGAGAGAGGAGGAAGCAGGCTCTCTGCCGGGCAGAGAGCCCGATGCTGGGCTCGATCCCAGGACCCTGGGATCATGACCTGAACCGAAGGCAGAGGCTTTAACCCACTGAGCCATCCAGGCGCCCCTAAAAATAGAATATTAAAAATTATTCGGATAATCCAAAAGAAAGTGAAAGGGGAAACAGGAAGCAAAAACAAACCACAGGGACAAATAAAAATTGGTACACTGGAATCCAACCACATCAATAATTATATTAAATGTCAGTGGTCTGAGCCAGGGGTTGGCAAGCTTTCCATATAAAGGGCCAGAAAAAATATTTTAGGCTTTGTGGGTAGAACAGTGTGTCGAGTCTGCTTGGAATTAGCCATACACGTAGATAATAAATGAGTGGCTGTGGCTGTGTTCCAATAAACTTACATTTACAAAACAAGCAGCAAGATTTAGCTTGCAGGCTATAGTTTGCTGGCCCTGGCCTTTGAATTCTTAAATTTTGTTTTCCTTAAAATATGTAGGACTTTGGGGCGCCTGGGTGGCTCAGTGGGTTAAGCCTCTGCCTTGGGCTCAGATTGTGATCCCAGGGTCCTGGGATTGAGCCCTGCATCAGGCTCTCTACTCGGCGGGGAGCCTGCTTCCCCCTCTCTCTCTGCCTGCCTCTCTGCCTACTTGTGATCTCTGTCTGTCAAATAAATAAATAAAATCTTTGAAAAATAAATAAATACGTAGGAGTTTGTTCTGGTAACAGTTACTTCTGAAACTGGGAATGTCTTTCAGTTCCCATTTTTTTCTTCCAGGTTTGGCAATTTCCAAGTTTGGAACCACTTTTAAAGTAAATCAACAGCGTAGGGTTTCTGAAGACCAGCCTGGTGATGAGAATTTGGCGTGCAGATTCACAAGACAGCAGACTGTGGTGACAGCCTTAATTAGGCCAAGGTAATGTGCTCCACAGTTCCTTAGAGAAAAGGGGACCGTTTTTTATTTACCTCCAGTTCAGTCTTCCTCTAAGAATAGAGTCTTTTGGCATCCTTGTTTAATCATACCCCACTTTGATCTGGTCTTGGGCTTTGCATTCTGCCTCCATAGCTGAGGAAGAGAAAATGATAAAGGAAGTACTGTAAACGGGCACCCCTTGCCTCTGCTGAGTGGTGGAGCACAGTCTGCTGGAGGTGAAGAGACTGGCAGGGGCTACAGGTGGTGCCGGTCTGGAAAAGCAGCCCACCCACCATTCCTGGGTGGTGTGGGGACAATGGAGAGGGGGCCGGAGGGTGCGGCTGGAGCTCATCCACACGACTCCCACACTATGTAACTATGGAAGGGAATGGGCTTGCTGTCACCATCACTGGAGTCACTCCAGCGCCCTCTCTTGATAAAGCTTAACTGTTAGGTCAAGAGATGTGTGTGCAGTTCTAGCTCCAGGATCACAAAGCAGGGCACAGAAGGGTTTGCAGCTGAGAGCCAAAAAATTGCTTGTTTTTTGTTTTGTTTTACTTACCGTTCCCCACCACGTAACACCTTCATATGTCAAAATACTTTAATATGAAAGTAAGCCTTCATTTAAACCTAACCTGTGTTGAGAGAGCAAAAATAAAAAGACAATTTGACATAAGGAATGTGATGGTTTATATAATCTACACCTCTCAAAGGAAAAGAATCCTTTTTCAGTGTCTTTGTTTTTTACAAGAAAATTATTTAAAGAAAAGAATGTTTTCCCTTTCCACTTGAGTCCTTGAAGAGCTCACATCTGTCTTTGTCTTTATAAGTCTGTGAGCACTTTGGTTTGCATGAATTATAACTCTTGCAAAACCCTGATGAGGAGGCAGAACAGTATTAATAATTACAAGTCACAGATGAGGAATCAAGCTTATTTTTTTCTGACTTGCATTGGCAGAATCACATTGGTAAGTGACACAACTTTTATTTTTTCTTTATCAGAAAAAAGGGCAGAATTATCTTCCCTCTTTAGTCCAGGAATGTTGATGTCTCTCATAAAAAAGCCCAGCTCAGTATTCTCAATTCCAGTGGAACATGGCAGCTGCAGCAGCAAGTAAAATATACAAGAATTCCTCAAAATACACCTGTAATTGAAGCGTATTTTTCACTGTCAAGTATTTTTATTTTATGATTTCAGAGATGCTTTTCTAAGTCTCTAATTATAAGGCTTTCTACCACTACCAAGTGGTTAAAAACAACAGTAACAACTTTGATGAGTTGCTATCCAAATGAATCTTACAATGAGCCCTTTTGCTTATGCTTCTGTATCTTGATTCCTTTGACGTGGCTGTTGCTATCACCATTACTCCCCGGATAGGACACAGGAGACATTTAACTCCCCTCCTGTGCCCCTTCCCTAAACTCAGCACTTCGTTCTTCCCAGCCCTCCTATCACCATTGCATTGCTAAGAGGTTCTGTTTGTTTGGATTGGTTTGGTTCATTTTTAGCATTCAATCTAATAGTGAAATATTTTGTGCTTTGGATATGGAGTCATTCAAAAAATCAGAAGCCAATAAGCCTGTATTATGACTATACCTATATTATTCACATTAGATCTTCAAAATGTGACTAACTCAAAAAATGTAATCTTGTATCATGAATTCTTGCAACTCAAAGAAGTGTCAAGGTAAATTGTGTACTCTCTGTCTCTCTCTCTCATTGTGTCCTCCTATCCATTCCCCCTACCCTAGTAGCTCCAAACCATGCCACATTTTAACCATACTTTCGTTTTCAGTTTTTTCTTGGAATTTTTATTGCCGTTTTTACTAAAGTAATCCATGTTCACAGTTTTAAAAGTAAAATTGTTCTACGTGGCTAAAATGGAAAACATTTCTGGGGCACCTGGGTGACTCAGTGGGTTTAAGCCTCTGCCTTCAGCTCAGGTCATGATCCCAGGATCCTGGGATCGCACCCCCGCATCGGGCTCTCTGCTCAGCAGGGAGCCTGCTTCCTCCTCTCTCTGTCTGCTTCTCTGCCTACTTGTGATCTCTGTCTGTAAGGTAAATAAATAAAATCTTAAAAAATTAAAATAAAATAAAATAAAATAAAATAAAATAAAATAAAATAAAATGGAAAACATTTCTTCCCTTCCACTGCCTTTCAGTTCTCCCTAAAGGTGATCATTTTGAACTCTTTCAACTCTTCTCAAGTATTGATTTTTTATATTTAATAAAAATATGCTCACACTGCTGTTTATTTTCTAGTTTGAGGTATTAAGATTATTGAACCCCACCCCCCCACCCCCCACTATATAGGTAGAGGTTTTAGGTCTCTTGCATGCTTTTCCCCCAAGCCCCGGCAAACACACACATTGTACCATGCATATACTTCTCCTCCCCAGTTCTTCCAGAGTACTTATATCCATTTTTGGTTAATTCAGTAATCAGTGTTTGTATTATTATAGTTTCCTGTTATTTACACCCGAGCTGTGTGTACCCATCATTTACCATCTCCAAATTCTCTGACCCAACTGTGAAAAATCTCTGAATACACTGAAATATGTCAGATACTCTGTCGATTTGTGTCTGGCTGCCCTCCAGGCCTGCTGTACAGCTGTCGAGCTCACATGTCCCTTTAGCTTTGCCCTGGGGATCCCAGTCATCTCTCCTGCATTGGATTTCGTACTTCCTGGACCCTCTCCTGGTTCATGCTCTCATTTAAGTAGAGCCTCTCTTCCTGTACCTTCTCAAGAAACATATAGAATGAAAAACTATTATATCTTGCAGGTTTGACAATATTCTTATTCTATCCTTGTATTTGACTAATAATTTTATTGGATAAAATTTTTATAGGATTTTAATTTGGAAGATATTTCCTCTCAGAATTTCAAAGGCATTGCTTTCTTGTCTTTAGGGTCAAATGTTGCTTCAGGAGGTCTGCTAACCATTGTGGTTACTGATCCTTTGTGTGTGACCTACATTTTTCTCTCTGGAAGCTTTTGGATTCTTTTATGAATCCAATGATCTAGAATTTCATGGCAATGTACTTTAATGAGAATCTTTTTTCTTTTTATTTAAACTAATGAGACAGGCACTCCGTAGCCTTGGCAATGTATATACTAATTTCTAGAAAATACTGTGTTATTCTTGAGTAATCTCCCTCCCAGTTTCTTTGTACTCTCTTTCTAGAACTCCCATTATCCAGATGCTGGATCTCTTTGATCTAATTTTTTTATCTTTTGTCTCCTAATTGCTGTGTTTAATGTGTTTACTTTCTGGGGAAAATGTTGCTTAACTTCCAAATGTTACACCATTTATATATCTATTATCAATCTTTGTAATATTCAAGAGGTTTTAATTCTCTTTTTTTAAGTTTTAATGTTTCCTTCTCTGGGCATCCTGTTCTTACTTCATGACTGATATTATTTCATCTCTTTTGATCCTGGCATTTTTTACTGCCCCTAAATTTTGTTATATGGCTTTTTTTTTTTCTATTTAATTTTGGTTTTTGTGTTTGTTAGTGGTTTTCCTCAAATGTCTTCTTGTCCTGGGCTGTTTATTTACATTTATGAGGGAGAATGAAAAAGTTGACAGGAAGCTCTGTAAGCACTGATGGGTGCTCCCATGTCACGATTAAGGCGTCCTGTATAGCGATGGGACAGGAACTTGGCTGTTGTAGCTGTCACTACCTGCAGTCGTTTCTCTTAGATGATCGATTTCCTCAGAGGGGAATGCAACTGCTGTAAGCGGATGGGAGTGGGAGTGCAGGAGGGGAGTGTACACCCCTGGTTGCAGTATTCTCAGAGCACGTGGAGGAGAGACCCGGGGGTCACCATTCAGGATGGAGACTTACTCAGTTTCCGTTCTCATTTGCTGTCTCTGGCGTTTCCAATCTGGAGTCCCTCCCAAGAGTAGACCTGTCAGGCTGTTGCCTGGCTGCAGAGAATTTAAGACTGTTTCTTATACCAACTGTCAACCTTTCCATTAAAAGAACTATCTGGAACCTTTCCAAGGTGCTGTAAATTACCTTGCTCGTCCAGATTCACTCCAGTAGGCATTTGGCTTCTCCTCTCGTCTTAGCCATCTGCTTTTCTGGTCCCGAAGTCTGGTGACCATCCCTTTCCTGCTATCTTTGTCTCTCTCGATTCTCTTATCGTCAATTTATTTTTTTTTTTTTGGCCTTTAAAAAAAAATATTCTTTAAGTTTATTAGGAATTGGGAGGCAAAAGCATGTTCAACCTGCTATGTCTAAATGAAAACAAACAAACAAACAAACAAAAAAAAACCCCCAAAATCCTATTTAGGACCTTCATAAGGCTTCTGGGTCCTTGTGCCTCTGAAAGTCTGTTTCTTGCATTCACACTTTATTAGTAGTTTGGCTGACAGAGAATTCTAGCTTCAAAATTATTTTCCCTCAGTGCTTGGAGGCCTTATTCCATTAGACCTCAAGCATCCAAGGACACTGATGAGAACAATGCTGACTTCCCATGAAAATTCTTGTTCCTTTGTAGGTAATCTGTGTTTTCTCTTTCTGGAAGGTTTCATAGTCTTCTTTATCCTTGATTTTAAATTTCACAAATTTGTCCCTAGTGGTAGGATGTTTAAAATCCATCTTGTTTGTTGCTCAGTGGGACCTCTCCACCCCAGGAAGAATGGCTCTCACCTCTGTTTCCACCTTCTTGTCTGCATGTTTTAAAGAGTATACTCTTTCCATTTTGGTTTATCCATCAGGAGAAGCCAATTTACTTGCAATCATCAAAAAAATTCCTCAAAATCTCTGATTTGGGACTGATTCCTGCCACCACCAACTCTGCCCTCCTCATCTGTGTTACGGACTTCTCTGCTGTGAATCCTGCAATCTTAGTGGGATTTAGAGGAGGAGAGAGAGTAAATGTGTATCCACTTGTCACTAGCTTAGAGGGTTCACCTGTCTTTCAATATTCCCACCACTAGATTGTATGTCCAGGTCTTTATTTTCTAAGTCAACTTGAGTTATTTATATGAATATTCACTCGAATATTCTTAGAGAATAGAACCAGTTTTATTTTGTATCATGTTTACGCATAACCAGGAAAGATGGCTACATTATTGCTGTTGATATTTATGGTTAATTACAGCATTCTCAAAAACATCCCAAGAAAGATCCTAAAAAGAGAATGGTGTGGTTATTATTTACCCTGACCCTTTTCCTTTTTTTGTCCCCCCCCATCTCTTTATCATTCTCCCCTTCTAAGTGATCACCATCCCTAATTCCTTTCTTCATCTTTTCCTGGTTTTGTGTGTGTGTGTGCATGTGTGTGTGTGTATGTGTATATGCACATTTATGTGTATATATGTAGACATGTGTATACATATATGTATTGTGTATTAAATATATGTGTGTATAATTTTTATTAAATACATATATATTATAATTTGGGGGGCATATTTATTTTTGTTCAAATTACCACATACACTTTTGAAAAATCAACCTATTAAGTAATTCTAGGATCCACATATCACTGTAGAGCGCCTGTGGCCGGGACCCCAGCCCTTTGGTACTCAATGAGAAAGAATACTGAAGGGGTCTTAAATACTTTGATCTTTAACCTTGAAAATAAAACTTTTGGTTCTTCCTTAATCACTTAGACTACAATTTTCAGTTTTGAACTGTTTCCTTGGACTCTGCTAGAACTAATAACAAGCTTTTCAAAAACAGTAATAGTTAAGTCTTCTAGCCTATGAAGTTGTTCCCAAGAATAGAAATAACAAAAATGTGAAAGTAATAAATGGCCAGCACTAAAAACTAAATACATAAGGTGAAAAATGATTTTATACAACTCAAATATGTTAATCATGATATAACACAGCCTGGAACTATAAATACAGCATAGCTTTGTGGCTGATAGTCTCCATATGTATGCCTGTCAATTCTGAGGGACTTTTAAAATTTTGGTTTTGGTGAAATTTTGACCAGTCCAGAAAATATGGGTATTTTCTAGTCAAATAAGTAAAGACCTCTTACAAATGTGAACAGAGAGTTTATTAATTGGTATAAAAGTTTTATGCAACATTAAAATTATCTGCAAAAATCTTGCTTTACAAATGTTAGAAATGGTCTTAAAATGTTAATACTGAACTTAGAGTTTAAGGTCCTAACCTCAAGGAGACTCAAATTTTTTATTACTCATCTCTGAAGAATTTACCATGAAAACAGCTCTGACAGCTAAATGAATATATCGTGAGAAATACTGCTGCTCTCAGCATTAAATATTAGGGACTTTTTCAGGCCTATTAAGTTTGCTATTGTCATTCTTGTCATTACATGGAAATACCAAGAAATATGTATTTTAGTAAATCATTTGTTAGTGAATAATACTTTATACAATGAACCTGAAGGAGTTTAAATTTTAAACAGCAGTTCTCCAAAGAAAATGTCCTAAATTTAAAATTTGTTTCAGAATTGAAAAGGGCTTGGCTTTTTATAGCCAGGCTTTTCATCGAAGCTGAATCCCAGATGAGAAACTGAGAGCGGGCTCTGTGGCTGACCCGCAGAGTAACCCATCCGTAAGCCACTTTGTCTCTGGCTCACTGGTTTTCCAATCATAAAATAGAGGACGAATACTTCTGTGTGTGTGTGTGTGTGTGTGTGTGTGTGTTCATCACATTTGTAATAAAATCCACATCTTCCATAATTTATAACTGCCTGCCACCCAAACAGAAGAAAATATACTGTAGAAAAAAAGTAGTAAGTAAAAAAAAAAAAAAAAAAGTAAGAAAAAAGTTTAGTTTAAACTTAAATCTGAAAGATTATTTTAGCTTCAAGTTGTAAGCCTTGGAAACGATCTCAGGTGCTAATGATGGCAAAATCTGCAAAATGAAAGCTTTGTTTCATTCACCGCTGCCAGAATTCTCTTCATGAAAATCATAGCATTGAAGGAATTTGTATTGACCTAGAATGCACATCTGATCGGTCTTGTCAATTAACCAAAAAAAATTTCTTCTTCGAAAAAGCATTTTTAACATAGCTGTTGGTTTTTCATTATAAAACGCTTACTAAATCTTAACTTGTCCTGTGGAAAATTATTTGTGACTGCTTTCTTCAATTTATTATTTGACAATTTATGTTATAATATATGGGAAATGTGTGTGTGAGAGTATACAGATATCTGTATACATTTTTTAAAGCGAGAAGTTTTTAAGAGATTACAGAACAGAAAGAAGGAATGCAAGATTCAAAACACGGGTGCCCTTGGGGCACCTGGGTGGCTCAGTGGGTTAAGCCTCTGCCTTTGGCTCGGGTCATGATCCCAGGGTCCTGGGATCGAGCCCCGCATCGGGCTCTCTGCTCAGCAGGGAGCCTGCTTCCCTTCCTCTCTCTCTGTCTGCCTCTCTGCCTGCTTGTGATCTCTCTCTGTCAAATAAATAAATAAGAATCTTTAAAAAAAAAAACAAAACAAAACACGGGTGCCCTTGAATGACAACTACTCACCAGAAAACGGACCATATTGTTGTAATTTCATTGCAAACAGACGTCCATTCTGTGTTATGTGGGCGACCTTCAAATGAGAGGACTCTGTAGAAGGCCAAGGACACAAAACCACAGGAACCTTTGGGGCGTGTCCTCAAGGTAGTAAAAACAAAGGTACTGGGTATCTGGAGAACTGGCCATGCATTTTCTTTCTCTGCTTCAGAATGTGGCAATGACATGTGTTCAGGGACTTAGGCCAAATGGTTTTTGAAGTTTTATGAAGCACTGAACATGACATGGTAAGGTTTAGCACGTTTACAAACACATTCTGAACTATTTACATCTCAATCTATATAAAAATAAAACTGTGAACAGCTGGACAAGAGCACTGATCCACTCGCCGAACTTTTTTCCAGGTTCCTTGACATCGAGGATTGCCGATGGCTTGCCAATGGAGAGTCTGATTTCTGAAATGGTATTTTGGAAAGTGTTAGTTATGCTAAAAGCAAACCAAAAAGAATTCTAATTTATAGAATCATAAATTGAGGTGTTTTATTGTTCAAAGAATGATCATACCTGGAGTTTTGAAGTGCATTAAAAATTGAAATTTAAAAAAAAATGATCACAAACTGAGTTTCCCTTCTTAGGGGCTCCATCAAAACAAGTTACAAGTTAGTCTCTATTTGAGGATACCTTCTTGTGGAGAGAGCAGTTTGAGGTTACTGTATTCATTTCTCCCACTTGATCCGAATATACGAAGTGTTACATAAAGGAAAATGGCTCCCTGCTTCATGTATATTCAAATTAGAGGGGTCTGCCCAAATGACCTCTTGTAATCCTGAACTCCTTGATTCCATAATGAAAAAACGGGAGAAGCGGGAAGAGCAAAGGCAGATTGTTGAAATTATTATTTTTAAATTTATTGGAACCTCAGCCAGGGTTTAAGGGGCTTTCTGAGTACAAATTCAATTATAAATTCATTTAAAGACAAAATATGGGTGAGAAATTCAGAAAAATGTTAAGTCTCAAGATTGGTTTCTATTTGATAGGAATGTCTTACCTACTTTACTGTTCATGTGGTGTACTCCTTACAAAGTTTATTAGGCACAAGTGACTAATAAACATAAATTCAAGTTATTAAATATTAAAATACACTAAGGGAATGACAACTAGCTGGAAAGGTCGGTATTTTACTTCCTAATCTGTATTTCTACCAGTTCCACCTAACATACTTAAAACCATAATCCGTGTGTGACTGAAATTGGTCTTTGTCTAATAGCTGACAAGCATGAAGTCCTCTCTTAGGAAGAGTGTTATTACCAGATTTAACTGATAAATGAATACAGGATTGGAACAGATTTTTCAGGGTAAAAAAAAGTTTTGAGGGTCAATTCTTTTGGACAATCTATAGATTTCTGTAGGTTTCTGATCCTGCAAAGCTGAGCCCACCACCATCTCAGTCATGGTTCTAGGATGCCCCCCCACTCCCCATTGGGCAGTGGTTCTGAAACAATGCTGTGGGAGTAAACCATCTGGGCAGGGGTCAGCAAGCCACAACCCATGGGCCAAATCCAACCCACCCTTTGTTTTTGTGTGGTCTGTGAGTTAAGAATGGTTTTTTGTTTCTTAAAGAAAATCGATGGAAGAATATGTCATGACACATGAAAATTACATGAAATTCAAATATTAGTGTCCACAGATACAATATTGTTAGAAAAAAGCCAGTTCACCTGTTCACGCAGTGTCTGTGGCTGCTTTCATGCTATGATGGCAGAGTTGAGTAGTGAGACCATATAGCCCACAAAGCAGAAAAATCTATCTGCCAACTCCTGACCTAGAAGGTGGTTAAAAATCCACCCCCAGGGGCACCTGCGTAGCTCAGTTGGTTAAGCGTCAGCCTTTGGCTGTGGTCATGATACCAGGGTCCCGGGATGGAGTCCCACATCAGGCTCCTTGCTGAATGGGGAGCTTGCTTCTCCCTCTCCTCCCTGTCCATGCTCTATCTCTGTCTCTCTCTCTCAAATAAATAAAATCTTAAAAAAAAAAAACAAAAAAACCAGACCAAAGATTCTGATTCACTTCATCTCAAGTGGGGTCAGGAATGTGTGTGTGTGTGTGTGTGTGTGTGTGTATGTGTGTGTATATATATATATATATACACATATATATATATGTGTGTATATATATATATACATATATATATATATGTGTATATATATATGATCTTTTATTTATGAGAGAGAGAGAGAGCATGAGTAGGGGGAAAGGGCAGAGGAAGAAGGAAGGAAGAAGGAGAAGCAGATTGCCCCACTAAGCAGGGATCCCCAATGTGGGGCTTGATCCCAGGACCCTGAGATCATGACCTGAGCTGAAGGCAGTCGCTTAACCAACTTAGCCACCCAGGGGCCCGAGGAATCGGAAAATTTTAATTCATCATCCCAAAAGGTTCTGATTCAAGTGGTTTTCAAAACACTGCTTTGGAGTGATCAGGTTTTCAATGGTCATTCGGGAGCATGATATGAACCCCAACATCCAAATTTACCCAGTCATCTCTGCTATAGAGCCTCTGGGTCCCATCGTGTAAACTGGGTCCTGGATTCAGGACTTGCTAGACAGAGGATTCTCCTGACTTGGTGTTCTGACTCCCGACTCATGCCCTGATAAGCTACATCATGGTCTGCTGTTCAAGAGAAGACAGATGTGTGTCAACGGAAAATAAGAAAAGTCCTTCAGCCGATGTCTCTCCCTCACCCATCTGAGTCCAGGCCATCTCCGGAACAGCGAAGGCTCACAGAGTTCATGGCTGGGGGCTGACAATCGACGCACACCGTGTACCCCTCTCGGAGATACTGCATCCATCGAGTCAGGGGGCGGTTTTCCAGAGCGCAGTGAGGAGTCAGGGACTCCGTCTTGAACTCCATACAGTATCTAGAGCAAAAACACAGGACACTTGCACAGGCTGTAATGAGAGAGAGCCTAACGCTGTAAAAGGTCTCAGGAAGCCCGCAACCCCCGAGGACACTGGACAGACGGGAGGAGGTGGTGAGCGCATCTTCGTAGCCTGGCCACCCTCACAGGACGCCCTGTCGAGTTTCTCATTTGCGGAACTTCGATGATGGACGATGCCTGACGGGCAACTGCCGTGAGGCTTGGGGCTCTTCTCCCATCCATGATGGAACTACGTGGTCAACGTGAGTTGGCAGAAATCGGGATAGCCTGTTTCCTACCTCATCTGACAACCAAATTATGTATAAAAAGCACATTTCAGTAGGAAAATTCCCCTTAATAACTTTGCTGGTAAAGAAAAATAGAAATAGAATAAGAACTTGCTTGAGTCTGGAGTCTGAGACCATGTGAGCCCCTGGAGGGCTGGTCCTCAGTGTCCTGCCCAGCCCCCGAGACGTTCTGCCTCACGGATGCTCCCAGGGGCTTGCCCCATGCTCCCCAACTCGCTCACCTGCGTGATCTGGGCTAATGATGAGTTGGAAACTTGAATCCAAGCATCAAAGTTCTACTGGGCCTCAGAGATAAAGGGAAATGGGAAGCTGGAGACATTTTTCTGTGACGGAAGCTAGTGTCACCTTACACGGAACTGTGGAAATCTCTAGCACCATAGTGACTAGACTCTGAAGGCCCGGGGGGAGCATCCAGACATGGTTGACTACTTTAGAGTCTTGTACTAAAAAGCAACATAATTTTAAAATTCTTCAGGGAAGTAAAGCATAGTAAAACTCCTGCACGTTGTGTTTTTGGTTCTAATTAAGCTCCAACGGACTAGTTTCTTATCTCTAGAATTATGAGCTGTCCCAGGTTAGACGGAAAGCCATTGGAAGGTCTGCTTCCGTGAGCTTTAACAGCAGTAGGCCAGTTTAGGTCCTGAGGTAGGAAATTCTATGTCGAAGCTTCAATCAACTTTAGCCAGACAGCTTAACCCAGACGTCTCTTCATCATTCTCTCATTAAATTCTCCTTACAATGCCATGTGCTAGGCATTCATATTCTCATTTTTCAAGAAGAAAAACTGAGGTGGGACAACATATCCAAGGTCTTACGGCTAGTGTGTGGCAGTGGGGGGATCCGAACAGGCAGCTTCCTGGGGTCCTTCTGCTGACGGCTGAAGAGGGGACTTCCAGGTAAGCATGGAGGTCCCCCCCAGGCTGTGCCTTCTGTCCTGACAGAAATCCTCAGAGCTGACGTGTGGGCCACTTTCAAATTAGCCAAACACAGGTGGTGCTAGAGTCCATGTTCTCCTAATGACTCTAAGAGGGACATCCTGAGTACGACTGATAAAGTGATACGATCCTTTTACATAGCGGGTTTCCTGTTGAGGGGACCCTCAGAGACAAACCTTTGTAGCCGCACAAAAACAGGGAAGAAACAAGTAGGTCCCAGCTCTGTGGTAAAGGGTCACATTTTACCCAAAGTCAACGAGCAAGTAACAGAAGAAACGCCACCACACCAAGACGAGCTTTGTGGGCTGACTTGGCCACGCCCCCTGGAAAAGCATACATTGAAAAAACCAAACCAAACTATACAAAACAAAAACACCAAATTACCCAGTGTCCTCTGTGTCTGTAGACCACCGTGGAGATGCGGCTTGTCTTGTTCTCTCCTTGTTGAACGCAGAGGTAGTTATAAAGGCAGGGACTAGGAAAGAGAGAAGAGCATCGGACACATGCAGCCTAAAGTACTCGCAGTGACCTTTCCCAAACTTGGTGTTGATCCTGTCTCGAGCCCCCCAAACCCTGAGTGCAACGGGCCACGGCACCCCACCAGGAATGGGACGGGGCCCAGTTACCGTGTCCCCAGAACCCAGTTCAAAGAAGATTTGTGTGCACGCCGATGGGCGGGGAGAACTGCAGACCTCTGACAGGTAGGCTTGTCCTTGGTAATAAGTTGACACTGTGTGAAAGGGGAGGATGGGGGGCCCGGAATAAAAACCAAGAGGAAGTAGTGAAAGATGCTGCTAAGTCAGGGGGAAAAGGGGGGGAATGGAGAAAGGGAGAGATGTTTTTTTTTTCTTTTTCCTTTTTAAAGAATGTATTTATTTATTTGACAGAGAGAGAGGCAGCAAGAGAGGGAACATAAGCAGGGGGAGTGGGAGAGGGAGAAGCAGGCCTGCCATTGAGCAGGGAGCCTAATGCAGGGCTCAATCCCAGGACCCTGGGACCTTGACCCCTGCCACAGGCAGAAGCTTAATGACTGAGCCACCCAGATGCCTCGGGAGAGAAGGTTTTTAAAGATGAAAGGAAGAGAAATAGAAGGGAAAAGAGAAAAACAGGAAGAATAAAGTAAAAGAATAGGAGGGAGAAAGGACAGAGGAAGAAGACAAGAGAGAGGGAAATGAGGATGTAAAGAGAAAAAACAAAAAACAAAAAACGAGCAGAGAGAGAGGAACTGTAACAAGGCGAAAGCTGAAGTACCAAGGAAGGTGGTGTGAGTCCCCCAGTCCCTCCCAGGTCCTCAACACCCCGCCCCGGAAGCTTCCCTGACTGCCATGTGGCCTCAGGGTGACTGCCTGGAGCCAGCCAGCACAGAATCCCCCCCACGCCAACCCTCAGCCTCGGGGAAGGAGTCAGGTTGGTCCTCTCCTCCCTGTCCCCAGCCCCAGTCCCAACTCCAAAGCTCCGGACCAGACAGAGGAAAGGGAGCCAGAAATCCCCCATCTGTGCTCTCTTTTTCACTGACTTTGTGTGTCTCCTTCCTGTTTGCCGCTCAGTGTGGGGGTGTGGGGAGGCATGTGATGCTAGGTATGGTACTGCACCTGGAGATGACCTCCCAGTGCGGTCTGCTGTCAGCTCAAGGAAGGCAGGGTTTGCCCTGGTCATCACCATGGTCCTCACACATTGGCACACGCAGTAAGCTCGTAGGCAACGTATGGCGGCTCAATGAAGTCACGGAATTGCCACCAAGCCACACGGGTCCTACCTCTCTGTGTTCTTCTGTTCCCACAGTGAGCCCTGTGGCCGAGACGGCTCAGCCATCTTTCCTACCTTTTGTTTCAGAAACTGGACCGTCCCAGGAAGGGTAGGGGCCAACTGATGTTGGCTTGTGAGCTGCCCACACCATCATCCACCTGAGCAAAGTGGCCAGAGGATCACCAAGCAGATGGGCCGAGCCTACGCGTTCATTTGACCTGGCTGCTTACTGGCTCCTTACGGCCACAAGATGGCAGCCCGGATTCTTTTTTAGATTTTCTCAGGGAGGCCTTTTGCTAAGACCGGAGCATGTAAGACCCGAGTGGCTGAAAAACGGGTAGCCACTGCTCCTGTGAATTGCAGGAATCCTTCTGGTCCTACGTGGTTTGGTGCTTAATCTCTTCGGTGTCAAAATTACTCACATCCAGCATAAGAGTCGAGGCCGTGAGACTCTTCCTTGCTGCACTCACACGTTTAATCGTTTCCCAGAGAACATGCCATTCCTTCTCAACGGGACCGTAGCTTTGGGAACTCCCAAACCCGTGGACAGAATCAGAAAGAACGAGGGAGCACATATATGTTAGGAACTCGCTGTTTTCTCTTAGCTCTGATTCTCTGGAACACAAACGTCGAGGGGATTTTAGCTTTCCCACGTATATGCCTCCATTCCTGTTCTTCTGACACATTTAGGAAGTCATTCAGTATGTGAAGAATACAGTTGCCGCTCAGTCCATGTGGCGTCGGACCAGCCAAACTATGAAATTTTCAGGATGTGTTTCTTTAGCTCAAAACATATATCTGATCTCCTTATTTGTACGGCATCTATTATTACAGAAGTTCAAATGCAACGCACTTAGTACATAGCTCGGGGCGGGGAAGGGAAATGAGGTTAGGAGGGAAAGGGCAGTATGTGACTGTAATATCTGATATAAAATCCTCAGAAAAAGTTCTATAGTAATAATAAGCTCTATAGTAATAATATAATATAGTTATAAATATATAATATAATATATACTATATTATAATATAATTATATTTATAATATAATATAATAATAATAATGAAACTAGCAATGATACGCTTCTAAGTTTCCAGGCATAATGCTAAGCACCTTTCACGTGTGAATGCATTTAATTCTTACAACAACCCTCTGGGATAGGAACTATTATTTCCCCATTCCACAGATGAGGAAATTGTGGCACAGAGAGGTGAAGGAACAGGTTCAAGGCTCCCATCTAAACACAGCGGTGTTAGGTGTTATCTCTAAAACCATGCTCCTCACTGCCTGGAGACTCTTGCAAAGTGAACCACAATGTTTCATTGTTTTACACAGCATATTTCCTATGGATTGCTTAAATGCTGTTTTATTTTCCCTTTCTGGTCCTACTGTGTCCCTAATATAACCTAACTTTAAAAGAATAAAAGGGAGGGGCACCTGGGTGGCTCAGTGGGTTAAAGCCTCTGCTTTCCGCTCAAGTCATGATCTCAGGGTCCTGAGATCGAGCCCCACATCGAGCTCTCTGCTTGGCGGGGAGCCTGCTTCCCCCTCTCTCTGCCTACCTCTCTGCCGATTTGTGATCTCTCTCTCTGTCAAATAAATAATAAAAATCTTTAAAAAAAATTTTAAAAATAATAATAAAAGGGACATCATAAGGCCCCCCCCCCCCGGGAGAGGGGGAGGGCTGGGATGGGGCCTGGGGTCCCCAGGATAGGGCAGCTGCTCACGGTGGGCACAGAGGAATGCCTATTAGGACAGCGCCTTGTATGTTTCCAGCCTGCTTCTTTACAAAGTACTTTCTCATCATCTGTGACTGGTCTCCACAAAAAAACTTTGTGAAGAAGTGCCCTGATGAGATGTTCTCAGAAAGCTGAGGCTCAAAGACATTAAAGGAAAGGAAATTAAAAAAAAAAAAAAAGATTAAAGAAAGGGAAAATTCACAGTAAATGATGAAGCAAGGACCTCAACACAAAAGACTGCTTCTGGTTTTTCTATCTACTCTCCATGTTCAGCGTCAAGCCTCTGCAGGTAGGACCCATCCTAAAAGCCAACCAGTAACCCTGGGCCTCGTGTCTTCTGTGTCCTGCCCCTTGAGCTCTGGCTTGGCTCGGTGGCAAGGAGGAGGAGGCACTTCCTCCTTGAACGAATTTCTACTGAGAGGAGGCACTTCCTCCATGAACGAATCTTCAGAAACGAGACCAGCAGCCAGATTGCCTGGGGGTCTCTGAGCCAGCATGACTTTTTAATATCTCCCCCAAATTTAATTTCCATTACTTAAGAGTGGTAAGTAATTTAGAATTATTTTTGCCTTCAGTCCCACTGCTGCTTATGTGTGGAAGAACATAGTCGGGTGCCCGGGGACAAAGGCTCACAATAAAAGCCAGTTCCCCCGCCTTCCCCTTTCCTGGCAACAATATCCAGATGTAATAGATTCTTTTTTAAGAGGCCATTTGCCAACTTTCCTGGCGTCCTATCAGCCTGGCATTGTTCGGTTTTACAGCAACTACACTTCTAAAAGCGTGGCACCGTGCATACTTACTTTGAACATGAAAGTAAATTGAATTTGCTTAGGGAATTTCATAAAAAGTTCTCTGGCACAATGGGGTGTCACCAAGGCAGGCTCAGAACCACTGTTCTGTAGATACAGTGTAAAAGGGAACAGAATGAAAATGTGACAACACCAGCCCAGAAGCATACAGCTTATGATACACATCGATCTCCTTTTAGGAGGAGTCAGAATGTACAACTAATACAATAATAGGGCTTTTTGGACTTGTTTTTACAGTAAGCATAGAGTTAAGATCTGCATTAAAGGAAATGCGAAAAATTCAATAGCTACTTTATCGTTAATAAGAGAGAGTCAGTGATCCTGTTTCATTCACGGGACTCACAGAGAGCCTTTCTATTTCTACTTAGTTACCAGAACCTGAAATTGCAATTTTAGCTCTAATGGTAACAAGAGCAGCAAAGCAATATCAAGACAGAAAATCCCACAGGATTTAGAGGCTGAGATCCAGGGTTGGATTCTGGAAGTCCTTTACAAATGCTGTCACCTGGGGCGCCTGGGTGGCACAGTCGGTTAAGTAAGCGGCTGCCTTCGGCTCAGGTCATGATCCCAGGGTCCTGGGATCGAGCTGCGCACGTCAGGCTCTCTGCGCAGCAGTGAGCCTGTTTCTCCCTCTCCCTGCCTCTCTGCCTACTTGTGTTCTGTCTGTCAAATAAATAAATAAAATCTTAAAAACAAAACCAAAAACAAATGCTGTCACCTTCCTGAGCTCCAATGTCCTCTTGGTTTCAAGGATAATGAGGCAGTCCCCTTTTCCAGGTAAGCAGGATACTGGCCCCTCAAAGATTTCCGCATCCTAATCCCCAGGACCTGTGAATATGTTATTTCATAAGGAAGAATTAAAGTTGCAGATGGAATGAAGGTTGCTACTCGGTTGGCCTTAAAATGGGGAGACGATCCTGGCTTTTCTCGGTGGGCTGAGTATAATCACGTCCTTCAAAGAGGAAGAGGAAGGTGTTACTACAGAAGAAAGCTGAGATGCAATGTAGCTGGATGTGAAAAGGGAGGAGGGGCCATGAGGAGAGAAACTGTGACCCTCTCTGGATGATGGAAAGGGCAGGGAACTGGATTCTCCCCTCCCCGAGCCTCCCCAAGAGCAATGCAGCCCTGCCAACACCCTGATTTTAGCCCAGGGATACCTGGGTTGCACTTCTATCCCACGGAACCCTAAGATAACAAATTTGAGTTGTTTTCAGCTACAACGTCTGGGTTCATTTGCGACAGTAGCCATAGGAAGCGAATACGCTGTCCTATAGGATGGCTATGAGCACTGAGTCAATAATGTCGGTCAAAGCTCTCCACCCCGCAGCTGCGAGGGACTGCTCAGCCGTGCACCCAAGTCTCCTGCTCGGGGAATAGAAATCTAGTGGAGCCGGGAGGTGGTCACCGGTGACCACACAGCCGGACTGAGAGCTCCCAGTGGAAGAAGGGGCCCCTTCTCCGTGTCTCCACACAAATCCGCTCGCTCCTCACCCTGAGCTAGAATTAGCTGATAGGCTTGGTACTCGAGTTTGATCTCCAGAACCCAGCATAGCGCTGGCTGTCGAAGATGCTCAGTGAACTTTAAATGAATGACCCATGTCAATGAATGCGTGGGAATTGCGGTGACACGGGTGAGACAGGGCTCAGGGCGATCCACCACTTCCCTACTCTCATTTCCCTCTCGTTGTCCATCGTTTTCCCAGGTGTCTTCCACAGAACACTAGTTACTCGGTGAGATCCCCTGGGAAAAGGGGTCATTTAATCAAGGAAGGTGGGAAAGCATCCCATATCCTATCTCCCTCTTGTAGAATGAAAATGCTTATCAGCATATTAAAGCCTCTGAGAAGGTCTTCCTTAGAGAAGACAGTCTGATTTACCCCATGTTTTCCTGACTAAACCCCTGTTTTGCATTTGGGAGCTTCTGCCCTCGGGAAAGTGGCATGTGAGGGATCCAGCTATGAGTCGGGGCTGAGGGAAGGACGGTGCAGACACACCCAGGCTAGAGCAGTTCTGGAGCTTTGGTGAGCAGCAGAGTCCCCTGGACGCCTGGATACAAGCACAGTGCTAAACCCAGCACCAGCGAACCCGACCTTGTGGGTCTGGGTGGGGCCCAAGGAACTTGGTTTTCTAACAATTTCCCAGCTGAGGACAACGCTGCTGGCCAGGGACCACCATTTAGGAACCACCAGATTGGAATATTCGAGGGATCCTGTCTTCCCTGCCCAACTTGTGACAGCAGCCATCATTTCCACAGCATTACCACAGGAGAGTGCATCTCAAGAACCAAAATCAGGGCTGCAAATGCTGGTCCTCAGTCCCCAAGGAGAGAGTTCGCCTCTCTTCCCAAACTAGATTTTACCCAACCTTATTAGGAGAGGTGGAGGCTGAGTACAGATCTCTCCTGTTGGTGTTATTGCTAAGTCACTAACACCTTGTGGGGAGTCACCTATGAAGACTGCTGCCTTATGTGGAGTTTGGTGGGAGGGGTGGGTGAGAGGGGTAATTTAGGAACAGGAGGACAGGCCCAGGGGGTTTGCCCAGAGGAGAGAGGAGGACAGCTCCAGACAGAGACCAGAACCCTAGAGGGGGTGGGGGGGGTAGGGGAGTGTAGGGTGTGGGCCCAGTGCTCTCTGGTGTCCTTGCCCCATGTTCCATAGCATTCTCTCATTGACCTTCCTATCCCTTTTCCTGTGACCTGCATTAGGCTATTATAAAGAGATACTCAGACTGCAAAGCGGGTCTGTGACAGCCTGGAGTAGCACTGAAGAGTCAAATGTACTTAAGAGGGACCTTCTAGCAGCCAGACTCCATAGATGAGCAAAGTAGCTGCTTCCCGATGGATCAACTACAGGTTTTAAGAGTCATCCAAAAAATCAGTAATGGCCTCCAGTGACTTCCTTCCCAATAGCCTTTTTGTTGTGCTCTGTTGAAGACATGAGCTGACCCTGGTTTTGTTCCATGACTGTTTCTGTGAGCACCGAATTACTTCCCTGGGAGCCCACAAGACACCTCCCTGCCCCCTCAGCCCTTCCATTAGCCACGCCCCTACCACAGCCACAGTTTCAAATCTCAGATTGGACCACATGAGAAAATGCTACAGTGGTTCTCCAGGGTTCGTAAGATAAAGACCAAAATCCTAAACAGAGAGCGGGATGGCTGCTTCCCCTCTCAATGCCAGCCCCACTCTCTGCGCTCCCCAGATTCTAGCCTTCCTTCAACCTCTCAAAGGGGCCTTTGCTTCCCCACCATTAGAGAGATGAGTCAAAGACGGTCTCTAGGTCGTTGACTTCCCCCACAGCAGGCTGACAACTGTTAGCTCCAAAGCCCACTGGCGGCAAACTCAAATTTTTATGCATCCAAATTGTTCTCTTTTTTTTTAAAGATTCATTTGTTTATTTTGAGAGAGAGAGAGAGAGAGTGTGTGTGTGTGTGTGTGTGTGTGTGTGTGTGCTTGAGTGAGCATGGGGAGAGGGGCAGAGGGAGAGAGAGTCCTAAGCAGACTACCCGCCTTCTCCCTCATGAGCACAGAACCCCATGGGGGGACTCGATCCCGCGACCCTGAGATCAGGACCTGAGTGGAAACCAAGAGTCAGCCCCTCCAGCAACTGAGCCACCAAGATGCCTCCCAAATTGTTTTAAAACTTGCCAAACAAGCAGATTTTTAGCCATTTGGGCCCTGCCTGCTTTACCTACCCTGTGAAACTATAACTGGCACCTGCTGGCCATTGATGAGCTAAAAAGTCTGGGAGCTGTAAGACCCCAAGCTGCTACCACTCTTGGCCTTGGACACTCTGACCCAGAGACTCCCAACTATGCTGCCTAGTTGCCATCCCCTAGACACATAGCTGCTAGAAGATTCCTCTCCTCCGCCTCTGGATGGTCAGGCCACAGCCTCTGGACTTCCCTTTCTCACGCAACTCCATCCAAGCACCACCCAAAAAGGCTTATTGGGCGTTACAGCCTCTGTGGTCCTGTTTTTCCCACATCAACCCCAAATTCCTCGAACCTCTCTACCTGACTACCTGGTTCACCATGCAAATCTCTGGAAAGTTCTACACTTCACAGCCTTACCTGTCCCTCCTTAGAGAAGTCCCTTCCCTTCTCCACCCCTGTGGCTCCCCTCCTCCCCCAAGACCAGGGGATATCAACTTATTACACACACTCATAGCTCCAAACAACTCACTTGTTCAAGACCAGTTGCACCAAATTGCAGTGGTAATTTTCTGGGACCGATTTCCTAAGATAATCGATTATCAACCTCCCCATTCTCCCCCATCCACCCCCCATCTGCATGACAGCAGGCTCCCATCAGCTTATGTCACCAAAGTAACCCTGGCACCCAGCTCAGTGCCTGGCAACCAGTAGATGCTCAATAAATATTTGTGCATAGAATGGGGGGGCGGGAGGAGCAAAATGGCTTGACGAGTGTCATGTTGGCATAAAAATTTCCAGTTTCCTATGAAAAACATATGGCCTTTGTTATCCAGAGAAGTCAATGTTTTTACTCTATCAGGTTCAACGTAGATCAACACCTTGGTGCTGGCCTTGATGCTTATTTCTTTGTGAGCTTTGTACAGCTCCTGACTCACCCATCGGTGGAATTCTGGCCCCTCCACCGGCCACTCCACAACCAGAATGATCTTTTCAAATCACAGATCTGATCACATCAACCCCACTGCAGTCAGGTGGAGAGGAGGAGTTGTTTTATGAAAATCATTTATCACTGCTTGGGAATTAATCATTTTTCTATTAGCTTCCCACGTGTGTGATGAGCCTTCCTGACTACACAGGCATTAAAGGAGCAAGATGAATAGTTACCTTATGGACACTTACTATCCGGTGTGAAATACTGTCATCCTACCTACAGTCCTTTGCCGCCAGCTTGAGTTGGCTAAACATCCCGACGCACGCGCCCTTTCCACCAAGCCCAAGCACAGAAGCGGGGACCACCCCGGGGTTAAGAACGCCCCGACCCCGGAAGGCTGGAGCAGGGAGGCCCTGATGCCGCGGACACTCCTTTATCAAGCATTTCCTGAGCTTCCTGTCGGCTCTGGGCGAACCGGCCCATCCCACTCCCCCGCCGCGCGCACGGAACTTTCCCCGCTCGACACAGGGCCTTTCATGGGGAGGAAGAGATGGAAAACCAACACAGACAACAGAGGCGGCCGCGGCGAAGCCCTCCGTACCGAAGGAGTGCCCGCAGCCCTGGCCCTGGGGCGTCGAGTAGTCCAGGCAGCCGGCTCTCTCCTCCAGGGGCGGGCAGGGCGCGCCGCCGTTCCGGGGCTCCTGCTGCACCTGGCGCCTCCGCACGCGGGCCGCGGGCTTGCACTGGTCGGCGCAGCCGCTCCAGGGGCTCCACTCCCCCACGATGCACGGGCGAGCTGAAAAACAGCACGGCGGGATGGGACGCTCACCTGGGTAAACCCAGCCGCCTGCCAGGCAGCTCCCGCCAACATCAACAGTCGGGGTTAGCCCACGCACGCTGCGCTTTGACTGCGCCCTGCATCGGAGCCGGGGCACAGTCTCTGCAGGGCTCGGTGGGCAGGGACCCCCCACCCCCACCCGGCTCCGCCCGGACGGGGTAGCTGATAACCCGCCCCTCTCCGAGCCAGACAGGCAGCTCTTCTGGGGTCATGAAGGTGGGTGTCAGCCAGGGGCACAGCCCAGTTAAGAGAGTGACGCCTTTGGGTACTTCCTCATACTCTGTGGGCTAAGATAAGATCTTTGCTCTTTCATTTCCTTGATTTTAAGTTTATCCCGCCCTGCTCGGAACATTTTTATTTTAACAGTAATAGGTATTCATTGTGGAAAAACGTCAAGGGAAAAAAAAATGTAAAAGAAAATGCCCATCACTTTTTATCCTCAAAGGTGTCCCTCCATCAGACCTGGTTAGGGCCACACTGAGGGACCTCTAGACTTGGGACTTCCCTTCCGCGTTCCATTCTCATCCTCCACGGCTCTTAGGCCCCCTAGACCAGGATAGCTGAAGTTTGCAGGAAGGCAACCAGAGCCCACAGAGGAAAAGAGTACAAACGGTCAGGCATGAAGGGGCAGAGTCCGGGGCAAGAATTTGGCAATTCTCTGGCCATGACTGGAAAATCTCTGTGGTTGCATTTTTAACTTTCCCATTCAAAGTCCTAACAAACCTTTTAAAAGGACTATAATGAGTTTTTCAGTGGAATTATTTCAGGACTTCAGATTGTTTATAAGAACGAGAGTAAGAAAACAAAAGATGTGCCTCCGAACTAGAGGCCCAGATAATTCCCTTCCCACGAAATGTGATCCACTTTCTCTACCATCCTCATACTTTCCAGCTTACGGAGTCTTCACCAAGAAAGCACTCTAACCTCTCTGAAATCTTGACTTGGACTTCTGACAGCTTGTACTTGAAAACTCATTTGACCTCTCAGCACACTCTCTTTGGGGTTCATGGATTTTGAAAGACCCATCTTTTGGCAGCACGCAGCTCACCCTGACACGAAGAGGGTCCCACACAACATGAACATTGGTCAGTAATTCAAAAACCGCAGACTGTTTTAAACCATGCTTCTATTAATCATCTAAAAACTCACAGGCATCCCACGTCAGGTAGGGAAGGAAGCAAGAGACTTGGAACCTGAGACTTATCACCTGTACCTGCCATGCGCACATCCATTGGAAAATCAGTAACAGGCCACTTCCTGCTCTTGTCCTTTCTTGTGGATCCCTCCCATTTTCATGATCTCCGTTGGGCCCTAGAGCCAGAGGCACTGAAAGAGACTGCCTGCTGGGCTAGGAGCTGGCTGAGAAGCATGCATTCTGTCCTTAAGTCTTCAACAACTCTCTGTTACCAATCTCTTCATCCCTGAGCCTAGTTAGTCTTGCCATGATGTGTTGACCTTTAACAACACTTACTAATATGCTTTAAAAAAACAAAATGGGACACTTATTTCATAGATCAACATTGGACACCACCCTGAAATACAGTTTTGTCATGGCATTAACTCAGAATTTAGTAATATGGCCTCGGTTTGAATACACGCTATCCATATGGTAAAAGATCATACTGGGGACAGTTTTCTGACAGAATTTAGTTTCCCGGTATTTCTTCAGCATTTGTATCTCACATGCAATGTTTATTTATTTTATTTGGTTTGCCCCCCAGTTAACATCCTCAAATCACGGAATCACTGAATCAGTTGTTTTTCCTATCAGTTAACGTTTGACCTTGGAAAATGCTATGTTTCATATTTTCTTCCTTTTTTAAAGATTTTATTTATTTATTTATTTGTCAGAGAGAGTGCACAAGCAGGCAGAGTGGCAGGCAGAGGCAGAGAGAGAAGCAGGCTCCCTGCTGAGCATGGAGCCCGATGTGGGACTCGATTCCAGGATCCTAGGATCATGACCTGAGCCAAAGGCAGCAGCTTAACCGACTGAGCCACCCAGGCGTCCCTGTTTCATATTTTCAATCCATGACTTTAACAGCCTCATAAAGAAAATCAAGGAAGTTCTGGGTCCTGAGCGTCATCTTGACAGCTTCATTATAAAACAAAATGAAAAATACTTCACAAAGAATTATACAAATATAAGGGGATTCCACAAAATATTTTGAGTCGGAAGGCAAATCTGAGGTATTTATTCCTATTCTGCACAAAAGATTAAATTCATGATTGCGAACTTCTAATTGTTTGCAGTGCAATTCGTCATAGATCACAAGAGATCTTTGGCCGCAGAGGCCAGGGGAAGTACAGGAACTTCTGACAGATTTATCATCTCAAGTCATATATTACAGCTGCCTGACACACATTTCCTTCGAATTATTCCATTAGTATTCACATCTATAGCCAGTGTGTCAAAATATTCTTTCTTAAAATCTGACTTTCTCAATCTTCACATTTCCCTAGTTATCACTGGAGGCCAGTAGACCTAGTGAGCAACATGATCATTCCTGACTCCAAGTTTGTCACAGTTTCCCAATGTCCTAATGGTAGGATTTAATGACATCATCCCACCCCTTTTAGGAAAAAAAAAAGAAGCTTAAGTTTCACGGATGCCAGGATGCTCCATGAATGGTGGTTTTCTTTTTTCCTGTTTAAACTCAATGTAATATTCAGGTGGAGTTTCCCAGAAGCAGACTCTGGGACATGTATTTCTTTCTCTTTTTTTTTTTTTTTGTAAGATTTTTATGTATTTAATTGACAGAGGGAGACACAGCAAGAGAGGGAACAAGCAGGGGGAATGGGAGAGGGAGAAGCAGGCTTCCCTAGGAGCAGGGAGCCCAATGTGGTGCTCCATCCCAAGACCCTGGGAACATGACCTGAGCCAAAGGCAGAGGCTTAATGACAGAGCCACCCAGACACCCCTGAGATGTGGATTTCAATGCAAGTAATTTATTTGGGAGGTGGTCCCAACAAGTGTAATAAGAGCAGAAATAGAGACGTAGACACAGAAGAGAACATAGACATAGATCCCTAAGTTCCTGCTTTAGGCCCACTGGGCACGTCTGGCTCTCCACTCACTAGGACATGAGATAATGGATATAGGCAGAGGACAAGGAATTATCAAGTCCTTTCTGAAGTTCTGGCTAGTCCCCCCTCCTCAACAACTTTCTGGTTATCATATGTCCCTACCACAACCAAAAGGAGAATGGCCAACAAGGGGAAATAAGTCATATATTTCAGTAGGGAATCTGCCCAAAGCAAGAGTAGAGCCCACTTTCTCATGTCCTCACAGGAATAGCCAGTCATATCAAAGTATAATTACCTTAAAAGATTTTACACTAAGCTTTAAAAATATAATAATAATAATAATAATAATAATAAATGGCTTTTTAAACTCTCTCAGTGCATTGCTGTTGAATTTGAAATAAAATCAAATTCAATAAATCAATAAATATTTGTCGAATGAATGAATGAATCAATGAATGAAATGTCATTGGACAAATTCCTCCTCCTTCCAAAACAAATTTTCTACATTGAAACAGATTTTGGTTTGCTCATATCATTAGTTAGAAGCCAAAGCACTAAGGCTCCAGAGTGGGAAAGGGAAGCTCGCTGAAGGACAGGAGCAAAATCAGAAAATCCCGGAGCCAAAAGTATGGGAATTCTTAACCTGGGCGAGAGCTGTCTGGGCTCTCCCGGCAACGGTGGCCCCAAGGAGTGTCCTGGAAAGGACCATGGCTTTCTGTGCCTTCAGGTTACATAGATCCCAGCTTCTTCTGGCAGCCGCAAATCCCTCAGATGCTTTTAAGTCCATGTATAGCTCCTGGCAGTACCGCATCTCGAAAATAACAAGCTCCTTTCATTTTATTATCAGTGGCATGGAGCAGTATTTCCTCTTATTTGATCCAAATTTCCCTCACTCAAGAATTTCAGAATACGGTGGGGAAAAAAAAAAATCTATGTTTATCTTAGCCATGCAGCTCAGGGACTTAATGTCTCAGGAGGTCCCCTTCCTTCTCCGGCAGGGACCTTCCAGGATGACAACTCCAGCTAAGAGACCCATCTTTCTAGACCCCTCCCCCGCCGCCTCAGAATTACCAGCGGGCCCTGTCCAGGTCCATTTGCAGTCTCTGTGAGCAGGGGCAACCAGAGCTAGACACACTACTCTCAGTCTTAGGTGCCAAAAGGTAACTAAAAAAAACCATCTTCTACTGTTTTGCTTGATGATCTCTCGATCTCTCTCTCTCTCTCTCTCTCTCTCACACACACACACACACACACACACACACACACACAGTAACAAACTGAGCTGACAGTCAGTCCTTCCTTTCATACATAGAGTTTGGGCTCTTTCTTCTTAACATAAAACCTTGCTCTCATGTTCATGCGCTGTCTCCTTGGCTAATCACAGATCTGGCCCTGCCTGCTTGGCTCTTTGCCGCCTAAAAGTTTAAGGCCACCCACGAGCAAGTGATTTCCTTCTCATGGTTTTTGTTTTTAAGATTTTATTTATTGGGGCGCCTGGGTGGCTCAGTGGATGAAGCCTCTGCCTTCGGCTCGGGTCATGATCCCAGGGTCTTGGGATCGAGCCCCGCATCGGGCTCTCGGCTCGGCTCTCTCTGCCTGCCCCTCTGCCTACTTGTGATTTCCATCTGTCAAATAAATAAATAATTAATTAATTAAAAAAAAGATTTTATTTATTCATTTGACAGAGAGAGACACAGTAAGATAGAGAGAGAGAGAGAGAGCAAGCGAGCGCACAAGCAGGGGGAGTGGGAGAGGGAGAAGCAGGCTTCCGGCTGAGCAGGGAGCCTGACGTGGGACTTGATCCCAGGACCCCGGGATCATGTCCCAAGCCCAAGGCAGACACTTAACGACTAAGCCACCAAGGCACCCTTCTCCCTCATGTTAAGTTCAAATAGTCCTAAGTCATTGCTATGAAAATATTCTTATATTTTACCCACAGTGTTAACATTTATGCATAGATTTGATTCTTGAGATTCTGTGGAAGAAAAATAATTCACACACACACACACACACAGACACACACACACACACCCCTCATGGTAACATGATTTTAAATGTCATGGGCCTTTTTCTCTTTCCTCATGTATCCCCTTTTCTGAGAAATCTTGTCAAATCTCTGAAGGTCAAGAGGGACCACATTGCCCAAGTGCCTATTTGCCACCCCCTCCGAAAGCTCCAATAAAATGACCAAGTATTTTTTCCTCTTGCAGAATACAGGCCCCTGTGTTTTTTTTTTCTTTTGAGATATTAACTGGATAAGTTCATGAAATCTGAGAGAGAAATAAAAAGGTCTCCTTCATTAGAAAAAAAACAGAAATTTATACACCAGGCAACCCCAGAGAAAAAGGACACATGAATCAAAAAGATAATTGTGCTTTTACTCAGTAGTCAGTGTCCAGGTGAGGTGTTCTCTTCTTTCTTGCATTTCTGTATTTTCCAAGTTTTCTGCAACAAACATATTTTGCAGACAAGGGCGGCAAGGGTCATATTCGAAGGCACAGATGGTTAGAACCCAGCTGGTGGAGCTCTCTGCAGCCACAGACAACATCCCCTCAGTGGAATGACTGCTCGGGTTGTTGAAACAAACATAATTCAGTGACACCAGCATGGCTGTTGGGGATTGTAAGGAGGGGCAGGATACACTTTTTTGCCTCCGAGGAGTATCAGCCAAAAGAGAGAGAAGGCTCACTAACTCTACCAGTATTGATCTGGGATGTGCCCTGCCAAGTACAGAGCTTCTCATAAAGTCTCATTCCTCTGAGGGTCAAAACGTAATGTTTAAGTGTGTGGGCTCTGGAATTAGAGTTCCTGGGTTCAAATCTCACTCCATCACAGGTTGACTAACCATGACTTGGGATGGATTCCCCAACCTCCCAGTGCTCTGATGACCATGGCAGTGAGTGGGGAGACCCAAGTAAGACTAGAGTTTTGAGGTGCCTGGCACGGAATGAGTGTGGCGGAAGGGTTAACAACTTTACCCTCCTCCATTGAATGCCCAGGGCTGCAGCCCAAGCCTGCAAAGTCAAGTCATGCTGAATGCTGGCGCCAGGCCCTGCTCATTTCTCCTCCAGAGACAAAGTCAGGGGAAGCCGCATGCTGCTCTCGACCTCTGTGGTTCCAGTAAAACCTCAACTTTTCTAAATCAACGTAGACGGTGGAGTTTCAGAGCCTGTATTTTCCAGTACATTTGTCCTTTCTCCCACCAGGTATGCGGTCAGCAGATTTGGGCAAGTTAGTTTCCTGGATTCCCTGGGAAATCCAGAAGAAAAGACTGGGTCACACAGGCTACTCAACGTTTGCCCTGCTCCCCTTGGGTTCATTATTACTCTTTCCTGAATTTGTTCATCAAAAAAATCTAGTGCCACCTGCTGTTTCTACGATCTTAGAATGCAGACTCTAGGAACCCAGGTGATGAACTAGAGACTGGAGCATCTTGAACCTGATAAGGAAGCCTTGTAAGAAGTTCTTTCAAAACAGGGAACTTGGATCTGTCTCCTCCTGTACCATTCTCCATCCGTGGTCAGGCACAGTCAATGGAGAATTTTCTATTCCTTTTTTTTGGGGGGGAGGGTGGTTGGAGATAGAGGTATATAATTGGTGTTGAAACTGATACCAACATCATAATGAGATTTTTCCGAGATTCGTTTCAGAACAGATACTTTGGGCAATTCAGTAATTCCACAGATCCAATAACTTGTTTTTATGTTTACAAAGTGAAAGATTAAAAAGTCCTCTTCAGAAAAAGAAATCCCAGTATTCCATCTCTTAGCTACACACACACACACACACACACACACACACACACACACAGTCTTCACAAAGAAGAAAAAATCAGAAGGACGAGAAATAAGGCATTCTCAGTTCTCCTGCCATAGCTCCATTTTTGGTTCCCATATAATGTCATTTCAGTCCAAAAGGTTTCAGAGGGCATCGACAGGTAACATAGCATTGGGTAAGGGAAGAGATCCTAAGGGACAGAATGGTTCTATGTCTTTGGAGTGGCTGGTGGTCCCCGAGGTGCCGAATGCTGACATCTTTAGGAATCAGTAACAGCCATGCACAACAGATGTGGCAGATGGCAGCCCCAAACCGGGCCGCCGTGGGCCCAGACGTCACTGTGCTGCCCATTCACGTTAACTGACTGATGGGTGGGCCCTGGGACGGCGCCCACTCCCACGTCTGCATGAGGCTCCTGCGAGGCCAGGACACCTCTCCAGGGCTAAGGAGATGGAGCATCTTGGCTCCGCCGCGCCCCTTCTCACCCTCAGCCCTGCAGAGCGAGCAGGCTCAGCCTTCCAAGTGGCCAGCTTCCAGCTGTCTCTATTTTCTCCTCTCCTCCCCAGAAACTCCGGGCGCAGAGGAGTGTTTTGGTCCTGTGTCTGCTTCTGCTCAGGCCAGCGAGGGCCTCTGCTAACTCCCGGGGGAAGGGCAGTGAAGGCTGAATATGTTCCTTTTAAAATTCTTTGGGGGCTCCTTTCTTTTCCCGGTTTCGGTTTCCATGCCCACTGCTCGCAGCTCTCCCTTCCTCAGGCGCCAAGATGCTGTGATTTCTTGGGGAGCCCCTCCCAGGATAGGAAGGTCATCGCTTCTCTGCTCCTCCTTACCCAACACATCCCCGTGCCAAATGATAGGCTTTTCATTGGAATAGTTCTACCGCCTGCACTGAAAAGACGGGATTTCTTTGTGACCAAATAAAGACTTTGAGGATTCTGCCACCCCTCACAGCCTTGCGAGGCCTCCCTGGAAAGCCAGTTCTTCTCACGACACTCGGTTGTCCTACCCGAGCCTCTTCCATGCCTGAATCTCTCCGTACCCAGCTGGGTTTGCCGTCTGTCCCGCCTCGGGGCCGAGCCCAGTTCCTGGCACCAAAGGCAGACACCCACAGGTCTGTGGAGAAACCACATGGTGCTTTCCTGCGAGAATTCTCTCCCCCTTCTGGAGACTGCCTGCTCATTCTCCAGGACCAGGCTTGCACGTTACTTCCTCCGGGAAGTCTTCCTTGAATCCCTTGGGTCTTCCGAGTTTTCATTTCCTTGCCTCTGGGAGTCCTCATTTGGGCACTAAGCATATTGTAGGTGGTTCGCTGGTGTACTCCCCTGCTTGACTGTGAACCTGTAGGGAGCAGAGCCTGTGTCTTCCTCCTCTGTGCAGCCCTGTGCTTCCCACAGGCCGGGGCACATTATCTGGTCTACAGGAATACAGGAGTTTATGCCTGATGGGCCTAGGGACTGTGCCTATGGGCCTTTTGTTTCCTAAATAAGTGACTCCTCACCTTACTTGAGTAGTAAAATACCGTGGCCTTGAAGCAGGAAAGGGAGACAGGCTTATCAAAAAGATGATCAATATTTGTAGGTTAATCATTAGCTTTCAAACAGGATAAAAAAAAATCTTCATGTTTTTCAATTGCATTCTTTCGGGAGCAGGTCTGGGTGCTACCTTGCCTGTGGTGGTGGCCTCTTCTGGCTTCACAGAGGCAGAAGGCCTGCTCCTCTCCACAGGACGTCTGATTCACCAACTAATGACACAGACCTGCAGGTTATTTTCCCAAGAAGATGCGGAGGATAACACAACCCGGGGATCCTTGAGGCCAAACCCTGACATATGTGAGGCATTTGGGGTGACGAGATGAGCAAGTTTACTCTTATTTCTGGAGCTGGCTTCTCTCAGGTAAACCTTGTTCTTTAGGACTAAACTCACCATTCTTTTCATTTAGTTAAATCAACATCTATTGAGCCCTTGCCAGGGGCTGTGGCACTGTGGGAAATTGAGAGATGAAAATGACTGACGCGGGGCGCCTGGGTGGCTCAGACTTTAAGCGTCTGCCTTCAGCTTGGATCATGGATCCCAGGGTCCTGGGATCATGCCCCAAATCGGGCTCCCAGCTCAGCAGGAAGCCTGCTTCTCCCTCTCCCACTCCCCCTGCTTGTGTTCCCTCTTTCACTCTCTCTCTCTCTCAGTGTCAAACAAATAAATAAAATCTTTAAAAAAGAAAGAAAGAAAGAAAAGAAGATGACTGACCCTACAGGAAAGCCAGCAGGATTAAAACATAATGGGAATCCCCAGATAAAAACCTTTATCATGCTATAGAGATAAAATTGAGTGCAAAGAGCTTATCAAACACCTCCTAGGAGAAAGGGGCTGTGCCGCCACATGCTGGAGCCTAGAAATGAGGGCCGCTGTGATCCTCCAAGAACTTGTTCTGCAGAAGTAAGTACCCTACGAGGGCAAGCCCTGGGCACCAAGTGGGGTAATTACACATCCCTTCTCTTTTCACCCCTCATAAGGCCCGGAAGATCCCTGAGGGTTCACAGAAGGAACATGGTGGAGCCTGGGCCAGGGACGTGCCCCACAAGCGGACATGCCATGTTTCCAGGTAAGAGGTTCCTGAACCGCACACACTTTGAGGAGAATGGATGACTCCAGCCCTTTCCATCCAGGCTTTCGTGGGGAGAGGTGCTTTGGGGTGCTATATCAAGACAGAGAGGACTGAGGGATCCCTGGATGGAGGGGGCCGGAGGACCCTAGGATAGAGGAAGCTGGGTGTACCTGGATGGAGGGAGGGGTCTCGAGGACTCCAGGATGCGGGGAGCTGAATGCAGCTGGATGAAGGAGGCTGGTGGACCCTAGAATGGAGGGAGGTGGACCTGGATAGAGGGGTGAGAGGTAGGCCAGGAGAGACGTCTGGACACGCCTGGATGGAAGGGGCTGGGGGATCCTGGCGCCTGAGCTGCGGTCCCTGGTGTGGGATCGTGTGTCCCTTGACTGCTGGCAAAGGGCCGGTGCCCCACCCTCGGCCCCGCCACCCACCTGGGCATGCCCTGGCGTAGTCGAAGCAGCAGTCCCCCGTGAGGCGGCAGGCTTGGTCGCAGAAGCACGTCCCGTAAACCCTGTCCAACCTCCAGCCGCGCACGAAGCAGGCGGCGTCCCGGCCCGGGCAGCAGCGCCCCGCCTCGGCGCAGCCGGCCAGAGTCCCCGGCCACAGCCGCGCCAGCGCGCACAGCGCCAGCCACAGGGTCCTCATGGCCAGCGCTCCGGCAGCGCCTGCCACTGCGCAGAGCTTCGGGAGAGTGCGGGCTCCTCGGAAAGCGGCGGGCCCGAGCAGCCCGAGCGGCCGGCAACGCGCAGCCCGGCCCGGCCCTGCTCCGCGCCCGGCCCGGCCCTGCCCCGCGCCCGGCCCCCGCCCTCCGCGCCGCCCCTCCCCAGCCCTGGCGGCGGGCCGGTCGGGGCGCGGGCGGGTGCTGCGGCAGCCGGCTCCCAGGTGGGCAGGGCGCCTCTCCCCGGGGCGCCCGGATCAGCGCTCGGGGCGCCAGCCCCTTGCCCGCTCGCCGCCCTGCGCCCCTCGCCCGCGGGGACCGCCCTGGGAGAGAGCCGAGCAGCAGGTGCCCCGGGATCCTCGCGACCCAGGACCGTCGGACCCGCCAGCGGCTCGGCCAGTACGGCCACATTTCCTGCCTCCAGCCTCTGTTTCCTAACGCTGGGTCTCAGGTTCATGAGTGGGCATTTTACTCTGAATCCTAGAGACGAGTAACTGTCGCTTGATGCGCAACAAACCGGTCTCCGCCGCCCAGTGTGAGCGGGTCACCCTGTCTTCGCAGGGGACAACTCACGCTGTATTTTCTTGCGGAACCCCAGTCTCCGCGGGTCACAGAGGCCCCTTAGAAGCAAGGAAGTAAGACCAAAGCAGCATCCTTTCTTTGCCGTATTTTATGATGAGATTTTTTTTCCTGGCCCAAGGAAATGCCACTTTGCTTCGCTGAAGGGGCAGTTGATGGATGTTAAGGAAAGGATAACAAAATAAACTGTGTTCTGCTTTCTGTTAGAGCAGATTTCCCCAAAGAAACCCTGCTTAATGATATTGTAGCAATAAATCCGGCTTTAATAAAGCGCGCATCTAACTCCTCATACATTTCCCTCCCCCTCTCTCTCCAGATTTATTACACTTTCTGCACCTCACTCTTTCTGTTAACCAAAAATTATCCTGGGAGTTTTATTTTATTTTATGTTCTTAAATCATTTAAACTATTATGGTTTGGGTGAGAAACCAGGAACATGACGTTTCCTGTATCTGTGAATCTAAGATTTCTAATGAATTTCAGAGACGAACTTTTTCCCTTTCTCATGCAAAGACTGCTTATAGAGAAATTTCCTTTACTCTTTAGAGAGACAAGAAACAAAAACGTTAAAAAAATTCTTCACTATAGAAGTAGTAAGACAATAAAAAACAAGAAGTTATGAAGTGAAAAAGATTTCATACATCATAAGAACTGTATCTTATCAATTTTAAGGAAAGCACAGTCTAAAGTCAAAAGAAATTCATTCTTGGTGATTATTCATACAAATAAATCTCAGGGTTGGAATTTCATTTTTGCTTTACTCTTTAGTTAAGTCTCTCTTAGTTTAGCAATTTAAATAAATAATACATAGTTTTAAAATGTTTTGTATTTTAAGTTCTTGGTAGTTGGTACTAAATAACTTTGTCAGCAAATTACACCCTCTGCTTTTACCTGTGTTGTAGGTTTTATTAGCAGCTTTGTACTAACTCATTCATGTAATTTATCCCCCGCTTCTCCCCTAAGGCTGTCTCCTTTATGGAATGCCTTTAGCTGGAGACAGATTCTGTAATGCCGTAAGAATCTGGAGTTGTTCCAGAAAAATGTAAAGGAAATGATCCACTAAGTTCATTTTCAGGAATAAAACATGAAATGAAGTGATATGGGAATGGAAAAAGATGATGTCCAGTTTAGAAGGAATAAACATATAATGTCAAATACCTCCCCCCCCCCCCGCCCACTGCCCTTTTCTTTATGCCTAGACAAAGCCAAAACCAAAAACCAAAAAAGAAAGTTGGGGGTCTGTGCTCAGGAGGTTTGGGTCTGTTTCTGATTCTATGATTTCCGACAAATCACCTCAGTGTCCTCACTTCCAACACAGAACGCTACAACTTTTGAGATCACTGTGAGATGGCTACAGAAACAAGGTAATATGTGTAATTTGAGCACAAAATGGGCACTGATATCTACTAGTGTCCTAATGCCCACACCCACCCCCGCTCCATAATTTAACCCTAAAACCAAGCAAAAGATAAACTTGGTTTTAATCGTGTGCAAAATAGAGGCGGGCACAATGTAGGAAAAAAAAAAGTCAAAGAAGAAAACCACAAATAAATGATTACTACTTTAACGCCAAACATAAAAGGGAGCTTGTCTCTGATAAGTAACATTGAAAAAAAAAAAAATTCATGGTCTCCAGTTAAAGCTTGCACTGTCTTGCAAAGATCAAGATAAGGCTCTCCCCTAGCAGGCCCAAGCAAAGGGAACAGCTCCTGCAGGATGGGGCAAGGTCGGGGGACGCTGACATTTAAAGCAATGGAGTCCACATACTTGCTGGAAACTGCGTGCAGTCCAACGTAACAGTCTGTCACTTTGTTTTCCGGTCTTGTGTTTGGAGAATAGGAGTCATCCCCGTGATCATGTGGACGAATACAGGAAGTAATCAAAAGCACCTTAAAAGTCACCCTTTCTTCTGAAGTGTTGTCTTTGGAAGCTATCCAAGATGGGTAAAATTACAGAGGGGGAACAGAGGCCTTTCTGTTCATCAGATTCCAGAATGCAGTCATTTTAAAGGACATTCACATATATGATCTCATTCAACCTTGCATAATTGTGAGGAAAATATTGGCACTCCCATTCAGCAGATGACAGAGATTAGACGTGTAGCTAATTAGTGACAAAAGGGGACTAGAACTAAAATTATTCTTTCCAAAACATTACAGAGTTCTTCCCATTACTTCAAGCTTGCTGCTGGTGGGGAGATGGTAATGGAAAGTAGAGACAAGTCAGATTAAGTGCTTATACTAAATACTGTAACTAGTATTTGGGGAAATGAAAATACAAATCACTTCCCAAAGTGTTTGGATACATTTAGAATGTAAAATGGATCAGGGGTTATGAAAGGCATCCAGAATGCTGTGAGCGAGATGGAGGGACCCTCTTGAGGTTGATGAACAGAGCAGTTGATTCTGGCCGGTTTGGGGACATGTGTCAGAGTCAGAGTACTGCATGGATCTCAAGAGCTTCATATTTTGTTGAATGCCAGACACCTTTGATGGTAAGAGTCACCATTCTCTTATGCACATTTTCTAAGATGCACATTTTCTCATATTTTAACGTCTCTAAAACTGAGATCTGGTACATAAGACATAAGGAAAAAAAAAACATCGAATAATTAAGTTTGATGCACATAAATATGCCTGGATTGCAGGATTTTCTTAGTCTGCTTGGGCTGCTGTGTAACAAAAAAACAAAAACAAAAACAAAAACATAAACTGGGCAGCTTAGCAACAGCACAAATTTATTTCTCTCAGTTTTGGAGGCTGGGAGGTTGAAGATCAAAGGACCTGCAGATTTGGTATATGGTGAAGGCTGCTTTCTGGTTCATAGACAGTGACTTCTAGCTGTAACCTCATTTCCAGAATATGAGGATCCAGAAGGGAGTGGGAACTTTGTGGGGTGTCCTTTATAAGAGCACGGATCGCATTAATGAAGGCTTCACCCTCATGACCTAAGCCCCTACCAAAGGCATCACATCCTCATACCACCACCTTGGGCATTAGGTTCCAGCATATGGATTCGAGGAGGACATAAATGTTCAATCCATTGCAAGAATGGATGTCAGTTTTAGAGACGTTAAAATATGAGAAAATGTGCATCTTAGAATTCATGAGAAACCGAAAGAGATGACACTTCCATCATTTACATTTTATAGCATATTTTCCAGTTCCTCCTATAAGACAGCTCTCGTTAATGTTCTCATTTTGTGGAAGGGGAGCGTCTGAGGGGCTAAACGAGCTTCCCGGTAGTCCGCGGGCACAAGCCCAGCTCTTTCCTCAGTACCAGCACGGCTCATTTGGTTATAGTCACTCACTTCCCGTGGGTCAGATGTTCCTTCAGGCTGAGGATCAAAAATGGGTAAGAAATGGTTCTTTCCTAAGGAGACTGAGCTCCATTGGACATGCTAGGTGTATACAGTTATTGCAGTGTGTTGTGATGAGAATCGTCCTGAATGGGAATGCTGGGGGATGTTGGAGTCACTGGAGCTGGCCAGACAAGTGAGACACCGAATTAGAATACATTCTTAGTTATAAAGACTAGGAGGAGTTATAAAAATCCTACTCATACAAGACGAGGATTGGGTCCCTATTCCTCCTTTTCCTTTCTTCCTGCAAAATGCAGATTTAGCCACTAGGAAAAGATTGAATACTTTTTGGGGAAGGTCCTGCCTTCATGGGCTGATGCATGTTCATTTAATAATGCCATAAAGCAGGCAAGTATCCAAAGAAACTTGTTTAAGATTGGTGTACACGATGTACTTTGAGCAATTTTCCCCTTACCGCCTTCCAACAAGTGGTCAAGAACACCACTACCAAGCTTTACGCTGCCAACTTTGCATCTTTGATGGTATCAGTTAAATAAACATGGAGTGGGTGGGATGCCTGGGTGGCTCAGTCATTAAGCAACTGCCTTCGGCTCAGGTCATGATCCCAGGGTTCTGGGATCGAGCCCCACATCAGGCTCCCTGCTCAGCAGAGAGCCTGCTTCTCCCTTTCCCTCTGCACTCCTCCTGCTTGTGTGCTCTTTCTCTCTGTGTCAAATAAATAAATAAGACTTAAACAAACAAGCAAACATGGAGTGGATATGGAAGTGGTAAGGAAATTCACTGGTTGCTCCCAAAATATTTATTCTTCCCTTCTTTTTTGAAAGCCCCCAGATTTTCACTTGTGGGGAGAGTAACCCTTCCTTCCACTGTGTGACAGATCTTTCTGGGTGGATGAACCCCACTCCTAGCTCTAGGGACGGGCTCTGAGGGCTAATTCCATCCTTAGCCTATGGCCCCGTCCAGGAACTCGCCCAATCAGAGCTCTAGCATCTGGATGTTTGTTCCATACGTGATCAGGTTTCACCTTGACCCTTACTGAATGCGAATGAGGATGCAGAGTGGCCTAAGTGAAGCCAGCCCCAGATCTCAGCCAACAAGCCAAGGAAGGCTGAGCCAGGAGGCCCAGGGCTTGGGCTGGATGGCGCCTGAAGTCACACTTCCCCTTCTCAGTTCCCTGCGCCAAGTCCTTCTTATTTATGCCTTTTTTGGTTGGGATTTCTGTGGCTGAAAACAAAAGCATCCAACAGAGGTGCCATGGAGGGTGAAAAGCTCAGATTTTAAAGGGAAAAGGAGCTTTGAGCTGAGGTTCTGTCACATACTAGCTATGTAACATGAATAAATTACTGTAAACTCTTCAAGCCTCAGCTTTCTGAACTATCGAGTAGAGATTAATAAGGAAAGCCTGAAATGCAGGTATGAGTGGTATAGTTCTTTTTTTTTTTTTTAAAGATTTTATTTATTTATTTGACAGACAGAGATCACAAGCAGGCAGAGAGGCAGGCAGAGAGAGAGAGAGGAAGGGAAGCAGGCTCCCTGCCGAGCAGAGAGCCCAACGTGGGGCTCGATCCCAGGACCCTGGGATCATGACCCGAGCCAAAGGCAGCGGCTTTAACCCACTGAGCCACCCAGGCGCCCCGAGTGGTATAGTTCTTAATATGTAACAGTGAGTTGGCTATCAATGGTAATCATTGTATTTGTTCTCTGGACTTCGACACAAAAAGCATGCTTTCATTCTGAGTAATGGCTCTACATAAATTGTAATCTGCGTCAGGCAATCTGGTGCAGGTAAAACAGCTCTGTGCTAGGAGTCCAAAGACCTGGCTTCTAAAACCAGAAGTGACTGGTCTTGGGTAGTGCATTTAGGCTCTCTGGATCTTAAATTCCCCCATACAATGTCATGGTGTGAGCCAAGAAAATCTTCATGGGACCCTTTTAGCTCAGAAATTCTAACATTTAACTTTTTTCTTTTTTTTTTTTTTTTTTAGACTTTATTTACTCATTTGACAGACAGAGATCACAAGTAGGCAGAGAGGCAGGCAGAGAGAGAGGAAGGGAAGCTGGCTCCCCGCTGAGCAGGGAGCCCGATGCGGGGCTCGATCCCAGGACCCTGAAATCATGACCTGAGCCGAAGGCAGAGGCTTTAACCCACTGAGCCACCCAGGCACCCCACTAATATTTAACTTAAAAAAAAAAAAAAGATTTTGTTCATTTATTTGACGGAGAAAGACACAATGAGAGAGGGAACACAAGTAGGGGGAGTGGGAGTGGGAGAGGGAGAAAGTTTTCCGCTGAGCAGGGGCCCAATGTGGGGCTCAATCCCAGAGCCCTGGGATCATGACCTGAGCCAAAGGCAGACACTTAACAACTGAGCTGCCCAGGCACCCCTCTAATATTTAACTTAAGGAGAAATTTAAGTCATGAGAGAGAGGTCTCACTTGTTGTCTTTGACCCTAATAGCAGGCTGCAAGCAATGGTTGAGTCATTATACAAAGTCCAAATCTCTCCCAGTTGAGGTCAGAAGAGCTAATGTGGAGACAGACAGTTATGCCCACAGTTTAATTACAAGTTCATCATAAAAGCTTGCATGGATGTGTGCAAGTCATGGTAATTATTGAAGAATGCCATGGTTTTGAAAAAATCTGATTTAAGAAGCAGGAGATGGGGACTATAGTTTTGTCTCTCTAACTCACTGACTGTATGCCTTTGAGGAAGTATTTCATTTCTCTGTGCTCCAGAATCTCAGCTCTACAAGGAGGGGACTTGAGAAGCTCTAGAAGGTCTCCAGCAGATCTAACACTGATTCTGTGACTATAATCTTCTAGAGCAGGGATAGACAAATTACGACCATTTTTGTACGGCCTGTGGGCTAGGGGAAAAAAAATCCTAAAAATTATTTTGTGTCATGTGACGAGGAAATGAATGTCAAATTTCAGTGTCCACAAATAAAGTTTTATTGGCACACAGCCATGCTTACATATTGTCTAGGGCTGCTTTCTTGTTACAAGGTCAGGGCCGAGTATACAGAAAATACATGGCCTGTAAAAATGAAAGTATTTACAGTGTGGGCCTTTACAGAAAATGTCTGGCCGACCTCTAGTCAATATATCTGTTCTAAAATTCTGTGAACTGATGTCCATGAAACACTTTGTAAACTACATAGCAGTCATCCATATGGAAGGGGTTCATGTAAAATGAAATTCTGAAATTAAAAAGGCACAGCCAGAAAACTCATGCCCTGCAAGGGTTGTTTATGACGGGTGAAGCTAGGACAGCGCCAAGTGCGGCCCGTGCCGCTAAGAAATTCCGGGGAGCTGTAAGCAAAGCTTAAAAAATGAGAAGGAGAAAATCATCTGGATGACATTAAAGAAGTCATGTAATTTGCTCCTTTTACGGTAAAATAACCTCCTCCGATCCACAGCAGGGATCTTTATAGCAAATTGTTCTTGCTTCCTACATTCAAAACTCCCACTTAGTCCGTGCAGGGCACAAAGCCCTGAGAAGTGCCTGCCACATGACAAGCCGGACAGAAATGTGCCCCTTCAAGGCAGAGGAATGTTCCTACTCCATTTAGTTCTAAGAAGTGGGAAGTGAGTGTGCTCACTGACTGCCCAGCAGCCCTGCGTGGGTGTGAAGTCGGTCCACGGCTGCATTTTATGACTTTGACCTTGATCCTAGGCCTTTGCTTGAGAGAAGACGTGTTCTTTGCATGCTAGACCTCCAGATACTCTCTCCTTTGTAGGGAATTATAGAGCTACCATTTATAAAGGACTGCTTGGTTCAGGAACTACATTCAATACTTACTGTATCTTATTCTGTGAAAGCTTATGAGTCCAAGTATTACTGTTTATTTTTGACAGTTAAGAAAACTGTAGTTTGATGATGTTAAATCTCTTGCCCAAACTAGAGAGGTTCAAACCCATTCTGTGCACTTTCAACAGTCTACATTTTTTTCCTACTCAGAGCTAAGTATATAATCAACAACTGTATTTCTATTAAAATTCACAGGCTCTTAATGATAAATATCTTGAGAAATAGCACATGGTTCAATCATTTAAAAAACTGAGGACATTAAACCATGTGGTATAATTATCTATAAACAGTTCCTTAATCTCTTGTGTTGTTGTTGTTGTTCTTTTTCTTTAGTTACAAATTCTTTTCTTGTGATGAGAACTTTTGAGAGCTACTCTCTCAGCACCTTTCAAAGATACAACACAGTATCATTAACTGTAGTTGCCACATTGTACGTCACATCCCTATGACTTATTCAACTTCTGACTGGAAGTCTGTACCTTTGACCCCCTTCACCCATTTTTTCCTTCTTTCCTCCCTCTACCTCTGGTAACCTCCAATCTGTTCTTTGTATCTATGAGTTCCATTTTTGTTCTTGTTTTTGGATTCCCCATATGTGTGACATCGTATGGTATTTGCCTTGCTCCATCTTATTTCATTTAGCATAAGGCCCTCAAGGATCTTGCATGTTACAAATGGCAGGATTTCCTCCTTTTCTTTGGGTGAATAATAGATATGTATGCATACATATGTATATTTACATACATGTCTCAGCTTCTTAATGCACTTGTTAATGGGCACTTAGCTTGTTTCTATGTCTTGGCTCTTGTAAATAAGGCTGTAGTGAGCCTGGGGGTGCAGAGACGTTTTCTAATTAGTGTTTCCATTTCCTTCAGATAAATACAGAAAAGTAGAATTAATTGCTGGATCATACAGTAGTTCTATTCCTAAATTCTCGAGGAACCATATTGTTTTCTGGAAGGGCCACACCAATTTCCATTCGCACCCACTGTGCACAGGTTTCCCTTTCCTCCACACCCTCATGAACACTTATTATGTCTTGTCTTTCTGATAATAGCCATTCTGACAGGTGTGGGGATATCTCACTGTGGTTTCCATGTGTCTTTTTAACAGTTCCTTAAGTCCTTAAACATTTAATCAGTGACAGAACATGTTGAACTGGGGGTTGGAAGAACTAGGCTTTGGTTTTTCTTCTGCTACTTTCTACTTGTGCTTACACTCTAGGAGTCTCAATTTTCCTGTAAAGCAGGCTATAAGGTCTATGTTGATGAGCCTACAGGGTTCTGCGCAAAAGTGCTTTATAAACACTTCTTATTATTTTTTGGTCACTGTTATATTGAAGTTTCTATATTAAAATGGTAGTTTAAAATATTCTAAGAATATTTAAAATATTCTAAGAAATATTCTGAGCCTGGGTGGCTCAGTGGGCTAAAGCTTCTGCCTTCGGCTCAGGTTGTGATCTCAGGGTTCTGGGATCAAGCCTGCTTCCCTTCCTCTCTCTCTGCCTGCCTCTCTGCCTGCTTGTGATCTCTGTCTGTCAAATGAATAAATAAAATCTTTAAAAAAAAATTCTAAGAAGTAAACAGGAGCATGCCTCAAAGACTTAAGTAGATGTAAATATAGTCTTTGTTTGAAAGATTTATTTATTTGACCAAGAGAGATCACAAGTAGGCAGAGAGAGAGAGAGAAAGAAGGAAGCAGGCTCCCTGCTGAGCAGAGAGCCTGATGCAGGACTCGATCCCAGGACCCTGAGATCATGACCTGAGCCGAAGGCAGAGGCTTAACCCACTGAGCCACCCAGGCGCCCCCAAAATGTAATTTTTAAGAAAAAATGGTGCCTCTTTTTAGTAGGCTTAAAAGGATAAAATTATCACAAAGAACAGCTATTTTCTAACTTTGTTTAAGATGCTATGCAAAGAGAATGGCACAGCCACAGTGACAAACTGTCTACAAGTTTGTACTTTAGTCCAATGCAGTGAAAGTTTAAATTCCATGTCCACATACCACACTGCTCACCCATCTGGTTATAACCACCAGAAATATTTCCCACAAGCCCCCGCTTGCACTCTTCCAAGAATCACAGAGGATGCTGGACACAGCTTAGCAGTGGTCTGCATGTCCAGCCATTACCACCTCTGGCGACTCCACTTGCAAGCCTTTGACAAATTGGAAAGACCCGCAGGCTCTCTCCGCTACCCGAGAGCTCGTCCAATCAACACCGCCATCTGCTGGCTGGCACCTGGAACTCACTCAATGTCCTCTCCTTCCTCAGAACTGTCTTCTACCAGCAGTCCCTCCCCCTATTTCTGTATCTCACAGTTCACAATTCAGTTCTTTCTGTTTTAGGAAATTGTTCTTCTACATGTATGCACATATTCTCTTTCATTCCTAGATTAATTTTCGAGGACTGCTGTAATGAAGCACCTCAAACTGGCTTAAGCAACAGAAATTTGTCTCAGAGTTCTGGAGGCCAAAAGTCTGAAATCAAGTTGTCAGCGAGTTGGTTCCTTCTGAAGGCTGTGAGGGAAGGGCTCATCCTAGGACTCTCTGCTTGGCATGTAGACGGCCATGTTCGTGTCCGCATGGTGTTCTTCCTGAATGCATGTCTCTGTGTCCAAGTTTCCCTTTTTTGAAAAAGAGACACTAGTCATACTACATAAGGGCCTCCTCTTTTTTTTTTTTTTAAGATTTTATTTATTTATTTGACAGAGAGAGCTTGAGAGTTGGGGGAGGCAAGAGGGAGGGGCAGAGGGAGAAGCAGGCTCCCTGCTGAGCAGGGACGCCCCACCCGAAATGAGGCGCTCCATCCCAGGACCCTGGGTCATGACCTGAGCTGAAGGCAGATGCTTAACCAACTGACCCACCCTGAAGACCTCTTTTCTTAACTTAAGTAATTACATCTATGACATTATTTCCAAATAAGGACACGTCTGAGGTTCTCAGGACTTCAACAGATGGTTGGGGGGGGCACAATTCAACCCATAACAACTCCCCTACTCCCTCCTTTTAACTTGCTCAAATACCTCAAAGCAATCTTTTATTTTATTCTCTCTGCTGTGCCTCCTCCTACCTACCTTGGCAGCCTGTAAATTATCCTATATATAATGGGAACATGTAAGAATGGTCAAGTCTAGGAAAAAGAAGTCCTTGTGCTTTGAAATGTATCTTGAGCTGGGTAGAGGTGTGAGCTCCTCCTAGAATCTTCAGAAAACCCTTCCTCACTTCCTTTATTTAAACCACTTTGTTTTCTCTTCCTTAAACACCATCACTCAAGGATTTCCAACACAGCATTTTTCTATTTCAATCACTAATAATCAAACTGTATTACATTCTGCTATATTTTCGTTGTCGATATGTAGTATTTTACCTATTATAAAATAAATTGAAGTAAAAGGCCTTATGAGATGGTAATTAACACCCTCTCCCCCTGCCAAGCCATCATTACAATTCTTGTTCTCTAAGTATTTACAAGTAACAGTTATATGGTAGGCATTGTGGTAGATGCAGGAGATAAGAACATGTGAGTGATGGTGTCTGCTATAAAGAAATATCCAATCTAGAGGGGCAGACAGACAGAACTAATACTCTAAATCTTATAATAGTGGTATTTATAAGATGATATGGCAACACAGAAGATGGAATGGTTAATTAAGCACTAGGAATCGCGAGTCATCAACCCCTATCCATCCAATAAAGGACGGCATTCTTGGTGAAGGTAAAATGATTGAATGATGAAAGAGAAAGTCTGGCATGCAGAAGAGAAGGGCATTTTAGCACATTGAGGGCAAACTGGAAAGTAGATGGCGGACACAAGTGCGACAGCAGATGAAAGAGTCTTTGAACAATCTTCCCTCCAACAACCGGCCTCCGTCTACTGCTGTGGATTAGTTTGAATTGGTTAAAGTCCCAAGTATGTCAAAGTGACGGATGCCATCTTTGACCTCAGGGACAGACACGCTGCCCGGTGGAAGTGCATGAAGTATTTCTGAGCTTGCTTTAAAAATTGCAATTCAAGCCTCTTCATCAATTGACCAGGTCATTATAATCATCCAACCAGGGAATTGTTGACACACTATTTCATCTACACTGCAGACGACTATTAAGGGAGGCAATGTGACCAGTCGTCCATAGAAACTTTTCATTTTCTCTTGGTAGTTAGTCTCACAACATTTCCACTTGTAGCAATTCACACAGTTTGTTTGGGACTGAGTTATTTCAGCATTTGCCATGTGCTCACTGAGCTAAAACCTGGGCATGCTCATAAGCAGGCTTTAGAATTATTTCTTTGAAAGGACAGTCTTAGAATCCCAATTTTCATTAGAACCATTTGATTGTGTCATCGAAAGCCAGAAGGAGCATATCTGCTCCATTTGTTGTGTATGACAGCAAGTTTTGGTTGAGATCTTGCACAGAGGATCTTTTATTACCACTGATTTTTCACTTTTACTTCTCATCAATTAATATGAGGTGGACATATTCATGAGCCAGGTTGCTCCAATCAAATCCCAAATCCTATCTCCTACTCTGGAATATCTCCTACTCCTACTCCTGTCCCCCAAACAGTGCTGCAGACCCAAGAAATCTCTTAAAGCTGAGAGAATTAGAGATCATCTTACCCAACCATATACTTTTCACAGTAAGGTAGCTGAGGCCAGAGAAGTCACAGGACTGATAAGGTTATGCAAGATCCAGACCTGAACCCAGGTCTCTAGGTACTCATTTCTGCTATTAGTTTTTCCCATTAAAAAAAATAATAATAAAAATTAAAAACAAAAACAAAAACACCACCACCCAGGGGTGCCTGGGTGGCTCAGTCAGTTAAGGGTCTGACTCTCTATTTTGGCTCAGGGCATGATCTTGGAGTCCTGGGATCAAGCCCCACATTGGGCTCCATGCTCACTGGGGAGTCTGATTGAGGTTCTCTGTCTCCCTCTCCCTCTGCCCCTCCACCCATCCCTCTCTCTTTCTCTAAAATAAGTAAATAAATCTTGAAAAAAAAATCTGTTCCCCACCTCTCTTTTCACATAAACCATGTTAAGGATGTTGATCCTTGTCTAAAAAGATGTAAGCACGAGTAAAGGATTTTAAGCTGGAGTGAGCATGACCTGATTAGGATGTATTTTTAAAATCCCCTGGTGGCAAGAAGAGGATGGCCTGGAAGGAGCATTGTCACAGACAGGTATTATGGAGTTTCTCACGATCATAACTCTGAAGGGACCCCCAGTGCCTCCTGAAGCCCAGGGCCCTGGCCACAGCTCAGTGGCCCTGAATGGACCCCTGACAGCTGGGCAACCAGTCGGCAGCCATGACAGAGGCTGCCCAAACAGAGATGTGCTGGTTTATTACTGTCTCTCAGGAGATTCCCATTGTGTCATCTGGGACAGGACACCAAGAATCTCTGTGCTATACAAAGCCCCAAACGATTTCAATGATCAATGAGAAAACAAACGAATGAAAAAGTACTTTTCTAAGGAAAAAAGAAAAGCAAGCAAGAAAGGAAGGGAGGGAGGGAGCGCTTTAGGGATGGTCCACTTCCTGTTTAGACGCCAAGGCCAGTCCTGGGGTATGTTTTGTTGACTCGCTCTATGCGCTCTATGGGCTCTATGGAGGGATGGACGGTTCTCCAGGCTTTGTGCGCAGAAAGGGGAGGCGAGGCGCACCACCAAGACCAAAAGCAGAGAGACGCCATCTGCCCCGGGGAGAATCCGCTCTTCTAACAGAGGACTTACTCAAGAGCAAAAACACTTTGTTCCTGTTTCAAGTTTAAATTATAGCCACAGTGATACTGAGAACTTGATGAAAGGACCGTTCAGGTCAGCTTCAAAGTGGAGCCGAGACTAGGCTCGGTCTTCGGAGGGCAAGCTCCACCCACCTCCCCTCCACCTCCCCTCCTCGCAGCCCCCCTCCCCCCCCGGGGGGCGGAGACAAACACGCCCCCTCACCTGGGGTGTTCTCCTGGGGCCTGGACTGATGGAATCAAGATGGGGAGACTTCAAACACGCGGCATTTTTGTGTTTCTTTCCCCCTTCTTCCCTGACTTGCTTATTTCCTTGTGTCTATTTACTCTGTAGATCTTTCTCTCTCTCTTTTTCCTTCCCAAGAATCTAAGATGAAAATTCCTCAAAACCAGAAGCTGTCTGGCCGTTATGCACACAGGGTGTGATTCTGTGACTCACAAATTCATTCCTGGTTGTCCAGTGGTGATTTGCCTTCCTTCTGGGGCTGAGGGCTGAGAGCTGAGAGCTAACTTCTCACGAGAACACCGAATCATTTAGGCTTCTAAGAATCCTTTTCATTTTATTTTTAAGAGAACTTCAGGCCTCCCCCAAGGACCCTTATTTTTCCTCAGAAAAATACATTTATTTCAATATCTCAGATACCTAAATAATAAACCTAATAATAAACCTAAAGCGATACCAGACAGGTCAGATTAAACTAGCATGGTAATGATCCAACGGCTCTTTCTGTTCTGGGCTTCAGAGGTCAACCTTCCAGAAAGAGCATTTCCCCCCCTTTATGAATAACAGTGAGGAGCACTTGTATTTTGTTTTTGCTGCATGCTAAACTTTTTTTCATTCTCTTGGGAGGAACTTTCTAGAGTTCTGCACTGGAAACAGGGCATGTGGTATATTATCTCCAGGGTACAAGGACAGGAAATGGAGACTCAAAAGGTTAGGTGATCCACGGAAGAAGGTAGCCTCTGGGACAGGACTGAGGCACAGTTGTTCTGGCCCAAGTCTCGGCCTCTGTTCCGAACCGGCCACCGCTCAGCTCCGTTCCCACAGAGAAAAAAGCTCATCTCCTGAAATTTACTTTGCCGCCCACAGACACCGTGGTTAGGGCGCTGTTGAGGAAGAAGTTGGAAGCTCTTTGAAATATATTTCCAGTAAAACTGTATGCAATGTGTGTAATAGTTATTAAACTTTTTTTTTTTTTTTAGATGTGTATGGTGTTTCGAGCCAGTGAATCCTAATCTTTGATAACTCACTCTGGAATACATTTTTAACCTATACAGTCTTAGAGTCATAGGAACTTGAAGCATTTAAACTTATAGGCATATTTTTATTGTAGAAAATTATGATGGAATGGTTAATAGAACTTCCAAGCGTAACAAGATAATAGGATAAAATTCTACGGGAGAAGTGGGATGGAAATACAAGTTCGAGGAGGCAAAAGAACTTTGCAAACTTTCCCACCATTAGAGCAGAGTTTTTCCATGTTTTACAAGTAGATGACAGCAATTGTAAAATAATTGTACTTGTAGTTCCGTGGATGTATTTAAAAGAGTTACATAATTGTATTATTTTTAAGTATCAATATTTATACTACAATGGGAATTGCATCATTTGCCTCAAATTATATCAATGATAAGAGAATCTTAGATGCATTTTCTTTTTTAGACATGAGCATTACAAAGTTTACTACATTTTTTTGTGGGTGTGGGAATATAAACAAATATTTTGAAAACCACTGCATTAAGCAGTTGTGGCCTCATCTGAGTGTGGGATGGGTAGGGAAAGGTGCTTGTCTTAATGAACTACGTAGTGAGAGAAAGGAACTTTCGATAGAATAATACAAGTCAATCACTAATTTCAGTAAGAGACTTCATTTTAGACTCCACTAGATCTGACTTTTTAAAAACCAAAGATGACCCAGGGGCACCTGGGTGACTCAGTGGGTTAAAGCCTCTACCTTCAGCTCAGGTCATGATCCTGGGGTCCTGGGATCGAGCCCCGCATCGGGCTCTCTGCTCAGTGGGGAGCCTTCTTCCCTTCCTTTCTCTCTCTGCCTGCCTCTCTGCCTACTTGTGATCTCTGTCAAATAAATAAAAATAAAAATCTTAAAAAAAATAAAAATTAAAAATAAAAATAAAAACCAAAGATGACCCAAAAGTTGTAGGACAGAGTATTGACAGAGTATTTTTAAAGGCAACACCTGGATTTAAAAAAAAAAAAAATCGTACTGTTTTGTGTTTGTTATTAACTAAGTTCTGAGATTCAAGAATCTACTTACACCACGTTTTCACCCAAAAAACAGGCCTTTGCCTTTAATTAATTCAGCTGGGCTGTGTGAGAGGGCTAAGGAGAGCCACAGAGGGTTCCCTGTAGATTAGTCCAGACTAGGAGACAGTGTGCACATTCCCAGGAAAGGGACAGTAGAGTAAGTGCTTCTCTCACATCCACAGAACCTGTGAGAAGGGATCTCAGTAGCGGGAGGCTCTAGGGTATCCTGGGGGAAGGCAGCCAGGGGTGGAGGAGTGCTCCTGAAATATATCTCTTAATGAGTTAGCTGAGATTTTTTTTTAATTCATTCATATAACCATGAGTAAATATACTTATTCCTATAATGAGATAGGGCAGTATAAAGTTTATTCCTTTTTTTATAGGAGAACTGAGAAAATTGTTCACATAAATAAGTATATGAAATGGAAGATATTTTGTTACAGGAAAGTCCCTCGTCTCTTTGAACTCGGTTAGAGTACTCTGTCATCAAAAGTGTTTTTTAATGAGCAGCTTACAGCTCAAAAAGGTCATTCTTCAATTTTGTTCAAAGTAAATACTTGGAAAAACACCTGAGTTGACTTTCTCCACACCAACACTAGCATGAACTTGGCTAGGCAGCCCAGGGTTTTGTGAGCCCCAGGACAATGCAGTGTAGTAAGACTAGAGATGGAGGAGAGCTTTCTTCTGTAAAATGGAGGGACAGCCTAGAAAGGAGAGGTGGAAAATTACCATCTTCCAGCCTATCTGTGCACCACTGGACAAAGACATATGAAGAAGTATAGACACAAGTCCACTCTTTATCGTGGTTCTACTTCCTGTGGTTTCAGTTATCCGCACCCAGAAGCAGATGACCCTCTCTCTGATGTGTGGTCAGAAGGTCAAGAGTAGGCTAATGCTACGTCGCAATGCCCACATCATTCCCCTCCCTTCGTCTATTTGCATAGGCATTTTATCATCTCTCATCTTCACAAGAAGGAGGGGGAGTACAGTACAATAAGATATTTTGAGAGAGAGAGAGAGAGAGACCACATTCACAAAACTTCTATTACAGTAGATGGTTACAATTGTGCTATTATTGCTTATTGTCCTTAATCTCTTACTAGGCATTATTTATAAGTTAAACTTTATGACAAGTATGTATGTATAGGAAAAAACATAGTATCTCTGAGGTTGGGTCCTAAGGGCTGTTTCAGGCATCCACTGGGGAGCTCTTGAAATGGATTCCCCGTGGATAAGAGTGGGGCAGACTACGTATATGGATGTTGATGTTTAGAACATCATTTTCCTAAAGCTATCTGGGAACTCCATGCTCTTGGGAAAGTTTTTGTGTACTCCAGAGTAAAGGGTTTGTGAGATCATGGAAAACATATATTGGCCTCTACCTCTGGTTCCTGGTACAGGACTCCTGAAACTCTTGTAATTTCCTGGGGGGTGGGAGGATCACCTGATGTAGTAACTCTGGGTGGGTTCTTGGATGGCTCCTGGCTAAGAGCTAGTCACAGGAAAGCCTGAGCCATGATGAGAAATGTGGAATTTTTAGCCCACCCTGTTTCTCTTGAGAAGGGAGAAGGGCTGAAAAGAGAGTTAATGATTGATCACACGTACAGGATGCCTCCATAAAATTGGCAAAGTATAGACCTTGGAAAGCTTCTTTTGGTGATCATGTGGAGGTTCTAGAAGACAGGCATGCCCTGACAGGACGTGGAAGCTCTGTGCCCCTTCCCACATACCTTCACCCTATACATCTCTTCCATCTTGGCACTCACCGTATCCTTTATCAGATCCTTTTGTAATGAACCAGTAAATGTAAGTACATTGTTTTCCTGAGTTCTGAGAGCTGCTCTAGCAAATTAATTGATCCCAAGGAGGAGGTTATAGGAACCTCCAATCTGCGGTTTGTTGGTGAGAAGCACAGGTGACAACTTGGGCTTATGTTGGACATCTGATGTGTGTGTGTGTGGGGGGGGGTAGGCAGTCTTATTGGACTGAGAGCTTACCCATTGGAATCTGATGCTATCTCTGGGTAGAGTGTTGAAATTCAATTAAATCAAAGGAGACCTAGCTGGTGTCCCAGAGACTTGCCTGTGGTGGGGCAAACTCTACATGTTTGATGACCAAAGTAGTAGAGGAGACACACAGGGAAGAAACATACAGATTGGACACTGAGGTTTTCCATTGTGTTCCAGCTTGGGGACCACTACCCAGGTCATCTTCTGGCTCTGCCCTGTCTCTCATTTATCTGTTCTCTGAGCTCTTATTTCTGCCCCCCTGTAAATTTCTTTGGCATCTGCCCTGTCCCCACAAATCTCCTGTGTGGTCTCTTGGCTCCACAGTGACCTTCCAAGGGTCAGTTCCATCCTTTTTCTCTTTTCCAGCCAAGCACCTCAGAACTCAGCTTGAGTCTAGTGCAAAACAAACAAAACCCAAACAAACAAGAAACAGACATTTGTTTTAAGCATACTTGGTCAGCTCCGTATTAATAGCTCAAAACTGAATAAGGAGGTCATCTCCAGTACCTCCGCGGGCTCCTTTTCTACCAAGTTATCCAAAAAGAGAAGGAGAAGAGGTAAAGCACTCTAGAAACAGCCACTCCTATAATAATTATGGGGACAGGTATCAGTTATTGCTTACTTAGTCTGTGGTTAAAAACCTTGCATACATTAACTGAAATATTCTTCATAATAGAGACAATCTGTGGTCAATTGTATCCTCATTTTTAAAAATTGTATCCTCATTTTACAGCAAAGGAAACTAGGAATCTGGCAGGTTAGACTGTCTGCCTGTGTATAACTAACTGGAAGAGCCTAAATTAAAACCCATGCTGTTCTGATTCCCAAGTCAATGGTCTTACCCACTGAGCCTCCTTGCAGCAAAGTCACAGGAAAAGTAACCATCCATGTCTCACGTTAATATTAAGGATGGTTAAGAGGTAATGCTTCAGGAGTCATTGCCCCTTTATTAACCTTACCTTTCCTTGTCCTTCCCACCCTTGATCGTCCTCTTTCGGCTCTTCTCATTGTGCTTTAGGTGCACCCATCTCTGAAGTCCCTTAAAAGCACCCATGAGGATTGCCTCATTCCACCTAGGGTTGAAAAGCTCAGTACACATGGGTCTGGTGGGCAGGATACTCAGGGTTTGGATCTGTTTCTAATGTCACATTCCTTTTCTGGACTATTTTTTTTTTCCCTCTGAAGCCCACACAGAGTAATTAATATCAAATAGTAAGACAAGTTCTTCATTAATTCACACCTGGAGAGGAGCCAGTCAACCAGCACCAAAGCCAGACTCCGTGCAATTTGGTTTTGTTGAGCCGGACAAATGGAGGAGAAGAGAACATGTAGTCACCGCTGGAGAATTCAGGCTTTAGTGCAGTCATGAAAGCTGGACAGCAACCAAAGAGAGGAGCTAGGAAATTGGAAGCCACATGGAGCAGCCTTGTAGACAGGGGCCCCTGAACTCAGGCGACAGATGCTTTGGAGATGGGACATGGCAGAAAATATTACGTGGCCCGTGGACAGTGGAAGGCTTTATGTGGTTAAAACCACAGAGCTAACTGAGCTTTCGGAAGTTCTGCGTCGGCAGTCAAAAGGGGCATTGGATTAGCTAAACCATTGTTCTGAAACTGGTCCTGTTCCAGCAGCGCGGGCTGTACCCCTGGGCTTGACGAGATGCACGGAAAATGAGTGGAAAGTCCCACCTTTGCAAATGCCATCTGCTTGATTACCGCTCAGCCACGGTGTCCCAAATTCCTCCCACTAGTTACCCTTCTGGGTTGAGGCACTCCAGCTACTGTTATAATGTGTACCTTAATAGTAGGTTGCAAGATTCTAACAAGAGAGCCAACCATTCCTCTTTCATTTAAAACAACAACAACAACAACAACAAAAGTAACCTAACTATCCTGTTCAGTTTCCCTTTTCCACCCAGTAGGCTGGGACTATGCATTACTGGGTTGGAGGCACTCCCAGCCCCTTGTCAGGCCCATCACCAGCTCAGGCCACCAGTGCTACAGCAGCTCTCTGAGCTAGAGCAGCTACAGTCATGGTTTTACTCTACCCTGGCAGGGAGAAGGCACTTGGACTCTGAAAAGCAATATCAGGTCCAGAGTTCACTACCAGTTTTGCTTGGGATATTTGCTCTTCAAAGAGTTTCTGCAAAATTTTCTTAGGTTTACAGAAATACAGTAGAAAAAAAATCTACCTTCTCTTTCAATAATATATTAAAGTTCCCGAAAAATCACCAGTGATTGACTAGTGTCAATTTCACCTCAATTAAAAAAGAAACCGCAGTGAATTACTCACTTTGAGGTGAAATTGACATAACATAAAATTAATCATTTTTTATTTAATTTTTAAAGATCTTATTTATTTATTTGACAGAGAGAGAGACAGGGAAAGAGGGAACACAAGCAGGGGGAGTGCAAGGGGAAAAGCAGGCTCCCTGCTGAGCAGGGAGCCCAACATGGGACTCGATCCCAGGACCCTGGGATCAGGACCCAAACCGAAGGCAGATGTTTAATGACTGAGCCACCCAGGCACCCCAACTAATTTTTTTAAAGATTTTATTTATTTATTTGAGAGACAGAGAGGGAGAGTATATGAATAGGGGGAGGGGCAAAAGGAGAAGCAGGCTCCCCACTGAGCAGGAGGGCTTGATCCTAGGACCCTGGGATCATGACCTGAGCCGAAGGTGGATTCTTAACCAACAGAGCCACCCAGGCGCCCCCAAAATTAACCATTTTAATAGAAGCAATTCAGCCATCAAAGCCAGACTCAGTACAATCTGGTTTCATTGAGCTGTACAGATAACCAAGAAAAAGAACACTGAGTTACCACCAGACTGTTTGAGGCTGCAGTGGGGTCATAGAAACTAGACAACAGAGGTTTTCATGTGTTCACAATATTGTGCACCCAGTACTCCCAAGGAGTTCCAAAACACTTTCACAACCCGAAAAGAAGATCTTGTGCTTAATAAGCAGTTACTTCTAATTCTCCCTGCCATCTCCCCGCCAGCCCCTGGCAACTACCAATCTATGTTCTATCTCTATGGATTTACCTGTTCTGGTTATTTCATATAAATGGAATCATATAGAGACTTCTTGAGTCTGGCTTCTTTCACTTAGCATAAGGTTTTCAAGGTTCGTCCAGATTATAGTATGTATTGGTGGTTCATTCCTTTTCATGGCCAAATAATATTCCGTGTGTGGATATACCATTTATTGTTTCTCCATTCATCTGTTGATAGACATTCCAGTTGTTTCTATCTTCTGGCTTTTGTGAATACCACTACTTTAAACATGGGTTTACATGTATTTTTTTGAATACCTATTTTCAATTCTTTTTGGTATATTCTTAGGAATGGAATTATTAGGTCATATGGTTAAGTATGTGTTTAACTTTTTTAAAAGATATTATTTATTTGAGAGAGAGATAATGATTGGGGAGAGGAAAAAGGGGGCAGGAGAAGTAGGCTCCCCAATGAACAGGGAGTCCAACCAGGGGCTCCATCCAGGACCCTGGGATCATGACCTGAGCTGAAGTTGGATGCTTAACAACTGAGCCATGCAGGGGTCCCTATTTAACTTCTTCTCTCTCTCTCTCTCTCTCTCTTTTTTTTTTTAAGATTTATTTATTTTAGAACAAGCTTGAGACAGAGAGAGTGAGAGAGGTAGGGAGGGGCAGAGGGAGAGGAAGAGTCTTAAGGAGACTCCATGCTGAGCATGGAGGCCTACATGGGGCTTGATCTCACGACCCTGAGATCACAACCTAAATTGAAACCAAGAGGTGGTCACTTAACCAACTGGGCCACCCAGGCACCCCTATGTTTAGTTTTTTGAGGAACTGTTAATGTGTTTTCCAGAGACTGTAACATTTACATATCGCCGTGACTTTCACATAGCGATATGTAACTTCTCTACATCCTCCCTAATACTTGTTCTTTTCTTTTCTTTTTCTTTTTTTGTCATAGCCAATCTAGTGAATGTGAAGTGTTATCTCATTGTGGTGGTAATTTGCATTTTCCTAATAACTAATGATTTTGAACATCTTTTCATGTGCCTATTGGCCATTTGTATATCTTCTTTGGAGAAATGTTTGTTTAAGTATTTCACCCATATTTTAATTGCGTTGTTTGTGAGTAATTCACTTTAAAAAGTGATGTTTATGGCTTCAAAAAATCATTCATAGTATTTTCTAACTTGTGGGGGGTAATGACAGTCAGCAAGCCTCCTGACTCATTATATTTTTACCTTGACACTCTTTCAAGAGATGCTCTTCTGAGATCATAGTCCCAGATAATAACCACACTAATATTCTGAGTCTCTACTATGTGCTAGAAATTGTTTTAAGTGCTTTCATGTATATTAGTAATTCATCAAATCATCATAACCTATGGAAATATGAGCCATAGAAGAAAAAACCAAGACTCAAAGGCATCAAGTAACTTGGTCCAAATCACATAGCTAGAAAGTGGTGGAACCGGGATTGAAACCCAGTTCAGACAGACATTAGTAGAGGTAAAATAAGATTAGATCAAGGTGGTCCTCAACTCAAATTTTTGTCCTGTTAATCATCCCTAAAATGTGGCTTTCGGTTGGTTTATACTCCAGAGTTCTATAAAGCTATTATGATAGAAAGATGAACGACCATGTACAGAACTGAACTTTCTCAAAAGAGGGGCAACCAGGTGAGTCTTAAAATTTTGTCTGTGCAAATAGAAAAGATGTTGACAAAAATAAACATCCATAGGGTAAAATGGACAACTTTCTGTGAAGAACCGTAGGAATGTCCCCTCATGAATGGGGTGGATGAAGGAGGACATGCAGAGTAAGAATGTGGCTTTAGAGGTGCTAAGACGCGGAGGACTCCATAAAAAGAACCCGCGGACTGTTCACTCCCTTGTCACCAGGAAAATGGTGAACAACTGGCAAGACTGGTAGGTGCGTCAACACGGGCTACCTTAATGAAAACCAGGAGACCAACATTTGCTCACCAAGGAATTTAAAAAAAAAAAAAAAAAAGCTCAGTGGCATGTCCTATATTTTAACACAGAAGAAAAGGCCAGGCTAATTATTGAGTAAGGTTTTTTTTTTTTTTCTCTTTTTTGTAACTGGATTCATTTAGCACAGGATGTGTCCAAATTTCTTCCTGAAAGTATGCTAAGTAGTCTTTGAAGATGTTGTTGGCTCAATGAAATGCATTAATAAACCTAAAAATGTTAATATGTCTTAATATAAGTGAATCATGAACACGAAATACAGCTTATTCCCCCAAAGCCTTCATTTCCCCCACCCACTTCCATCCCTTTAGTTACTTCCTATTCCTTTCTTTTAAGTCTTTTTCCCTCATTAAAAATGACTTACAACTTCATAGCAAGAATTGAGGTCTATAAGAAACTATTATAAACCGGAGAGCTAAAAGCCAGAAAAGAAGGGAGGAGTCTTGGAAAACAAAATCAGTTTGGACCAAAGCAGAGAGCAAAATTGGCAAAGAGCAGGTTGTGAGCAGACTGCTCGAGGGCACGGGTTTGGCCATGTGGTCCATGTCTGATAGTAAATGGACTTTATAAATAGCCAATCATCTAATGCTTAGGCATTCCTTTTTGAAATACCAGTACACGTAGAACAAGCTGATGTTTGACCAGGATAAATATCAGAGACAACTATGAAACTCACCACCACCGTTACGCAAATGCCGCTCAGCAAGGGGCAGAGAGCAGCGACTGTTTCCATGAAATGGCCTCTTACGCCACTAGGGCATATTATCAAATGATGCTCTTTTCAGAATGTGTTTCATGGAGAGTTGAGTGGATGTGGTCATGGGAAAGTGGCTGGAGGAAGAGAGATTGCTAGACAGAGAGTTGGGAGAGATGTCCCTGTGGAGTATGGTTTGGAAGAGGATCTGTAAGGAAGAGAAGGGGTGACCAGGCAGGAAGTATGTGGGAGGCTCTTTCAGCTGGAGTGGGGAGTGGGGAACAGGGACATCCTGAGGAACAAGGCAAAGGTCATGAATGTATCTGCTTGGGAAAGATGCGAAAAGGAGCCCAGCGAGGTGAGCAGGATGAGAACGTCACAATGTCCCCGTGCACAAATACAGAAGGGGGAGATGACCTGTGGCTCGGTCAGGAAGCCTGGAGAGTGAGATAATTCCAGAAGAACTATTTGGTCTCGAGAAACCAAAAGCACTGAGCTGCTAAGAGTGTGAGTGAAAGCCCACAGGTCACCTCGGCAAGGTCTGTCCGTCAAAGCAGGTTTTGTTTTCCTTCAGCAGATGTTGGAAACCTTTAACGCAACACTGACCTAGGCAGGCTAAGTGTCATTTCCATCTCCATGATTTAAGTGGTTGGCAACAAGAAAGGTAGAAGACTAATGTGTAGAGCAGTGTTGCTCTCAACTGGGGGCAACGCTGCGTCCCAGGGGATGTTTGGCAATGTCTGCAAACCTTGCTGGTTGTCAGGACTGTGGCAGGGAGGTGACTGGTACTGGCAGCTAGTGGGTGGGGGACAGAGATACAATGCTTAGGACAGCCCCCACAACAAAGAATTATCCAGTCCAAAATGTCAGTAGTGCCAAGGTTGAGAAGCTCTGATATAGACTGACCCACCATTTCCTTCTCTTACACCTCATGCCCAGGAGACACACACACACACACACACACACACACACACAGAGCGAATTTGGGAATCCGAGTCTGGGTCCCAGGTGTCAAGGTTGTGTGGGCTGTCATCTGGAGACTAGCAAGTGACCGAATAATGACAATAGTAACAGCTACCAATTTGGGGGTTTCTGTCAGGTGTTGGGTACGGTTCTTTACTTACTTCTCATTTCATCTCTGCAGCAGCCCCGGACGGTGGGTGTTCTCCATTCAGTTCCCCAGAGGGAGATGCTGAGATTCAATTAGAAGTGTATCCAGGATCACACAGCCAGCCCCTCAGCGGGCTTAGCGAGATTCAGAAGGCAGCTCTAGAGATACGAAGGCCACATCTTTTGATGGGACTGTTTCAGCATCCCTTGTGAGGCCAGAGCCCGTTTGATCTGGGACATTCTGCGGTGGAGAGAAAAGCTCATTCAACTCTCAGCTGTTTGGTTTAACCGATGACATTTTGGTCGGTTCCAGACCTTCACTTCTTTGATTGCCTGGGTGTTGGTGAAGCTGAGTGAGGGTCAGAAATATCTGTTGTTTTAGGTTTGGGTGGGGGAGGCAATGAAAAGAAGGTGGCTTTCCATTAGTCTGACTTCATCTCTGTTCTATAACATAATACATTTCATCTGTCATATATATGTAGATATGAATCCTTCCTCCTTCCTCCCTCCTTTCTTCCTCCTTCCTACCTTCCCTTCCTCCCTTCCTTCCTTTCTTCCTCCTTCCCTCCATCCCTCCTTTCCTTCCTACCTTTTCCTCCCTTCCTCTTCCCTTCCTTTCTCCCTCCCTCTCTCCCTCCCTCCCTCCTTCTCTCTCTCTTTCTTTCCTCTTTCTTTCTTTCATGGGACAGTACACAGCCCATGATTGTTTTTCTGTATAACAGACTGTTCTGTTTTCTTAAACACTTCTGCCCCTTCCCATGCTGTTTGAGCCCAGGTATGTAATTAGCCCAGTGCCATGCCCTCAGCAAACATCTCATAAATGTTAGCGGTGATTATTATTATTTCTTCTTCTCAGTGCTTGTTACAGTATGGGACCAGCTATCCTGTCCATTTACCTGTCTCCTCTCCAGGACTGGGACCTCCTGTGAGGCAGGGACTGTCCCTTTCTCATCGTTGCAATCCAACTCCTGGTAAATGTCCGGCAGTCAATAAATACTTGTTGAATGACTGTTCTATTAAAAGGTAGGCATCAACCTCAAGGTTGATGGTCCAGGAGGTATGATTTTATGCTTGCATTCAGCCCTTCTTAAATTTCAAAACAATAACTGAAATGTTAAAAGCTTGAAATTTTTAATGTGCGTGTTTATGTATGTATTCTAATTTTTAAGTAAAAGTTCATTTAAAATCCAATAAAAAAGAGGAAGGAAAAAAGAGAAAGAAGTAAGGTGTGTTTCAAACTGTCCTATCACCTCATTTTTTTCTAAAAGAAGTGCATGGTTAGAAATTGGGATTAGAAAACAAACAAATGGGACCTTGAGTCAGTAAGTAGGGCTTTTCCTTTTTTGCATTGGTTCATGGAGTGCAAATTACAGAAAATGGTTTTTGTAGTTCTTGGCTTGATGATCACCCTGCAAAATGATTTTGGAATGCTTGTGATTGCAAGAGATTGTTTATTCCATTACTTTCACTCTGACCAAGCCCACGTCTTTCTCTAAAGTAGGTCTTATTTTTAGAGTTTATAAATCAAATGTATTGTAGAGATGGAATGCAGCATGAAATGTGCTCACGAATAAAAATTCAGCCTGATTCTACAGTCCTTACACAGCAGAAACAGAAGTGTAGCCACTAAAACTTTTTCCTTCATGAGGCTGTAACTTTGGGAACTTTTTGAGATAGTTAATGTGTTATTATTTTTAAAAAAAATTAAAAATCCACTTTTAAAGGAGATTTGGTTATTTGAAGAAATATGTAGCAGGAGAGACAAAAACCAACACTTAATTCTTACTCATTCCAACATTTTGGGACCACACATTTTAAATATTCTAAGTCCACTGAAGATACAGAGATATTTAAAATGAGCATAAAAATGAGAACAAGCAGAAGAAAGCAATTCATTAGCACACGATCACTTCTGTACCTAAAAACAAGCCACGTAGCCTTGTGAATCTTGTACACTCTCTTCCCAGTCCCTCACCTGAGAGATGAAAGAGTTGAACCTTGTTTTTTCAGGTTCCTTCCTGGTCTCCCCTTCATGATTCCCTACTTCTCACTCCCTAGTCTATTAACCATCTCATATTTTACATAACGCTGACCCCACAGCCATTAGGAGGAGTGTTATTTTAGACACAAGTCCAGTGAGAATCTCTCCATTGGCTTGATAATGGAACCAGCTTCCAGGGGAAGTCAAGTTGCTCGGAGAAGGACTAGACCCATGTATTTGACCGCTGATGAGCTGCCCCTAGATACATTATGGGGAACTTTCTTATGTCTTTGCTGATGGCATCCGGATACCTACAGATCTCCAGTTCCTACCCCCCGACCCAGGGGTCCCAGCCCCTGGGGACCTTCAATTGCCCATGGCCTTCCCCACTTTCTCACTATGAACCTCAGGCTCACCACTGCAGATTGGTTTCCTTGCCCCAGTAAATTCCATTCAGATTTATACCTTAAAACTTATTGTGAGCATTTTGTATGAGCCCTAGTGACTTTATTCCTTAGAAAGTTTTTATTTCTATTAGCTCACTAGCTGTTCAAAAATGGCAGTATTCAACAATAATCTCAGAACATCTGGTTTCTAAATATAGTCCTGCTATTAGAAAAAAGAAAAAAAAAAAGAAAGGAAACTGTATGTTTTACTTTACCTTACCTTTTACTTTACCTTGACTCATCTGGAAAAATGGGAAATACTCACAACCTTTGTTCCCTCACTCAGATATTATATGGATAAAATGAGCTATATAGGGAACAGAGGGCTGAAAGTTTTTGGTAAGGCTGATATCAATATAAAGTAATATTCCACATGAAATTAATGCTAGAACAACCTCCAAGAAATATTTTTAAATGTGTGTGATTCCCTTTTGTGTCAGATTCCTGATAAATTATAGCTTTCAGATCCAAGTTAATAGAGCGGTGGGAAAGAATCCTCCCTCTCCCCACGCCTCCCACCCCCTCTTTTCTCCTTGCCTCAAACATCTGGCGGCCCTTTGTAGTTCTGGATGATTTGATTTGGAATTCATTAGTAATAATTGATGTGCTTTCTGGAATTTGTTTAAACAGTTAATCGTGTGGTGAGGAGCTAAGCCAAAAAGGATTGTTCAAATGGGGCCTGCCAACCTGGTAGAACCGAGATGGGCAAGCATTGAGTGCTCAGTGCCTGAGGCTTTAGAAAACTCCCTACAGCCCTGCCGCTCACCCGACATGGGTGTGAGAGAGCTTGTCCATTATGAGGACAACCTTGTAGTGTTTTTAAGAGCTCCCTTTTGGCAGAGTGATGAGAACAACCAAAGACATTTGGACTTTAATGACTATAGGTCATGGGGCCACACACTTGAAGAGCTAGGAATTTGTTTTCAAGAATTTTAAAATCTGAAAATCTGGAGGGAGAAAAAAAAAGTGTCCATACAGGCAACCCTAAGCATCATGGGGAGGATTATTCAAAGGCAAGGGTTTGTTCACATTGTGTGGGTCATGGAGCTCTACCAGAATCTGATGAAAGTTATCGACAGGTGTGTGCTGCAGGTGTACGAATGTACGGAGGTGTTTGTGAGCAGGGATTTGTGTGCAATTCCACTGGGCATACAAGTGCAGTGGGTTCACAGACTTCCTGAAGTGTGTCCAAGGACCCAAGTCAAGAACCCTTGGAAAGACGTGTTGTGGTGAGCACTGGGTGTTATACGCTACTAATGAATCATTGAACACTACATCAAAAACTAATGATGTATATGTTGGCTAACTGAAATAATAAAATTTTTTAAATTAATTAATAATAATAAAAAAGAATCCTTGGAAAAGTGATGGTAAAATAACAAATATGTTGGTTATGAATCTTTCTATTATAAGTAACAGAAACCCCGTCTGTTTTTTATAAGCAAAATTTTAAAATTATTAGAGCAATGGGCATAAAATTACCCTCAAACTGTTATAAAGTTCAAAAAGTTGGGATGCCTGGGTGGCTCAGTCGGTTAAATGTCTGCTTTTGGCTCAGGACATGAACCCAGGGTCCTGGGATTGAGTCCTGCATTGGGCTCCTTGCTCAGCTGGGAGCCTGCTTCTCCCTCTGCCTGCTGATCCCCCCTGCTTCTGCTCTCTCTCTCTCTCTCCCTCTGACAAATAAGTAAATAATATCTTTTAAAAAAAAAGTTTCAAAAAGTGTACTCTCAGCTTCTGAACTTACCTTGTCAAGGATCAGTGACAGACTCTGTAGGCCGGTATGGGTCCATGAGCCCCCCCGTATAGCCAGGCCTGTATCAGAGCCCAGCTTGTTCATTTAGGGACAGTACTCCAGAAATTTCTCTTCACTCTACTGAATCATCAGTTTTGCCTTCTTTACTAGATAACTATCATAAACATTCACGCATACTGTTAAGAAAAGTCAGTTCAAAGTGACTTAATCACGAAAGGAATTGATACTATGATCATACAAAAACCCGTTGAAGCATTTTAAAGGCTCTTTTCTCCATAGATAGTTCAGCATACCTTTCTAAAAAGTAAAGTCAGTTTTTATACAACAATTATGCTAATATCACACTTGAGAAAATGTAACAATAATTCCTGAATAATGCCTTACATTCTAATTTTCCCCAGTCATTCCCCCAATATTTGTTTATAGTTGGTTGTTTTCAGCAGGGTCCAGATTACGCCCATATGCTTCATTTGTTTGCTCTTTTTCCTTAGTCTCTTATAATCTTCAACAGCTTCTCCCCTCTCAACACACACACACATGCTGTCTTCTCCCCTGCCATTGACATGTTGAAAAGATGGCTCAGGTGTATTGTCAAAGTTTCCACGTTCTGGATGTCTCTACTGCCTTCTTCATGGTGTCATTTAACCAGCTCATCTATCCTTTTTGATTTCCTAAAAACTGCTACATTAGATCCAGAGTCTTGATAAAATTTGAGTTCAAACTTGTTGGTAAGATACTTGATAACGATGCAATGTATTCCTAATGCATGACATTGGAGGCATAATGTCTTATCCTCTCACTTTTAGTGAGAAATGAAAATTGATAATGGGTTCAGGTGATGACAACTTTATCCCTCCTTTGTAAAAACACACTTCTTTATCTGTGACCAACAAATCATGGGTGAATTAATATGAAGTGTTACCAAGTGTCAAAGAAGTTTACCTCTGCAGTAATTGGCTAAAGCTTGAGTTTGTGGAGCTTCTTATGTGGGGTGTTATTTCTTTTAACTTCCCTCCCAAAACATATGGAATATTTCTGTGAAGCTTTTGGCCTCCAGCTCCCCAGGAAGTATGATCAATGTGGAAATTCCTAGACAAGACTGGATCATTTTTGCTTTAGTGTGAATTAAGTGTCTGCAATGTGCTATGCTCTTCTTCTCCAGCCCCTTGTTCTTTCTCTTCCTCGAGAGCATAGAACCTGGCAAATCTTAGAAAAGATTGATGACACTGAATATTTGGTATTGCACTTTCCACAAAGCAATGATAGTTGTTAGAAGTCAAACATTTCTCAAATTTTCTTTATATTCCATAGTTATCATATTTGCTTCCTTTCATCTTTTTCTTTTTCTTTACCTGTAGAACCTCAGACTTTTCCCTTTTTCTTTTCTTTTTTTTTTTTTTTTAGATTATTTATTTATTTATTTATTTGACAGACAGAGATCACAAGTAGGCAGAGAGGCAGGCAGAGAGAGAGGGAGAAGCAGGCTTCCCACCTAGCAGAGAGCCCGGTGCGGGGCTCGATCCCAGGACCCCGAGATCATGACCTGAACCAAAGGCAGAGGCTTTAACCCACTGAGTCACCCAGGCGCCCCTTTTTCCCTTTTTCTTATAGGTAAACATTATCATCACAGGAAGCCATTTATTTAGCGATATATGCCCCCTCAGAGCTTGAATTGATAGATGATATCATGGAAAGACTTGAAAGACCCAAGTTTTGATCCTTTTTAAAAACTACATACCTTTGGGGCGCCTGGGTGGCTCAGTGGGTTAAAGCCTCTGCCTTCGGCTCAGGTCATGATCCCAGGGTCCTGGGATCGAGCCCCACATCCGGCTCTCTGCTCCGAGGGGAGCCTGCTTCCCCCTCTCTCTCTGCCTGCCTCTCTGCCTACTTGTGATCTCTGTCTGTCAAATAAATAAATAAAATCTTAAAAAAAAAAAAACTACATACCTTGTTGGGCAGAGGCAATTTATGTTTTACTGGTATTTGCTCCATTTGAAGTAGTCATCTTTCTTTAGGAATTCTAAAAATGTGCCCTTTCAATTTTGTGAAGTAAGATATGACAATGGGAAGAGTTATCACAGATTACATTTTCCAATTGTGTTATCAAAATAGAATATAATTAAATAAAATAAAAAATTTGGAACTATGTTAAAGACAAATTATAGCACTATTTATAAACCTCTCACAGGATGCCTGAGTGGCTCATGACTCTCAGTTGCTTAAGTGTCTGGCTTCAGTTCAGGTCATGATCTCAGGGTCTTGGGATTCAGTCCCACATTGGGCTCTCTGCTCAGCAGGGAATCTGCTTTTCCCTCTCCCTCTGTGCTCTCCCTCACTTTAATAAATAAATAAAATCTTTTTAAAAAATAAACCTCTGACAAGCAAATTTACCATAAATCTTTAACAGATGGCCTTTCAGATGCAGATATTGGCATTCCTAAACTTGCCCAAACACATAAGCATTATAGAATTTTAGGTGTTCTTAAAAAGATTTATTTATTTATTTAGAGAAAGAATATTCAAAAGCAACCATGAACAGGAGGAAGGGCAGAGGGAGAAGGGGAGAGAGTGTCCCAAGCAGACTCTGCAGTGAGCGGGGAGCTGGACACAGAGGTCAATCCCACAACTCCAAGATCATGACTTGAGGTGAAATCAAGAACTGGAGGCTTAACCAACAGAGCCACCCAGGTGTCCCAGAATTTTTGGGTTTTGAGGCATTGGAAAGTCATGGAGTCTAACCATACATCTTATCCATGACTCTTGGGTTCCAACAAGTAGAGGGTCAAGCACCCTCTGTTCTGGTTTTCCCGGGAGCAGATCCTTCCTGTCTTGTGCATTCCCCTACTTATTTATTATGTGCTTGCAGTGAGCCCGCTGCTGTGCGAGGGACTAGATGACCTCAAGAGAGAACTTTGTGGGTAGAGAGAATAGGAAAAATACAGATGAGGCAAAAGAGATCCTTGAACAGAGAGAAATGGTTCTGGACGCTAAGAGTAAAAAAAAAAAAAAAAAAACAAAAAAAAACCACAGTGCATCCAATAATCCCCGTCAGGAATTTCTGTTTGGCCATTCCCCCCTCCCAACCTGTCCATAGTGACAGCTGCTACAGCAGACTTGCCTAATGGGTCTTAGGTCTCCATTGATGTTCGCCACTCAAGTAGTGTTAAATTGACCCACATTCCCTGTGGAAAGGTTTCATGATCTAACTCCTATAAAAATCAAGATAGTACAGAAAAAGGATGGGAAGGTTTGTTTTGCCAGTTTCTGTTCTCTTGCATCTCCATCTAGTGTTATTGAAAATAACTCCAGGTACCTTGCGGGACTTCTAAGAGCCTAGAGATGGTTTGCATGTCCATGTCATTTCCTAGCCCACCCTGGCCCCACTATATCCCCAAGAATGGCCGGTGGATGGTGCAAAGTAACCTGCAGACATGGCTGTCTCAGACCCTGTCACCCAGGGAGACAAGGCAGTGGAGAGGAGCAACTCTGAGCGAAGCTGCTGTCATAAGGGGACAGGAAGGAGATGACAACTGCTATCCATAATGCCAACCACCGTGGGACACCCTATGCTTCGCTTGGGCTTGGGATGATGTTTTCTTTTTCTTTTCTTTTCTTTTTTTTAAGAAATTCTTTTTTTTTTTAATTTTATTTATTTATTTGATGGAGAGAGAGAGAGAGAGAGGTCACAAGCAGGCAGAGAGGCAGGCGGGGGGTGGGGGTGAGCAGGCTCCCCACTGAGCAGAGAGCCCATCCCAGGACCCTGAGACCATGACCTGAGCCGAAGGCAGAGGCTTTACCCACTGAGCCACCCAGGCGCCCTGATGTTTTCTTTCCAAGAGAATAGACCATTATTCTTATTCACAGACATGGAGGGTTATGGCTCCCAATTGTCCTTTAGGACGTCCAGGGTCTCTTTCCTTTCTTCTTCTCTCTTTTTTTCTTCTTGTCCTTATCCTTTTCTGTTTATTTCCTTCCCCTCCTTTACTCCTTTTGTTCTTTCTCTCTTCTCTCTGTCTCTGTCAGTCTCTCTCTCACTCTCTCACCCTCTCTGTGTCTCTGTCTCATTCTCTCTCCAACTATGTCTTCTCTGCAGATGGACAAGCATTCTGGGCAGTGATCGAGAGACTGAGATAAACGTCTTTCAGCAGCTTGAGGTTGACAGAACATGGGGCTAGGGTTTAGGAAACCTGGATTCTCCGCCTGGCTTTGTCATTAATATTTGTGACAGACAGGATAAGATGAAAGATGTAAATGTGCTTTGAAAATTAGTACAGAGTACAATTGTCTATTCTTCTCAAGCCACAGGGAGGCTCGGTCTGCCCAAGGACAATAAGAAACCTGTTCAGTCTCCCGTTGTTGTGCCTGGCATTGGGTCAGACGTTCCACTCAACCTATAGAGTTATTTCTGAGTTTAAAAAGACCCACTTCTAGCAAGAAAGCCTGAAGAATTCAGGCAATACCAGACATGCGGTGAAACCTGAGAATGCAATAATTCCTGAGCTCAGTTTAAAATCAGGTCAATGTTGTCCTTCTGAAGCCACTGCTCCATTTAGCTCCATGCCAAGGATTACTGCCATGCTGAGTGATGGGTCCCTGGACCCCGCTCTGCACCATGAGAAGCATAACACAGACAGATGTTGTTATCTCTAATTACACTCTTGAATGCGCCACCACTGATCTCTGCGATACGGGTGTGTCCCCAAACACCTGCTGCAGGGAACACAAGCGACTTCCACAAACTGCTGTGGGCATGTTTAGGGCGATGTTTGCTTCATGATACCCATACTTTCAAGGCCTCTTTTCACTTCATTTCATTTTCCCTACCCGAAGGATACAAAGGATGGCAGATACATCAAATGAGACGCTTGTGAAACTGAACGACCTGGGGCGGTTTAGGGCTTTGATGAAAGAAAGCAGAGGTTGTAAGTAAGGGTTTTCTAGTCCAGTGACCTGGGAACTGCTTAGAATTCTCGGGCCCCACTGAATCAGAAACTCTGGGGGATGAGGCCCAAGAATCTATATTTTTTTTAAAGATTTATTTTGTGTGGAAGGGGCAGAGGGAGAGGGAGAGAGAGAATCCCAAGCAGACTCTGCACTGAGCACAGAGCCCGACATGCGGCTTGATCTCAGGACCCTGAGTTGCAATCAAAAGTCAGATTTTCAAATGACTGAGCCGCCCAGGCGCGACTGTGAGAATCTGTATTTTAATAAGCCTTCTAGGTGTCCTGATGCACACAGAATGTATTCTTTTCCTGCTGCCGTAACAAATTACCACAAACTTGGTGGCCCAAAGCAACACTGATGGGTTATCCTGCCTTCTAAAGGTCAGAAGTCTGATGTCAGTCTCACAGACTGAGATCACAAGGTTATCAGGGCTGCATTCCTTTCTGGACGTTCCAAGGGAGGACTGTTCCCCTGCCTGTTCCAGTGTCTATGGGCCGCCACCATTCCTTGACCTTGGGTCTTACTCTCCATTTCCAAAGCCAGGAATGCAGGTCCAGTTCTTTCCATTCTCATGTTCTCTAACCTTTCTTCCACTTTGAAAGACTCCTGTGATTAGATGGAGCCTACCCACACAATCTCTCATCTCATTTCAAAGCCGGCTCTTCCCGACCTTAATTGCATCCATCCCCATTGCCATGCCATGTGACATTGTCCCAGGTTCTGGGGATGTCCAAGGTGTGGACAGCGTGGGTGGGGGTGGGTAATTCTGCCTACTGCAGTCCAACCTCTGGCCCCCAATGTTCCATGTCTGCCCCACATGCAGGATGCACTCACCCTACCTGGGTCCCCAAAGCCTCAACGCACGGCAGCATCAACCCGAGGTCCAAAATCTCACTTAAATCTCTTCAGCTCAAAAGTTCCCAATCTCATATCTAAGTCATCTAAATAGGGTATGGGTGAGCCTCTGAGTGTATCCACCCTGGGGGCACAATTCTGCATTTTTGCAGACCTGTGAAACTAAAGATACAGTGGTAGAAGAGGCATAGAATAATGATGAGAAATAGTCTTACTCAAAAAAGGACAAAAGGAGGGGAAAAAGGAATCACTGATTTCAAGCAATTTCCAAATCCAGGTGGGCAAACTCCACTTGGTTTCAAGACCTGGGAGTAATCTTCTGGGGCTTGATCCTTTGCTCTCTGGGTCAGTGTGCATGTGTTCGCACCGAGTAGCTGTATCAGCCTGTTCACTGCATTTTGGAGCACCAAGGGGCTTCTTTCATTTCATGATTTCTCTGAACCTTCCAGACCAAGCTGGAAGGGGTTCTGCTGGTTTAAGATTCACAGGAACCTGGTGGGTTTTCCAGGTAAGTCTTGGTGATTCACTCCATTAGACGAAAGGATCATCCCAAGATCTTTCTCAGATAACCCCATGTTCATTTTTGGTCTCTCTTGAGTTGCCTGATGGGATCTATGAGCCTTCATGTACAATGAGATTTTTTTGGTGACCCAATATTTTGAATGTTTGGTCTTTCTAAGGTGCTGTTTAAATGTGGTTCCGCCACACCTTCAGTTTTCCACTCTGGCATGCTTTCCTTCCAGTGATTCTCTGAATTTAAACATCTTTACTAATCTGGATAAGCTGATAATTTTCCCAATCCTCAGGCCGTGGTTTCTCTTGGTTTAACTGTTCTTCCCTCATTTATCTTGTCCTTCTTATATTTTATTCTAAGCAGAGAAACCAAGCCACACCTTCAACACCTTTCTTGGAAATCTCACCCATTGCCCAAGATCATCACTCTTTGGTTGTGCTTTCCACATACGTGCAAGATACAATTCCACTAAGCTTTCTGACTCTGTGCAACATGGGTTCCTTTTCCTCTAGTTTCCCATAACTACTGTCCTTTATTCCTTCTTCATGCTTTCTCTACCATGTTCCTCACTTCCCCCTATGTCCTTACTAGCAGAGCTATTAGAATCTAAATTTCTACAACAATCTGATCAAGGCCATTTGTGCTTTTCTGTCATGCTCCTCAAAATTCTCCCAGCCTCTACCCATTGCCCAATTCCAAAGCCACTTCCGCATTATGGGGTATTTGCTAGAGCAGCACCCCAATGATGGTACTAAAGCTTGTATTCGCTTTCTATTACTGCTGTAACAAATCAAATTTAGTGGCTTAAAATAATACAAATTTCTTATCTTACAGTTCTGTAGGTACAATTTCAACAAGGGTCTCTCTGGGCTGAGGTGACAAGGTGTCCAGGTGACTGGACAGCATTCTTTGGACTTAGAGTTTGAGGTGGAGAGGTTAAAAATGTGTCTGAGACCACACAGCTGTCACAATGGTAGAAACTCTGGCACAGTGCTTAGGTTTTTAATAAGAGTTTAATAAATATGCATTGTACTCGGGGCACCTGGTTGGCTCAGAGGGTTAATCCTCTGCCTTTGGCTTGGGTCATGGCCTCAGGGTCCTGGGCTCAAGCCCCGCATCAGTCTCTCTGCTCAACGGGGAGCCTGTTTCCCCCTCTCTCTGCCTGGCTCTCTGTCTACTTGTGATCTCTCTCTCTGTGTCAGATAAATAAATAAAATCTTTAAGAAAATAATAATAAATATGCATTGTCGGCAGCTATGACTACAACTTTTATTGCTGGCAAAGAAGGAAGTAAGATATAAATACTATGAACTCAAAGAAAAATACAAAGAGATGAAAGCAATTTGAGTATGATAACTACAGAAGACACAGATGTTCTGACATAAGAATAATTGGTATTCTTGAACTAAATAGCCTAATAAAAGGATCAGTATCAGAAAAAAGTATTGTAAGCTATTATATGGGGAAAGTTTTCCTGAATTGGAGGAAAAGTGAGTTGGCAAATCAAAAGTTCATACCATATGCCTGGAAAAATTCATACCAAACACTCAAAATGAAATATGCTCGGGGTATTAAAACTGAAGAATAAAAAAAAAAAAAAAACAACCTCTAGGCATCCATGAAGAAAAATAGAACTGCCTACGAGGAAATTAGTCAATTGCCAAATTTCTCTAAACCAATATCCAATGGAGAAAGTTAATTGAACAGTGTGTGAAATTCTGAGGCAAAGTGTAATTCAAGAATATTATATCTAGTCAGATTATATTCAGAAATAAATGCAAGAAATAAATTTATGTTCCTTCCATACAATGGTAGACTATGTATGCTTAAAAGAACAAGGCAGCTCCCTGTGTTCTGATAGTAAACAATCTCCAGGATGTAAAGTTAACTGAAAAAAATATATTGAACAATGAACATAGAATAGCAATTTTCATCCAGTGCCACTTTATAATTTTTGAATTTTTGCTGTGGCCACATATTTTTTGAACCACGGAAATAAAAATGTTTTCTAAAATGAAAATAAATGTATTTTAAATAGATATTTTAAAAATAAAATGGAGGGGCTCCTAGGTGGCTCAGTGGGTTAAAGCCTCTGCCTTCAGCTCAGGTCATGATCCCAGAGTCCTGGGATCGAGCCCCGCATCGGGCTCTCTGCTCAACAGGGAGCCTGCTTCCCCACTCTCTCTGCCTGCCTCTCTGCCTACTTGTGATCTCTATCAAATAAAAAAAATATTAAAAATAAAATGGAAGTATTGTAAAGTCAGAAAATAAGTATATATTTTAAAATAAATATTTTAATTTATTTATATCTTAAACATTCTCATCACAAGAAAAAACTTGTAACCACGTGGTGAGGTAGTCACTAAACTTATATGGTCATATTTCATGGTGTATATATACATCAAATCATCATGCTACACATCTGAAACTAATATAATCTTACATGTCAGTCATATTTCAATAAAGAAAAATTTTTAAATATTTTAAAATATTTTATAAATGTAAGAGTCAATCCCCAAATGTCTCAGTTAATGTTGTTTTTATGATTTTTTTCTTTTAAAAAAATTTATTTATTAATTTTAAAGAGTGAGAGACCACGCACATGTGAGAAGGGAAAGGGGCAAATGGAGAGGAAGAGACGGAACCTCAAGCAGACCGTGCGCTGAGCGTGGAGCCTGATGCCCTGAGATCATGACCTGAGCAGAAGCCAAGGGTCAGATGCTTAATAAACTGTGCCACCAGGGCACCCCTGTGAGTTTCTCTTTAAAAACAAAAAATTAGTTTGGTGAAATGCATGTATCTGCAAGAAAAATCAACATAAAGAACACAGAAATGGAGAAGATCTAACAAAAGCACTCTTGTGGATCATAGTTCCAGGCAAGTATAAAATTAAAACTACTATTTGGGGTATTTTGGACTACAAAACGGAACATAAATTTTCTGAACTCTGCCTAACAAAATAAAAATAATATAAGTCACAAAATCTGAAGATGGGGTGTGAGAATCTGGATAGTGAAATATTGATTGAGGTTGCCTAAAAATTCTTAATGTAAATAAAAATAAAATAGACACCCAAACTTCTGAGTGTTAAAGGCAGATTAGACCCACTTTTTCAAGATGCACAATATATTTGGGGTTTTAAAGGAACTGAGTAGCCACAGTAATCGAGTGACTAGCATGTCTCAGATTAACTATAGAATACTTTTTCACACGATGTTTTGGGGAACATACCTCCAAGAATGCAGCGCCAGTCACAACAGGCGGAAGATGAGAACGAGCAGGAATCATGCAAAGAATTGGGGCTATTTGATTAAAACAAAACAAAACAAAAAAGTAGAACCACCTCAGTCTTCAAACATATGAAGGATTGTTGTAAATAAAATAGTATCCTGATGGTCTCAATATACACAAAACAAGAAGAATCACCATCCAGTCAAGTATTTCTTGAACATTATAGTCATGTACTCAGAACGATGTGAGCACCACGGAGAATGAAGAAGGAGAAGAAAAGATCCACACTTACAACAATGTCCTAGGAGAGAAAATAAGCCCAGTGAAACATTAGTGTGAAACCACATGAAACTGGGGCACCTGGGTGGATCAGTGGGTTAAGCCTCTGCCTTCAGCTCGGGTCTTGATCTCAGGGTCCTGGGATGGAGCCCGCATCGGGCCTGCTTCCCCCTCTCTCTCTACCTGCCTCTCTGCCTGCTTGTGATCTCTCTCTCTCTCTGTGTCAAATAAATAAATAACATCCCATGTAGCTGTGTAATTGAGCATCAAGATTTGTCATGAAAACCATGATGTGATCAAGACTGCGGGGAAAGGGAAACGCCATGGGAGCTGGTGATACTGTAAACTGGTTCTTCGAAGTAGTCGGATGGGAAACAGTGTTTCCACAGAAGTTCAAAGCCGCTGACAGAATGCATGTCGATGTGGAAATGACTTTTTAGAAAAACTACTATTTTTCCTTCTATAAAGAAAGAAACAAAGGTTTTTCATCCAGCAATTGGTAAGATGTTCAGTACAGAAGGCTGAAAACCACAGCCCTATTGGCCACCCAGAGAAAATTATAATGGATCCAAATGATCAACTTTTTTTTTTTAATGTTTCAAGTTTTTACTAAAGTTATACTTAGTTAACAAACAGTGTAATATTAGTTTCAGGAGTAGAATTTTATGATTCTTCACTTAAATACAACACCCAGTGCTCAACACCACAAGTGCCCTCCTTAATGCCCATCACCAGTGTAGCCCACCCCCCACCCACCACCTCTCCAGGAAACCTCAGTTTGTTCTCCAGTTAAGAGGCTCTTGTGGTTTTCTTCTCTCTCTCTCTCTCTTTTTCCCCTCTCCCCTATATTCTTCTGTTTTGTTTCTTAAATGCCACATCTGAGTGAAATCATCTGGTATTTGTCCTTCTCTGATGTATTTTGCTTAGCATAATAGCCACTCGAGCTCAATCTATGTTGTCACCAATGGCAAGATTAAATTCTTTTTCATGGCCGAGTAATATTCCATTGCAGATATACCACATCAAATGTTCAGTTCTTAAGAGCTTCCTGAAATAGGACATAATATGGCAGCAAATGGCAGCTTAATGCAGAACAAATTCTGAAGGGACAAATTCCTTTCAATATGTGAGTCCAAAATGGAAATACTGACTGTGAGCCCTGAGATTATAGGAGACTTTAGTGGGGAAAGGACTTTGCAAAAGAAAGTACAAGATTCTTCACCTTAATAGTGATTTTTATTTTGTTTTGTTTTGCTTTTGGGTCCAAACAATATTATTTACTGGAGAACAGATGTTCAGTAGAAACTGGAAGTAGTAAGTTCAATCAAGGGCGTTACTCGCTTCATGTTCAACACACAGAGTCAAAACAAATAAGCAGAAAAAGTCCTCCAGAGAATTTTCCCTTTGTGACTGCTTTCTCCAGGTGACATGAAACAAACACAGCCTCCCACTCCAGCTGAGCCCTGGGCCTCTGGGGAGGCGGCTGCGGAGTGCTCTGTTGTGCGTGGGCTGGAAGCAGCCAGTGTCTCCGACAGACTGGGACCGTCCCAGACAGAAGGATGGGGATGAGTGCACGGTATCCTCAGACGCTGCTTTCACATGATGTTAGGGCCTCTTTATAGAAAGTGTCTTTTCGATAAACTCAATTCACAGGGGAATCCATCAAGCCTCAAACCTCTTTTTCAAATGAATCTGTAACATGTCTATTTACCTTGTTTTTCGTAACTTGTTTTAAAATGTCCTGATTTGGGTGCCTGGGTGGCTCAGTTGTTTGAACTGCCTTCAGCTCAGGTCATGATCTTGGAGTCCCGGGATTGAGTCCTGCATGGCGCTCCCTGCTCAGCACGGGATGTCTGCTTCTCCCTCTGACCCTCCCCATTCTCGTGCGCTCTCTCTCTCTCTCTTTCATTCTTCCTCTGAAATAAATAAAATCTTTAAAATTAAATAAGCAAAATGTCCTGACTTTCTATGTCCCTCTTCCATTGGGCTGTTTCTTGTATCACCTTTTGAGTATATAGAAGACCTTCAGAAGAATGACGTGAGTAATCCGTGAGCAGGAACTATATTGTAACCTACCTGGGGAGTTCAGAAGGAGAAGCCAGGATGGTTTCTTCTGAGAAGCACCAAAAAAGTGCCTAAGAAGCCTTCTGGTGTTGGAAGTCCCAATGAGAGCCTCATCTCCCTCACTTTGGGCAAGTGGTCTCAGCATGCTGTACCCTGCGTCTCCTAATTATATTTTTTTCAGAAGCAAATTGGATTAGGTCATTGTTAAGTCAGAAACTGGAGGGTTTGAGATTTTACCCTACTTGCAAGCTAACGAGTTAGCCTGCCACAGGTATATATACTTGTACAGACAGGAGACATGAGAGCTCTGGGTCAGAGACAAAGACCATCTATTCCTCACAGTAAAAGCAGCAGCTAGAGCAATGTCTTGCTTTGGTCCCCAGCATGATGAGGGCCAAATGGCTCCTGGTGGGGTGGGTTAGAGCTGATGGGTGGGGTGGGTTAGAGCTGATGAGCTCGGAAATTAGGAAAACCTGATCTTATATAGGGCGGCTGGTAACCCTCCCAGCCTCCCCTCTAAGGGGAGAGCTTACTCATTACCTTGGAATGTAAGCAAATCGCTAGGGAGGGGAAGAACTAGGCTTTATCTTCATTACTGGGTTGTCTCCAGAGAGAGGGAGAAACATCTCTAAGCTTTACTATCCTGGAATGTCTCTTTATACAAACATTGGCTATCAATTCCTTTGCTCAAAGAAACTGGGCTGTGTAGGAACATGAGGATCCCATAGATAATGTCATTCAGCAGTCGCTTACTTGCTTGAAGCCCTCGGTGGTTCCCCTCTGTCATTACAATAATATCCAGCTCTACCTTGCTGTGGGCCAGGAGGTCCTACTTGATCTGGTCCCTGCCTACGTTTCCAGTCTCACCTCATTCATTTCCACTAGGCTCCAACCACACTGGCCTTACATGCATCCCTTAGACACAATTTATTTGTATGTCAGAGTCCTTCAACTTGCTGTTCCCTCTGTCTGGAATACTATTCCCTAGGACCTCCCCAGGACTGACTCCTCATCCTCATCTTGGAGCAGCTCAATTACTTGAGCTGAGGTCACCACCTCAGAGAAGCCATTGGTGTCCCCAATACTAGTCCCTCCGGACCACATCGCCACCTCATTGTCTTCATGGCCATTACCATCCTCTTCTGTTTAGTTCTCTGGTTTCTGGTGGTTTGCCTCCTGAAAGAATAGAAGTCCCATGAGAGTAAAGAACTTGATTTGCACTCAGTTTTTAATATAATAGCTAGAATAGTATCTGCCTTAGTTCAGTAAATATTTGTTGAATGAATGGGGGATCTGTGAAATGGGGATAATCATAGTTATTTCATAGAAGTCTAGATAATTTAACAAATGCAAACATGCTTTGTAAACTGTAGATACACGTAAAGGGAAATGTGTTTGCATTGAATCCATTCATGCGGGGATTGAGGTGAAGGCATCACATTAAGGGTAAGCCCTACATTGTACTCTAAGTAGTCATTAGTCTACTCCAGAACATCGCATCCTCAGGCAGAGGACATAAGCCAAAAGAAAGCACTCAAAAATCTGTGGGGGCCTCATTTACGTATGCATCTTAATTTTGACCTATTTGTGAACAGCTGTAGAAAATGCATAAATGAATTTGTTGTAGCCATATGAGAATTTTTCATTTTTTTAAAGATTTATTAATTTATTTGAGAGAAAGTGTACATGGGGAGATGTGCAGAGGGAGAGAGAGTCTTGCTTAAGACTGCTTACGACTGAGCATAGAGCCCGACTTGGGGTTTGATCTCATGACCCTGAGATCACGACCTGAGCCAAATCAAGAGTCAAATGCTTGACAGACTCTGCCACCCAGGTGCCCTGAGAATTTCTTTAATTTCTTGGGAGTTTAGGCCCATATAGGATGAGATACTCATTAAATATGTATTAAAATGAATTGAATTAATTATCTAATATGTAAATAAAACTGCTCCTGAGGCATAAAGATTTTCTTTACTCAACAGATGTTTATTGAAAATCTTCAATATGGCACAGAGATTTCCCCATGATCTGCTACCAGACCAATTCCCTAACATCATTTTTCACTCTTCCCGACCTCACTCTATATATACTCTAGACACTGTTGACCTGCTTTTACTCCCTGACCTTGATCTACTATTTCAGACTTCTCTTCCTTCGTTTAACCAATGTTCACTTACTGGAAAACGTTGACCACCTTTACCTTCACCTGCACAGGAAGAGCTTCACTTTGCCTGGAGGCAGTCAGTTCCTGCTTGATTTTCAACTGCTGTGGTTTCTGGAGATGTGCCTTTCGCCTGTGCTTCCTGTCTATGTCTCAGTCACTGCACTTACCCTATTCTATGCTTTTCTGTTCACTTATCTGTTTTCTCCATCACACTTGCCTCTTCTGTGACAGACTATGTTTGAATTATCTTTTAATCTCCAACCTCTAATGTGTTATATGACAGAGTAGGTGCTCAAATTATAGTTGAAGGAAAGAAGGTAGGGGGTGGTGGGGATGAATGGATGGAAAAAGGAAGGAAGAAATGAAGGGAAGAAGAATCATTTTGGTAGTGAAAAAATTTAACTTTCAAATACAATAATCTGATTAAGTAAGGTGATAGAAAACAGACATAACCACTTTGATTCTGTCGTAGTTAAAATGAAAAGAAATTACAAGTGAAAATCAATTTAATACCTTCGGGGCAAAATTCTATTATGCCAATTACCCTCACTGATAGGGAGATGGGTTGAAAAACATTTCCATTCTGGTAATCTCCATAGTATAAGAAACAAAGAAATCAGGACAGAAAAATGTCTTATTTATATTTGAAATATATGGACCATGACTGTTACTAGGTTTCCTTAAAAAAATATGAAGTTTCCTGAGATGTTCACAAGTCCATTCCAGAACGGTCTTCAGAGTTAAATACAAATTTTCTAGAATGTACACTTTAATCACAGAGCATGTAGAGAAGTGAATTGTTTATTTAATCTGTAGAACACATTTGTTTTAAGGACTGGAACTTACTTAAAATGCAGATTAACTAGTTTCTCTCTCTCTCTCTTTTTTTGGGTGAGGTGAAATTGATGTCTAACGTCAATAAATTCCAGGTGTTCACGATTATAATTCGATGTTTGTGTACACCACAAAGTGATCATCACCGTACGTCTAGTTACCACCCGTCACCATAGAGTTGAACCCCTTCACCCATTTCACCTACCCATCCCCTCTGGTAACCACTAATTGTTCTCTGTATTTATGCGTTGGCTTTTGTTTTGTTGGTTGGTTTGTCTTGTTTGTAAAAGAACCATCAATCTGATTCATCATTATATAAGTTGGGTGAAATTCACTAAAGAAAATCATTCAAGGCCCCTGGGTCCAGTTTTTCTCTATGCCAATTTTATAATACATAATAAAAAATAAGAATGTTCTTTGGCCAATTCAACCCCACATAGTATTCTGTAAGTCCAGTATCTGTGAAAATATAGTATCACTTATTTGAACACACACTATTATCATGGGTCCAGCTTTCTAAGCAGCACTGCTGGAGGTCCAGTCTTACATAGCTTCTGGTGTTAAAAGATAAACTGAGGCACATTGAAAATTTTTTTAAAGTTTATTTGATCATTTATTGACTCAAATCAGACAGTACCGAACCAGAAGTGGTTAGGAACCCTGGGTAGGTAGGATCACAGCAAAGATAGACACAGAAACTTCGGAAGCAAGGAAAGTATTTGGCCTCAGCAAAATCCTAATTGACTTTCTGTGATTGGTTGTCCTCAGTGTTTTGTTTTTCTAATATTGGGACATTAACAGGCTTAGATTTGGGTTTGCTTAAATAGACCAGCCAACATAGCATCAGAATCACCTCTGCCAAAATTAATTTAACGCTGGGTAGCAATTTCTTTCATATTCTTACAGTCCGCATTTACTTTTTAACTTTTTAAGTGTAAAAAAATAATACAAATATCCCCTACTTGATCCCAGTCTGCATTTCCCAAACATTGGGAACAATTTGACGCTGCTCCTTGATCATTTTTCTATTTCAGTAATATTTTCCCCTTTCCTCTTACGGAAGAGATGAAGGTTATTTTCCATTTGTGACTTGGCTGCTAATAACAGGGCATGTCAGAGAAACATTACAGGGTGTGGGAGGGGGTCCACATTCACTGTCTGATTCCATCTTTGTATCCAAAATGAAATCACTTCTCTCCAAGAAGCATGGCCGGGTGACAGCCCAGTTATTGAAGGCACAGGTAAAAGGAGACATCTAAGTGCTCATCTCAGAAATCTGTGTGCAACAAGGCTCTGATTCTGTGTGGCGTGGCTCATCTGGGTTGCAGGGACCATCTGAGACACCAGCAGGCCCAGGCTGGGGGGCAGGCTTCCTGCAGCGTGTTTATATCCAAAAAGAACAGTGCAGCTATGTGAATGATAGGCTATTCAGCTGGAAGTGGCCTTAGGAAAAATAAACAAAGCCCAGCTGCATTTCTCACATCTCAGCTCTTCAGTAGAAGGGAGGGGCTCAGGCCCACCATTCTCTCCTGGAAGTAGTAGATTTTTAAGATGTCTGATAGATTTCCAAAGTTCGCGAGTAGGACTAATAATACTATTAGCTGCAACTTATGGGACACTTGATCTGTGCTCCATACTTTGCACTTACTGTCTCAGTGAATCCCCTCAGTCACCTACTGAGTGTTACTATTCCCATTTTCCCAGGAGGGGAAGTTATACAGCTAATAAATGGCAAATCCAGGATCTGAGCCCCCCCCCAGTCTGTCTGACTCCAAAGTCCGAGCCCCGACCATGACCTGTGGCAGTTGCCTGATTTCAAGCCAACTGGAAGACAGGCACATCTGCTGAAGGAGGACATGTGTCTGCAGGCCAGCCTCGGAAATGAGGAGTCACCAGTATCCTAGCACAAGAAGGCACTCTCAAATGCTTGCTGCCTGAGCTGAGTGTTCAGGACTGAAGAGCGAAAGGCACAAAGTAATTTGTAGCTGAGTGAAGCGAGTGTGGCTAAGGGAGCCTCGGCTTCTCAGGGCAGTGGGCAGGCAACAAGTGATTAAGAGCCTAACGCTAGCAGTTAGGACTTATTTGAGCCAATGAGCGATCCTTGAAGTCATTTAAACAGCCGAGTAATATAAGGAGATTTGCGTTTTGGTAGATCCTTCTAGCCACGGTATGAAAGGTCAGTTGAAGGTGGGCCACTATGGTGGCCATGAGGAGGCAGAGCTGGTGGGATTTGGAGGCTGAGGGTGTGAAGGAGAGGGAAGAGCCAGGGATGAAACCCAGGTTTCCGTTCTGTTGGGGATGGGTGGCTGGTGGTACCACTCACTGAGATAAGAAACAGGAAGCAAAGAAGGCTCCTGATGATGGCTCAGATTTGGAGGTGTAGGGTTTGAGATGGTTGTAGGATATCCAGGTGAGCATTAGACAAACAAATCTGGAGGTAAGGAGAGAGGTACAATTGGAAAATGGGAATGTGGAAGTCACTAACTTATTGTGACACAGTAAGTCAGAAATATGGATGATAATGTTGTAGGAAAGTCTATGGAATAAGACCAGAAGCCTTGGTCTAGACCCTTGAGGAATACCAATAGGTAAGGGATGAACAGAGGATATGGAGCCATGAAAAATGATTGAGAGGGAATGACCAGAGAAAGGAAACCCAAGATATATTATTCTAGACACCAAAAGAAGAAGTGTAAAGACAACTTGTCCACCAATCTCAGACATGCAGATGGGTCAGTAGACGCCCTCCGTACTCCCCAAAACACCTGTCAAAGCCTTTACTGTGTCATACACTGCTTGTCTCTTCCCTGTGAGCGGACATGATTGTCAAGGTCAGGGGCTGTCCATTGCCTTAGGCAACAAAAATAGCTTCAAATTGAAGGGGTGGAATTCTGGTTGGAACAGATTGAGGAATGAATGGATGAGGAGGGATTTAAAATGTTAAATCTCAATTATCCAAGCTAAGAGAACAGAATAGAAATGTGGGAGAAACAAACAGAAAGAGATAAGCCCAAAAGTTCTATTTGACTCTGAACATAGACTCCATAGAAAACTTGTGTTCTTTTTTTTTTTTTTAAAGATTTTATTTATTTGAGAGAGAGAGTGAGAGAGAGAGTATGAGAGGGGAGAAGGTCAGAAGGAGAACCAGACTCCCCGTGGAGCTGGGAGCCCAATGAAGGATTCAACCCCAGGACTCCAGATCATGACCTGAGTCATGATTGGAGGTAGTTTCAGCCTTAGCAACACCGTCAAATGCCCAAATCATCCTCCCCCCACCCTGAAGGCAGTTGCTTAACCAACTGAACCACCCAGGCGCCGAAAACTTGTGTTCTTTCATAGATCCAGACAGCCCTCCCTCAGTCCCAGCCCTCCTTTCATATGGCCTTAAGGCCTGCAGTTGAAACTCACCCAGGGGGCACCTGTGTTGCTCAGTCAGGGCTAGGCACCTGCCTTCAACTCAGGTCAGCATCTCAAGGTCCTGGGATCGAGCCCCACATCAGGCTCCCTGCTTGGCGGGGAGTCTGCTTCTCCCTCTCCCTCCGCGCCCCAGCCTCCCCCCACCAGTGCTCTCTTTCTATCTCAAATAAATAAATAAAATCTTAAAACAACAACAACAACAACAATTCCCCCAGGGAGAAGAAAAAAGGAGACAACAGACACCTCAAAGTGGGTGAGGAGCCCTTGCTCTGTGATTGAGAACTGACTAATATGAAAGGGGCCTAAAAAAAATGAAGGTTCATGTAAGAGAGCTCTGCTGCTGCAGATAACAGATAATCATAAGGTGTCTCGTCTCTATTTTCGTGACAAACAGAAGGTCTGAATGTTTGCAAGCCAATAAAACATCCACCAGCATTTGAAGATTAGTGTACTTCAAGATTTTGGATGAATGCCATTCAGAAAATGTTTCCTTCATGAAGGTGTCATTATAATAATGAATGTTTTGCATTTGGGGAAGTGGTGTAATATTTGGAATGTTCAGCCAAAGGGAAAAAGATTAGTAGCTAGCTCTAATGACTTCTGGAGAACATGAGCATTTTAGTTTCTTGAGTCTTCTTCTTTTTTTTTTTTTTTTCACCTCAAAGTCAAATGGAGGGTGGAATAAGGAAAAATTGAAAACAAGGGATTGGCTTGACCATAATAATAACAAAAGTACTTCATGTACGTATCAATTTGTTTTTTAAAGTGCTTTGACATCCATTAAGCTGATTTGGATGTGTATTTATAAATAAACTATAATGAAGGCATGTTCGCTGTGACAATCCTACGAAAGAAATGAGGAAATTGATGATTGGATATAGCTTCAGCCTTAGCAACACCTTCAAATGCCCAAATCATCCTCCCCCCACCTTCCTTCTTTCTTCCTTTCTCTCCTTTCTTCCTCCCTCCCCCCTCCCCTCTTTCCTCCTTTCCTCCCATAGAGCACTGAGTATTCTGCCATTGGGATACTGTAATATAATAAGAAATATATGTATATTTTGGTCTTCAGTCCTGGCTCCTAAAACAGTCCCAAAGCAATAAAGATGAAGAAAGGAGCACGTTTTGTTTTAAGATTTGATTTCTGTCCCCGGTTCCTGAAATTATTCTGGCTCAATAAAGATTAAAAAAAAAACAAACAAACATCTTTTCTTATTCATTAAAAGCCCTTTCAACCCACCTGAGTTTATATGAATGAGGTGACTTCTAGAAAGTCCCTAAGGTTGGGATCTGGTTCCCAAAGGAACCAACCTTATAATTAGAGAGTTGGAACTTTTAGTGCCCCCCTCCCCATTCCATCTCCAGGGAGCAGGGAAGGCCCAGAGTTGAAGTTGACCACTAATGGCCAATGGCTTAATTAATTGTGTCTTTGTAATGAAGCTTCCGTAAAAAAAAAAAAATCCTATAGGAAGTGATTCAGAGAGCTTCAGAGTTGGTGAACACATGGAAATGCCAGAAGAGTGGAGCATCTGGAGAGGTCATGGAAGCTCTGTGCTTTCCCCATACCTTGCCCTATGGGTCATGAGGGGAAAGCCCCACATGTTTGTGTCAGATGTAGCCATAGTAATAGTAGGGGTGCCTGGCAGGGGGGGGGTCGGTCGGTGGGCGTCTGACTTCAGCTCAGGTTATGATCCCAGGGTCCCAGCTTCAGAGCCCCGAATTGGGCTCCCTGCTCGACGGGAAGCCTTCTTCTCCTTCTTCCTCTCCCACTCCCCCTGCTTGTGTTCCCTCTCCTGCTGTGTCTTTCTCTGTCAGAAAAATAAATTAAATTAAATTAAATTAAAAGAATAGTAGTAGTGAGAGAAATGGAGTTTTCTTTTTAGTCTTGTGCTATACAAGGCACTAATCTAACAAGTATCTTATTATAGCCTGTGTTCCCAAGTTATCCTGTTGTCCAACAGTCTTCTTGGACTTCTGTTTACAGGAAGATGGGAGCTGTGTGAGTCCTGGGCCCATGGACAAGCTCTTACCTTGGGCCAACTAATTAAAACGTGTGTGCCTCAGTTTCCTCACTAGTAAAATAATCTCTCCCTGAGAAGGTGGTTAGGAGTAGTAAATGAGTTCGTATTTGTAAAGTGCCTCATTGGCACTCAATAAGGGTTTATTTAAGTGTGTGTTTCATAAATAAATGAGCTGGGTAGGTAGGCTCAGCATTCTTTTGTGAGAGAAGAATCGTTCTTTATTACTTGTGCCTCAGCAAATTGTTCACACAATTACGACGGATCTCCAAATACACGGGAGCAAGACACTCGCTTTATTGCTTCTTTCCGCCATCTAGAAGAAATTCCATAAATGAAAGAGTTTATGAGAACTGAATATATATCACCAAACATCTCTTACAAAGGCTCAGATCCAATGCCTACTTAAGGAAGAAACGCGGCTCCTTCCCTGGGATGCACCCTTTATTCAAATCCCCGGGGACATTCCATATCTGAAATGGAGAAGTTAATGATTCCCAGAGACCACTTTTTGAAATTGTTGAACTGATTTCATCAGTTTATGCCGTTTGTGGGTGGGTGGGAAGATTTTTACAGTCCGCTATCAATTCTTTCCAATGGCTAGAGAAGAAGCATAGTCACTCATGGTTGCTTCTACTGAGGTCATGAGATCACGGCATAATTTTTTTTCTCTTGTCCTTACAAGGAAATCTTCAAAACTTTCTTCAGACAGGGAACCAAAAATAGTGACAAGGAGAAAGGGTTGCCAAAGACGTGTCCTTTTCCCCCTCCCTCTATTTCATTTATAGTAAAATCTTTAATCTTTGAGAGCAGTTTTGCACATTCCTCTTGCTGGACGCTGTTTATTTCAAGCTGCCGTTCTTGTTGCATGTACACCGCTGCGCTTGGGTTATCTCACATTTAAATATCCACAGCGACCACTAGTCCTTTCTGGTCGTTTTTAAGTGCCAACGGTTTTCCAGAAAATCACACCTCCTTCTGTCTCTGCCAAATTCTGCAAGATTTCTGTAGTCTCCGAGAGAAAGGCAGTAGTGGGCTCTGAGGGCGGAAGACATGAGTTCAAGTTCTGAACTCACCCCTGGCTCTGAGCCTCGAGAAAGACCTCTGTCGCGTTTCCTCACTTCTGAAATGTGGTTGATAGTACTGAAGGCTCGCCTTCCTTCCTCACAGAGCTACGGAGGAGAGCAAGTGAAATGATGATGTAGATGCATGTGAAAGCTCTATTTTAAAGTAAGTTTCATTGCTTTAAGCAGTTTGCCTGTATGTACATCTCACAATAAATAAGGCTAAAATAATTGAAATCTAAAAAATGTTGAATCAGAAAAATGTAACAGGTGTCTCATCTCTAGTCTGGTGACAAACAGAAGGTCTGAATGTTTTCAAGCCAATAAAACATTGCTGAATTTGCAAAACAAAAGTGGTCTATTCAAACAACAGTTCCGTGTATATATACATACACGCTAGGGTACTAGACACGCCAGGGCCTTAATCTCTGAAATATTAGAACCTAGGATTCAGAAAACAAATTGCATTTTCTCTGCTCGTCAAACATGCATCTTCTCCTTCTTTTTCAAACGAACTGGGTTTTTAGCGGAGCACACTGACCTACAGCTAGAAGACGGCAGGTCTCATTTTCCCTTACAGTTTGTGTGGCCATTGAAGTTCTGGCCAATGAGATGTTAAGCAGGAGTGTTGTGTGGGGTTTCCAGGAAGTTCTGTGAGTTCTGTAGTGGGGAGGAGCCGCACCCTCTCTCTTCCCTCTCTTCTCTTGTCCTGCTGTTTGGAAAGTGGCTAAGACGGCTGATAATGCAGCCGCCACCTCAGGTGTGAGGAAGCAGGTGGTGTCCTAGGGAAGGTGAGGTTAAGACAAGAAGGGTTTTGTGTAATTGGTGACAATGGAGTTGACAGACAAACCCCAGATGACCTGGCTCTGAACTTCTTATGTGCAAGAAAGAATTAAACTACTATCCTGTTTTTTGGGGGGGCCGCCGGGGGGTAGGAGGAGCAGGTTTCTGTGATTCATAGTTGAACCTAATGTTAACTGAAAAATGTCTCTCTGTGGGTGACCCATCCTTTTTTTTTTTTTTTAAGATTTATTTATTTATTTGTTTGAGAGAGAGAGGGAGAGCATCAGCAGGAGGGGCAGAGGAAGAGGGAGAGAATCTCAAGTAGAGGCCTCACTGAGCCTCACTCAGGGCTCGATCTCATGGCCCTGAGGTCACGACCTGAGCTGAAACCAAGAGTCAGATGCTTAACTGCTCTGTCACCCAGTGCTAGATGTTGGGTCCAAACCCATCACTCTTCGAGAAGCTGGGAGTTGTAAGTGCCCTCCTGAGTGTGTGTTGCCATGCCAGGGGTAGGGTTTATGGAGAAATTCTGTCTCAGCTTCTCCTGCCCTTTCCCCCCACTCATCTGCCCAATGCATAGAATTCGCTCAGTTGGTTTCTGGATTTCTTTCAGAGCAAATTGTTCCATATTTAGATGAGATAGATTGTGTCTGTGGGAGTAGGTGAGTTTGGGGGTTGCCTTCTTGAACCAGAACTTAATACTTCATTTCAACATTTTAGGAGGCCACAAATGATAATCTTGCACATGAAAAATCCTAATGAATTTACAAAAAATGCTAACAGTAATAAATGTGTCTAGCCAGATCACAAGATAAAACTAATACATAAAAATTAATTTCAGTTCTATCTATTAGTAATAAAAATTGGAAAATGAAGTAAAAAATAAATATAATTTACAATAATATTAGAAAAACATGAAATACTTAGGGATAAACTTAACAATTATATGGCAGACCTAGCCAGGCACCTCTGTGACCCTTCTTTTTTTTTTTTTAAGATTTTATTTATTTATTTGATAGAGAGAGACAGAAATTGAGGGAACAGAAGCAGAGGGAGTGGGAGAGGTAGAAGCAGGCCTCCCGCTGAGCAGGGAGCCCAATGCGGGGCTCGATCCCAGGACCTGGGATCATGACCTGAGCTGAAGGCAGACACTCAATGACTGAGCCACCCAGGTGCCCCAGACCTGTCATTTTTTAATTTATTTTTTATTTTTTAAAATTTGTTTATTTGACAGACAGAGATCATGAGTAGGCAGAGAGGCAGGCAGAGAGAGAGGGAGAAGCTGGCCCCCCGCTGAGCAGAGAGCCCAACGCGGGGCTCGATCCCAGGACCTTGGGATCATGACCTGAGCCGAAGGCAGAGGCTTTAACCCACTGAGCCACCCAGGTGTCCCCCAGACCCATCATTTTTAAAGACAAGTTTGAATCTCTTTCCTAAAGTAAGATGCTGGGAGGCAAAATATATAATCCCACATGATTATCTGGCAGTTTACTGATGACTTTGTGATAAACCCCCACAACTCCCAATTCTTGGTCTTTGGCAAGCAAATGACTTACACAAATGAAAGGTTGAGTCAGGTCAGCTGGAACAGAGCCGACAGAGCATCTTAAAAAAAAAAAGAAAGAAAAAAAATCTGAAAATAAATAATTAAAAAAAAAATCTCTCTGAAAGAACAGTGACAGGTCACTGTGGAGTTGCAGGTCACCTGCTGATGGAAGCTGACCTGACAGAGCCATAGCCCGTCCCTGGACGCGGGTCTGGGGAAGATCCAGGTGGCTCATGGAGGGAGGTGGGTGAGCACATGTAAGTACCTGTAATTTTGTGGACAGCACCGAGGAAATCTAGCCAAACAGCTTTTATACCAGTATTTGGAAACCGATGAGGTGATTAGACAATCCATTCATATTTATTGGGCAACACGATATTTTTGAATGGACAAAATAAAGAGCCTCTTTGGGAAAGCACACGTGGCCATCTTGTTCTCCGAATGTGTGGGGCCGCACTGTCTTCTTCATTCAATCACTAAGCACGTTGGTGTGGAGGACCTACTGTATACCAGACCACAGAGCGACCCGGGACCACCTTGCTGATGTGACTCCCCCTTCCGGGCTAACATCTTTTATTCTCCCCTTGTCCAGGGCCAGTGTGTCTCTAAGACCCAGTTCTGGGCCAAGAAGACTTCTCTGGCTCCCACAGCCCTCCGTGGCGGTTCCCTGCTCTGCTCCAAGCTCCTGTCACTACTTGTATCTGCACAACCCATTGGTCTCTTGGCAAATGCTCCATTCAGTGGGTTTACATTTATTCCACAGTAAGGTGAGTACCTTGAGTTCACAGACACATCTTTGGTGCCTAATAAATGCTTGTGGCTGATATCATATTTGTGGAGTACTTGACAATCTCTTTGGTCAGCATTCATCAGGCGTCTCTGAAGGCCTTGCACTATACTAAGCACGAGTGGGGAGAAAAGATGAATAAGACTTGGGCTCAGGGGCCACTGGAGGAAGAGAAGTATGAACAAATCATTGTAACTCAACATCACAGATGTCAGAAAAAAGCTTGGAGCAAGGGTTAGGGTAGAAGCTTCTGATTTCTCCTTGGAAAGACTTAACAGAAAAAAAACTTAACAAAAACAAACAAACAAACAAACAAAAAAAACACCTAGCTCTAACAGGAGAAGAAAGGCCGGTGGGTTAAGAAGTGGTTCACACACATTCCACCATCGATTCTTCAGGATCTCTTGAAGGTAGGCAAGGCAGTTACTGCATCTCCACTTTACACAAAGAAGTGGGAGCAGAACGTGTCACGGTGTGATGTTGGGGAGCTCCTGGCTGTCAAGAGAAATGAGGCGGGCTCAGAACTCAAGCTCTGGATCCTAATCTGTTGCTCTTTCTATCATGCCTCCTGGTCTCCCTAAGTAACGTGGATGACCATGAGTTCGGCCCCGGGGAAGATCAGGTGTTTCTTATTTTCTCGGTTAAAATGAGTCGAGCAACCCAATTCATTTAATTTATTGCATTTTCCCCTTCCATTTTTCATAATTCTCTCATTTATGAGGCCAAGGTTCTTAGTAAGTCCCCTTACTGGAATCTTCCCTAAGGAAATAATCAGAGAGGCAGACAAAATTTATGGACAAAAATTTTCCTAACAGAACTATTTATAATAACAGAAAATAAGAAACAACCTAAATTTCCAACAAAAACAGACTAGTAGGCAGGCCTTAAACATCTTTCCATATATTTTAATGACATTTAAAAAATGCTTACAATTAATGTTATTAAAAAAAAATAAAGGACAGGATAAAAACCTATGATTCCAATTTTGTTGGGTATACATGCCACTGCACGCATAGGAAAAGAAGAACTTTCAGCAAGACGCTCACGGCGGCCATCTTGATGCTCTTTGTTCATACTGCCTGCCTTCCATAGTGTGCATTTTATCATCAGAAAACTAACTAAATAAATAAAGATTGCTTAATAAAGTGCAAAAGACATCAAGAGGGAAATAAAACTGAGACTGGATTCCCGTATTGGTCAGGGTGACCAGAGAAACAGAAACAGAATGAGAGGATTTGTTGTAAGGAATCAGCTCATATGATGATTATGGAAGCTGGCAAGTCCAAACTCCTTAGGGTAAGCAGCAGGCTAAAGTCCCAGAGAAGAGTTGATGCTGCATTTTGAGTCCAAGGGCAGTCTGCTGGTCCAATTCTGTCTTATTGAGAGGTCAGTCCTTTTTCTAGTAAGGTCTTCAACCTGAAGACTGAATGGGCCCCACTCCCATTATGGAGGATAACCTATCTAACTCGAAGTCTACGGACATAAACCTTAATCTCATCTAAAAAAGACCTGCCCAGAAGAAACATCGGGAATATTGTTGGACCAAATACCTAGCTACTGTTGCCTAGCTAAGCTGAAGCATAAAATTAACCATCATGATTCTATAACTAAAGATTTCTCACCTATAGATTTCTCACCATCTGGGGACAGAGGCTCTGTCTCCTCCTCTCCATCACTCTGTCACTCGGCATGGGTCTGGCTCATGGTAGATGTGCAGCAGATGTAGGATGGGCGTGTAGGTGAGTGAGGGAGCAAATTGCTAAGAGGACAGGCAACGATATTACTCAATTATCAATCCAGAATGTCACAATCTATATTCAAGTTCCCTTACCCTGGGACCTGCCCAGCCTTCAGAGGAAGCCATATCACAACACAAGGGCAGGTCCTGGCCACCACGATTATCCCAAACCCATGATTTACCCTACTCTACCCACATTTCTAGACCTAACGGAACCTTTCCCTGAGCCCAGAGACGACTAAGGACACAGAGTCCATCCCAGTGATGCTGCCCTGCCTGAATAATGAGCAGTGGGAGGCACGAGTCCCGTAGGACCAGAGATATGGGCCCTCTGGAAGCTGCCTGACTAGAGTCCTCACATGACAGCCTGCTTTGCGTCAGTCCAGGCAGGTGGCAGTGGGGAGCAGCACTGGTCCCAGTGACCTCCAGCTAGACAGTGACCCCTTGCTGCCTCAGCCCTGCTGAGAGCATGCAGTTTCTCCATCCAACACAGAATCTTCTTCCATTTTTCCATAAGGGTATTTGTCACCTCTGAGTTTCTTTCCTTCTTTTTTTTAAACTTTATTTTTTCAGTGTTGCCTCTAAGTTTCTTGTTTTACTGATTAGTTCTAAGTTGCTTGGGCTAGAATCTTTCCTGAAACCACAGAGCCCCCGATCCTATGACCTGCCAGTACTCCACCCCCCTCTGGAGCCTCAGAAGGGCAGGACTCTGGGTGCCCCGTCAGTTCAGAGACTTGCTTAGTAGGGACATTTCAATAGCTGTGGTCACCAAGGCACAAAGGCCAGGAAATTCCAGAGGCCCATAAAGTGATCTGAAAGAAAGAACAAGGAGCAAGTTTGTTTGTTTGTTTGTTTTTATAATGAATAAAAATCTTCTATTCAATGTGATAAACTTGTTCTAGTCATGCAAAAGGGTTTTGTTTTGTTTTTAATGAAAGCTCTACTATGAGGAGTAAGTTCTAAATCTCACATTTTTCATAGGAAAATTCAGACAGAGAGGTTCTTATTGAGGGAGGAGACTATGATTTTATGTAGGGATGGGGATAGGAGCTGTGGTTGGTGGACATTCGATCACGTCACTGCCTGTCAGAGGCAGGTTTGAGGTGGGGGGTTAGAGGACTGGGCTTCGCCCCACAGAGGAGTAGGCCTGTTAGGTGGACTTGTCCCTTCCTAGGCACAAAAGTGCTGACATGCAGTCTGTATGGAAGGTGTTAGTTTTATGTACAGGTGAGAAGCATTACCTGCTGGGCAGCATTCCAGAAAATCAACAGCCTAAAAAGTATGGGTCATAGATGTTGTCTGATGTGATGATGTCCATATTTATGGGTCACTTACCAACAGCCAGGCACTGATCCAAGGGCTTTGCATAGATCATCTCATTTAATGCTCACGGTGTCCCTATGAAGTAACTATGAAAATTCTCCATACTTTAGAGCTATGGAATCTGAGACCTAGAGAGATGACATGACTTAATTTGCCGAGTGTACAACCAGTAAGTGATAGAGCTAGGAACTGGTCCCACGACTGTCATTCTTAAATGACATGCTACACACACACACACACACACACACACACACACACATATCCTGGGGTGCTAAAGTCAGATGCCTCTCACACAGAAATGGCATGCACCCTCACTTTCTTACTTCCGCGATCCCTGCCTGAGCCAATTTTCTGACCTCTATTCCTGTTCCATTTCACTCCAGCATTCCAGCTGCAAATCTAAACATCTGGCTTCTAGTCTTGACCTTTCCTTCATTATGTTCCCTGCTGTGAAAGCTCTTGACCGAGGAGTCACCACATACTAGTTTTAATAGGCATTCGATGCCCACTCAGTGGCTGCCCCTGGTCACCCGTTTCTTTGGTCTTGACAGGGATGGAGCCACATGGGGAGGAAGCTGAAGAGCTCTGCATCAGGCTCGGGTGACCCCAGTTCTACCTCCAACCAACAAAGCAGCCTCCCGGGCACAGGGTTCTTATCTTGAAACTTAGGAAACTGACATCAGCTATCTCTGAAACGCTAACAAATTGTGTTTCAGTCATCTCTTTCCAGGGGTGCCAGACTGGTGATTCTTCTTTTTGTCGCCACCATTCTTGCCCTGGCGGCTCGGTGGTCTGTCTTGGGGCAGGAATGAGACACACAGAGATGTATTTGAGGAAACTGGCCATCCACACACATGGTGTCCTCTGAGGCATGAAAAAGCAAGACCCCAACACTGACAGTGAATGCATCTTTGCCGAGTTTGCAGGAGAGCTTCCTGATTCACAGGATCAAATTTACTCCTCAATTCAGAACAACTTGTTCTTTCTCTCTTTTCAGGATATTTGTGGAGGAGAATTTTAGAATCACTTGCAGTCATTCACTGAAAATAAAAATGGCATGAAACTAAATGATCTTAAGTCAATACTTTTGAGAAAGGTAAATATTTGCAGATTACCCATTCTGTGCATTATAAAGCACCAGAAAAGCACCAAAGAACAAAAATAGTTTCTGGGAGGCAGGCAGGTGCCCAGAGGCACGGAGAAAGTTGAGTTAGCACCAAGCGGTCACGTGTAGTTAGGGAGACCACACCTCACGGAGGTAGGGGAGAGCTCCTTTACTTTGATGCACTACCCTGGCCATGGGAATTTGCTGATCTTCCCTTAGAATGTTGGGATTAATGCACAGAATCTAATCCTTTTTCAGACTCTTCTGGGACTACCCAAAGGAAGAGAGAAAATAAATACGGTTAGTGGCTTGGAAGCCAGTGAGGTGGTTGGGGTGCCGATATTCTGTCATTCCTGACTTGCTGATTTCTTGCCTTATGAAACCCTCCTTCCCAAGGTAGAAACCCCCAAAACTACATTTCTCAGCTTCCCTCATACGTGCTTGGTACGAGCATATAACCAAGTCCAGCTATATAATTTGTGGGGCCCAGTGAAAATTGAGAATGTGGGGTTCCTTATTCAAAAAGTAAGAGGGAAGGGTGCAGTTAGAGGTACTTCGATATAATCCATTTTTCCTCAAAAATACTATATTACTCATAAAATGTACTATGGGGTAATAGTGATATGTTAATAGCAACATAAAAATACAAATTGCAAAAAAATTGTGTCATAATTTTATTTTTTTTAAAGCTTTTATTTATTTATTTGACAGAGATCACAAGTAGGCAGAGAGGCAGGCAGAGAGAGAGAGAGAGAGGGAAGCAGGCTCCCTGCTGAGCTGAGAGCCCGATGCGGAACTCGATCCCAGGACCCCGAGATCATGACCTGAGCCGAAGGCAGCGGCTTAACTCACTGAGCCACCCAGGCGCCCCTGTGTCATAATTTTAAATCAGATCAGGAACAATACTTTATAATGTGCTACCTTGACTGATATTAAGATTTCTCTAACTTGGGTGCCTGGGTGGCTCAGTGGGTTAAGCCACTGCCTTAGGCTCAGGTCATGATTTCAGGGTCCTGGGATCGAGTCCCACATCTGGCTCTATGCTCAGCAGGGGGCCTGCTTCCCTTCCTCTCTCTCTGCCTGCCTCTCTGCCTATCTGTGATCTCTGTCTGTCAAATAAGTAAATAAAATCCATTAAAAAAATTAAAAAAAAAACAAAAAACAAAAAACACAATGATGGGCCCGGTGGTGGACTCTTGACCCACACAAGGTCATTCAAAGTCCACTTTGGAGAGACACATGATGGGGAATTGGGTCTCTCCTCCTGAGATTACAATTGTCATGTGAGTTATTTGGGACCATTTTTTCTATCCAAATGGAGCAAGAAGCTAACAAAGAATAAAGCTGAGTTGAAAGACACTCTGATGATGTCACTAGAGCCCCTGGATCTAGCCATTCCTGAAGCCTGTAAATAATCCAGTAAATTTTTCTTTTTACCTATGCCAGTTCAAGTTGCTTTTCTGTCCCTAAACATTAAAACAACAATAACAACATAAACTCTCCAAAGATACTTTCCACAGCAGAAGGGACAGCAGAGCTGAGTTATACTTTTTGGCCACTGTCTGCCACCCACCTCTGTGACTGGTTATGGAGACTTCTTCTTTGACCCAAATACCTCCATACCTCTCCCGTTATTTATTTTCAACTTCTGTTCACAATGGAGGTCACACTGAGCAGGAATTACTGCTACAACCACTCACTCACTCTACATGTAATTCGTGAATCCTTTCTCTTTACCTTCTGTCTCTGGCCCTGGCTCACTCTCAAATAAAATGCATTATCAGTCCCTGTCAGAGATAGAGAAGTACGAAGGAGGAGCTTCTCTTTAAATCCTAGAAACAACGTGAAATACTTTGGATCATGTGGCTTACTATGAATAGTGTAATTAGGTTAACACCAGTGTTTGGGTTTCTTTAGAAATAAAAACTAAAAGATCCTCAATGGAACCATGGAGATAATCTCTCTCAGTGTCAGTCAAGTGTGGTTGGCTCTCTCTGTTACACAAAAGACGACTTCCTAGGAACCCGGACAGGGCATTACAAAACGCTGAACCGGAAGTACGCCAGTCTCTCCTGAGTCTAATCAAAAAGAAACATCAGACAACCAAGAATTGAGGATCAGTCTATAAAGGAACTAGCCTGCATCCTTCCAGAGTGTCAAAGTCATGGAACACAAAGCAAGGTGAGGAATGGCTCCAGATTAAAGAAAACCAAAGAGACGCGATCGCTACACGCAACACATGATCTGAACCAATTCCCGTACTGGGGAAACAGCTATAAATGATATTCTTGCATCAACTGACAGAAGTGAAGCATAGCCTGCAGTTAGGTAGAAGCATTGCAGTGACGTTAAATTTCCTGACTGTGATCATTATGCTGTGGTTATGGAAGAGAATATCCTTGTCCTTCGGAAGTACATCCTGCAGCATTAAGGGCATGATGTATGCAACCTACTCAGTGGTTCAGGCAAAAATTCTAAACATATAGATGGAAAGAGAGGGAATGATCAAACAAATGTGGCCAATGTTCAAAACTGGCAGATCTAGACAGAAGATGTACTGGAGTCCTTTTTCACTATTCTTACTCCTTTTATGTAAGTTTAGAATTTTTTAAAAATAAAAAGCTTTCTTACAGAAGAGTTAGCCAGTCTTTCAAGTTTCTTTCAACCCTTGTGATTATGTCAAAGAGAAAGTATCAGTTTGGAACTAATGCATCTTTTTCACACTTGCTAATCTCCCTCTCTAATAAATAGAGAACAGGGGTGCCTGGCTGGCTCAGTTGGTAGAGCATGTTACACTTGATCTCAGGGTCTTGAGTTCAAGCCCTATGTTGGGAGTGGAGCTTACTTACTACTTTACATACACACATACATACATACATATAAATAAGATAAAGAGAGAGCAAGACTTGGGCTCAGCCTTAGGCAAGTAGCAGCTATTAGCTAGAATTGAATTGTATAATTTTGCTTTCATTGTATTTACTTTTACTCATGGCAAGTAGGGTATCTTTCCTTATATGGTAAGATACAAAATTTCCTTTAAAATAAATTTTTATAATTAAAAATGGGTTCATGTAAAGAAAAACATGAATATAAAAATGCAGGTAGCATTTGGAGGGTTAAGATATGACATTTAATCACAAATTGGCTGATGCTTAGGAAACACTGCTTTATTGTAATGGCTTTGTTTGATAGAAGGGAACCTGGAACTCTGAAAACTGGGTGGCTTGTCTGAGATCACACAGTCCCTTGTGATGACAATGAGGCAGGAACGCAGAGTCGGAAGCTCTCCTGGCTATTACCCATTCTACCACAGCTCATTGCTGTGCGACTGGAGACACAAGAGTGCCAACCCTACAATAAGTAACATACCACAAGAGGCGCCTGTGTGGCTCAGTGGGTTAAGCCTCTGCCTTCGGCTTAGGTCATGATCTCAGGGTCCTGGGATCGAGCCCCATATCGGGCTCTCTGTATGGCGGGGAGCCTCCTTCCCCCACTCTCTCTGCCTGTCTCTCTGCCTACTTGTGATCTCTCTGTGAAATAAATAAATAAAATCTTTGAAAAAGAAAAAAAGGAAATATACCACAAGATACAACACGCATCGTCGTTATCACCATGGATGTTGTATCTACACACACACACACACACACACACACACACACACACAAACTAGGTTGCCATTTTGCAAATTAGGCACTCATAGCAAAAGCAACCGTCACTATTGACTTAGACCTTTGACCTTGAAACAGTGTTGCTTCTTCTTTTCTAAATTCCCAAGCGACCAATGGAGCAGAATGAGTCGTTCCTATAGAGTTTGTAGACAACTTCAAAACCCTCTTTTTAATAAAAACACAGGTATGATCCTGGAATCCTGGAAGCTTGAAAGAAGAGCTAGTTCACTCTTGTAAATAGTTTTAGGAATAGTTGAGGGAAACAAAGCTGGGCATTCCCATGTCCTGCGGTGGTGGCCCTAGATCCTAGCTCTCACGCTTAAAATTCCTGTAGTCAACAGTTAAAATATTTCCTTTTTCTCTCGTGTTCTTTCTCTCACTCAACACTGTTTTCCGTAGGTCTGTAGGTGGATTTTATTTGTCCTTCCACAAAAAATTAGAGCTACCATGGTGAGTGCTAATGTGTATGTCTGATCCAGTCCTTCCGCTACTATCAGGGAAATCCGATCTCACTGGAAGAGAAGTCCCTCTGCTTACAAGAGTGTCAGAGGAGGGCATTTGACAGCTTCCTTAGAATTTTTCTAGGCTTTCTTGCTCTGACTGGGAGGACAGCCTTCCTCCCGCTAACTGAATCCATCTGAACGTGAATATGTGTCTGCATTTCCTCGTTAACTCTGTGTGGAGAGTAAATGACTTCAGCCTCTGCACTATAATCTTTGTGTGTTTGAAGATGATTACCCGTCCTTTCTTTGACTATCTCTCCCCGAAGTGAACTCACCCAGTTTTTCCATTTTCATGCATAAAATAATTTTCCAATCCCCTTATCATCATGGCTCACCTCTGTGCTTTCCTGTTGTTTTTTCCTATCACTCTGAAGTTGTGAGGCCAGAACAGAGCGCAGTATTTTGAGGGTGTGTTCAGTCAGTGCAAAAAAGCCCAACATTCCTGCTTCACTGGGAGGCCCAAACCTCCAGGGTATGTATGGAACCCCTGGATTCTCCAGGCCCTGACAAATCTATGCTGGGACCCTTGTAGTCCTAAACATAGCTTCGGTTACTCAAGTTCATCCACACAATATTTTAGGTGAAAGGTGGTATGGGAGGAAAGTTAGACTTATCCTATAACTTCACATGTGGAAAGTTCTGTTTATTACTAGGATCCCTCAGTGGTCTAAAGGACAACTGAGATGTTGGCCAGGTCCTAAAACCCCTCAAGAGGACCAAACTCACTGTGAGGGGAAATTGGGCGTACAGGTCAATCTGGAGCTTGTCAAATTCCCTCCAAAGGAACTACCAAAGGAACCTACTTGTCTAAGACTGCTATGTGGAATGATTTTAGGCACACTAAGAAGTCACCAAGAGATGTCCCTATCCCCAGTACTATGCGGGGAATTCTACACTGTGGCTGAAAATTTCAATTTACCTAATGCCTTTGACCATCATTTAGCAGTTCTGTGTCATACTCTTGTCCTGCCCACCTTGCAGTAATGTGAAAATACTATCACACATGAAATCAATCACTCTAAAAACCATAAAAACAGAAAGACGACAACATAGGGAGCTGGAGGTAGAGGATTTTAAGAGCAAGTTTTCACTGAGTCCTGTTTGAGGCTGTCTCAGAACTGTCCCAGCACCTTACTGTCATGAGGCCAGTTCAGCACCTCAATAACCCACCTGACAGATTTCTGGCCCTAAGTTCCGAGACACACCCCACCATGGGCTGAAGGGGATGGTGGTTATCAGATGACTGCATATTGGACCATCTACCCAAATAACAAGAAAAGTACTCTCTAAACTGTTTTATGCTGATTGTTGGAAGCCAGTAAGTCTAGACTTCTGCTATGTATGGGGAAACTGAGGCCCAGACAGGGTGATTGGTCCAAGGTCAAGTAACAAGTAATAGCTAAACCAGGACTTAAGTTGACCTCTCTTTCCTTGGCCATTTTGGGCTTCTCTGAAAATACTACAGCATCAAGCCACTAACTAGAATGGGAGAAATTCCTTCATTTCTCTGTCTGGACATTTGTGATAAATGGGGGCTTGTCAAGTGCCATTCTCTGGTTCGGCTCAGATGGCAAATGCTGGGTGGGTAAGTGGGAGGCAGGGTTGAACAGTGAGTGTGTGTACATTTCAACTTCTTTCTTTGCATTTTGATTACATTTAACAACGTGTTACTTCTTCACAGGGTAGTTTATATCATTGCAGGATGCCAAGAATGACATCAACATCTGTTAAAACCTAATGTTTCACATTCTCAACTGTAAACATTAACATTGCTTCGTTTTCAGATATAAACTCAAAGTCATTCTGAAGTTGCATGGTTTCTTTCCAAGAAAGTTGGTGTTACTGTAATGAAATTTACCTAATTAATCTCCTTAAGGAGGGAAGGAATCCAATGATGATGGTTAATAAAGATCTCAACGTTCTTCTTATAATCAGAGCAAGGCAAGCTGTGGATTCATTTTGGGAGAGACCATAAATTTCCAAATAAATCTTAGTAAAGCTTTGCAGACAGGGCACTTGAGCTATTTCCCCACTTGGCTGGCTTGCTTTCAGCCTTAACTAGTCCTGTGTAAACCTCTCTAGAACCTCTGGGTGTATTTATATCCCAATGTCTGGGGTCACTGTTCTTGAAGCCAGAACTCATATAAAAGGTAAATTTGAATGAGTCATTGAAGGAAACTCTTGGTCTGCCATATTTCAAAGCCCTTCCTGGGCATTACCTGCTTGCCATGTGCATGGGCTCACCCCTTGATATATGCATAACATTTTGGTTGCACCAAGCAGTGAGTATGAAGAAAAACAGCAGTCGCCCTCTGCCAGTGCCTCCCCTGAACCCCAAAGGAGCTATCTACGTATATGTACCCAATAATTTCACCGTTCCAAGGAACATAGAATGTCACAGCAGGGTATACGAAACCATACTGAGGAGTAAGGAGAACATTCCCGAGTCTCCTTGTCCTGACTTCAAGAGGGCTGGAGAAATGGCACCCATAAGAAAGAGTCTTCTGAGAGATAGCTTTCTGTGAAGATGTGGAGGCAGTAGTTGGACTCTTTAACCCTGGAAACAGGGTCGGGGGGTCCAACAGGTATAAAGGAATCACTGGGTGAGAACCTTGGAGTTTGGGTCAAAGTATGGGCATGAGTATATAGAAGAGCATTGAATGTAATAGAGAAGGCCTAGAAATATGCAGGAATCCAGTTTTCCAACTTCAGACAGCTGGTCATTGAGAGACAAATAACCAGGGGTGACTTCATCCTCAGCTCCCCGAACACAGAGCTGGATCTGTTAAAGTCCTTACTGATTCAGGACATGACCAGACATGGAAGTGAGACAGGGTTGGGTTTGCAGGTGGCAAGTGGGACAAAAAATGTCAAGACAGGCAACATGTTAGGCCCAACACCTTCTCAATAGAGAAGTCCATAATGAGTCTCAGAAGGCCAGTGTAGAATGGCCAGAGTAGAATTTTCGAGAACAGACTTAGTCCACCATTTCCCACTCCATCCATGGAAAACTATTGTTTAGGCCTTAATGTGGTAATTCCTTCATTCCTAAAAGTTCATGGCAATCATTTTATGCTCTGCAGCTTCCACTGCCCTTCCACTGCCCTGAAATCTGAGACTGGGCTCAGGCTTTATTGACATTGCTGGTTTTATCATTTGTGTCCCACACTGGATTATAAACTCCATGGAGCAGGGAACAGATCTAATTCTATAGATCAATTTCCAGTACAATGCTGACACTCAATAAATATTTGACAAAAGAATGTATAACTGTATCCCATGGTATTACTATGCTCAACTATTCACTTCCTCCTTTCTTATAACACATTCTTTTGGGCTCGGCCACATGACCTTTTTTTGGCCAGTGGGGTGCAAGTGGGCGTGACACAAGCCACTTCTGAACAGCCAATGGAAGTGGGACTAGCTTGGCTCAGCCTTGTGCTTCTGCCCTCTGCCACAAGGCTGCATGTTGCGGGTGAGGACTGCTTCTGTGGTCTGAGCCCCAGAAGAAAATGAGATGCCAACCCAGAGTCAGCCCACAATCTTGAGCAGAGCCACAGTCAATCTGCTGCTCTCATGTTGCATTATGAATAAATGAATGTCTGCTGGTGTAAGCCACTTGGATTTGGGAATTGTCTGTTACCATGGCAGAAGCCTTGAGATTGGAGGAATAAGGTGCATCATTTCACCTAAGTGATGGCACACCTTCCTTAGATTTCTCTTTGTTGCCAAAGCTGAGAGCAGATGGCAACCCCATTTGCCTTGCCCCCTGTGCCGTCTTCAAGTGACGTTTCTGCTTCTGCTTCTTCAAAAGAACACAGAGTGTTTCTTCCCCCGCCCCTGGAGAAACCTAATGGCTAACCATCAAGGCTACTTTGTAAAAGAAAGTTTACATATCATATTTTAAACATTTACATGGTTTTACAATAAATACAAGCCTGAAGCCAGCTCCAACCCTCCCCCTTTCTTTACCTGCCGTGGAAGCGTGTTCTTTCCAGTTCCTCAGAAAGCCAGAGTGTTACTCAAGGTCTGATGGGGAAGTGCTGTCTAGAACCTGCAGATGATCTGGGTGAAATCTCCAGGGCTCCTCCCTCTGCACCCGTCTTCGATTTATCTTGGAAAGAACTTTGAGTATAAAACGTGCATGGGTCTTTGGGCACAAGGAAAAGCAGACAGAGGGAAATCCCGGAGACACTGTATTTGTTGCTCAGTTCTGTTATTATCCCTGAAGCTGTCTCTATGGTATTTAAACTTTTGAAGAAAAGTGAAAAACTGCAGAGAGATCTATGAGATATGACATAACCAAACATCTGCAAACAACTTCATGGGTCGTTTTCTTATCAGAGTCTGTAATGACATCTACCCTCCACCAATATGCTGAGAATTCCAAATTCTGCATTTCTGCCCTCAGCTTTGCTCACAAGGTGCTGGTCCCGGTAGCCACTTGATGGTCCACATTTCAGATGCCATATGTTTTCAATCAAACATTGAACAAGCCCCCGAGCATGGGCTCCTGTCCCTTCATTTCCCATATGGATGAATTGCCCTCCGTTCATCCCATCATCCAGTCCAGAGACTGGGAATCTTGTTGGGTGCTTTCCTCTCCCTCAGCCACTGCACTCGTCTGATCATCAAATCCTGCAGTGCGACCTCAGATCCTTGGCAGGAGAAAACTTGCTACAAATTATTCATACCTACATATATAAATAAAGTGTCTTTGAAATGTCCCTAAAACTCCCTCCCTCAATCTCCCTCAGCGTGCCCCATCCTAATTGTCTCAGCTCATCTCGACTGTTGCCAAAACCTCCTAACTGGGCTCTGCATCTAGTCTAGCTGCTGTCCAATCCCGCCGCCCCTCCCCTCCAATCAGCAGGCTGATAGTTTTACAGTAATATTCTTCTAAATAGAGCAAAAAATTTTGATATTCCAGCATTATTTTTGTAAGGACGATGACATTTGCTGTCAAACTAGAACAAGAGAACATGGATACATGATGTCCCAATGCAGTAGTGTTAAAGGGGGGATATTAAGGAGGAAGATGTTTAAAAACTTATTTTGCAGAGTTCCCCAGAGCTTTCTTTTGTGGATTGCATAGTCACTAATAGCATGAACTTTGGAGCCCCAACTCCGGAAGTTTCAGTCTCAGCCCCATCACTAAATAGCTCTGGGACCTTCAGCTTTCCTTTCTGTGCCTCAATTTCCCTGTCTTCAAAATTACTATGTTAATGGCACCTATCTCATAAGTTATTATGAAGATTAAATGAATGAATGCATATAAAGCATATGCATATGCTTGGCATATGCATAAACGTGGCATAAAGTAAGAGCTAAGTAAGTCACATATTTTCTTCAAAAGAGCAGGATACATTATCCAAGTATCAGAGATGATCAGATGCACTTGAAAAGGCATGTCTCCTACATCATCAAGCAATTTTGTATTTCTATGGCTCCTCGTCATTAATTATCACCCAGAATTTTACAAAATCCGCAGAATTTTCACGACACGTACATGAAGATTTAGAGAAATAAATCCAAGATAGAGAACTTCAGGGAGTTTATCCCCAGCTCCCTGCCTTTACTGTCCTTCAGCTTTCACTCAGGGAAGATCAAGGCAGGAGCAGTGAGGTCCGGAGAGCCAGAGGCGCGCCATGATGTGTGAGCCCAGTGTCACTGTGCCATCTAGTGGACAGAGCTCAGCCGCCCTTTGAAGCCCTCTAAGAGGAGCTAGCTGGATCCCAGGGAAGGGTTTAGCCCTAACTGTTCTGGTCCATCTGGCCAGCTCCCCGGTGATCTCATCACATAACCCCTTGATGTCCTTCATCAGCACTAATCATCTGGGACACCAGGAATCTCCTATAAGCTGACAGCTTTACCCATGAATCCAGCTTGCCCATCAGCCATAGCAGCCATCTTTGCAAAAAGCAGGAGAGAAGAAAGGGATGAAAATGGACACGACAGTATTTATAAAAGTGAAGAAAAGGCTAACCAACATTCACCTATGTTTTAATAAGGATCTACTAAACAAGCCAGCCAGCAAGATTGGCCAACGCTTAGTAACTTTTTGACCTCCATTTCTGGCTTCAGAGCCTACTGGCATGAGGAAATCTGGGGCTGACAAGGGCTGAACCAACTGAGGGCTGAATCCCACTTTATTGAAATGTTTTTAGGGGAGGCCAACTGCTCTTTGTAGGTGATTAAAAGCTTATCCCCAAAGGCAAGTAAACACGCCCCCACCAATAACTCAGCTCTGGCATGCAGAGCGAGGGGTATTGAACACCATAACGGGGAGAGAGTATCCACATAAAAACCCAATCAAAGGCAAGGTTTGCCCTTGAGGGGTGCTTGGGGGCCAATAATCCACCTCGTCTTTATTTTCCATTCAAAGTTCTTGGCCACAGTGACGAGGCGGACCAATATTAAACTTGAAAGACAATGGGTTTGGAATCAACAACTAACTGAAATCACTTGCTTGGGCACATTCGGCACATTCCGGCAACAGACATATTAACCAGTAAGTTGGCAATGGGTGAGTTTAGCTGCCAGCAGGCAAGTTCTTTGGGTAATCCATTTGTTTCATGGTCCTTCGAAAATTTTATACCATTGTTAGAAGAAAGTCTCTAGGACATTCTTGGTCCCAGGACACTTCATTCTGATGAAAAGAAAAAGACCAAATCAAAAAGCTTCAAGTAGGGAAGATTTTTAAATATTTTAAATAAAGGTCTAAAAAAAAAAAGGAGTATGGAGTGGGAGTTATGGCGCAGGGAGAAAGTCTAGACACGTAGGTAGATCCTAATTACATTCTCTTTTTGCTAGTTCCAAATTTATAGAATCAAAGCACTGTCCCCATTAAATTTATTTTGTTTAATTTTAAAGTTTTTAAAAATTTATTTAAGTAATCTCTACACCCACACAGGGCTCAAACTCACGGCCCCGAGTTCAAGCGACGCATGTTCTTCTGACTGAGCCAGCCAGGCGCCCCCAGAGTGTTGTTCTTTTTAAAGATTGATTAGAGTAAATAAACTGAGTCAAAGCACCCATTTTGTAAAAATGCTAAAGGAGCACAAAAATGCTACTGAACAGTCCTGTTTATAGTGCAAAGGTTTACAGGTGGGAGAAACAACTTGCCCCATCTCTTTGGTGACTAGCCATCATGGGCTGGAAAGCTCTGTTTAGGGCCTCTGATGGCCCTATGTGGACACAGGTCATTGAGAGCCGAGAGCTAAGAAAGCAGACCCTCCAACCCCTAATCCTTCAGCCCACCCAACAAAAAATGCAGGCCCCGGAGAAATCGGGGTCACTCAGCTAGTGAGTGGCAGAGCTGGGATTCAAGATTCTAAAGTTCATGTACTTAACTTCATTTCATTGCTCCTGCAACAGGAACCCATGTTGGAGGAGGTTCGTTTATTCATGTATTCATTCATTCAGAAAATTTTTGAGCTACCACAGCATGTAAAGATACCACAGTGCATAAAATATCACCCCTGCTCACAGTTAAGTATGTCATCCAGTAGAGAAATCAACAAGTCAACAGTTACAAAGCAGTGTGATGAGCTGCTCTAGGTGGGTCATATGCTGTGGGTACAAGACAGAGGTCATCCAAGTGCACTCTCTAGGGTGGGGGAGATTTTATGAAGACACTGGACTCTGAATCCCAAAGGGTGAATAGAAGTCAATTGGAAGAGAGAGGGAACCGTGTTCTAGAAAGGCCTCCAGAAATGGGAGACTATGATAAATGCAGAAGATTGAAGAGTCTGGCCATGATTAGAGCATAGGGTGTCTTTATGCACATTGTGTGTGTGTGTGTGTGTAAGTGTGTGAAGGTGTGTACTGTGTGGGGAAGGGAGCATTGCGGAATGGAAGAGGAGATGAGATGTTCACGGCCAGATCATAAGGGTCTTGAATGCCATGCTAAGAACGGAGTCAGCATTCCAGCCTGAAGGTAATGGAAAGTCACCGAAAGATTTTATCTTGATGTGATTTAATATCTATTTACAGACAACTTTTGCAGTAGTGTGGAGCTTGCATTGAAAGAGGAAGGAATAAAATTCATAATGATTTCAAAAAAGAAACGGCCTGTTTCTCCAATTAGAATAGTTTTCATAAATATTGACCATCATTAGACACCCTTTCCAGGAAGAAGAAACAAGGTAGACTGAGCCAGCAAACCCTCCCGAGACCCCCCTACCCTCAGGGGTGCCAAAAGGTCTTCCCTGTAAGACGCCTTACTACTGCCTGGGACCCCTTCATCCTGGCCACAGCTTTATTGGACCAGAGTGGGGAGACATCTGATCTAAGGCAGCCTATCCAGGACCTAAAGTGGTGTGGTTTGGGGCAAAACTGCCTGTCGATAATGATAATGACATAGTCCATTCATCAAATCCTATTCTGAGGGGTTTGAACAGGAGACACAGAAAGAGGATTGAGCAATGGCTAAAGGAGCAGAAGTTGAACAAATTTCTAAAAACAAAGACCTAGAGTATCTGGCCATGGTTAAAGGGCTCTCATGCTACTGAGGGACCCCCAGAATAACCTGGCCACTAGACCTTTCCATTCCTGAACCACTTCCATTCTGGGTGAGTGCCCTCTCTCTAAGGCTGGCCTCTATGGTGGAGAGTCCTTTGTCCTTGTTTCTAGGTTTTTCTGACAATAGTGCCCTGTTAAGCCAAGCGAGCGTGCCTCTGCTCCTCGTCACTAAAGAAGGACAGTGGACACCCATTGGTATCAAGGAATCCAGACCCAGGTTGAGATTTGTTGACGCAGTCAGACCCATGAGCAGTTTAGTGACTGTCCTTTAATCTCTCACTGTGCAGTCTCCTGGTCTGGAGGAAGACGGGACAGGGTCCACACGTCCTCATCTGGGGTGACAAGTCTATGGAAGGTGTCACAGAAGCACCTCGAGCAGGGTCAAGAAAACATGGAGCCCAGTACCGGGGGCTAAGAGACAACCTGTAGGTGTGGAAACAACGAGCCCCACTCTGGTGGCCCCTCTGCAGCTGGGAAGAGCCAAGCGCACAGGCAGTGGCCCCAGTGGGCTCTGGAAAGGCACACCTGGAGCTGTGGGGGCACAGAACCCCAAGGCGCCACCAGGCCTGAGTACCAGCCAGCCTTTTCTCCACTGACGTTGCTCTCTGCTGACTCTGTGGGTCGCAGCGATCAGCTCTGTCTGAACAAGAGACTTCTCTGGTCTCCGAGAAGAATACTGTCTACATCGCCTCTTCCTGTCTTCAATAAATATTAAGTTCCTCCTGCGCCTTGTGGGATTATTCTCAACCATTTTGGGAGAACTGCCCCCACCAAAGTATGAAGGTTTCGAAAGGACAGATATGACTAATGATCCCAAAACACAACCGAGGACACTTTCTTCTTTAATGAAGTTATTTACTCTCATTCCTTTGGTTCTTGAAGGAAAGATAATGGCAGGAGATTGTTTTCCTAGCCTTTCCGTTTATTAGCTCCTTTGGATAGCAGACGCCTGTTCTGAATTACTCAAATATGCCCATAACTCAGAAGCATGCTTCTGATTATGCCCTTTTACACATTTAATGTGGAAAAACCTCACTAACAAGAAAATAGGACGGCGCAGCGAGAATGAGCTTCCTTCCTCCTGCGAGCGAGCGGGGTGTGCGCCCGTGTCTCTCCCAGCTCTGCCACCCAGCTGTTCCGCAGCTGCCTGGGGGTGTCCAGCCCTGCAGCTGTCCGCCTACCCTGCTGGGGTAGTTCTTCCCACGCTGGCGGAGCCACCCCTGCAAGGCAAGGGGTTGTTGACGTGTGCCCTGCAGGAAAGGCAGGGCTCCGACCGCTGATGCGGCACCCCACCCTGTCGTGGTCGCCTCCTCTTCCCCCTGTGGGTAAAGGAGCGAGTCCGGACCTAGAGCTTGGGTTGGGGGATGGCCAAAGGCTTGCCGGTGGCACTGGACCCTGGACCGCTGAGATCGGCAGCCGCTTGTTGGTCACGTGTTCTCTGCGCAGGCGAGGAGGAATCCACCTGCCACACCAAGCCTCGCAGGGGTTGCCCTGGGGCACGGTGAACCAGCGTGGAACCAGCGTGAAACCAGCGGAGCCGAGGCGGCCAGGTTTTGTACTATGAAGAGGTTGGGCTGCCCTCTTGTTCCCAAGGGAGGATGCGATTGGCTTGTTGGCCTAATTCCGTGGGCTCGCCGGGACTTTAAAACCTGATACTCAAGGCTAAGCAGGCTTGTTTGGCTAAGGCAGCTTATCCACAGCAACAGAGTGGGGAGGGGAACTTGTGGTTAGACCATTCAAGGCCCTTCTGCTTTCCGATGTCAAGACACCACATAGTACTGGACTGACTTTGAGGCCCGTAACACACACCCTTCACCACATCTCCTTCCTTTCCATCTTCTGTGCTCAGGATACGGATTTCTCTGAAATCTCTTTCTATATCTCTTTCTATTCTTCATTGGGCTATACTAGTCAATGTCCGAGAATTGTTTCCTACCTAAATGGCAGGATTCCGAGCCCTCGGGGCAGGAGCGGTTTCTAGGGGAGACTGAGACAGATGGTATACCCGGAGATAAATACACACATTTAAGGCGGAATTCCACAAGGCGGCTGTGTGCAGGCGTCTTGCCAATTGAAGCAACAGAATCCTTACTCTTCTGTCAGTTAAAGCCTTCGAGATTCAGGACTATATACAGCTTTTCGTAGAGGAATTGTGGGAACTTCATTAAGATGCAACAAGCTGGATGAGAATGACTTAGTCCTGCTCTATAACTAGCTCTCATTTAATTTACCATGCTTTGGTAATTTCCATGAATTACACAGACGCACACATGGAACCAAAGGCACTTGTTGCACTATCAATAGTGGGATTTCTGTGGGGTGGCATTATGGGATTTCTTCTTTCTTTTACTTGTATTTGGAAATGATTATAAATGTATAGTATAAATATATAGGAAGTTGCAAAAATGGGGTAAAGATGTCCCATGTACCCTTCACTAGGTTTCCCTCAATGGTACCCCCTTCTCTTTGCTTACTTTTTCTTTTCTTCCCTTCTGTACCCTCCCCCAGCTCTCCCCCACCCCACCGCTTTCCTGCCTTCCTTTCTCCTTTCTCTCCTTTACCATCACCATATATTACCTGCATAACAAGGGAAAGAAATGATTAAGAGCAATGTCAACAACGTTAATCACACCCACATGGTGGTTAGCTTCCTCAGATAGCATCTGCACTGGGGGAGGGTTGGGCTGGGCTCTCACAGCTTCCCTCCACCTTCAGGCTGGGGTATGGCAGCGGGCAGCTGCATCCTCAGGCTCTAATTGCATTTGGTTCCTTACTGTGGAAGGTTCTCTCGCCCTTCCATGTGTCCTGAGCTTCTCCAGCTGTCTGCGCTGCTTGGTGGAGAAGGGGATCGTGCTCTAGCTGCTGCATTTCTCCTACGTCCTGTGGGTCTAGGTCCCCCCCACCACCATGGTAGCCAGGGCTCAGGCACCAGGGCAGTGCAGGGCAGTACAAGAATGCTCTCAACCCCTTTCAGGGGGATCATTCATTCCAGCCTAGAGACTTTCTGTGCAACTTACTAAACAGACACCTCCTCTTGGTCTCCAAGAGCTCAGGAGGAGCTCTGTGACAGGCCAGCGGGATCACTGCCTGCCCCTGGCTGCGGGAGTGACCAGAGTGACAGCAAATGGCAATTCTCATTTTCCTTCTCTCCATCGATGCCGTGGATAGGATCACTAGTCCCTCCTGGTGTGAAATTCAGAATGTTCTTGTTTACTGCTCTGTCTTAACATTTTTCTCTTCTTTCTGACTTGGATAGCTCTCAGATTTTGGAATAACTTCTGAGGGAATTGTCCAAGAATCCTCTTTTCTAAAAGTCACTCGGAACAAGACAGGGGCACCTGGGTGGCTCAGTGGGTTAAGCCTCTGCCTTCGGCTCGGGGCACAATCTCAGGGTCCTGGGATCAAGCCCCGCATCAGGCTCTCTGCTCAGCAGGGAGTCTGCTTCCTCCTCTCTCTGCCTGCCTCTCTGCTTACTTGTTATCTCTCTCTGTTAAATAAATAAATAAAATCTTTAAAAAAAAAAAAAAAGAAGAAGAAGAACAAAAACAACAACAACAAGACAGATTACCCCGTCTGGGACGTCATGGCAGCTGGCGGTCTTACGGGATGATGTTTCAGCCTTTGGCACGTAACTATGGCATGTCAACGCCAATACCAGCACCAGGCCGTACCGCTACGATATGAGTCAGAACTTTCGCCCAGAGACACTGCAGGCCAGAACCTTAAGAGGCTGAGTTCTTCATTCCCTGCCCCAGCCCAGGGCCCCTCTCACACCCACTAAAACTTGATTTGCAAAAAGGAATTGAGAAAAAGAAAGGGGGTTCCTGATTTCATTGCAAAGTGCTACTAAGTGGCTAAGTATGTCACGTGTTTGAATAGCTGAGATTTTACAAAACCGGGAGGCTTGTCGTTGACGTCATCCCGCACAAAACCCCGTACCTGCTCAGAGAGAGCCTGGCACATTGGCTAGGTTTGGAGTCAGCTCCTCTTGGATGAAAATCACAGCCCCAGGATCGGACAGCTGTGTGACCTTGTGGACCGCACTCAAGTCTCCCAATTCCTCAGCCTCAAAAAGAAGCTGATAAGAGTACCCAGGGAGTGAGATTTGTACAAATTGAGGGAGATAAGCATATACTGGGATTGATAGGGGTGCCGGCACACGGCAGACCCGCGGAAATGTCAGGTAGCTGTCACCGTCTTAATAAACACGTGCTGATAATGATGACGGGAGCAAAATCACAGAAAAAAGTTCTCTGCCTCTAGGCAGTTACTGTCCTCAACCACTCTAGGACTGGCCAGGAGCGAGGTATTTTCAGCTGTGGGCAGGAGGCAGAACTGAGCCAAGGCAGAAGGAAAGTACCCCAGGTCATTGTAGCTAGATTTCTGGGCTGCACATAACAAACTCTTGCTGGCTAAAAAGCAAACTTGAGTTGTGCTTCCTTTTCATCATTGATGACCTGTCCTGAGACATTGCATGGAAACCAAGTTTTATACACAACCGTCTATTAAACTCGCAAGGGAATTTCCCATTTTTAAGAGACTCTTTCCAATTAGTCTTTTTATAATATAAATTATGAATATGTTTATTAAATGCAAGAGATTGTTCAGTTTCTTTAAAAGAGGGCATCCTGAAAGATTTCTTTTTTTAATTGCCACTATGTCGATAGCATTTTTATAGATGTAACTGAGTGGGGAAAATGATCCTCTTCACATCCGAACCCAGGACTCCTAGGGAGGGAACATTTTTGCTCAGGAGAACACATTGATAAGCCACTTCGGGATACAAAATAAGACTCAGAAGATTAAACCAAAAGCAGCAGCCAAATGTCACAGTGTTGACAATAAGCAGGCATAAGTGTCCGACTCTTGATTTTGGCTCATGTCATGATCTCAGGGTGTCGAGATTGAGCCCTGTGAAGAGCAAGGACCCTGGGGTTGTTGCGCAACTCAGCATGGGAGGAATAGTGGGGTGAAGGTTAAGTTTATGTGTCCACTTGCCTGGGTAGTTGGGTTCCCAGATAGGTGGTCAAACATTATTCTGGATGTTTCTGTGATGGTGTTTTGGATAGATTAACATTAAAATCAGTGGGCTTGGGGCTCCTGGGTGGCTCAGTCTGTTGGGTGGCTGCCTTCAGCTTGGGTCATGATCCTGGAGTGCCAGGATCGAGTCCCACATCAGGCTCCCTGTTCAGTGGGGAGTCTGCTTCTCCCTCTGACCCTGTCCTTTCTCATGCTCCCTCTTACACAAGCACTCTCTCTCAAATTAATAAATAAAATCTTTAAAATCAATGGGCTTTGAGTATAGTACGAGGTCCGCCCTTGTGTGGATGGCTCTCTTTTTATCAGTTGAAGAGCTGAATAGAACAAAAGACTGCCCCTCCCCCACCTCAGCCAGAAGGAATTCACCAGCAGGTGGCCTTCCTCCCTGAATCTCCAGTCTGATAGCTTTAGACTTCAACTGCAGATTTTGGACTTGCCAATCTCTGTAAGCGTATGAGCCAATTCCTTAAAATAAATTTCTCTTGATAGATAGATTGATCCTATTAGTTTTGTTTCTCTGCAGAACCCTAATACAACCAGATGTATAATATTAAATGTGAGGTTGTGCTTCCGCAAAGCCTATCTCCGCTCCATTTTCTCAAACACATTCAGTCTGCAGCCCACCTACATGCTTTGTTCAAGTGATTTGTGTATATCTGCGTGTGTGTGCGCATGTGTGCACGTGTGTGTGACCCAAAGGAACGAGCTAAGTTCTGTGTCTGGGTTGTCATAGCACAGAACAAAAACAACACCTGACGATGGCAAGACGACCCTCAGCCTGAACCAATCCAGGAAAAGCAAGAATGTGAAGCCAGATTCCAGGAGAAAGAGCCTTTCTGTTGCCTCCCCAGGAACTCACGTACCTTCAGGGAGAGTGATAGGTCCACAGCGTTCAGCCAAACTCAAGGAGCTCTTAAAAGATGGGGCAAGGAAATTGCCCCTCCCTCCGCCTCCACCCCCGCACCCCACCAACCTGGACATCTGCGTTCCATAAAAAACAAAACATTTATTGCGTTTAAGTTCAGACTACCTTCCTATTAATCATCTTCAGCTAACATGTTAAGAAGCAGAGCTAGATGATAAAATGTTGCTAGTGACCATAGCTTGCTTCTAATTATTCACACTCCTCTCTGAGATTTAAGGGGGAAACACACCAGATAAATCAAACAAGTAAAATAAAACACGAAGAAAGGCAATGTGCAAAAAAGGATGAGTAAAGCATCTTGAGTCTGTAAAAGAGGAAAATGAAAAACACCTCCCACTCTGGTCCTGGGCTCTCCACTGCGAATGTTCCTGCTGGGCGCATCGGTGGCCCCCTGGCCCAGGCAAGGGTGGAAGGAGAAGAGGAGCCATCTTGGATATTGCTGGATGGGGGCCACCCCCCACGGGGCTAGCATGGAGGCCCATTCCCAGGGGTTAGCAGAGAGAACCAAGGTCCTTAAGATGGCATGAGATGACAGAGATGCCCAACTAACTAAAAATAATTATCTGGAAAAAAATGACATTGTAGGTGTCAAGGGGAAGGATATGGATCAGGATGAACTTCACGTGCATGTGTCTGAAGGGAGGAAGAAACATTCACCTGGGGACTGACCAGTGCTCTTTAGTCCAACAGAATTCATTTCTGAAGCGTTTCTTGACAGGTGCTTGGACCAGTTTGCAGTATGCTAGGTGCCTGCCACTGACAGTGGCCTTTTCTAGTTGCTAGGAAACCGAAGGAGAAATGATGGTGTTTGGTGCTCTCAGACGAAAACTCGCCCCCCTCCGCAGAGCTCGTCACATCATTCTCTTCATCTGGAAGTTTGAGAGGGGCATGACATTGTTCTTAACTGCCTGCATTTAAATCCAAATTCACACTAATTATTATTATTATTTTTTATCTCTAAACCTTGTGACACAGAGTAAGTCTGTATGTGACTCAGAGGCCAAATGAAAGAAATGTGAGCTTTATGATTTATTTTTAAAACCCAAAACAGCACATTCTCAGGGTTAAGTAGAAAGGTCACAACCAATAAAAGCATCTAATCAGTCTCATTAGTATGTTCCTTTAGCCACATTTCTCTTACTCAATAGAGCATGTCTCCTCTGAAGAACCGGATTTCACAATAACACATGCAAAGACCGGAGGACTCTCTGTGAGGCAGCCAGGACCCGTCAGCCTGGGGAGCCTCCGCCTCAGAGGGAGAAGAAGGAGATGAAAATGTCTAAAAGGAGCTTTAGCCCTCTGACATGTGCGCAGACCTGACAAGCTTAATAAAGTTTCAACAAGGTACCCTTACGGGCGACCTTGTACCAAATGAAGGGCTCATTCTGATCCTGTGGGATGTGGAACAGGGTTTCTTTCAAGAACCAGTTAGACTTTGTCCACAGTTGGTCTTGGGAAGAGAGAGGCTCTGGCCCTCCCCTCAGTGATGGTAGACTTCTGCTTGTTACCACAGAAAATCCTGGGCCCAAGTATCCAGAAGCAACTGGCAGTCATTCGCCTAATAATCAAAAGAGTTAATACAGTTTTAGTATCTCAAGCTTCTGTGGAATGAAATACAGTGTTTTTGTGACTTACGGATCCTTACCAAATCTAGATTAAAATCTTCCTCCAAGGGATCATAAAGTCTTTCCTCTGTGTTCCTGGCCACTGCTTCTCTCTGTCTCCTTATGCTCCCTCCTCCTCGATCTTATGTTAAATGGGTGCCCTCCTCCACTGCCATCCTTTCCCTAGGAAATGCCATCCAGTCCTGTGACCTTAAATATCGTTTCGTGCTGTTAACTCCCACAGGTAAATTGTCAGACCAGGATTCTCCTCAGACTCTGAATGTGAGTATCCAACTTCTGGCTTGATACCTCCGCTTGATTTAGAACTTCATATGTCCAACACAGAAGAATTCTTGACTTTCCCTCCAGATCTGTTTTCCTATCGGGAAGTGGCATCAGCATTCATTCCTTTGCTCAAACTAAGCCTAGGAGGCATCCGTGAGTCCTCCCTTTCCCTCCCTCTCTTCATCTAGTCCATTGTCAGATCCTCTCGGTTCACTTCTAAAATGTGTCCCAAATCCCTCCTTTCCTTCCGGTGCCACCTGAGTCTAGGCCAGCATGCTTTCCTGAATGAACCGCCTTGCTAGCCTCCTCAATGGTTATCCCCCTTAATGCATTCTCCACCAAGCAGTCGGAGGGAGTTTTTAAGCATGTAAATCAGATAATAACACTCTGTTGTTTGCAACCCTCCAGGGAACCTGTGTTCCCACTGAAGATGTAGAAAGCCACAGGAAAACAGAGCTCCCCTAACAATGCACACACAGCAGGTAATCTACACAATCATAATTTTCTCGAACCCATCAAGAAGCTCCAGTCACAAGGCAAGCAAATAAATGAAACCCTAAAGAGGGACAAGTCCTGTGAGGGAAGATGGGACACAAATATTGTTTACCTCTGACAGACCAAGGATGGGGGCGGGGGCTACCTTAGAAGTGGGTGCAAAAAAAAAAAAGATATAAAATTGTGACATATTCTTAAAAGTCAGTGTGGGCTAGCTTGTCAGTTTGGAATAAGTAGGATCACCAGACACAAGGAAAATCGGCACTCACCCACAAGCTCTTTACCATGGTTTCCACACAGAGCTCACGAGGAGAATTGGCGAAAGAACAAGGGACCAGAAACAGATCCTCTTTGGGGTATGAGTATAGCTGAAGTCCCAACCAAAAGGATAAGATTGCCAGATTGGATTAAAAAATGAGACACAAGTATATGCTCTCTATAAGAAACCCACTTTAAAAACAGGGAAATACAAACTGATTAAAAGTGAAAGGATGGAAAAAAAGATATACCACAAAATTGCTACTCACTATAATCAGCACTGGTTACATTACTATTAGAATATCAGTATTTCAGAAACAAAAGAAACGTACCTGGAATAAGGAAACACATTACATAATGACGAAGTAGTCAGTTCATCAAAAAGAGGGGGGCCTGGGTGGCTCAGTCTGTTAAGGGTCTGCCTTCGGCTCAGGTCATGATCCCAAGGACCTGGGACTGAGCCCTGCATCAGGCTCCCTGCTCAGTGGGGAGTCTGCTTCTCCCTCTCTCTCTCTGCTGCTACGTCTACTTGTTATTGTGCGCGCTCTCACTCTCTCTCCCTCTCTCTCCCTCTGTGTCAAATAAATAAATAAAATCTTAAAAAGAAATTAAAAAAAGATATAACCCAAATGTGCATGCACCTAACAGAGCTTCAAAATATATAAGCCGATTGAACAAAAAACTAGATAAATATATTATTATAATTGGAGATTTTGACATTCCTCTCTGAGTAAGTGATAGAAAAAGTAGACAGAAAATCGTAAGGCTATAATGACCCATGCTATTAAAAACATTGGTCTAATTACATTTAGAGAACACTTTAACTAACAACATCTGAATACATATTCACTTGATGTGCTTAGGAAATATTCACCAAGACAGACCATATCCTAAGTCACAGAAAAACCCCACAATTTTTTAAAAAATTAAAATCATATAACTGTCTGTTCTCTGACCACAGTGAATTAAAAGTAGAAATCAGTAACAGGAACATATCTAGAAAAAAATCACAAAACACATTCTATTAAACAATATCCTGCTAAATAATCCTTGGTTAAAAGAGGAATTCACAAGAAATGTTAGAAAATACTTTAATATGATTAAAAAGAAAACATAGCAAAATTTAAGGGATGCAGTTAAAGTTGTTCTTAGAAGGGAATTTATAACATTAAATGTTTACATTAGGAAATAAAAAAGAGCGGTGCCTGGGTGGTTCAGTCTGTTAAGTATCCGACTCTTGATTTTGGCTTAAGTCATGATCTCAGGGTTGTCAGGTCGAGCCCCGTGTCAGCTCCACACTGAGTGTGGACCCTGCTCAAGATTCTCTCTCTCCCTCTCTCTCGGCCTCCTTCCTACCCACCCCCAACATGTGTACACACTCTCTCTTTAAAAAAAAAAAAAAAAAGTTAAAAAAAAAAAAGAAAAGAAAAAAGATCTCAAATCAATAATGTAAGTTTTGCCCTTGAGAAACTAAAGGAGAACAGATCGAGCTCAAGCAAGCAGAAGAAAGGAAACAACAAGAATAAGAGCATATATCAAGTAAAAGGAAAATCAATAGAAATCATCAATGAAACCAACAGCTGGCTTTTTGAAAAGAGCCATAAAATTGATAGACTTGGAACCAGTCTAATTAAGAGAAAAGAGAAATTTTTAAAGAAGACACAAACTGCTAATATCAGGAAGAAAGGAGAGGTCACTATAAATCTTACATATATTAAAAAGATAAAAAAAGATAATAAAATGTTGTGAACTATATATAAAAAAGTCTGATAAATAAAGTCCTTGAGTGGCTCAGTTGGTTAAGTGTCTGCCTTTGGTTCAGGTCGTGATCCCAAGGTCCTGGGATGGAGACCCACATTGAGCTCCTTACTCAACGGGAAGCCTATTTCTCCCTCTGCCTCCTGTTCCCCCTGCTTGTGCTCTCTCTCTTTCTGACAAATAAATAAATAAATAAAATCTTAAAAAATAAAAATTAAAGCCCTTGAAATCACAAACTACGAATCTCATTCAAGAAGAAATAGATGGCTAGAGTAGTCCTGTATCTATGAAAAAGTTGGAATTTTTGGTTAAAAACCTACTCACAAAGGAAACTCCAGGTCCAGATGCTTTATTAGTAAATTCCACTAAACAATAAAGAAAGAAATAATACCAACTATACACAACTCTTCCAGAGAAAGTGGAAAGTGGAGGGGTGCCTGGGTGGCTCAGTCAGTTAAGTGTCTGCCTTCGGCTCAGGTCATGATCCCTGGGTCCTGCGATCGAGTCCTGCATTTGGCTCACTGCTCAGCAGGGAGCCTGCTTCTCCCTCTCCCCTTGCTTTCTCTCTCTCTCAAATAAGTAAACAAAATCTTTTTTAAAAAGGAAATGGAAGGAATATTTCCCAATCTATTTTATGAACCCAGAATTACCCTAATACTAACCTAGACAAAGACACTACAAGAGAAGAAAGCTACAAGCCAGTATCCCTCATGAAGATAAATTCAAAATTTTAGCAAATGAAATCCAAAAATATATAAAAGAAATAATATATCATGATCGACTAAGATTTATTCCCTAGGTAACGGGGTCATCCAACAATAAAAATAGCCAATCAACTTAATCAATGCAATATTAAAAAGAAAACTAAAACTAAAACAAATCTATGATTAATTAAATAGATGCACCCAAAAAAGGGAAAGAGCACTTTACAAAATCCAACACTCATTCCTGAGAAAAGACCTCAACAACCCAGGAATAGAAGGGAAATTCCATGTTCTGATAAAGGGTATCAATGAAAGACCTACAACTAACACCAAAATTGATGATGGAAGACTGCATGCTGTCCCCATAAGGTGAGGAACAGGGCAAGAATGTCTTCTCTCTCCATTACACTGTAGCCAGTTCAATAAAACAAGACAAAATGTAAAAGATTGGAAAAGAAGGAATAAATGTCCTTTTGCAAAACACGTCATTAGAATAAGTGAGTTTAGCAATGTTGCAGCTGCAAGGTCAATATGCAAAATTCAACTGTATTTCTATATCCTAGCAATGAATTATCAGAAATTGGAATTATAAAGAGCAAAATCATTCACAATTGCATCCCCCAAAATGAAATATTTAGGCTGTAAAACCTGTTGACTCAAAATTACAAAGTTTTGCTGAGAGAAATTTCAAAAGATATAAACCAATGGAGAGATAGGTCTATGGATTTAAAAAAAATTGATGTCAATTCATCTCAAACGTATCTATAGATGTGACGCAATCTTGTTCAAAACCCCAGCATACTTCTTTCGTAGAAATTGACAGGTTGATTCTAAAATCTACACAGACATTTGCAGTATTTGGAATAGCCGAAAACAACTTTGAAAAAGAACAAAGTTGGAGGACTAGCACTAACTGACCTCAAGACTTATTATAATAAGCTACAGTAATCAAGACAATGTGGTGTCAGTGTCAACACAGACAAATAGATCGATGAAACTGAAGACAAGGCCTATTATAGGCACGCCTTTGCACCTTTGTCAAAAATCAGTTGCATAGACATATGCAAAGGCAATTCAGTGGAAAAAGATAGTTTTTTCAACAAATGGATATCCATATGCAAAATGAACTTAGATTCACACCTCATATTATATACAAAAATTAACTCAAAATGGATTACGGATCAAAATATAAAACCCAAGACTGTAATACAGCTAGAAGAAAACATAGGGGAAAATCTCTACAACCCTGAACTAGGTAAAGAGTCACAGGGGCGCCTGGGTCGCTCAGTTGGTTAAGCAGCTGCCTTTGGCTCAGGTCATGATCTCAGGGGTCCTGGGATTGAACCCTGCATTGGGCTCCCTGCTCAGTGGAGAGCCTGCTTCTCCCTCTCTCTCAGTGTCCCCTCCCTTGCTTGTGCTCTCTCTCTCTCTTTCAAATAAATACATTAATTAAATATTAAAAAAAAAAAACAATGGTTGCAAGGGTGAGATTGGGGGAGGGGGTTGACAAAGTGTCCCAAGGGAATTTTTGTGGCAATGGCAAAATCATATGTCTTGATGTAGTGATATATTCCATGACATTTGTACACCCATTAAACATCACATTGTACACACCACATTTCCCAAAGACTATGATGAGAGAAGGTGGGACTGACTCCAGGTTAGCCATTTGCAAGGGGGTAAAAGGACAAGAGGCTGAGCAACTGCAGAAATGAAGAAGGAGAAATTCAATCAGGGCTTCTGAGAACCCAGCCGATAGTTCGTAAGATGACCAGAAGTCCTTATCAGAGTGGTACATGAGAAGCTTTGTTCCTGTGTTCCCTGTGAACTCAGAATACTCAACCCAAGGGAGGGAGCCCTGTCCGGTGAGAGCAAGAGTCACCTTACTTTCCTCTTGGTCTTCGATTCACAGTTAAATTTAATCCTAATGCCTCAATAATTCGGTGCTAATTGTGCCGCTGCCCTTTCATAAAATACAGACCTAACTCATCTGAACTTTACCTCCGGATGTGCGCGCTGACAAGACAATGGGCCACAGTGAATTGATGTCATTTCTAACTAGGATTTGCAAGCTCTAAATAAGTATGAAGGACGAGATGATCTGAAAAGAAAGACCTCATCATATCTGATGAAGTTAGTAATGTCTAAGACACTACCTTTAAAAATTAATGACAACTGAGAGGTAGTTTGGTAACAACATTAGGAATCAGACGACTTGGGTTTTAGATTTGGCTCCAAAATTAACAAGCTGTATGACCTTGAGAAAATCACTCACCAATATACAGAACAAAAGGATCAGGCAAGGTGCTGGCTAAAATTCCTTCTGATTTTACATATTTATCTTCTTGAGGATTTGTATCCAATCTCAGGCCCTTCTCAGTACAGACTTATAACAAGCCCTTCATAAATGGTATTGAATTAAACTGAGGTGAACATTAGGAAACCAAACAGAAAACACATAGTTATCCTTGAAAGAAGTCGTGGGTCACACCTGGGCACACACGTGATGCCAAAGATCATCTCAAAGAGAATCACCAGACTCCTGTCTCTCTCCCCCTCTCCCTCTCTCCCTCTCTCTGTGATCTCTCTCTCTCTCTCTCTGCTCCCTTTCTCTGGTTTCTCTTGCTTTCTCTGGTCTCTCTCTCTCTGGTCTCTCTTTAGAAGCCTTCCAACTGATTAGGTCAGACCCACCCAGGATACTTTACTTTGAAAGATTAGGTACTTTAATTACATCTTTGAAACCTCTTCACAGTGGCATCTCGATTAGGTTTGGTTGAATAACTGGGAAAAGTGTGTGTGTGTGCGTGTGTGTGTGTGTGTGTGTGTGTTACGGAAGTTTCCCTTTTATTTCCCAGCTATCATGAGAGAATCTCTCTCGTAACCTACTCTACTAGAAGCATACTAGGGAAGGAATTCTGGAAAAGACTGTAGTTTACCCTGGCCAGTCTCACACACCACCAGTGACGAAGACCACCACCACACACCAGTGACTAAGACAGCATTATGGAAGAAACTAGTATTTACAGCCGCACCACAGCAACCACCAGAAGGCAGCACAGTGTAGTTGTTAAAATACCAGCACTTGAAACCAGGTTGCCTGGGTTCAAAGCTCAGCTTGTGGATAATATTATTCTTGGCAAGTGTCTTAATCTCTCTTTGCCTCTGTTTCTTCTTTAGTAAAATGAAAGAGGTTAAAGAGCACCTAACTTTCATAGAGATGCTGGGGGACTAAATTGAAACATTGTGTGGACAGGGAAGAAAGGATCTCAAGGCTGGTACCGAATAAGCATGTGCTATCATTATCGTGTGCTTCACGCTTTGCATACGTTTCCTCACTTAAAACCTCACTTCATCATTAATAAATATTACACATCTACTGTGCAGCCACTGGTGACAGAACAAAGGAAACAGCCTCGGTCCCTGCCCTCAAGGAGTTTGCAGTGAACAAGTAAGTGGACACAGAAGTCATTCTAACACAACGTGATATGCACTATCAAATTCACCATAACCCAACGGGGTGGGTAATATTATCATTCTTTTATAGATGAATGAGCCAAAATTTGTTGAAATTAAGGAGTTAGCTCAGAATTATATAGCAGATTAGTTTGCCAGGGCTCCTGTAACAAGGGACCACATACTAGGTGGCATAAACAACAGAAACCTATTGTCTCACAGTTTTGAAGGCTTGAAGTCCAAGGTCAAGGGGTCAGCAGGGTTGGTTACTTCTGAGGGTTGTAAGAGAGAATCTGCTCCATGTCTCTCTCTGAGCTTCTGGTTTGCTGGCGATCTCTACAGCCCTAGGCTTATAGAAACCTCACCCTGATCTCTGCCTTCACCCTTACACACAACGTGTTCTCTGGGTGCGTGTGTCTACGTCCAAATTTATCATGATTTTATCATTACTCACTTATTGCTTATACTAAATATTGGTGAGATAGTGCTTAGGCCAGTATATTTATGTGATTTGTAATATTCCTAACCATCATTTTAAAACTTCAGTTCCATACTTTTGGCATGTATGACTTGCAATCTATGTCCGTAAAGAAAAGTGTTTTCAACATCCATCTCAGAGAACGCCATATGGAGCCTATCGATAAATACGTGGAGAATTGAACCATAATTCTAATATCTTTAAATAGGGAATGGGTCTAAAGACTAATGAACCAATTATAATCAATAAAAATGCATTTATTAGCTTCTGTCACTTGAAAGATTTTTAGGGAAGATTTAGGTTCTTTCACTTAGAAAGAACTCAAGTATACATTTAAAAAATGAATAAATAAGATGTATGCACTTCTATTTTATCACCAGTGACCATTTAATTAAAGTCTTTGCTTTCTACAAAAGTATGAATAACAACCGCTATTCATGTTTCAAAAAAAATTAGCAGGCTCTGGGGTTTTGTTTTATACAAGAATATGAAAATTCATAATTTTGCTAAAAGTCTTCCCTGTTGTAGATATTACTTATTGTTTTGTCTTTAACCTTGACTCTTCATTCATTCTAATGTGTCCACAAAAGCAGGACAAATGCTCGCTCAATGACTACACGAAGGCCAGGCCTCGCCATTGAGATGGCCAGTAAAAATCCCACGCAGTTCGGACACAGGGGAATAGGTTTAACCATGCCATGAATATAGTACATCATAGTGGCTAAACGTTTTGAGTTTAAAATCAGAAGGACTTGAATTTGAATCCCAGTTCTGCCACTTACTTGCTGTGTGAGTTGGGGCAAGTTACTTAACCTCTCTGAATCTCATTTGCAATGTAAATACCATATTTATACTTGCTTCATAGGACTGCAAAAACATTAAATAAGGTGATGGATATAAAGCATTTAGCATCCAGATAAAATAAGGGTTTAATAAATGATAACTATTATTAAATACTTCATGAAGGGAAAAGTTTGAGTTATGGAATTTTTATTACAAATTTATTGCTTTAATACATATTTAGTAATGGGGTGTCTAGGTGGCGCAGTCGGTTAAGTGTCTGCCTTTGGCTCAGGTCATGATCTCAGGGACGCGGGATGGAGCCCCACATCAGGCTCCTGGGTCAGTGGGGAATCTGCTTCTCCCTCTTCCCCGGCCCCTCTCCACTGCTCGTGCTCACTCTTGCTCTAATAAATAAATAAATAAATAATCTTAAAAAAAAAACCAGTAACTAAATTATGCACAATATCTAATTATCGTAATTTTTGACATAATTATCTACAGACTTTTTTTTTTTTAAGATTTATTTATTTGAGAGAGAGCAAGCAGGGGAAGGGGCAGAGGGAGAAGAAAGAATCCCCCGCTGAGCATGGAGCCTGACACAGGGCACGATCCCACACCCCCAAAATCATGACCTGAGCTGAAATCAAGAGTCGGGCGTTCAACCGACTAAGCCACCCAGGCACCCCTCAAAAGACATTTCTGAAAACTTATTTAGTTCCAGGCACTCAGGGCCCTGGGCTAAAGAAAGGAGGGGAGAATAATTATTTAGTTGGAGACATAGGTCTTAATATAACCTAGCAAAACTCTTGAAAGGATGTCCTTAAATGACTACGTAAAAATGACTTGAATTAGCCTTTCAGCTGTTTGTATGTCAGCTAGAGCATATAAGTACTTGGAAAAATTATTTTCCTGAGCAAAATAATAATCTTTCATGTATACGTAAGTATACACTACTAAAGGTCTATGAAAAGTCATTTTATTACAGAGACTACCAAATTAAATTCTAGCTAGTCTCTGTGTGAATGTCACGAAATTGAAAATGAGCAGTCCGAACTAATGGGGGGTTTCCTCCTTTCGTGTGTTTGAAGGTGTGCAGCCTGACATTTATCGGGAGCACACACAGAGACGTGAACAAGTGTGCTCACAGGAGAGCCAGACATTTGGGGTCAGTCACTTTAAATCAAATGAGTGTAAACTCAGCACAAGAAAAACCTTCTCTCCTCGGTAAAGGTCTGTGTGAAAGGCTGGTGGGCTGGCGGGCTGCTCAGATTAGAAACATCCTTCTTCCATTTTACGACTGGCAACTTTTAAACTCTGTGTTAGTTAGTGTTTTAGGAGTGTGGAGCAATGTTTTTGTTCCCCCTCCTGACAATTCTGGACATACCCCTGGCACAGAGCGTTTCTCGGGTTGACAGGTTGGGGTTGAGCCCTCAAGATACATCTGTTCTTTAGAGCTCAGGAAAAGGGTCTTTTTCAAAATTCTGGGTTCCCGTTAACTAGGGACTGTCCCAGATGGAAGAATCTGGTGCCGGGCGTGACGCTGTTCATTTTGTCAGTCCCCTGGCATGATCTCCGCCTCGGGAAGCACTCGGTTATTAGGCATCCAAAGTCAGGGCAGAATTCGGGATTCATGAGCATTTGAGCAGGCTGCAGCATAGAGGGAATTCCAACACATTCTCACGACTGAGACACTTTGAGGGCGCCTGGCTGACTAATAGAGAACAGCCCTGACCTTCAACCCTACAAATTCAAATGCAATTTGTCATCCAATATAAAATGAATTTAGCCATGTGTAATCCTGCTTGATGGAGCGATCTTGTCCCAGAAACACTCAGAAACATGAAAGAGGGGCATTGAAAAATCAAATCCACAAAATGCTTGGGAAGACTCATCGATATGCTAGTAACAAATTCCTTTTCTACAATAATGGGCAGCCCTGTGATGCCAGCTGGTGGAGGCTTCGTCACACAAAGGGCGGAAGTGGGAGATTGCTGCTCATTGTCTTCCTTCCGAGGAATTTGAATTTTGTTTTTATACTTATTGTTCACTCTCTCCTTTAATAATTTAAAGTTTATCATCGGAAACTCTGTTGTGGTTACTGTGTTCTACCTCTCTTTGGATAACTGAAGAAGAAAGGTTGAATTGCAATAGTCTTTCTTATGTTTCAGAAACTTCTGCTCTCGCTGAGCACTTCTCTGAGTGAGTCAGGAGACAGGACTGGGGGGACTCCATCCTCTGGGACAGGCTCAGAGAACCAAACCTGAAATTAAAGCACCAAATCACTCATACTCTGTGAGGAGGTGTTCTGGGGCTTTCAGGAATTCCACCCGCGGAGTCTTGATGGCCTCCGCATTATCTCAAAGTGCATTCTTAAAGTAAATCCCCTTTTCACTTCAGTTTCTAACTGTCTTAAGTGTCACTATTAATTGTGTAGCAGATAGAAAGACTGGAATGGCCTGGAAGCCCTGCAAATCATGACATGCATCAAATTCTTTTATTTGATATTTGGAGTTCATTACCAGTGTGCATGTGGAAGCTTACAACTACGAAATAGAGCAAACTTGTAAATGGCTACAAATAATTCTCCAGTGGATTCTTTGCACAGCATTGATTTACACTTGGATGATAAGAGTAAAGAAGAAAACTCCTGTGCGTTTACTCTGTCTTATTTTGTCTTGAAGTGGGTGTTTTTTGTTTTTTGTTTTTTGTTTTTTTCATTTCTTTCCTTGCAAGATCAAGAAAATATTCGAGGGCGCCTGGGTGGCTCAGTGGGTTAAAGCCTCTGCCTTCAGCTCAGGTCACTGTCCCAGGGTCCTGGGATCGAGCCCTGCATCGGGCTCTTTGTTCTGCGGGGAGCCTGCTTCCTCCTCTCTCTCTGCCTGCCTCTCTGCCTACTTGTGATCTCTCTCTCTCTCTCTCAAATAAATAAATAAAATCTTTAAAAGAAAAGAAAATATTCGAAAGTCCCACCCCAATCTTCCAGAGACATCTCTTAAGGCATAATAAGTTATCCTGTCTTGTCCTCTGTAACTGTAAGAGGAGTAGCTGTACCTTCTAGAGTTCTACTGGAATGGGAAACTCAGTGTCCAAAAATTGACCATGACCCAAAGGAATTATTATGCTGTTGAATATGTGGAAATGTGGATCTTTTTCTAAAAAGAGTGGTCAAGAAAACTTATTACAAAGCTTCTTTTCCCCTTTTATAGATATGAAGCTAGCCCTAAAATATAACAGGAAGAGATTTGATGCATATCTTTGTCATAAACCCTATTTATGGGGGTCCTGTCTTCCTCACCTCCCCACATGCATCTCAGCCTTCATCACAAACTCCTTATTCCCCCATAATAACAACGTACATGCTCACACCTCCAAGCCATTGAATAGACCATCTCCTTGACCTTCTTTTCTCCTCTGCCTCACAAATCCTCCTCCCTGTTAAGGCTCACAAGCAGAATTAGACCCTCTAACTTCTGTGCTCACACAGAACTGTACACGCTTCCATTTCTGCACTTGAACCTCTGTGTTAGAATTGGTGGCTTGTGGGTCTGTATTTCCCTCAGCGAAGAACCAAAGGGACAAATTATCTTTGTATTCCTAATTTCAATGCCAGTGCCTATCCCTTTCCCTTCCACAACATAGCTAGTGCTAAATCACTCCCTGACAGAAGGAAATCGGCCATAATTAGAGGAACCCATCTTTCTGTCATGCTATGGGCCCAAACTTTGACACTCCTGAAGAAGACTGTAATTTTCATCTGACAAAACCACTGGGATTTGTCTGCAACACTTCTTAATCATTGCCAAATCATTCCGTCATACTCAGCCGCTCCAGTCCCCAGCCCTCCTCCTCACCTAGTGGGACTGCACTGAATTTGCCACTTGTGGCTCCAGTGTAAATATTCACATCTCCACACGACTGATGTTGGGGAAAGGGAGTCTAAACCACACACGGGGATGCGAATCTGTCACTGTGACTCTTCCCTCACCTGGCAAAATCAGATGTTCCATTTGTTCTTTTTTTTTTTTTTTAAGATTTTATTTATTTATTTGTCAGAGAGGTGGAGGGGAACACAAGCAGGGGGAGCAGCAGGCAGAGGGAGAAGCAGGCTCCCCAATGAGCAAGGAGCCCAATACGGGACTTAATCCCGGCACCTGGGATCATGACCTGAGCTGAAGGCAGACGCTTAACCCACTGAGTCACCTGGCAATCCTCCATTTTGTCTTTTTGATAAACAAATAGTGAAGTTAAGTTCAGGTACTGCCTCAAGATATAATTACACATGTTCCAGCTCATTCTAGACCATACACTGCTTGGGAAGAGCAGCTTTTCTCTTCTATCATCTCACAGAGGGTCCCATGCCCTGGAGTGCAGCAGAGTGGCTGAGAGCGTGGGCTTTGGCACAGGACAGACATGGGCTCAAATCTCAGTTTTGCCATGAACTGCCAGTTATGGGACTTCGAGAAAGTTACCTAACCTCCTGAGCTTCACCAAAACATAGATAGAACAATAATAAAAATACCTGGATCCTTGGGTCATTATGAAGAATCAATGAAATCAAATGTTTGCTCATTACTCGGTACAGTACCTGACATAGCCTGGGTGGACGACAGTGATAGGTACTAGTCTGCGTGTCCTCTAAATATTCCCTGCTTGGGTCTATCCTCCTCCCATGGGTCTCCGTGGAGATGTCATACTCCCTCTTAGTAACCTAACAACCCTTACAGTTTAGTGTTCTGACTTTGGGTACTATTTCCTTGACAACCAGGGGCAGAGGTAGAGAGGGGACAGTGAAAGTTGCTGTGTTCAAGACAAGGCATGATCCAGTAAGTCACTCACTCACAGATGACGTCTATGGCATGATTCATATGTCTTTTCCTGTGCCAGTGTTGAGCACTGAACAATAGGGCTGTGAATAAGGACAAAACCACTGGGAGGGAGGAGAAAACCACTACGGGGCTGGCAGGGGTGTGTATGTGGAAGGGAATCCTAGACTGTGTGCTCTTTTCTTGAATCAAATATTGGATATTAGTGTCCTTCACTTGGAAACTTAAGGGGGAAAACAAGGGGCCAGCATAAGCTTTCATTTAAGAGACTATGCATCAACATTTAAACTCTGATATGAGCATGTACTTCTTATCTTTCAAAAACATACTAATTTTTTGGGCAGAAGAAATGAACAGACATTTCTCCAAATGGCCAACAGACACATGAAAAAATGTTCATCATCACTAGCCATCAGGGAGATTCAACTCAAAACCACATTGAGATTCCACCTTACACTAGTTAGAATGGCCAAAATCAACAAGACAGTAAACAGCAAGTGTTGGAGAGGATGGGGAGAAAGGGGAACCCTCTTACATTGTTGGTGGGAATGCAAGTTGGTGTCACTTTGGAAAACGGTGTGGAGATCCCTTAAGAAATTAAAAATAGAGCTACCCTATGACCCTGCAATTGCACTACTGGGTATTTACCCCAAAGATACAGATGTGGTGATCAGAAGGACTATCTGTACCCTAATGTTCATAGCAGCAATGGCCACAGTCACCAAACTGGAAAGAGCCAAGATGCCCTTCAACAGACGAATGGATAAAGAAGACATGGTCCATATATACAATGGAGTATTATGTGTCCATCAGAAAGGATGAATAGCCAACTTTTGTATCAACATGGACAGGACTGGAAGAGATTATGCTGAGTGAAATAAGTCAAGCACAGAGAGTCAATTATCATATGGTTTCACTTACTTGTGGAGCATAAGGAATAATACAGAGGGCACTGGGAGATGGAGAGGAGAAGTGAGTTGGGGGAAATTGGAGGGGGAGACAAACCACGAGAGACTGGACTCTGAGAGACAAACTGAGGGTTTTGGAGGGGAAGGGGTGGGGAGTTGCGTGAGACTGGTGGTGGGTATTAAGGAGGGTACGTATTGCATGGAGCACTGGGTGTGGTGCATAAACAATGAATTTTGGATCACTGAAAAAAAAATAAAAAATAAGCCACAAAAAACAAAAATGTACTCATTTTTCCCTAAGTCAGAATTGTAAACTGTCACCAGGTAGTTGAAGGAATCAGAGCTTTCACCCTGGTGGGACAGAGCTCAGGAATGCTCAGAAAATGTCACTAAACACACACGTCCCTCCACTCCACCCTAACAACAACAGCTCTGGAAAGAGTACTTGAGCTGGGTTCCCGCCCATCCCATGCCCCCGGAGGGAAAGACCGAGTCTCAGTGGAGGGCGTCCGTGTCATCCCTTCACCTCAGATGCCTTAATCTGCCTTGTAAGAAGATGAAGAGAAAGTGCAGGCACACAGTGGCGGCTGGTGATTTTCTTTGTTGTCAGGAGCCTGCAAGCCTTCTTTCATCTTATTAAAATTATACCCTTTCTGCTAAGATAGAAAAGAAAACCAGGAATTGGTAATTGTATCCCAGTCAAGCCCTTCTAGGACGAGGGTCTAGAAGGGGGAAGTGGCTGACCCGTCCTTCTCTGTTCCCACGCTGTCTGAGCCGTGCTTCTATTTCCTACACCACCTGACACCCCGACACTCCGAGGGGGTTGCTCAAGCGCTGAGAGGTGGGAACCATCCTGAAGGATTAAAATACCACCATCAAACACCATGTGGTGGCCACTGTGTTAAAAACTTTACATACGTTATTTCACTTAACTCTCCTCACACCCCCAAAGGGGTAGGTGTTGTTATTACTTTGGTGTTTTTACAACTCCAGTTTCTAGATGCTCCTTGGGGAGGCAAAGCCAGCAGACCACAGTTCAACAGCTAGCGAGTTTCAGAGTGGGGATTTGACCCCAGGCAGCTTGCCCACAGGCAAGAACTGTATCCTACTTACCCTTAAATGCCCGCTGCAATGCCTTGCACGGGGTCAACTCAGTTGTTGTTGTGTTGATTTAAACTCTCTATAAGCAGAAACTATACACTTAGATGGAGATACTCACCCAAGGCCATCTACAGCTTCTACTAATGAATTCAGGAGGGGCACCTGGGTGACTCAGTGGGTTAAGCATCTGCCTTCAGCTCAGGTCATGATCTCAGGGTCCTGGGATCAAGTCCCGCATCGGGCTCTCTGTCTGCCCTGCGGCAAGTTTGATTCTCCCTCTCCCTCCCTCTGTGATCTGTCTTGCTCTCGCTCTCTCTCAAATGAATAAATAAAATCTTTAAAAAAAAAAAAAGAATTCAGGAGCTAAGTTTGCCAAATTATAAGACTCCTTGAGCTATTATAGTTTTCACAGGAAGTCACAGGGTTCAACTACATTGTAACAGGAATATATTTTGTTCCCTGCTTAGGAGGCCCCTGTCCAAAGCATAGGCTTGCCACAACTTACCACTATGTGTTGAATTTTCATCTCAGTATATGACTGGGACTCTATTTGTCCTTAGTCTTATCTGGTCTATATAAGTAATACCAGAGTCCCTAGATTTCCTTGAGAGCTTGCAACTCTCTTCGAAGACCAATTTCCATTGTCGACATCATGATAATTCCACTCTTTGCACAACTGAGGAGTCGACATAGATGGGCCTTCTGGAAACCACACTTTCTAGGTGCCAACACCAGCCCCAAATGTCTTGGGACCTATGTGGACTCTCAGGCGTCACGTTAGGGCCCAAGCATCTGATCCTCAGGACACAGAGAACTTTTTAAAATTCCTTCCCACCTGTCTGGATCAGAGTCCTCCACAACACAAAAGAGCTCATTCCTCTTCTGCCACCATAGAACCAGACAGCCTATTAGGTAGAGTTGGGCAACAGAAGGATCCTGAGACATAAAAAGGTTTAGTTGGCCTCCCTAGGATTAAGGAAGACCTGACTTTAGAAACAAATCTCTTCCACTCTGTCCTGAGAAGTTACTACCTTCCCTCTTCCACACTACTGGCCAGCCCATCACTGTCCCCCAGTCCAGAAGAGGGGGCCTTTTCTTACCATGGCAGTGGAAAATAATACACAAGTAAGGCCTCCACGGCTCACTCCATGACTTGTGTTTTTGTTGTGCTATCCCACCATGGGTCCATTTGGGTCATTCTTTTTCCCCTTTCGTACAAAAGCTTCAGAATTTTTTGCCTATGGGTTGGGATGGCAGAAGTGAAGCCAAGAAGAGAAAAGTAAAGTAGCAGGGAAGAAAGGAAGTTAGTCCTGAGCAAAACAAGACTGTCAGTGAGGAGGTACTTAATGCCACCGAACTGTACACATAAGAATGATTAAGGTGGTAAATGTTCTCTTATGTGTATTTCACCAAACACACAAAGGATTGTACAAACAAAACGTGTAGTGGGGCAAGGGATAGTTGTCAGAAATTGTTTCAAACGTGTGTGACAAAGCTTGTCATGTGTAAATCAAGTTGCGAATCTATTTAATCTGCTCAAATACATTGACATTAAGTGAAATTGACTTGTCATAAGCCAGAGGTTTCTTGCCTTTTCTTCTTTTTTTGTTGGTGTCAAAACAACACCCCATGAGCATAGACTTTAAGTCTGTTACCTACCTCAGACATCATCACTTTTAGGATGAGGTCCCTAGAGGCATGATTTCACCAGACCCAGCTTTTGGAAGACAGGTTTTTTATCTCTGTTCATTGTGCACATGGTCTCAGATTATACCCAGGCTTATAGCATTGTTGAAAAACCACACACTGCTATCTCTTTAATTTCAGCTGGAAACATGGCACCCACAACATACTCTTAATGTCTCTCCTTACTGTCTGTTTTGTAGATATCAACTGGCACTCCCAGGAAAGGAATTGTGCCCACAACAGGGCACGCATACACTTTCTGTGTTGAGCAGAATTCCTTGGTTAGATCACCAGGTACCAACGGCAATTTCCATACTTCTTTAAACACAAGCATCAGTCAGGGTACAGACCGCAAGCACATTGAAAAAGGCATACATTAAGAGGAAAGAACTGCTCAAGGAATCACAAATATTTATTCTAAAGCAGGTCTTGGTTTAGCTTTCTTCTGACTCAGGCTGTCTCTTGACATCAGCCATTTATTCAACATCCCAAGCCCATTCAAACGGTAACCAGCTCCTTCTAATTCCAGTGGGCAGTCCTCTCTTACATTTTTTTAAAAGATTTTAGTTTAGTTTAGTTTTAGTTTTTATTTAAATTCCAGTTAGTTAATATACAGCATAATGTCTGTTTCAGTGACATTGCCTATGGGCTGGGGTGGCAGAAGTGAAGCCAAGAAGAGAAAAGTAAAGTAGCAGGGAAGAAAGGATGTTAGTCCTGAGCAAAACAAGACTGTCAGTGAGAAGGTACTTAATGTCACCAAACTGTACACATAAGAATGATTAAGGTGGTAAATGTTCTGTTATGTGTATTTCACTAAACACACAAAGGATTGTACAAACAAAACATGTAGCGGGGGAAGGGGTAGTCACACAGTGACTCAACACTTTCATACATCACCTGACGCTCATGCACCTTCCTTAACACCCATCACCCAGTTACCCCATCCCCCACCCATCTTCCCCCCAGTCGCCCTGTTTGTTCCTATAGTTGAGTCTCTTATGGTTTGCCTCCTTCTCTCTTTCGGTCTTATTGTATTTTTCCTCCCCTTCCTCTATGTTCATCTGTTTTGTTTCTTAAATTCCACGTGAGTGAAATCACATGACATTTGTCTTTTTCTGACTGACTTACTTCACTTAACATGTCTCTCTCTAGCTCTATCCACATCATTGCAAATGGCAAGATTTCATTCTTTTTTATGGCTGACTAATATTCCATCATGTGTGTATCTAGGTATGTATATACCACATCTTCTCTATCCAGTCATCAGATGATGGACATTAGGGCTCTTTCCATTGGCTATTGTTGATAGTGCTGCTGTAAACATCGGAATGCATGTGTCCCTTCGAATCTGTATTTTTGTTTCCTTTGGGTAAATACCTAGTAGCACAATTGTTGGGTCAGGGGATGGTTCTATTTTTAACTTTTTTGGGAACCGCCATCCTGTTTTCCGGAGGGGCTGCACCAGTTTGTATTCCCAGCAACTCTGAAACAGAGTTCCCTTCTCCACATCCTCACCAATACCTGTTGTTGCTTGTGTTGTTAATTTCAGCCCTCTAACCAGAGTGAGGTCGTATCTCATTGTGGTTTTGATTTGTATTTTCCTGACGATGAGTGACATCGAGCATCTTTTCATGTGTCTGTTGACCATCTGTATGTCTTCTTCTATTCATGTCTTTTGCCCATTTTTAAACTAGATTATTTGGGGTTTGGGTATTGAGTTTTATAAGTTTTTAAATATTTTGTATACTAACCATTTATCGGATATGTCATTTGGAAATATCTTCTCCCATTCCATAAGTTGCCTTTGAGTTTTGTTGGTTGTTTCCTTTGCTGAGCAGAAGTTTTTATTTTGATGAAGTCCCAATAGTTCATTTTTGTTTTTGTTTCCCTTGCCTCAGGCAACATATCTAGTAAGAAGAAGCTATGACTGATGTCAAAGAGGTTACTGCCCGTGTTCTTCTCTAGGATTTTAATGATTTACTGTCTCACGTTTAGGTCTTTCATCCATTTTGAATTTATTTTTGTGTGTGGTGTAACAAAGTGGTCCAGTTTCATTCTTCTGCCTATGTTGCTCTCCAGTTTTCCCAACACCATTTGTTGAAGGGACTGTCTTTTTCCCAATGGATCGTCCTTCTTGCTTTGTGGAAGGTTAATTGACCATATAGCTATGGACTCATTTCTGGGTTTTCTATTCTGTCCCATTGATCACTACAGCTTTGTAATATAACCTGAAGTCCAGAACTGTTCTGTCTCCAGCTTTTGCATTTCTTTTTCAAGGATGCTTTGGCTATTCAAGGTCTTTTGTGGTTCTGTACAAATTTTAGGATTGTTTGTTCTAGCTCTAAGAAAAATGCCAGTGGTATTTTGATAGGGATTGCATTAAATATGCAGATTGCTTTGGGTAGTATGAACATTTTGATAGTGTTTGTTCTTCCAATCCATGAGCATGGAATGTTTTTCCATTTATTTGTGTCATCTTCAACTTCTTTCACAGTGTTTTATACTTTTCAGAGTATGGATCTTTTACCACTTTGGTCAAGTTTATTCCCAATTATCTATCTTGTGGTTTTGGGTATGATTGTAAATGGGATCGATTCCTTGATTTCTCTTTCTGCTGCTTCATTATTGGTGTATAGAAATGCAACAGATTTCTGTATGTTGATTCTGTATTCTGCAACTTTCACTGAAATTATTTAACAATGCTACCAATATTTTGGTGGAATCTTCCAGGTATTATGTCATCTGCAAATAGTGAAAGTTTTCTTTCTTCCTTGCTGATTTGGATACCTCTTTTTTCCTTTTGTTGTCTGATTGCTACAACCAGGACGTCTAATACTATGTTAAGTAACAGTAGTGAGAGCGGTCATCCTTGTCTTGTTCCTCACTGTAGAGGAAAAGCTCTCAGTTTTTCCCCCTTGAGGATGATATTAACTGTGGGCTTGTCACATAAGGCCTTTATGATGTTGAGGTATGTTCCCTCTAGTTCTACTTTGTTGAGAATTTTTATCATGAATGGATGTTGTGTTTTGTCAAATGCTTTTTCCACATCTATTGAAAGGATCATATGGTTCTTATTCTTTCTGTTATTAGTGTGTTGTATCATGTTGATTGGTTGCGAATATTGAACCACTCTTACAGCCCAGGAAGAAATCTGATTTGTTCATGGTGAGTGATTCTTTTAATGTACTGTTGGATTCAGTTTGCTAGTTATGTTATTAAGAATTTTTGTATCCATGTTCATCAGGGATATTGGCCCATAGTTCCCTTTTTTGTTGGAGTCTTTATCTGGTTTTGGTATCAAGGTAGTGTTGGCCTCATAGAATGAATTTGGAAGTTTTCCTTTCATTTCTATTTTTTGGAATAGTTTGAAAAGAATAGGTATTAACTCTTCTTGAGATGTTTGGTAGAATTCACATGTGAAGCCCTCTGGCTCTGGACTTTTGTTTTTTGGGAGATTTTTGTTTACTCATTAATTTCTTTGCTGGCTATCTGTTCAAGTTTTCCATTTTTTCCTATTTGTTTTGGTAGCTTATATATTTGTATTTATCCATTTCTTCTAGATTGTCCAATTTGTTGGCATATAGTTTTTCATAATATTCCCTTATAATCTGTGGTGCTGGTTGTTATTTTACCTCTCTCATTTATTTGGGTCCTTTCTTGTTTCTTTTGGATTAGTCTGGCAAGGAGTTTATCCATTTTATTAATTGTTTTCGAAGAACTGGCTCCTGGTTTCATTGATCTATTTTTTTTTTTTTTACTTTCTATATCATTTATTTCTGCTCCAAACTTTATTATTTCCCTTTTGCAGGCTTTAGGTTTCATGTTTTTCTTTTTCAAACCCCTTTAGGTGTAATGTTAGGTTGTTTATTTGAGATTTTTCTTGCTTCTTGAAGTAGGCCTGTATTGCTATATCCTTCTGTCTTAAGACCACTTTAGCTGCATCCTAAAGCTTTCAGACCATTGTTTTCATTTTCATTTGTTTGCATGTATTTTTTTTTTAATCTCTTCTCTGATTTCCTAGTTGACCCATTCATTGTTTAGTAGGATGTTGTTTAATCTCCATGTATTTGTGATCTTTCCAAATTTTTTCGTGTGGTTAACTTCAAGCTGCATAGTGCTGTGGTCAGCAAATATGCATGGTATGATCTCAATTCTTTTGTACTTGTTGGGGCCTGATTTGCGACCTAGTTGTGATGTATTCTGGAAAATGTCCCATGTGCACTTGAAAAGAATGTGCATTCTGCTATTTTAGGAGAATGTTCCTTTTTTTTTTTTTTAAGATTTTTATTTACTTATTTGAGAGACAAAAAGAGAGCACAAGCAGGGGAAGCAGCAGAAGGAGAGGGAGAAGAAGGTTGTGGGAGGACCCTGGGATCATGATCTGAGCTAAAGGCAGAAGCTTAACTGACTGAGCCACCAAGGTGGCCCAGGAGAATATTCTGAATATATCTGTGAAGCCAGTCTGGTCCAGTGTGTCATTCAAAACCATTGTTTTGTTGTTGATTTTCTGCTTAGATGATCTGTCCATTGATGTAAATGTGGTATTAAATTCTCCTACTCTTACTGTATTATTATCAATGATTTCCTTTATGTTTATTATTGTTTTATTTGTGTTCTCCTATGTTGGGGGCATGAATATTTACAATTGTTAGATCTTCTTGTTGGATTATCCCCTTTATTGTGATATAGTGCCCTGCTTCATCTCCTGTTACAGTCTTTGGCATAAAGTCTAGTTTGTCCAATATAAGTATTGCTATTCCAGCTTTCTTTTGTCATTAATTTCCATGATAAATGATGCTCCATTCCCTCATTTTCAATCTGCAGGTGTCTTTAGGTCTAAAATGAGTCTCTTGCAGGCAAGGTATAGATGGGCCTTTTTAAAAATATATATACGTTCTCACACATCTGTCTTTTGAGTGAAGTGTTTAGCCCTTTTACCTTCAGAGTAATTATTGATAGGTATGTATTTAGTGCCATTTTATTACTTGTTTTGTCATTGTTTCTGGAGATTTTCTCTGTTCCTTTCTAGTCTTTGTCACTTTTGGTCTTTCCTTTCCACTCAGCGTCCCCTTTATTATTTCTTGCTGGGCTGGCTTAGTGGTCACGAACTCCTTCAGTTTTTGTTTGTCTGGGAAACTCTGTATCTCTCTTTCTGCTTCTCCTCTCTACTTCTAGTCTGAGTGATAGCATTGCTGGATAGAGTATTCTTGGCTACAGATTATTCCTGTTCAGCCAGTTGAATATATCATGTCACTCTCTTCTGGCTTGCCAAGTTTCTGTGGAGAGATCTGCTGCTAAACTTAAGGGTCTTTCCTTTTCAGTTAGGGACTCCTTTTGCCTTGCTGCTTTTTTTTTTTTTTATTGCTTTTTTTTTTAATTTTTTTTTATTGCTTTTTTTTATTGCTTTTTTTATTGATTTTTTTTTCTTTATTGCTATATTTCAAAAATTAAGTTACAATATGTTTTGGTGTTGGCCTGCTTTTGCTGATTTTGATGAGAGCTCTCTGTGCCTCCTAGATCTGGGTGTCTGTTTTTTTTCCCCAGATTAGGGAAGTTTTCCCTTATAATTTCCTCAAATAAATGTTCTGCCCCCTTTTCTCTCTCTTCTTCTAGGACTCCTATAATACAAATGTTATTATGTTTGATAAAGTCAGTGAGCTCCCTAAGTCTATTCTCATGTTGTGTAATTCTTTTTTCTCTTTTGTTCAGTTTCATTATTTTCCATTATTTTATCTTCTATATCACTTGTTTGTTCCTCTGCTTTTTCCATTCTTGTGTTCATTGCATCAAGCATGTTTTGAATCTCAGTTACTATATTTTTCATTTCTGATTGTTTTTTAAATCCTTTATCTCTGCAGTAAGGGCTTCCTTGAAGTCTTCCATTCTTTTCTCAAGCCCAGTGAGTATCCTTATGATCGTTGCTTTAAATTCTCCATCAGGCGCGTTACTTGTATCTGTTTCACTTAGATCTCTGTCTGTGACCTTATTTTGTTCTTTCATTTCTGCTGAATTCCTCCAACTCAGCATTAGGTCTAAGTCTCTGCCTTCTTCTCTGTGTTAGAAAAGTCCATTATGTTTCCTGCTCCTGAAAGTCATGGCTTTATGAAAGAGGTCATGTGTCCAGAGCCTGGCCCTTTAGGCAGTATCTCTGGTGTGTAGCATGCACTCTGCTACTGTGTTTTGACTGTTCTGTCCTTCAGGCCAGTCATCTGCAGAGGCTCTCCTTGCCGGCAGTGGGCAGTGTTTGGTCCTGGCGAGAAGGTGGCAAGTTTTAATTAGAGGTGCTCTGGTCTGCTCGTTAAATGAGACCTGATACTACTACTAGAACTGAGAACTTTCTGGTCAGGAGACCAGAAAGGGGTTTCTGCTGGTCTTCTGGGAAAGAGGCCTGACCTGCTGGGACTGAGGCAAACTTGACTGAGAAGGGCTGTCCCACCAGAGCACAGGGCTGTGGTACTTGGTGTGAGCAGTTTAGGCAGCCAATGTCAGCACTGTGCTGCTTCCCACAGGTGGCTCTATGTTTACACTGAGGGGCAGGGGAGGGAAATTACATCTGCTGGCTCCTTTGTCCCTGGAGAGGTGTCTCTGTAAACACTACCTCTCAGGGACATGCTTCAAGAAGTGAGAATAATCTCCCCACTGTGTGCCCCAAGCATTCTTCGGGTCACTGTCTCTGCAACATCTATCCCAGGGTTGCTTGCCTGCCTAAATTCTCTCCAGGATTAGGGCAGTGGCCCAGGTCTCTATCCCAGCCAAGTCCTCTGACCTTTAAACCTCCGATCTTTAAGCCCTGCTGGTTACAAGAACTTATGAAAATCAGTCTCTCTCATTTTCCTAGCCAAGGCTTTGGGGAAGTGTTCTTCTCGTACATATCCCTGTCCACTCCTCTCTCTTGCCTTTCTCCATTACCAGGGCTCCTTCCCCTCCACAGCACCCATGATCCATTTCTTCCCCAAACCACATCTCTGCACTTTCTACCTTCTTCGATGTGTCCTCTTGTCTCGCTTTAGTTGTCAAGTGTGTTCCATCAGTCTTCAGGTTGATTTCTGGTGTGTTTATAATGATCTGATAGTTATCTAGTTGTGTTTGTGGGACTAGATGAGCCTAGGGTCCTCCAACGATGCTGTCATCTTAGTTCCCCCTCCTCCCACAGTGTAGTAAGATTTCATTTTTAAGTAATCTCTACACACAGCATGGAGCTTAAACTTAAAACCCTGATACTGAGAGTCACATGCTCTACTGACTGAGCCAGCCGGGCAACACCTCCCTTCTTATATTTAAAAGAGAAAAATCCAGATAGGAAAACTAAATAAATGTTAAGGACTTAAGATTAGACAACTCACTATATGAATCTATGATGGACCTAGAGGAGATTTATAAAGTGTTCCTGATGACTGCATACTGTGGGGAGCTGCCTCTCAGTAACCGTGTGGCAGTCAGGGAGGCACTGGCTTGGGAAAGCCTCCGTTGTCCTCATCCATGAATTCATCCATATGTAATGTCCCAGTATAACCGTATCTTCCAAAGCTCTAATAGAATTGTATGAGTGAAAGGGCTTTGTAATCCATAAGTCACTGTACAGAAGCCAGTTATTACTAAAATTTTAAATTACTACTTCAGATTCTACAATATATCTATTTATTATCCAAGATGGGGAAGCTATATTTCCCTCCCTTGAAGCTTCAGGCCCTAAATGGGGTGAGGAAGGGGAATTAGTGATAATCAAATTTGTATCTGTGATCAACACAAATGGCCCATCAATTACATGTTGTTCATGAGTGAGCCTGAGTGGAGGAAGCAAGGACCTGCCCATGAGCCAGGAATACAGAAGAGCACTTTTTGAACTGGTAGGACATTAACGATGATATTCAAAGAGGATGTAATACGATGGAGAGTGCAGGGACTTGGGACAGGTGAGCCTAGGTTCAAACCTTAGGTCCGCAATTTATGAGCAGTGGGAATGTGGGTAAGTTACCAACTTACTATTTCTTTGTCTATAAAATGAGAAAACAATACCTTCACTTTGGCAGTGATAGTGGGGATAGAAATGATGCATATAAAGCATTTATTCAGACTCCTAGGGCCACTGAAACAAATTACCACAAACTGGGTGACTGAAAACAACAAGAATTTGGGGCGCCTAGGTGACTCAGTCATTAAGTGTCTGCCTTCAGCTCAGGTCATGATCCCAGGGTCCTGGGATCAAGCCCCACATCAGGCTCCCTGCTCTGCAGGAAGCCTGCTTCTCCCTCTCCCAACTCCCTGTGCTTGTGTTCCCTCTCTCGCGGTCTCTCTCTTTCTGTCAAATAAATGAAATATTTTTTAAAAAACCATCAAGAATTTATCCTTTCAGAGTTCAGAGGCCAGAAAATTAAAATCAAGGTGTTGGAGGGCCACTCTCCTTCCAAAGACCCTAGGAGAGAATCCCCTCCTTGCTTCTTACAGCTTCCAGGGGTTCCAGGCCATTCTCACCTTGTGCGCAGAAAATTCCAGTCTCTGCTACTATCTTCACATGGTCTCACCCTCTTTTCCTATGTCTCTCTTTTAGAGTCCACCTGGATAATCTAGGATAATCTCATCTCAAAAATCCTTGACTTAATGGCATAGACACTTTTCCCAAATAAGGTCATATTCACAGCTTCCAGGGATGAGAACATGGACTACCTTTAGGAGGGAGGGGGCAGACACCATTTAATCCACCACAGCATCTAATATATACCCAGCATAGAGCAACCACTCAATATATAAGCCTCTGCTCAATAATTAGCTGCTAGAATAATAGTTATTATTACTATTCTGAGCGTGGAAGAACAGGGCTTTCATCACCCTCACCTGTCCTTCCTTCTTTCCTAGTCTCACTCCTGGTGGGAAGAGACACTAACCTGAATAACACATCAAAGCAGTGTTATGGGAGTGACCATATTTACCAGGAGGGGTGTGTGTGTGTCTTATAGGTGTTCTGCCATGACAAATCTAAAAGACCAAGTCTACCTCTAAAGAAGACTGTTTATAAGCCACCATCATCATCTTCTCAGGAAAAGTCATCTCCAGAGCCTTGACCTCCCACTAAAGAGGGAGCCAAGATGGTGATGGGGGGTGGAAGGACTAAAAACAAAGAGGGAGAAGACCAAGGAGGGAGAAATCCCCAAATGCCTGATTCAAGCTGACTGTGCAGGAAAAGGAACAAATATTTGCTGGCATTATTTGGACTTCTTATGCATTTCTTATGAGATGCTGGTAAGTATTTTAATAAAGATGTACTACAGTTGCACACCTGAGCCCCCAATCCAGTCCAATTCCTACACTTAAAAGCTTTCCAGTCTCCTCTTCCCCTTCCTACATCTTAGATTTTTCAGGGTACATGGTATATTCAAGCTTCCCTCCCCAAGTTCACTTGTTCAAATGCACCTGGAAGGTCCTCCATCTGATTCCTGTTTTGGAGACTTTAGTTGGAGACCAAAGAAAAACAAGAGGGCTTGGTGGGAGTGGAGACGAGGTCAAATGGCCTCTGAATTCTGTGGGGTTTGTTGATTTCTTGGGCTTCACATTACTCTCCATATCCTTCCCTCAGTCCCTCTATACTTTCACCATCCTTTGTTCAACCCTGTTCCCATGCTTTAGATCCAATCCTCACATCAGAGAACCCAGCCAAAACCCAGTCTCATTCCCAGACTCTAGGTCAGCCTCAGTCTTGTTCAATAGGAAAGTCTGGAAGGCAGAGTGGAGCAGCATCTCAGCATTCGTTCCTGGTTGTAATCCATGGACTATTTGTAACTTGTGGTCTTTGCTGGTTGTTCCCCATTTGTTTACGCCAAATCTGCTCTCTGTCACCCTGCTCTTACCTCAAATCTGCTCTCTGTCACCCTGACTCCTGTGGAATGCCTCACATAGGCTCCATTGCCAAATGACTTTCAGCTGGGTTTGACTGATGGGAGGCACTGGCAGGAGGTGGAAAGTGGTAGTAAAAAGAGGTCAGGGACTTATCTTCTCCCTTGGCACACCTTCTGGCATCCCTCATGACTATGGTTCCTGCCAGACTGTTGTTCTTCTACAGGTCAGTTACCACTGGGCCCAGATATACTATTTTCCTCCCTTAGCCCTTCAGCCATAAGGGTGGTAACAGCCTTCTACTGTTGGTTATCTGTGGGTACTTCGTGATCTTATCTGCTTCCTTGACATTGACCATGGAGTCTCTTCATTTGAACATTCTCCTAGTAGGATCCTTACCAGTGTGTGGTAAAGTCATCTTCTCCCTTCTCCTTAGGTGTTCATCTTCATTCCCCACCTCGTATTTTGGTTGTCTCTGGGGAAAGGCGTAGTGGATATTGGACTCTGCCACTGAGATCTCTCTTTTAGGACTGTGGTACTCACTCTCCTGTGGGGTGGGGTGGGGGGCTGTTGGTGATGTTCATAGCTGACAGTGCTCATGGCTTTTGTGCTTCTTCAGGAATTTTCCTCAGCAGAAGAGAGCCACCTTGCCCAGGGTCAAACCCTTCATCAAACATGGTCCACCTCCAGTGAGCCAATGACTGATCAGTGAGGAAAGGGGTGAGGTTTATAAAGTGAAATCTCCTTGCCAGGGTTGTACAACACTGAAGGGCCTTTCCAGCTCCAGCGCTCCATGCGAGATTGGCTAAAGATTTCAATGACACTGCATTGCTATTCAACTCCTCTGCCCTTCATTCCACCTGCTCTCCCTCATCAGTGCTGTTCCTGACAGCACTCCCCAGTGAACTTCTTGGGCACATTATCTCCATCACAGTGTCTGTTTCCTAAGAACATTGTCCTGAGACAATGAGTTCCTGACTAAAGACCAACAAGTAGTGGCTCCATGCTGCTAGCCTTTGACAACAGTGCCTGCCAGGCTAGACCAAATTTCCTTCTATCAAGTCCTAACCACAGTTTGCCACTCACCTGTCTGGATCTCCCACTTGCTCCCCACTCCTCAGAAATTTGATTAGTTGGTCCTCTCTCCCTCTGTGACTAGAGTCCAGTGTCTTTCGTTTGAACCATCTCATCACCAACTGACCTCTAGTGCTGATGTTCTTTCTCATAAAATAATTAAGATGGTTCTCAGTTCACACTATGTGCTGGCACATGGGAAAAAAGGTTTAGATCTAGATTCAGAGATAAATCTAAAGATAGATCTAAATATAGATTAATAAAATATTTTAAAATTAATAATAATTGGATTTTATGCATGTCTTTACTTGCATTTGTTTATTTCTTATATCAGAGTAAAATTAAGTTGACTAACTTTGATATAGCATGCATAGAATGCTCCCATTACAATAAAAGTAGTTCTATATCATCTGCAAAAATACAGAGAAAGACATACACTTGATTTTATTTATGACTGGTGAGATTTGAGGTACTTTTTGAATTTTCTTCTTCTGCACTGTTGAAATTCCTGAAAATGAAAATTATTCTTCCAAAAATACTGAAGTGATTTTTCTAGTAAAAAAACAAAACAGAACAAACAGAAAAACGCAAATCCTCAATTCACTAATTTGACCAGAATAATCAGGATCTGTGTACCAGCTCCCACCCACCAGATTCACAGAGGAATCAGAATTACAGTACGTTAATTAACATACCCAATCCTAGATTTAAGATACATCATTCAAAGAAGGTACCAACTTTTGGGGGACTATATTTACTCAGGATTTGAAACTACATATTAGAGGGTTGCTTAATAGAAGAGCATAGAATTAGAGAAAAGACAGTGGGTCTTTTTTTTTAGGGAATTTCTTTGAAATTGTCATTGGCTAATGATTTGTCCTTCGCTGAAGCAATTAGTCTTTGTAAAGAACTGTTTTCTCACCCTAAAATCAAGACTCCATCTTCCCATCTTAAATATTTACTAGAAGGTACAGTTTCCCAAGACTATGATTAATATCACTTTCACTGGAGGACTTTCCAAATCACAAATGCAAAAAGGTCATTTCTGGCAAGATCATCTTCGACTCAAACATAAATTTAACATCCATGGTAGCTACGATATCAGAAGTTGGCATCTCATACTTATCTCTGCAACCTTGGGTTTATCTCATTAAGGGGGTGGTTGAAACTTCTCTGTACTGAATACATCCTGTTCATGAGGAACAAAAAGAGTACGTGCAATACAAGGAAGTAGAGCCTGGGGGAGCTTTTAACTTTTTGAAAATTTAATGAAAAGCATAAGTTAAATTAAATTTAATCCAAGGCTTAAAAAGTGATTAATTATTGTCAGTAGATCTCATATCTTTCTTTATTAGAAAGAAATAAACATTCCACTCGTTTCTTTCATTGACTTGGGTTGAACTTTTTCGTGGGGGAGAAGGAGGCAGAGATTTTCACTCCACTAGTATAAATGCTACAGGATGTTTTAGTGTCATAATTTAGAAACTCAACTGAAGACCGGGAGATATTCCTCTCGGGGCAAGGACTGTCTTCCTCTAAATTTTAAGTAACTAAATCATGACGTATCACATAAATTTAAGTTTTTAAAAAAATTATAATTCTATTAAGTTTACGTATATGAGCTTTGAATCCTAGTAGGTTAGATTTCTAGCTCTCCTGTTTTCTAGCTACAGACCCAGTGCAAAATAAAAATCCTTTATTTGCTTCATTTATAAAACAGCAAAAATGTCACTTACCTACTTTTTAGGGTTTTCCTAATGCTTACAAAGTAATATAAAATGTTGGTACATACTAGGAGCTAAATAAATGAAATCCATTTGATAATCAAAGATGTTTAGAAGGGCTCATCAAATTTTTGTTTGAGAGTAGCTCTTCTCCTGTTTCCCATTTCTCAAATTACTGACCACACTTGGAGTAGTTGATCAGCAGACAGAAGTAGTACAGGTAATATCTAAGCCATTTTCAATTGAAATTCAGAGGTAAGCACAAACATATCCACTTACGTTTACTTGGCTATCTTCCAGGAATGAATGCACTGTAATAATGCATACAAACACATACATATTCATAATGTATTTTACACATTAATATAAAGCATTCAAGGACATGGAACATGTTCGGTCTCCCACATCTGTTTTTGTCTTCTTCCTATTTCCTTCCATCCCTTAGGAATCTGGGCTCTCTTCTCTTACTTACTTTTTTTTTTTTAATCAGGAGAACCATGGGCTTTGCTAGGCAAATGTTTCTCCAAGATCTAGTTCCCATCAGTATCTTTTTCCAGAGCTACAGACTGCTTCCAACTACTTATTTGGCATCTCCGTCCTGATGGCACCCTAAATGGACTATACCAAAGTTGCATTCATCATTTTATTCCTCCCAAATAGCATCTCCTTCAGAGAATCTTATGTCTAAAATTGGAAATGAACTGGTTTTGACTCTTCCTCTCCTGATACCCTATGCTAACCGGTTAATTTGAAGTCCTTTGCCAATACATCTTAATTATCTAGTCTCTCCTTCCCATTCCCGTTTCTACCTTTCTACTGAGAAAGTCTCACCTCAAGTTTTATAACAACATCCTAAATGCTTTCCCTACCTCCAGCCCCCTTCCATTATAACCTGGCCTTCAGGTTATAACCTGCATGAACCTTCCTAAATCACAAATGCAATAATTTGCTTTCATTCTCAAAATCTGCAATTGTGAAACAGAGCAAATACAAACTCAGGCTTGGCATCTGAGGTTTCCTACCAGGTGTCACCAGGTTATCACCCTCAATTCTTTTGACCCTGAGAGTGCATAAATGAATGGCCCCAAAAAGGCAGATCTAGTTTGCCCGTGTAATTTTCTTTGACCCACAGATGGAATACATATTTTTATACATATGGAATTAGTTGCTTATTTCACTTAGTGGCTCACATTTACACATTGCCACATGGCACAAAGCTAGGCAGGGAGTGGCCTCTTAAATGGAGAAACATGCCCTGGTTCACCACAGCTTTCATCCGATTGGTGCTCTACCTCTTGATCTGGTCCTGGCTGGGTGCCTATAACCATGTGAATTGATGACACTTCCCCTATACTACCTAGTGTCCCCATCAAATGCATCATTCCCAAATGCAGAGCATTTCTTTGCTTATCTTATTTCATCTTTCTAGAAATGCTCTCTCCCTCCATCTTTCCTGTCTTTAAGGTTCATTTCAAACACTGTTACCTTCTGTGAAGCTTTCTCTGACCACCCTGCTGGATGTTACTGCCCTGATTTTGAAGCTCTGTAACACTTTGTAGTTCTTTTCTCTTATGGCCTGTATCCCACTCCTCACGATCAGTCATTGGTATCCTTGATTTCTTCCCATATCTCAGGGAAGTGTATTGATGGATGTGTATCCCCCACTCCTCAAGGCTTTCTGAAGGTAGGGTTTTTCTCTTGACCTAGACCTTTCTTCCACCTCCCTACAGAAATGGAGCAAGTCTCCATCTCTCCCCTCAGGGTTCAGCCTGTCCACACAGTGGAAATGACTTGCCCTACTTGGCAGAAAAAGCCCTGATGTGGTGGGTGAGCTTGTCAATAATGCTTGAATGTGTACATTTGTCCGATTCTGAAGTTCAGGATTAGGAGCCCCACTGTTGCCACATATCTAAGACAGGATTTTCCTTCCAGGTTTTAGCAGCAAACAAAGCTAATATTTTCATCCGCTCGAATACTTCTCTCACAACTGTTTTCAAACTCAAGCAGGGAAAAGGAGGGATTTGTATCCGGCATCCTTAATCCCAATAATGATTCACTCTGTCTTGAATCTTCTGCAGCAGATAGCAATGTCATTCACTGTACAGACAGGCACTCAAAACACATGTATCAAATTGAATCGAAGGATATAGTCAATGTATATAAAATTCATGGAATGTAATTTCTCTCATGTCATGTCCCCCCAAAACCATAACTTAAATGTCTTTTTGTAGCTGTTAATGAAAAGCAAATGCTTCTGTATATTACATAAAATATTTATTTCTTATTTACATTTCCGTTTTTATGTAAATCATTGCACATCATACCACATATCAAAAAAAGAAAAAGAAAGGAAAAAATATATAAACCTTAGACAGCAGTGAAGAAAGCATCGCATGTGATGTGATACTTATCAGCAGTCTCTCAGGTCTCGTTTCTTGCTCTTTTTGGATTTTCTAGTAGTTTCTTGACGAATGGTATCATACTCCAATATGGCCATTTTGGAAAGTCTCTGTAAGTATTGAGATGATGCTCCAGCAAGAGGATCACTGAAGCCGGAAACTGTGAAGAAAAATAAATCATCTATTAAAGTTAAGCACATAATATTTTCTAAATGATATTCTCTAAAATAGAGGGCAAACAAAATCTCTCTTCCTCAAATGACCATTAAACACAGCTAGTTCTTGATATATCACATTCGTTGAAGTAAAAATAGAAAGTATTTACTTTCTAAAGTAACGTGATATCAAGTCATCTCAAAACTATTTAACTAGGGGTGCCTGGGTGGCTCAGTCAGTTGGGCGTCTGACTATTGATTTGGTTCAGATCATGATCTCAGGGTCAAGGGATTGACCCCTGCATAGAGCTCCACTCAGCAGGGTGTGGGAGTGGGTCTCTCTCCCTCTCCCTCTCTGGTTCTCCCCCCTCTCATGATTTCTCTCAAATAAATAAATATTTTTTTAAAATGTAGCTAAAAAACTATACTGTTTGTATTTAATTATATAAAACTCAATCTGAGTCTATAATGTACTTTTTAAAACATGGGATGGCTGTGGAATTTATTCCAAAGCAAAAGATACAGTCTCCATAAATAATTAACTTGTTTTATACCTTGCATGCTCATCAAATTATTTCCTCCAAATATACCATTTCTCATAAATGCTAAGTTTAGTAAAATAGTAGAATTGTAAAGGAAAATGAATCATTCATTAACTGAACAGCATTACTCAAGTTTCTATTATGGAGTGGTAGTAATAATAAGAAGAGATATATCAAATGATCTCTTTGTGTCAAGTACTTACATTTATTCCAGCCACACAACACTATGAAGTAGGCAACTAGTACTATCTTGGATCACAGATATAAAAAGAAGATTTAATGGCGTTAAAAAACTTGCCCAAGGGCAAAGGATTTGAATTCAGATTCATCAAATTCAAACTTCCCATGCAATCACTACATATTGCCCTAAATATATAAAGACTAATAAATACTTCTATTTCAAAACATAGAAAACTTTGAAAATAATATACTGATTCAAACTGTTTTAAAATATTATTTAATTTCAAATGGTGAAGTGTCAAAAAAGCTATCTAAAATTCTCTATTGTGGTTATTTTTGGTTTGTTTTGTTATTTGAGTGTAACATAATTAGGAAGTTCAGAGAAAGAGGGATCATGGAGGGAAGAATATGATTAGGATACCTGTTCTTAGTGGTATAATGAACCTGACACTTAGAAAAACTCTCTGGCTACAAATAAACTGGATTCTAGGTATTAAGCAAATGTCAAAAAACTTCAAAAATCTTCAAAACTTCATACAAACCAATGCAATTAAGTTGGAAGTTGTTAACAATAAGATAAATTTAAAATTCTCAAATAGAAATTTAAACAACACATTCTAGATTACTCATCAGTCAAATAAGAAATCAAAATAAGCATTAAAATATTCATAACTAAATTATAAAGAAAATATTACAAAACTTGTGTAATACAGTAGAAGTTATACATAGACAGGTTTATACCTCAAATTTCTATGTTAGAAAAGAAGGTTTGAAAATTAAAATTTTAGGTATAAGATACACATTAGGAAAATAATACACCCAAAGAACATAGTAGAAGAAAAATAATATAGGAAAGAGAAGAAATCAATGAAGTAGAAAACAAATTTACATTAAGAAATATTTTTTAGAAGATGAGTTCTTCATTGAAGAGAATGATAAAGAAGAAAAGTCTCTGGTGAGATTAATCAGAATAAAACACAGAAAGCACAAATAAATAACATTAAAAGAAGAGGGACACGTAGAACGTGTGAGTCTTGATCTCAGGGTTGTGAGTACAAGCCCCATATTGGGTGACTGGGTGTAGAGATTACTTAAAAATAAAATCTTAAAAAAAAAAAAAAAAAGGGATGCCTGGGTAGCTCAATCGGTTGAGTGTCTGCCTTCGGCTCAGGTCATGGTCTCAGGGTCCTGGGACTGAGTCCCATGTCAGGTTCCCTGCTCAGTAGGGAGTCTGCTTCTCCCTTTCCCTCTGCCCCTACCCCTGCTTGTCCTTTCTCTCTCTGTTTCTCTGACAAATAAACAAAATCTTTAAAAAATAAGTGAAAAGACTGATTACATGGAATTACATGGAAATAAAAAACTTCAAAAAGAAAGAAGAGGGATAGAAGTACAGATTAAATAAAAGCTCAACTTTATGCCAATATATCTGAAAACTTAGACAAAATGCAAAAAATTTTAGAAAATATAACTTACCAAAGTTGATTGAAGAATTAGAATGCCTTAAAAATCCTAAAATTAAAATGGTTGAATCAATATTAAAGTAATAATTCTTGCTTTGTTGTCTATTTTGTTTGATGTTAGTGTACCTACACTTCTTTCTTTTAATTAATGTTTGCACGATTTGTATTTTTTCCACCTTGCACTTTAGATCTTTCTTGCTCTTAAATTTAAGGTATGCCTCTTGCAAGCAATATATATTTTTCTCAGTCTGATACTTTGTGTTTTTCATTGAAATATTTAGTCTGTTTACATATAATGTAATTGTTGTTTTGTTTAATTTTGAATCTTTAATCTTGCTAATTGTTTTCTATTTGTCCTATATGCTTTATGTTTCTTTTTCCCTCCTTTCTTGTCCTCTTTTGAAATGATCAAGTTTTTTTCTCATTTTATATTTCCCCTCTATATTAGCTTGTTACTTGTATTATTTTATTATTCTTTTACTGGTTGTCATACAGAATATCATGTGTCTCTTTGACACATTACAATCTACTTTAAATTAGTTATTCTACCATTTTTTCAGATAATGGGAGTATATTACAACATTTTAACTCCACATAGGCCCCATCTTACCTCTGTGCTACTATTGTCAAGTATTTTGTCTCTACATAGATTTTAAACTTCATAATACTACTGCTACTGCTTCTCATTCTTTAGCAGTTGTACTTCCTTTTTGTATCACTTCTTCCTTAATATTTTTTAGTGAAGCTCTGCAGACAATAAATTCTCTCAACTTCTATTTGAATGAAAATGTATTTGTTTCACCTTTAATTTTAAGGGTATTTTCACTGGGTATCCATTCAAGTTTGGCAGTTATCTCTTTTAGCCTTTTTATGCTATTCCACTGTCTTCTTGCTTCCATTGTCTACATTTAAACAGTCAGTTGTATGTCTTACCAGTGCATCTTTGAAGGTAACCTGTCTTCTCTGTTTTCTTGTTTTGTGTTTTTTTTTTTTTTTTAACTTAGTCTTTTTATTATGATGTGCCTCACTGTGGTTTTCTTTGTTTCTATTCTGCTGAGGACTCTCAGAACTTCTTGAATCCTTGGCTTTGTATTTTTCATCAAAATTGGGAACTTATCAGTCAATATATAAATACTGTTTCTGTCCTAACCTTTTCATTCTGGAATTAGAATTATGCATGTGTAAAGCGGGTTTATCTCATCACATAATAGCTTGCACACTGTCTTCTATATATATTATCTTTTTTCTTCCCCCACTTTAATTGGGTATTTTCTAATGATCTTTCATTTTACAAATCCTTTCATCTGTTGCTTTCCATCTCTCCCCCAACTTTATTGCAGTATATTTCACAAATAAAAATTGTGTATATTTATGGTTTACAACAAGATGACCTGATATACATATATACTGTGAAGTGATTACTGCAGTTAAGTTAATTAACACATCTATCACCTCACATAGTTACTTTTTCTGGGAAAGTAACTGGTTCTCATCTGGGAAGACAAGAACACTTGAGACTTGCTCTCTTAGCAGATTTCAGTATACAATTTACTATTATTAACTATAGTCACCATGCTGTACATTGGATCCCCAGAACTTATTCATCTTAGAACTATAATTTTGTACCATCATCTCCCCATTTGCCCCACTCAAAACCGTGGTAACCACCATTCTATTCTGTATGTCTGACTTTTTTTATTTTTTATTTTTATTTTTTTAAGATTCTGCATATAAGTGATTGATTCCATTAGGAACAAAGTTCCATGAAGCATTTGTCTTTCTCTGTATGGCTTATTTCACTAAGCATAATGCCCTGTGGGTTTAACCATATTGTCAGAGACAACAGATTTCTTTTTTTACTGCTATATAATACAGGTATCCCAGCTTTTCAAAAGTTCATGTTAAGCCATTTTACTTCTATGAAAGACCTACAATAGCACCTGTCTTTGCTAACTGCCAAGAAATCCAATAGAGTTTTTTCATTTTGATTTTAGAAAGGTAAAAGCTGAAAGTAGTGTTCAGTGTTTGTTTTGCAGTGAGCCATTATAGAGGTAGCATGTGCCCTGACCAGTGAGAGCGGACCATCAAGCTCCGTCCTGAGCTATACTCAGCATCTCAGCATCAAGCTGCCACAGCTTTGAAAAATTTCAAAGGTCAGAAACTTAAAGCAAGACTAGCATGCAGACCATGCAATGGTCCACATGAGAGATGATGAGGGCCTATCCCAAGGTCCTGAGATAATAAAGGTATGTGTATAAACATCTACTATGTTTATAAGATAAAGCTTAAAGAAACATTAAAAAGAACAAAGCAATTAAACCAGGGGAAAGAAAGGAAGTTAAAAAGAGTAAGTATGGGACAACCTAATAAGACATGTGGCGGGAGAAGAAAATGAGCCAACTTACCCTTTGGTTTCTCCTGAAGTGGTACCACAGTGCGGGCTTCCTTAGTCTTCCTTATCCTAAAATTACATATTATCATAAAATCACCTTTATGTAAATCCAGGATAGATTAATTATAAAATACAATAAGAGACAAGAAGCTGCCTTTAGCAAAACTCACTTTGCGAAGGACATCACATGGAAAGTAAATAAACATTAAAGAAAGTGAACTCATTCCACCATAACTGATCCAATCAGAAGCAGATAGGAACAACTCAACATCTTAGGTTTTGCTAATAAATATTACCTGTAGATAAATGTAATGCTAATTTTCCCCATATTTATCTTTATCTTAACTTTCTCCAAGTATAATTCAGGGAATGCTAAGAGGAAGGGAATCAAGATTAAATTAAAAAGGTTATCTAGACAGGCCGATACTAACTATTGCTTATTTGTGTACCTTTTATTTGTTAATCACCACAATCTGAATTTTATCTTAATTAACTTTTGTTCCTACTGGGAACAGACCTACATAACAAGTGGGTTATTAGAGGAAGTATGTCACCACCGAACCTGCCGTAGGTGAGATAATCCATAAGAACTGCAAATTTCCTGTAACTATATTAAACTTTAGAAGTCAGCCAAAACTTTTAAATGCCCTTCACCTCTAGGATTACTACTATCAGTTATATTACCAGAGTGTGCCTTGAGAGTCATTTAAAGTGTATGATTATAATTAAATAAATTTGAGGGGTGCCTGGGTGGCTCAATTGGTTCAGCGTCTACTTTCAGCTCAGGTCATGATCCCGGGTTCCTGGGATCCAGCCCCACATTGAATTCCCTCTGCTCTGTGGGGAGCCTGTTTTTCCCTCTCCCTTTCCCTGCCACTCCCCATGCTTGTGCTCTCTCTCTGTCAAATAAATAGATACAAAATCTTTAAAAAAAATTAAAAAAAAAAACAATCAGCATTTTTAAAACAAATACTCACATATGGAAGGAAAAAAGGTGGGAAGGGGTTGTACACAAGACGAACAAAAATGTGTTACTTCCCTGCTATGCCACGGCTTTTCGTTCACGGGGCGCTGTGCAATATGCAGAGGAGAATAAAACACTTGCACGCAACTTGACATGTTCTCACTAGACTGGCTAAAATAAAGACACTTGTTTCAAAGACAGAGAAAAGAACTAACATTTATGTTGGCCAAGCACTTCATAAACATTATGGCACGTAGCCACCACTCTTCCACTTTGTATATGAACAGCACTTGTCATAACATGAATTTAATGTATTCAAATTATCCTTCCCTGGTTAGGCAAATTCACACTCAAGTCAATGTAAAAAAATGATAGGGAATAGTTTGGGGGCACCTGGGTGGCTCAATGGGTTGGGCCTCTGCTGTTGGATCGGGTCATGATCTCAGGGTCCCGGAATCGAGGACTGCGTCAGGCTCTCTGCTCAGCCGAGAGCCTGCTTCCCCCCTCCCCTGCCTGCCTCTCTGTCTACTTGTGATCTCTCTCTCTGTCAAAGAAATAAATAAAATCTTAAAAAAATGATAGGGAATGATTAAACAAACTATGGATCCATTAATGAGATACAATGTAGCCAGTAAAGACTGTTTGAAGATCATGCAGTGACATGAAAAAATGAGTATGTGTAATAATAAGTTAAAAAGGCAAAATAAAAAATTGTAAGTACACTAAGATCATAGAGAAAACAAAGTCCACAAAAATGAAGAAGAAAAGAAGAGAGCAAACACCCAACAAGAAAAGTTGATACGTTACAATGGGTAAATTATCAAAATACTGTTTATCTTTTTTTGCTCCAAATTTTCTGCGAAGTTCTTATGCGTTTTCATAATTTAGTAAATTATGCATAACTTTTCATTTTTAGTGTCATTTTATATGACCAAAACTTATTTCAAGAGTAATTAACAAGAACAACACTGTGGAAAAGTATATTCTAAAACTCCTATGTTTGTGTGCTGTGTGTAACTGGCTGACTTTAAAGCTCAGGAAATATGAAAATACAAAATTTCCCCTAAGGAAAGTAGCAACTCAGACTACTATAAATGCAGCATCTTTTTTTTTTAGGCTACCAAAGTGAGTAAGTCCTAGATATTCAATAGATACCTGATGAATAAATAAATAAACCAAAGCAGCCACCAAATCAAATATGAGACCGTCTTACTAATTTCTAGATCCCTTTGGAGAAAGGGGATTTCTTTTAATGGTATGCCAGCCAGCCTAATTTATAAAAAGGAAGGTAATTATGATAATGGCTTTAAATGCCAATATTCAAAGTGAGTCGGACTTTTCTGGCTGACGCCTCCTTTTCCACTCATCAGCGCTGGTCTTCTTCAGGCTGTCATCTCATTTAGAACCTGCCCTCGCATGACGTCACTCAAACTAGAGACGAAACCCGAGGTACTATATTCGTCGTACAGAAACCTGTTAACATTGCAGAGACTTCATTTAATTTTATTGCTAAAAATTCCGATATTCTCATGGGCAATCTACACTAGAGCAGCAGATATTTTTAAAAGGAAGTCCTTAAGTCCTTTCTGGCAATGTCCCTTGAAAACTGAGAAAATGGCTTACTTGTCAAACTGACTAAAATTGCTACCTAGACTAAAACAAGAGATCCTTTATGAAACAAATATCAGTGGGCAAGAAAGACTTCCACTCACTAGGCAGGAAAACCTCTCCGTTTAACAGTTATTACTACAGATGCGAGTGGAAGGCAAGAGAACTGAATAGCAATGGTCTACCTGACTGGACACATCTCGGGGTCAGCCTGCAGCAGTCTTGGACGAACTTCCAGTGGAGTTGAACTTACACTTTTTGGGCAACTCTGCAGTCCTGGTAAATACGGCATCTTGACACATTCTTTGAACTCTTCTAGACCAAAGGCAGTGGTGTATTCTAATTAAAAATGGTATCATAATTAATGGTATTATTTCTTGATGAAATGTATATAACTTCTTTTACTACATACTAAAATGCATAATACAATATACTCAATCAGTCATTAAGGAGAGAAAATAAAGCTACTGTTCTTTATCTAGTATCTTTCCCAAGTAGAATAAGGAAAAAGGGCAGGTTCACAGATCTCCTACAGTTGTCCCTGTCTTCTGCCCTCATTATTTTATATAATTAGAATTTCCAGAATATTAGAGATATTCACATTGAAATAGAGTTTAAAAGCATTTTTTTTTTTAAAGATTTTATTTAGTTATTTATTTGACAGACAGAGATCACAAGTAGGCAGAGAGGCAGGCAGAGAAAGAGAGAGGAGGAAGCAGGCTCCCCGCTGAGCAGAGAGCCCGATGTGGGGCTCGATCCCAGAACCCTGGGATCATGACCTGAGCCGAAGGCAGAGGCTTTAACCCACTGAGCCACCCAGGCGCCCCTAAAAGCATTTTTAAGAGTCTAATATTATCTGCTACTTTAAACCTTTCTACCTTCTTGCTTTTATGTAAATAAGAGGTATAAATACATGATTATTTAGTTAACAATGAGACATAAAAGAATTTTTTTCAGGCATTGATTTTAATTTTCTCAGGGGCGCCTGCATGGCTCAGTGGTTAAGTGTCTGCTGTCAGCTCAGGTCATGATCCCAAGGTCCTGGGATAGAGCCCCACATCGGACTCCCTGCTCAATGGAGAGTCTGCCTCTCCCTCTCTCCTTCTCCCTCTGTTGCTCCCCCACTGCTTGTTCTCTCTCTCTGTGAAATAAGTAAATAAATGAAATCTTTAAAAAATGGTAATTTTCTCTCTGCAAAATTTCACAGCAAATCTATAAACACTAACATTGAAGCATCAAGGTTTCTTCTTCTACTGACCTCACATAAAAGAGATTGTCAAATTATTTAAAAACAAAACAAAATGAAGTCTAGCACAGTAATAAAAATAGTATTTAATCCGACTGGAGTTATATTAAATCCTCCAAATGTTATTTTGCTACCTTTGATTTTTCTTCTTCTGGGAAAAAAAAAGTTTCTCCTGATCAAAAAACATACAAATTCTCTTTTCAGCAATTAAATTTCGGGGTAAAAGTACAGGTAAACTTATGTTTTCTGAGTATCTTTACTGCGAATACAGTGGAAAAGTTGGAAAAATAGAGCAACACACTCAAAACCAGGAGTGATGATATGGGTTGGGGAGTTTGGATTTTACTCTTTTCAAGAATTACATCTCTATTTATAAAGCTGAAGGCAGAATTCAGGATAAACAAGAAATACAAGTAGAATTTGAAATTTGAAGTATAAACTGAAATTAAACTATTAATATATTCATACACATGTCAAAATTCCTCAAATTAGTCCTTACTGAGCAAGGGTAGAATATAAAATACTTGCCACATAACTCACAGAAAAAATAAAGTTCTGGTTAGAACTATAAATACAAAAAGATGCTGTTAAAGATTTGGGTTTCTTAAAACACAAAAATCAACTCGAGATGCTTAAAAACAAACAAAATTTGTGAAAAGTAATATGACCCAACAGAGGTAGTACTGCACTGATGCCAAGAGAAGTAGTTCTTTAAAATTTGTTTCCATCATGAGTTACAGAATTATATTAAGTAAATTAATTTTAATTTGCTTCCATTTTTATTTTCCATAAACTTAGGATATTATCCTTCCATAAATGTTACAAAAATTATAAGATGTCTCCTGACTGCTTAAAAAAATATATGTGTTAGTTTAAGGCACTATTTCTATATTTTCTTCAGTAAAATAACTGTAAAGATAAACTTACCTTTCTTCATCTTTTGTGTTTCTAAAACTGCTTTCCTCCAACTACTCTCAAAAAGAAAACAACTGTCAAAGGAATTTCTGGTAACATTGGAAGTATCAAATTTGATTTCCGGAGACAGGACTGGCATTTTTTCTCCTTTCAACAGTGCTGATGAAAGTGAGATTCTGCTTCAAATTCAGGACACAAAATACCAAAAAAAATAAAAAAAAAAAAAAAAACCACAAATAAAACATATTTTAGAGATAAATATTTTTTCTGATTTGTTTTCCATCATACAGATTAAACATTAACATAGACTTACATGGAAAGTTCACTTATAACATGTAAATACATAATCCTGTGATTTTAAAGTAAGTGGCCTTTAATAATATAGCTAAAATTGGTAGTAAAAGTTCTTTCTTTTAAATATTTTAATAAGTTCTTTCAACTCCCAGGGCACAGATATTTAGCAATATAAAAAAATTTGAAGTTCAACAGCAAATTATGCGGCACAAGACAATAAAATGTTTAGGATTCTCTCAAATATATTACTGTTATACACAATGACCAAGTGGGACTTATCTCTGGGAGGCAAGGATGGTTCAACACAGAAAAATTAATGTGATATACCACTTTAAAAGAATAAAGGATTAAAAAGTCACATGATCATCTCAATGGATACAGAAAAGGCATTTGATAAAATTCAACAGTCTCAACAAAGACAAAGAAATAAAGACAAAGAGATAAAAGACAAAGACAAAGAGATTAAAACCTCTCAACAAACTAAGAATAGAGAGAAATTATATCAACATAATAAAGGCATGTAAAGTCCACAGTTAACTTCACACTCAATAGTGAAGAATCAAAATGTTTTCCTCTAAGATAAGGAATAGGGCAAGGATGACCACTCTTACCACTTCTATTCAACTCTAAGTCCTAGCCAGAGCAATGAGGAAAGAAATGGAACTCAGACTGGAAAAGCAACAGTAAAACTGTCCCTGTTTTCAGATGCCATGATCTTAAATATGTAGAAAATCCTACAGACTCCACCAAAAAAATCACTTGTACTTTTATACACTCAATAAACTATCTGAAAAGGAAATTAGGAAAACAATCCAATTTACAATAGTATCAAAAGGAAGAAAATACTTAGGAATAAACTTAGCTAAGGAATGAACAAATTATACACTGAAAAACACTGATGAAAAATTAAAGAAGACACAAGTAGAAAGACATTCTATGTTCACAAATCAGAAAACTTAATTTTGTCAAGATAACCATACTACCAAAAATGATCTACAGATCAATACAATTGAAATCCCAATGGCATCTTTATACAGAAATAGTTAAAAACATTCAAAAATTCATATGGACTCACAAAGGACCCCAGATAGCCAAAACAATCTTGAGAAAGAAGATCAAAGCTGGAGGCATCAAACTTGCTAATTTCAAAATATATCACAAAGCTAAGGTAACCAAAACAATATGATAATAGTATAAAAACAGACATATAAGCCACTGGAAGAATAGAATCCAGAAATAAATCAACATATACACAGTCAACTGGTCTTTGACAAGGAGGCCAAAGAGTACACAAGAGGGGAAGGATAGTCTCTTCTAACAAACAGCATTGGAAAAACTAGATATCCACATGTGAAAGAATGAAACTGAGCCCTATCTTACACCATAAACAAAAATCAACTCAAAATGGATTAAAGACTTAAACCTAAGACTTAAAACTGTAAAACTCCTATAAGAAAACATAGGGGGGAAGAACTTCATGACATTGGTCTTGCAATGATTTTATGGATATGATGCCAAAAGCACAGGAAACAAAAGCAAAAATAGACAAGTAGGGCCTGCACCAAACTAAAAAGCTTCTGCATAGCAAAGAAAATGATCAGTAGAGTGAAAAGGAAACCTCTAGTCTGGGAAAAATATTTGCAAATCATATATCTGATAAGGGGTTAATATCCAAAATATATAACTCCAAAGCAAAAAACAAAACAACAACAAAACAAAACAAAAAACCCTAATAACATGGTTTAGAAATAGGTTTAAGGACTTGAGTAGACATTTCTCCAAAGACATACAAATGGCCAACATATATATGAAAAGATGCTCTGGCCAAGGCCAAAGAGGTTACTGCCTGTGTTCTCCTCTAGGATTTTGAGGTCTCCTGTCTCACACTTAGGTCTTTCATCCATTTTGAATTTATTTTTGTGTATGCTGTAAGGAAGTGGTCCAGTTTCAACAGCATGCTGCTCTCCAGTTTTCCCAACACAGTTTGTTGAAGAGACTATCTTTTTTCCACTGGATATTCTTTCCTGCTTTGTTGAAGATTGGTTGACCATAGAGTTGTGGATCCATTTCTGGGTTTTCTATTCTGTTCCATTGATCTATGCATCTGTTTTTGTGCCAGTACCATACTGTCTTGATAACTACAGTTTTGTAATATGGCTTGAAATCTGGAATCATGATGCTTCCAGCTTTTCTTTTTTCTCTTTTCTTTTCAAGATTGTATTTGGAATCTTTGTGGCTCCATACAAATTTTAGGTTTGTTTGTTCCAGTTCTGCAAAAATGCTGGTGGTATTTGACAAGGAGTACATTAAATGTGTAGGTTCCTTTGGGTAGTATAAACATTTTGACAATGTTTGTTCTTCCAATCCATGAGCATGGAATGTTTTTCCATTTCTTTGTGTCCTCTTCAATTTCTTTCATCAGTGTTCTCTTTTTCAGAGGACAGATCTTTTACCTCTTTGATTAGGTTTATTCCTAGGTATCTTATTGTTTTTGGTGCAATTACAAATGGGCTCAATTCCTTGATTTCTTTTTCTGCTGCTTCATTGTTGAGGTACAGATGTTCCATCTATCTTTACACTTTGTCGAGGGTTTTTATCAAGAATGGATGCTATAGGGACGCCCGGGTGGCTCAGTTGGTTAAGCAGCTGCCTTTGGCTCAGGTCATGATCCCAGCATCCTGGGATCGAGTCCCACATAGGGCTCCTTGCTCATCGGGGCGCCTGCTTCTCCCTCTGCCTCTGCCTGCCTGTGCTCGCTTTCTTGCTCTCCCTCTCTCTGACAAATAAATAAATAAAATCTTAAAAAAAAAAAAAAAGAATGGATGCTATATTTTTCAGATGCTTTTTCTGCATCTGTTAAGAGGATCATATGGTTCTTATCTTTTCTTTTATTAACGTGGTTATCATGTTGACTGATTTGTGAATATTGAACCACCGCTGCAGTCTGGGAATAATCTCACTTGATTGTGGTGAATAATTCTTTTAATGTATTACTGGATCCAATTTGCTCGTATCTTTAATTTTTGCATCCATGTTCATCAGGAATATTGGCCTGTGGTTCTCCTTTTTAGTGGGGTTTTTGTCTGGTTTTGGAATCAAAGTAATGCTGACTTTGCAGAAGGAGTTTTCCTTCCATTTCTGTTTTTTTGGAATAGTTTGAGAAGAATAGGTATTAGCTCTTCTTCAACTTCTTACCAGACTAGTAATTCTACTTCTAGCTTACTAGACACATCACCAGAGACAAGGAAAATAAAAGCAAAAATGACTATTGGGACAACATCAAGATAAAAAGCTTTTGTACAGTGAAGGGAACAGTCAACAAAACTAAAAGGCAGCTTATGGAATGGGAGAAGGTATTTTGGATTATATATATATATAGATATATAGAGACAAAGATACAGATTTCACACCAATAAAGAGTAAACAAAACAAAGACCTTGAAGTCCTAACTACAAATTGGAAGTATAAGACTTTCATCTAAAAAAAGAAAAAAAGACTGGGTTTTCTATTCTGTTCCATTGATCTATGCATCTGTTTTTGTGCCAGTACCATACTGTCTTGATAACTACAGTTTGTAATATCAAAGAGAATCAAAGCCATGTGCCAGTACCATAAAAAGCATTTTCTAGCTCTCTTTACTAAACCTAATAAATAAGGTGTGATTTCAAATAAAAAAGAAAAAGAAGCTTTGCACAGTGGCAGTATCGTAGCCAATGAGGTTTATCTGAGGTGCAATTATTGCTAATGGAAAAAGAGAAGAAAAAAGAAAAACACAAAAACCAATTAGAAATAGCTGATTCCGGGTCTGTGGAAGGAAATGTACAAAATAAGCCTAGAACATTTTGTCATTCCAGAGATCTAGTAATCTGTCAGTAAAGACTATAGCCATGGTAGTCATCAACTTAAAAAGGCTCCAAACTGACCAATAATGAGAGTTATAAACATTAATAAAATATTAACTGCAGTGAATTGAAATATATTAAATATGTATAATACATACATATACAGGCATACCTTGTTTTATTGTGCTTCACTTCATTGCACTTCACAGAAAATTGTTTTGTTGTTGTTGGGTTTTCCTTTTGTTTTGTTTTGTCAAATCTGAAGGTCGCTCCAACCCTTCATGAAGCAAGTCTCTTGGTGCCATTTTTCTGACAGTATTTGCCCATTTCACATCTGTCACGTTTTGCTAATTCTTGCAGTATTTCAAGCTTTTTCATTGTCATTATATTTGTCATGTCGATCTGTGGTCAGTAATCTGTGATGTTACTATTCCAACTGTTTTGAAGTGCAATGAAGCGTGCCCATATAAGACAGCGAACTTAATCACTAAGTGTTGTGTGTGTTCGCACTGCTCCACTGACCAGCTGTTCCTCCATCTCGCTCCCTCTCCCCGGGCCTCTTTATTCCCTGAGACACAACAATACTGAAATTAGGCCAATTAATAACCCTACAATGGCCTCTAATTGTTCAAGTGAAAAAAAGAGTCACATGTCTCTCACTAGAAATGATCACACTTAGTAAGGAAGGCAAGTCAAACACTGAGACAGGTTGAAAGCTAGTCCTTGTGTGTCAAAGAGTTAGCCAAGTTTAAATGCAAGGGAAAGTTCTTGAAGAAAATTAAAAGTGCTACTCCAGTGAACACACGAATGGTAAGAAAGTGAAAGAGTCTTACTGCTGACATGGAGAAAGTCTGAGTGGTCTGGATAGAAGATCAAACCAGCCACAACAGTCCCTTAAGCTAAATATAGGGCATGGCTTTGATTCTCTTCAATTCTATGAAGGCTGAGGGACATGAGGAACCTGCAGAAGAAAAAGCTTAAAGCTCACAGAGGCTGGTTCATGAGCACTACGGAAAAAAAAGCCAAAACCATAACATCAAAGGGCAAGGTGAAGCAGCAAGTTCTCCAGAAGATCCAGCTAAGATAATTAATGAGGGCGGCTACACTAAACAACATATTTTTGGGACACCTGGGTGGCTCAGTTGGTTAAGTGTCTGCCTTCAGCTCAGGTCATGATCTCAGGATTCTGGGATCAAGCCCTGCATCTTTCTCTCCCTCTGTCTGCCACTTCCCCTGCTTGTGCTGTCTCTCTTTGCCAAATGAATAAATAAAATCTTTGAAAAAAAAAAAAAAAGAATATGTTTCATTTACAAAAAATAAAAAAAAAAATAAACAACATATTTTCAATGGAGATGAAATGGTCTTCTGTTGGAAGAAGATGGATCTAAGATTGTCATAGCTAGAGAGGAGAAGTCAATGCTTGGCTTCAAAGCTTCAAAGAACAGGCTGACTCTTATCAGGGCCTAATGCAGCTGGTGACTTTCCTTGGAAGCCAGTGCTCATTGACCATACCGCAAATCCTAGAGCCCTTCAGATTTATGCCAAATCTATTCTGCCTGTGCTCTGTAAGTGAAACAACAAAGTCTGGATGACAGATGTCTGTTTATAACATGGTTTATTGAATATTTTAAGCCCACTGTTGAGACCTGCTCAGGGAAAAGATTTCTTTCAAAATATGACCCCTCATTGACAATGCACCTGGTTACCCAAGAGCTCTGATGGAGATGGACAAGGAGATCAATGTTGTTTTCATGCCTGAGCACAACAGAAATTGCTGGTTTGCAGGCCTGTAAGAGAACTGATCTCTGATTTTTTAAATTAAACAACTGTGGTCTGGAAGGGTTATTAAATGGTTTGCGTCTAACATTACACAACAAGGAACAACAACAATAAGAGTATTAATTTTATCAAATTCTCTTCTTTTAGTGGAAAGGAGAAATGGACAAAGGAAAGCGATTAAAGAAATATTAAAATTGACCTCTAACAAAATTAAGACTAAGCATGTAAAATATTAAGAAAAACAATTTTTAAAAAACTGTAGGCAAAGTTTCCATTTGGACATAGGGGACTTCCCATTTCCTAAAATTCATAAGCAGTTAATTTGCCAGTTTGTGTTTAAATATTCAATTCACAGGAAGAATTACATGGAAGCAGTCCCTGTATTAAGAACCCCCAGGCTATGAGTTGAAAAATGAAGAAAACAATGGCACCTATATATCCCATCAACCTATATATCCCAGATCCCTTTGTTACTTCCCCATTCCTGTTCACCCATTCCTGGATGGGACAAAATATTTATTTTCTTGTTAACCTTTCTGTGCCTCAAGTCTCTCCATCTAGGGAGCTAATAAGTTCTGCCTTACAGAGTTATTAGGAAGTCTGAAGGTGATTTAAGACAAGCATCTAGCTAAACGCCTAATATGTTGCTTTAATTCTCAAACCAGAATCTTTAGTTCAGACAGCAGTAAGGTAGCTTTATACACAGAGACAAATGATGGCTGCTATTATTATCATAATTATCATGATTACCACCCTAGGCCAAGAATCAGCTAATGGCTGGGTACGAGAGAGATGCAGCTTGACTCAATGCCTCTTCCTCTTTTCCCTTCAGGGTAAAGGTGCACCCCTAGAACTCTTCTGTTTTTCTTCATACTGACCTCTTCTTGCCTTATGCTTTCCATGTCCTTCATCTCCTTGCACAGTACAAATATAAACATTTTCCCACGATGTTCTGTTCAGTTTTGCAGTATACATCTCCCACTGGCTGCATCTGCCAAGTCTCCTTCCTTGTTTCATTTCCTTATGTAGTTTGTAAACTTTGACTGTGAGCTCATCTTTAGAGAGATTGCTACCTATGGGAGTCCAGCACTTCCTGAGCTCTGGAAACGTTGCTGTACAGACTTTTCCATTATATGGGTTGGGTAGTATAGCCATTTGGGTCCTGGGTTTCGGAGGTGCCAGAGTAGTGATGTGAGTTTCTTGGGTGGTGGTATGTAGCGAAGAATGTAGTCATGTGAATTCAGACCCCAGACTTGAGCTGTATGGGTATGAAGCTGTGCACAGTCTGTGTGTTAACAGCTAACTCTTTTCCTGCCATAGTCCAAGTGGATGGTAGGCTTCCTTGCAGCCTCCTTGGGCCAATGGGAGCATATTTTTCTATTATCACCTTAGTGTCTGTAGCAGGTTGTATTTTTCAAAGAAGGATACACTAATACATACTCATTCCTACACATTCTTCCTTCAATGTGATGTTGATACTCCTCCTTCAAGCAATGAAGTCTGTGTTCCCTCTCCCTGAAATTAACTTCCTGAATAAATATAGTGCCGTAGAAGTGATACTGTGTGATTTCCAAAGCTAGGGCGTAAAAGGCAATACAACTTCCACTGGCTCCCTCTTGGGATCTCACCTTTGAAATCCAGCCACCATTTTGTAAGGAAGCCACCATATAAAGGTTCCAGTTGACATCCACAGCTAAGGTCTCAGCCCACAGTGAGCATCAACCACCAGACATGGGGATGAATGAGCCTGCAGGTGATTCTAGACCCAAGCTTTCGATTCTTCCATCTGAGAACCCAGACATCGTGAAGCAGAGCCAAGCTGTCCCGCTGTGCACTGTCCGAATTCCTGACCCACAGAGTACAATAAATGGTTGTTTTCCACGACTAAGTTTTGGAGAAATTTGTAATGCAGTCATAGTAACTGGAACAGTACTCCTTTGTGATTTCCAGCTTTCGGCAGATGCTCAACAGTGGCTTCCTATGTGAGTGTTCCTTCATTGCTGGCACCTGGGGATTTCCTTCTCTTGGTCCCTAGCTCAGCTACATTTCCATAAATTATCTTATTATATTTTACCCAGCATTTGAAATATTCCAAATTAGAATGGAGTCCCACCTGTGTCAGGTCCTTCTGCCACATGACCCAGAAGTTCCCATAACTTTTCAAATAAGGACGTAGAAGACTGATGCTTTTAATGCCTTTTATATATAAAGATACTTAAAAATAAGATTAAAAAAACCCTATAGAAAATGAATTTATTACACGACAGATAGTTCCTTCCAGAAAAAAAAATACAAATGATCAATAGAAGTTCATCCTCACTAGTTCTCAAATAAAAGCAAAATAATATAATGAGCTATGACTTTTGCCAATCAAAATGGCAAGGATCTTTCTTTAATACTAGACAACACAAGACGAGGTTCAAGGAAAAGAGGCACTCTCATAAGTTTTCAGCTTATGTATCAGTATATTATGTCCAGAAAGCAATCTAGCAGTATATATGTCCTAATAATTTTATATGCTTTTGATCCAGCAAATAATATAATAATTTATATAATATTATATATATATAATATAATGCAGTAATTTTATATACTTTTGAGCCAGGGATTTATCCTAAAGGAATGACCATTGATACATACAAATACAAGGATGTCAAATCCTGTATTTTTTATAATAGAAAAGAAAAAAAAAAGGCTGAAAATAACCCAAACATCAAAGAGCACTGGTAAGATTATCTTTATTTTTAGCTTTGTTTAAAGCAAAATAGTTTTCAAGTGAACATAAAGACAAGTTGCAGATTAATTGAGAAAGCTAGATATTTATTTACCCATAATGCCAGTCATTGTGCTAGGAGCTGAAATACAAAAATGATGAAGACGCAAAAGCATATAGTATGTTGGGGGAACAAAGTAAACAAACAATTATAGTTCATTACAATAAATATTAGTGATAAAGGTACGTTTCAATTCTGTGGTACAACAGAGCGTTTGCGAACCTAGCCAGATGGGGGAAGTAGGAGTTTTGCTTTTGTTTTTTAGCAAGGGATGATCAAGCTAAGTCCCACAGGTTTTCAGAAGTAGAAATTGACTGCGACAGTCAATAACCTGAATGTTTACTTACACTCTTGCTCCTCCAGAGAATAGAATTGTTCCTAAGAAGTGCCTACCTCCCTGTGATTGGAACATGAATTAGCGTAATGTATAACACGTTCTTCAAGAAGCCTTTAAAAAGAAGGTCTGCTTTCTCTGCACCTTCTTCTCCTTGCCACAGGTGAGATAATAGGGAAGTGCTAATGAATGGCAGAGCCTGGTCTTACAACCAATTGGAAGAAAGCTTCCTGCTGACCAGGACTATCTGCTTTGGAATTGTTATGTGAGCAAGAAACTTACCCGTTAAGTCACTAAGATGTTGAGGTCCATTTGTCATTATAGCTAGCAACAGACTAATACATGCAATTTTTTATTCCCAAGTGTGGTATTAGCTCACTTATTCAAATACATTCACTAAAGCATGTACTGTGTGCAAATCAACATGCCACGTGCATGACAGCTATGAAGAAGAATATTCTGGCTTTACAGAATTTCCAGTGCAAAAGGAAAAACAGCAGCCACTCACACAACTGTAATATAAGGCAACGTGTGACATTACAGCCCGAGGAGGGAGCGATGTCTCACATCAGGACAGTTTAAAAAAGGCAGATGTCATTTTCAAATGGAAGTTCAAAAAAGACTTGGAAGAGGCTAGAAAATGCAGGTATAAGCATTCCAGGAAAAGATACAGATGTGAAAGATGCCTCGGAGAATGGAGCAGGATTCAGATAAGGACTCTGTGAGAAAGAAGGAAATGACAGTTTGAGGTGAGATCACAGACAAATCTGAATGCTAGCCCAAGTGCTCTGCACTTCTGTGAGCAATGGGAAGGCACTGACGGACTCTGAAGAGAGGTGTGGCACATTCAGGTATGCTTTAGGATTAATCTGGCAGAGACTGGAACCCGTTGAGTCCACTATAATAATAATAGTCCAGAGTGCTTAAATTAGACTAGCAACAGTGGGAATACAACAGCTGATTGAATTTAGGAGGTTCGGCAAAGAAAAAATGAGTCAAAGATGACTGAGACTGTGAACTAGGGTGACTAAGAGAATGATGAATTACATTCAAAGAGAAATTGCTAGTCTGGGGATGGAGAGCAACAAAGAGCTTGGTTTTAAGTAAAATGAGTGGCAGACATCCAGGTGGAGCTACAGAACCTGGGTCTAGGCTGTAGGAATTGGGGACCGTAGCTTCGGTTGGGAGAAGAAATTTTAAGAGTCACCTATTCACTAGTGAGAATTGAGGCCAGAGACTGGATTAAAGTTGCCAAAGAAGACTTGAGAGGCAGAAGAAAGCCAGATTTCCTTAAAAGGTCCACAAAGCAGGAAGAGAAAGAAGAGGCTGGGAGGTGACTGGAGAGGCAGAGAATACAGAAGAACCAGAATCATAGGAAGTACTGGACCATATCCAATTCTACAGAAGCTCGAAATGGAAGGAACAATTAGCAACACAGCAACACCAAAAGTGCAATCTCATTTAATCCTCAACCCGATAAAACACAATTACCAGTCAATTCCTGACCAGGAATTCCCACCCAACAAAGAACACTATTTATTCATCTGAGTAAAAGGAGCCGGGATTCTAATCTTGATTCTGCCCTGCAATAGCTGCATAACCACAGGGTCATGAAGAAAATAATAGCGCCTCCGATTCTCAGAGGGTTAGTGAGGATTAAATTTCAATGCACGTAAAGTGTTCAGCATGGTGCTGGACATGTAATAAACACTCAATGAGTGGAAGTTATTGTTTTAACTGTTTTTAAATAAAAATAAACACAGATTTTCATAACACAGTCTGTTGATGGAAATGTCAATCAGTAAAGATGTTTCAGAACGCAAGATTCCACCACAACTTTTTAACATACACACGTGACCCAGCAATTCTGCTTCAGGGAATTAATTTTACAGAACTGCTTTCCATGTGTAAGAATGTTCATCGTTGTATTGTTTGCAATAAGGAAAAACTGGAACCAATCTTAACGAGGAATGGTTACATAAATTACAATACGTCTGCACCATGATCACATCATACATTCGTATGATGCAACTACCCTATCAATGTAGACCTAAGTAAACCACTATGAAGTTATTTGTCACATCTTTTTAAGTGAAAAAGACAATTTCTAAAAAGAATCCAGATATCATTCCTATGATCCAAAAAAACAAACCAAAAAAAAAGAAAGAAAAAAAGAGTAGAAGGATAAACACTAAATTAACTCTAAGAAGTGTTAGAAAGGAGAAAAAGGTAAAGAGAGGGCCTTTACTTCTAACTCTATATTCTTCTGTATGAATGAGAACTACTAAATGTGTTATAAAGTAATTTTAAAAATGTAAGAAAAGAAATGTCAGAAGTATTTTTGAAGAGATGCCACTGTAACAGAGGATTTAAACCCACCATTAGCAATGTAGATAAAGTCAATGAAGATGGACAAGCGGGGATTTTTGTACTTCAGAGAGTATACCTTGAAAATGGTTGCAAAGTTGCATTTCTCTAGACAGAGGCTCCAGTTTTCACGTCTATGGCCCCCAAAAGGTTGTAGAGGTAGAATGACCCATACAATAGAACAGACACAAATCTGTTCTAGTATGTGTAATCCTTCATGAAAAAAGTAATAAACACACAAACTATAGGTAAATCAGAAATGGCACAACGCAAAATTGGCATGAAAACGGAGCCAGAGCTAATTAACACGGTCAGTGTCCCAAGTCCTGCCCCACATGGCTGGGTTCAAGAGGTACAGCAGCAGCCAAAGGCAGAAGAGAAACAACCCCTTCCCCACACCGCCCTTTAGTTTGAACCCTGAGCAGGCTGGAGGGACAGCCTGTAAGGGCGTGTCCACCTGACGCAGGGATGCTCGCACTAGCCTGTACAGAGCTTGAGGAGTGCTGAAACATACTCTGGCAGGCAGGTCCTCGTGTCCCGTTTTCAGTCCCATCTCTCTGCTTCACCCGACCCCGCCGAGCAGCTTTGGCCCGGTTCTCATCCACTCCTTGCCCGCCAGCTCCCCTTAAAGTGTATCGAGAGAAACCTTGGAGTGATTCATGTGCCTCCCTGGGCTAGCTTCTCCTGCCCGGAAGGGGGCCTGACCAGCTGACTTCTGGTCCCCACCTCCCCTTCAGCCCTGCCCTGCAAGGTCCCCATGACCCCTCCACCCCCCCACCCCTCCGTTCCCGCTACGCCGGCGGTCCTCCGGAGACTACCCGCACTCACTGTCCCCGCAGCTCCACCTTGGAGGAGAGGGGCTTCTTCGAATGCCTGGGCCGTGGCGGTGGTGCCCAGGTCTGAGGCTCCGGCAGCGGGGTCAACGGGGGCAGGGGACAACGCGGGAGCCAGCGGCCGCCCTCAGCCGAGCCGAGCCCTCCGCCCAGCTTGGCCCGGGCGCGGGGCTGGCCGCGGCGGCGGGGCAGGGAGGGCGGCCCAGCGCTCGTGCGGGCTCCGCTCTCGGAGCGACCATGCTCGGCTCCCGGCAGCCCGGCGACGCTCCGCAGCGGAGCGCGGCTCGCCAGCCACTCAGCCCCGCCCGGTCCAGCGAGCCGCACCGGTTGCCGCAGCCCCGCCCGCCCAACGCGCGCCGGTTGCCAGGCGCCGGGAGTTTCCGGGCCGCCTTACGCTCTCGGTCACCAGCCGCAGTCTTCTCCCAGCAGGGACTGACGATTAGGGTGCCCCGCCAGGAAGGCCCCTGGGCGGTTAGAAGGCTGCTTAGGACTCACCCGGCAACTACTATAGGTGCTACCACTATATAGGGGCACCTGCAGGGGCACTACTACGGCGGGTGGTGGAGGAGGGCAGAGTGCAGGTTGGGAAGGAGCTGAAATGAGGCTGGGTGTATGGGAGTCAGACGTGGCCCAAGTTCAGTGAGGCACAAGATTTGCGCCAGGCGCCTGTAGAGTGGGTAGTGGGCAGTTAGACAAAGTGACGTTCAGTTCTCTGGGTTGCATTTTTAAGATTCAAACTAACCAGGCTCTCCAGAGTACTGATGAGTGTGGAACTTTCAAACAGCCCAGCAATACCTGCTATCTCAATCTCAGGTTAAGTGACCGAGTCATCCCAGAGTTCCCTCACCATGCCCGCCCGAATTCCATGTTCTAGGTCTCCTTTGTCTAGGTTCTTTGGTGAAAGCTTAGGTGCGTGTCCCCTTCCCAGTAAGGAAGCCTAGCACCCTGACTTGTGTGATAGGACTTTAGCATCTATACTTTTGCTGAATTAAACCATCTAGCTCCATTTCATGACCCCAAATAGGGCTGCAAGTTTAGCCCTAGTAATAGATGGTTTCAGATTTTTCAAAACTGAAGCTGCTTTCAAACACACCATTTTTCTGTGTTCATTAAGTTCCACACTCACATTTCCTAGATCCTCTGGTTAAGAAAACTCTAATCAGATCTGGAACCTAATACTTATGGCACCACTCACTTGTGTGATCCTGGGGGAAGGAAAGTTAACCCCTCACCTAAAAAATGGGGATAGTGGTATACTTACCTAATGAAATAGGCTGCACATTAAAATGACGCAGAGAATTTAAAGAGAAAGGCGTGGGACCCATCCCCCCAACTAATCGGTTCTGGGATTGCTCTCCAAGTGGAAAAGGGACCAAGGATTATATAAAGTGTACACTAGCAGTCAATACATGATTTGAATGTTTATTCTTAAATGGTCTGCTTTTGAGTCTGCTGTCACATCCTCTTGGCTGTCATATCTGCCACGACACTGCCTCCCAACTCTTGACTCCTGCTGTTCTATCACCAGTTGTCCAAATTCTACCTCCTTTGTGAAATTTCCCAATCTGCACAGCATGAACAATTTCCTATATCCCCTAACATGCTGTTCTATTTTCACATAATTGATCCCTACATACTAAAACTCATCTTTGAGTCCTTTACAGTAATATATGTGCGTGCGTACATACATACATACATACATGTATTTAATCTCCATGAACCCACAGTGCAGTCCCCAACTCCTCTGACCATTCACCAAGGACAATGTGCCTGCAACTGGAAAATTAAAACTTTAAATTCCTATTGCTTTCAAGAGGTTGATTCAATCAATAAAGCAAAAGGACTGCAAAGCACCAAGCACTCCCTATTCTAGGTGCTAGAACAGAGAAGGCAAATACTCAAACCTTTTAGTGGTACATAGTACTGTATGTACTCTCCAAACCTTGAGTGGCTGTGAAAAGCAACAGGAATAAATGGAAAAGTATTTCAAGGAGTAAGAAATGCTGTGAAAAATACAGGGTTATATTAAGAAATGTGTCATAAAAACTTTTTCTAGAATTACCAAGTAAAATACACAGACCTGAGGGCCAAGTGTTCCAGACACAAGATTACAAGGGCCAAGAGTAATTAGAAGCTTGTCATTTTTAAGAAACAAGAATATAGCTGGGAACTAAAGATCAAAGAATGGCCCTCCCAAACATTTCCCTGCCATAATTCCTGGAATATGCTGCCTACAGACGACTTTTGCTGAGGTATTTAAATTAAGGAATTTGAGATGTGGAGACTATCCTGGATTATCTGGGTGTTTCAATTTGATCACAAGCGTCCTTAGACTTTGAAGATGGAAGAAGGGGCTACAAGCCAAGAAATCCAAGTGGTTTCTAGAAACTGGGAAAACAAAACAAAACACCAAGAAACTGGGTTTTCCTCTAGAGCCTTCAGAGGGCAGGCAGGCCTGATGACACTCTGACTTAGCGCTGGGAAACCAATTTTGGACTTCTTACCTCTGAAATTGTTGAAGACAATAAATCTGTTTTAAGTCCCTCAAGTTTGTAATTTGTTACAACAGCAACAGGAAACAAGAATTTAGTGCCTACTCTGTATCCAGTACTAAGTTGAAAGGATTAAAAAGCTGGCCTTATAAAGTTTTAACCAAGCAAGGGAGACATCTGTATGAAAGCAACGTTTTGGCTGGTTCGGTATCAGTCTGTAAAGAAAAGCAGTGGGGGCAGAATGTTGTCAGTCTTCCCCTACAGGTGGTTCCAATACCCCAGAAAGCTGACACATCCTAGACATCTCTGTAGCGCTTATCTCATAGTACTTGTGTTATGTCTAGCTTACTAAATAGACTGACACATGAAAGCATAGGCTCTTTTCCTTTGTATGACCCTGCTAGACGCTCAAGATATAATAATACAGTAAATAGTACTTACTTAGCACTTTGAGCTAGGTCTGCTCTGAACACCTGACATCTTTATCAAAATCCTAGATTAGGCACATCTAAACTATCTTCCCCATTTTGCTGATAAAGATTCACTGGCCCAAGCTATTAAGTGAAGGCTGGATATGAACTCATTTTGTCTCCAGAACACTCAATCCAGCCTATGGCAAAAGAACTTCCAAAGCAGTATGAGGTAACACCTGCTAAAGATCAGTGAATGCAACAACTAAGCTTCATGACTTGAAGACAGGTAGCTAGTTTAAGATCTTAGAATGCTGGAATGTTGAAGGGCACAAAAGTAAGTTTACTTAAGTGAGGTGAATTTTTGGAATTTTTGTAGAACCAGCTGGGTGGGGCCCAGGCTTTCAAAGATTGGTTAGCCTTCTAGGGAACAGTCCCTTATAGGGGATACCATCTTTTAGGTGTGTTTTCTAAACAAGGTGTTAACCTGCATTTCAATAGGTTCTAACAGTTCACAAAACATCTTCATACACCTTTTAGTCCTCACAATCCTGTGAAGGCAGACCAATTACCCACTCTCCTCCCTAGGACCTAACAGCAGAAATTACCACCCTGACATGCCTTCCTCCTTTCCTGCTTTGCAACAGCCTAGGTTTCTTTATTCTGAAGCAAGCACTTTAAACTGCTCTATGGCAGTATTAGATGTCTGCAACTCCTCCCTTACTCCCAAACTCTCACATGGTTGTTTCCCCATCCTCTGGGCCTCTGGCCCCAGTCAGAAAGTAATTTGTATGAACTGAATCTCCCAGACTGCAACATGTCCAGAAAGGACATGTACTGCCAATACACCGTTTATCCTACATATTCCCACAGATGTTCCTATCCCTCCACCAGCTTCAAAAACTTTTGCTTCTTTGGGTAATGTGTCCATTTGTGGGTTATAAACAAATGTACCACTAACTACTGATGGTGGGCATTTACTGAAACACCAAAATTTCTTGCAAAACACTAGTACACTCAGTAACATGTAACACTGACTTGACAAACTCAAGAACCTTCTGAAGATGGTTCTAAAGAACCACCACACCATTGGCACAATCAATGAGGACTACACAAACTTTTTATATGTACTTTGTATTATGTTCTACACTGAAAACTATCAGTTCACTAATCTAAGTGAGATACATCCAATACATACGAATATTACTTATAAAATAACAAACCTTTTCCCGTTTTTGCTTGTTAGTGCTATAGGTGTTCCAAAACAACTTGCATCTATGAGCACTAATTTCATTTTTTTCCTTTATAACATCAAAATGCATAACGGAATTATTAGAATCTCACCTAAATATCCAGAAGATGCAAACAAAAAATGGAACACAAAAGGAAAACACATTCACAACAGTACTTTATAGAAAAGCCAAAGCCTCAGAGGACAGAACTTCAGCAACATTATTTTTCTTTATAAACTGAGTTTTTATTACCTTACTTATAAATCATGCACAAAAGCCTATGAAATAGGCTTCCTTAGAACAGACCCATCTTGGCTAACTATGTGGCACAATGCAAAGGTGAAAAATTAAGATACATTCTTCATACAGATGAGTCTTTAATAAACCTAAGTAATGTTTTCCGTCAAGATACAAACGCGACCCTAGTTTTACACACACAGACTGTTGACTTTTAATTTTTTTTTTTAATTTGTTAGAGAGGGAGAGCGAGCGTGCGCACACAAGCACAGGCAGACAGAGGGAGAAGCAGGCTCCCTGCTGAGCAAGGAGCCCAATGTGGGACTCCATCCCAGGATGCTGGGATCATGACCTGAGCCAAAGGCAGCCGCTTAACCAACTGAGCCACCCAGGCGTCCCTTGACTTTTAATTTCATCACACACTTAAGACTTGCTTTAATAGTTGAGGGACAGAGGCACCTGGGACTGAGTCCCAAGTGGGGCTCTCTGCTCAGTGGGGAGCCTAATTTACCCCCCTCTCTGCCTGCTGCTCTACTTGTGATCTCTGTGTCAAATAAATAAAATCATTAAAAAAAAATAGTTAAGGGACAGCAGAGTCAGGCTAGCAAAAAAGTCACCAAGATGACAACACATTTCCATTTGAGAGTAGTCCTTTATTAACTGGCCCGATTACAAAAATAATCATGGTAGATACCTGAAAAAGGGGGGAAAAAAGCTCATTAAAGAAACCACCTTAGTAGATTACAATTAACATAAATCAAGAAATTTTAAGAAAGTGCTTCAGAAAAAAAGTGCTTAAGAAAAAAAACCCAGGCTTTTTTTTTTTCCTCCATAAATATCCACACAAAGAGTAATCACACCAATTGTAACCAGGTAAGATGACTGGCTTTCTGCCCCTTAAAACTATTAGAACCCAACCCAACACTTAACAATATTTACCCAAGAAGCCCAAGATCACCACCACATTTACTCTTATTATTAAGTAAACTTTTATTGATTTAGCTGCTCACCTTAATTCATTCTTCGAATAAGCCTATTGATCTGGTCTTCCCTGTTGCCAGCATCTCCACCTTCCACAAAATGGGTGGTCTTTTTCTTCATCCCCCCTCGTGGAGAAGATAATTTGAAGGGCCACAAAAAGTTGTTTGCCTCTTTGAAACGTTTTCCAACAGTATAGATCTCGTGAATCAGATCCTCCATGCAAATGATGCCATATTTACCTGAACATTTTAAAGATCATTAAAATCGTTAGCTGTTTTTATAGACTTTAGGATATTCAGCAAGGAAAATTACAGGCCATGAAACTTCAAATCAAGAGTAAAGCAGCAAAGAGGAAAATTCATGGCTGTATTTACAAAGATGAAGCTTGAGCCAATGAAATCATAACCTACGTTTTCCACAGACTTGTGCATTGTAGGGAATATGGATAGATTAATAATAGAATGAATATACGGCAACAAGATGGCAGAAAATGTCAAACTTTTCTAATAATCAAGTTTCTCCTATAGGCAGAACCTACCAAGAGATCGGGCAATCAATGTGTTATCTGTCAGGGCAATTCGCTTCTTGTTGATTTTGCCATAACCACGCTTGTAGATCAATTCATTCACTGACTTCAGGTTAGGGTACCTAAAATAGAAAACAAACAAACAAACAAACAAACCCAGATCTAAATGACCAAAGAATAGGATTATCACCATCCGAACATCTGAAATCCATCTTGCTAACATCCAGTTCAAAAGGAACTCTTAGTAAAGGACAGACTTACCCCCATGCTATATATGGTTCCACAATCCTTAACATGTTAACTGAAGCCTTGTTGAGCTTAACAAAGGTGCCATTGAAGATTTGACGAAGGCGAAGAAGCTGCAATACCTTTCGAACCTTTGGGCTCACACCATTGATACTGCAGAGAAAAAAAAGACAAAATTCACTTAGCTTTATCAGAATTTTTTATTAAGAATAGGAAACAAACCGGGGCACCTGGGTGGCTCAGTGGGTTAAAGCCTCTGCTTTCGGCTCGGGTCATGATCCCAGGGTCCTGGGATCGAGCCCCGCATCGGGTTCTCTGCTCAGCAGGGAGCCTGCTTTCTCCTCCTCTCTCTCTGCCTGCCTCTCTGCCTACTTGTGATCTCTCTCTGTCAAATAAATAAATAAAATCTTAAAAAAAAAAAAAATAGGAAACAAACCATTATAAATTCCGGACAAGTCCCACCTAAATAAACAGAAATCTTTTCATGTTACAATGACCACTGACATTTTTCCTTTAGTTAGCTACTCTGACATTTTAAACTTCCTGATCTATTTTCTTTTTTAGCTCCTGAGTATTTATAAAGTTTGATTTTCAAAGCAAATAACATGTCTTATCTCATGCTGTCTAGAAATATTTAACTATGTTCTGCAGTTTTCAGCAATGTTCTTTCAATGTGAAATTTAATTATGAATTGATACTTTCATTCATTTTCAACAGGCTGGTTCTGAAGTACTTGTATTACCAAAACTTTTTGCCAATTATATACTTAAGCTTAAAAACTAGGAAGACTTGATTTTACCCTAGAAAACTCATTGCTTTTGAAAACGGTGCATCACAATATGACACATTTTCTATAAGGAGTTTTTTTCCTAGGGGCCAATTTCAATGTACAGTGGTCTGTGTGAATACCTTATCTCACAGATGTTCTGCCTAACAATTCAACATCGGAACCTATTTCTTTCTTTCTTTCAAAATTCTATTTTTGACTGAGAGGGAGACGGTGAGAGGTAATACAAGCAGGGGGAGTGGGAAATGGAGAAGCAGCTCCCTGCTGAGCATGGAGCCTGATGCAGGGGACTCCATCCCAGAACCCTGGGATCATGACCTGAGTCAAAGGCAGATGCTTAACGACCGAGCCATCCAGGTGACCCAACATTGGAACCTATTTCTACTAGCTTACCTAGAGGCAGAATTTCTGTGGGTTTCTGGGTTGGTTCAGCAGCTCTTGCTTTGACCATAGCTACAGCCATGTTCTGTACACCAGCAACTTGCTATCTTATCCCCTGACCCTTTTACCACTTCATGTTGTATGCATCTTTGTAAGAGCACTTAATGAACTTACGCCCTAGCTTCTTTTGAAGATCATCTCCAGGACACGGAATGAAAATTCAAATGCTCAATCAGAGAACAGATAGGGCTTTGGGCACAACCCTCCATGTTCTATGCCCAAAATACGTTTGTTATGCCCAAATGTCTTTATTCCAGTGTTTCGGAACCAAAGCCCCCAGAAGCAATGTCAACTCCTGCTGAGACCACAGCGCTTTCCCTTCAAAACCAGAACGCAGTTAAAACTGAACTTACCCTCTGATCCTGATGACAAACGCCAACTTGGGTTCTGCAGGTACGTAGAAGTTGCCGGCTTTTCTCGCCATCCTCGCCATCCGAATCTCAGTCCTGTACATCTGTCTGTACTCCTTGTGGTAATGCTTAGCTTTTTCATAGATAAGCTTCCTCCTTGCCTTTCGAAGCTGAAAACCAATACCAGTTATTCATCGGACTTTGAGTTCCCAAACACGATTAGCAGTACCAGTTTAACTATCCTACCTACTGCGACACTAGTTCCGCTAGAAAAATGTTCCCTTGAGAACGTCTTCCTCGCCACAGCATGCGTCAGTATCTCAAAGTGCAGACACTGCCTTCGTTGAAAAACCACCTTAAAGGGTGAACGAGCAAGCTCACCGGTACAGGCGGTGAAGTTAACAAGTCTTGCTGAGAAAGAACATCTAGCTCCCAATCCAACCTCAAGGCCTTTGCGGGGAGAGTGCCTCAAAAAGTTTACTTACCATCTTCTGAGCAAACTTCTTCCTCAGACGCTTGATTTTCAGCTCTGCGAAATTCCTTCGCTTCTTTTTCAGGGTTTCTGGCACAGCAGGAACCTTCTTTTTCTTCTCTCTGGCATCAGTGAACAAGAGCACTTTATTAGGAGTTCCAAGAGCCCACGACAGCGCATTACTCCTCATCTGTACTGCGCAGGCCTCGTCATTTAGTACCACTACCGTCACTGCTTCTCAAAATCTGTACCTTCAGCTACTCTAGCTCCAGCATGCTGGGGTGGAAGACGCAGACCTTAGGGAGTTTCTACGCCAGGTATCCTCGCCTTTTAACACGAACCCCTTCACTTAAATTAGGAGTCAGGGACGACCATAAATTCACATCTAATGCACCGTCAGCCCCGGCCTCCGGGAACTGGAACACCGAGAGCCAAGTTAACGAAACGTCACACTGAGGAACGGCTGCGAGACATTATTCCTAAACTCCTAACGAAGCTGAGTCTAAGGGCCTAGGATTCTCAGGAAAAGAAACGTAAAAAGCCTCCCAACTACCATCGATTCAGAAGGTCGAAAGTCCCACATGCTAACACCAAACGCCTGACGACGGGGACGACTGGGCCAAATACCAGCTAAGCATGAACCCAACTAAAACGTTCTGCGTCTCCCTTTAAAGACAGGAATACCCACCGGTCCCGCACATACTCGGCTCTCACACCTCGTTCCCGGTTCATCTCCAAAACCTCCGCCCCAAGGCCGCCTGCATCCCATCTTAGCCCGGCGGCCCCACTAGTGTCACAGAGCGTCACAAACACACAAACAAATGGGTAAAGGTACAAGCTACCGCCGGATCGAGGGAAAGCGAGACAAAAGATCTCTGGTTTCGCGGATGGAGAAGGATTCTCAAGCGCACGAAGAGCAACTTACTCTGCACCCTCCATGGTTCCAGCCGGAAAAAGAGGAAGTCGGCGCATGCGCGCTGTCCACTTAAAGACGACAAGAGCGAAGCCCCACAACTCATAGGTGTCCCAGGATAAGCCAGAAAACAACTTGGAACTGAGAACTCGTCTTGCAGACGCAAAATTAAGCACTCCCCTGATTCTGCACCTTATGATCAAGTTTCGGGTAAAATTCGTATGAGAAAATGCATGCATCGATTACACTCTTTAAGCGATAACATAAGAGCAAAGAGTGCCGACACCTTGACTACTCGGGGTCCTAGTCCCTAGGCTGAGGTGACAGGGTACTTCTCGAATTCCACCCAGTACTGTACGCAAATGACACGCCGCACGGGGGCGAACTACAAATCCCGGCATGCAGCACTTTCATTGCCCGCCCGGAGGTAGCGCAACGTTTGACTGGGACTGTAGGCGACCACTGCGGTGGTGATTTCAGCCAGGGAAAATGAGAGCCTTTCGGCCCACGTTCCAGAGGGCTAGCTGTGATTCTAAGTCGCTGTCAAGACCCGGCTTTCGACGGCCTTCTCGGCTCTCTGCCAGCCCTAGCCATAAACGGCACCCTACTGCCGCGCTGCCGAGGTCCTTCTCTCGGCTCCTCCAGCCTGCAGGGCTGTCTTCCTCAGCGCCTGATCGCAGGAGGGGCCGTCCAGCGTCCCACGTTTAACGAAAAGTGTCAAGATAGGGACTAGCGCGGACTCGACGGCAGGAGGAGGATGGCTCGGACACTGCCGACTGCCAGGCCTGGCAGGCGGAGGCTGGGACACCCCACGGCAGGGGGCGTGAGCCCTGAAGGGAGGCGCGACGAGGGCTGGAGGCTGCGGCCACGGCCATGTGAGAGGGGCTGCCCCGCCGCGGTTCGGCGGACGGCGGACGGCGGACAGCGGGCGGGCGGGGGGCTGGGCCGGGGGCGGGGTGCGCCCGGGGGCGGGGAGGGCCGAGCGGAGGGAGGGCCGATGCCGCCGCCGGCTCTTCCCGGTCGAGGGTTATATAGCGCGGAGCGTGGAGCCCGCTCAGAGGCGGCCGGGAGCGCTCCGACTAGCAAGCGGCGCTTCTCTGTGGAGCCCAGTGCCCAATTGACAGCAGTGGGGTGTGCAGGGCAGGGGACTCGAGACCGCGGGGGCAGCTGCAAGCCGTTGGGCAGCGCTCGACTGCGCGGAGCGAGTCTTCCCTTCGCGGCGCTCCCGCTGCCCCGCACCCCACTCTCCCACCCTTTCGCAACTTGGGTCAAGTTGACAACTCCCGCGGCGGCCGGCGGGCCCGTGCGGTCTCCGCTGCGCGCCCCTCCCCCGGGGTGAGAGGGAGCCGCCGCGCCGGCTCCGGGGACACTCGGGCGGCGGCGGCTTGGCCATGAGGGCAGCGCGCGCCGCCTAAGTCGCGGCTGTCACCGCCGCTGCAGCGGGACCGACCGGCCGGGCGGGCGCTGCGGGACGGGCGGGCGACCGCCGGCAGGAGGCGCCGAGCCGGGCGGCTGCCGCGGCGGGCACAGCCCGGGGGCCACCGCGCCGAGCCCGGGCGGGAGTGTCCCCGCGCAAGCAGGGAACGGCGCCGCGCACTCCAGCCCGGAGGGCACCTCGAGGAGGGCGCAGGGCGCAGCCTTCTGCTCTCGGCGGCTCTGACAAACACCCCGGGGGCCGGGAGCCCGGCTGCCCTGCGCGCGGTGGACGCGGACGCTGGACTCGTGCGCGGTTCCGGGCGTCGCGATGAACATCGTGGTAGAGTTCTTCGTGGTCACTTTCAAAGTGCTCTGGGCGTTCGTGCTGGCCGCGGCGCGCTGGCTGGTGCGGCCCAAGGAGAAGAGCGTGGCGGGCCAGGTGTGCCTCATCACGGGCGCCGGCAGCGGCCTGGGCCGCCTCTTCGCGCTCGAGTTCGCCCGGCGCCGGGCACTGCTGGTGCTTTGGGACATCAACACCCAGAGCAACGAGGAGACGGCGGGCATGGTGCGCCACATCTACCGCGACCTGGAGGCGGCCGACGCCGCGGCGCTGCAAGGTAACTCGGACCTGCGCGGGATCAAGCCTCTCCCCACCCCCCGAGGCGTCTCCGGGAGGGCCCGAAACCCCACTGTCTGGGTGAGCCCCGCTTGCAAGGAAGAGAAGCACCCCCTCGTTTCCTGCGAGTGGAATTTGCCCCGTGAGAAAGGAACACGGTCACTTCTGTCTTAGAAGGGGGGAAGGTGTGCCGAACCCTTGTCTTCCCGGAGGTCCTCGGGGAAGAATGTCGGGCTTCCTAAACTCTCTGCGGATAGCGAAGGCAGAGCGAACTTGCTAGCCCAGGTTTGAATTCTAAAGAAATGCCTCCCTCCGGTTTGCGATGGGGCAATGAAGTGTCTGGGAAGTTATTCTCAGACTCGACTGATGAATGTATCTATATTATTACCGTGGTCCGAATCGCCGCGGCTGGGGCAGCATTGATGATTTCACTATAAGTTTAGCCACAAGAAAATAATTAACATTGTTTAAACAGGGACAAGTAAGTGCTTTAGTTACATACTCAGCCTCATTGAAAGATACTCTACCTTTCAAACCGCTTGGAACATTTAAGCCTCATTGTAAATTTATTTCATGTTTTTGATAACGTCAGGAAATCTGCCTCACGGTATATTTATTAAATAACCTGAATCTGAGATTTTTTTTTTTTTTAAGCCGAAGTGGAGACCATAACCAACCATAAATATTGGTCTGGGAAATTTGGTAATGGCTCTTACTCTTTGAAAATTTTTATCAAAATTTAATAAAATTTTGATAAATAAAAATAAAATTTTTCATTTCCAGATAAAACATTGAACTATACCGGGAAGATTAACTTGAGACACCACCCCTCCCCCATATCGATCATTTTTTTCACTAAAACTATTGGCACCTGCCTTTTAGGTCAGAAAATCAAAGGTCGAGCATGTTACATTTTCAACAGTGGTATGGAGAGGTAGCAAATACAGATTATTGTGCACCCTGCCAAAACCTAAAAGAGAAAAGGTATTCAGAAACCAGGAAAGAGAATTTTGGTTTTTAAATTGAGATCTTATGTGGTAAAATTGCATATTTACCTGTAAGTTTCATTTATGTGAGGTGCTTCTTAGGAGATCTCAGCTATTCCAGTTAGAACAAACCAGTGACCTCCATTCCTTCATGAGAAACTTTAGGTTCATTTCTTGGCTTTGGATGACTTCAGACTGTTAACTGCAGTTTTGATTTGTGAGCCTGAAGGAGAGTTTCCATTTTGAGGGTTCCGGTACTAAAAGAGTAAAAGCCGGTTTTGGCCACCGTTCCTCAAAAAAGAGGAGTGTGTAGTGTTTGTGTTTGGGAGGAGGTGGGGGGTGTTACTCTCTGGGCTGAGATTAGTTTTTTCCAGGTGTCTTTAGCTCCAGGAAGCCGTTCCCATGAGGTCTGACTTGTATCGGGCTTGTCACAATTACATGATTTTCCCCTAAGCAAAGTTATCCGGTAAATTGCTGTAATTCCCAAAGACTTTTGGGGGAGGAAGGCAGCTGTAAGTTCAGTCATTGGCAAGCCTCAGGGTGTTAGAAATTTGAAGCTCACTGTAGTATTTTTGTTTTGTGTGATCTTTGTCCTACTGATTGCCATGTGACTCACATTTTGCACCCCCTACCCCCTTCTCTGTTCCATTTCCCCCCCCTTCATCTGGACTTCTGAGGACAGCTGGAAATGGTGAGGAAGAAATTCTGCCCCACTGTAACTTGCAGGTTTTTACCTACACCTGTGATGTGGGAAAGAGGGAAAATGTCTACCTGACGGCAGAAAGGGTCCGCAAGGAGGTCGGCGAGGTCTCAGTCCTGGTCAATAATGCTGGAGTGGTCTCTGGGCATCACCTTCTGGAATGTCCCGATGAGCTCATTGAGAGAACCATGATGGTCAATTGCCACGCGCACTTCTGGGTAAATATAAACATCCTTGTTTTTATTACTAGGCCCTCCTCAATGAGAAGGTTGGAAAGGAGCCAGACTTCAGTACCAGCCTGAAAGACACCTGTACTGTTTCACTGCAAAGCTGCTTTCTAATTTGTTATTTCCCCATGGTGAATTACACTGCATTGCCAGTTACTATCAAATAATTATTTTCTACCCTATCCCATGCAGTCTTTCTGAAGAGGGCGAAGGACTGAACATTTTGAACTAGTTTTGAAAGATTGCCATAAAAATAACAAGAGGGAGCATAAAACCCTGGGTTTGTTTATTTTACTTTCTGTTGAGTTTGTAAAACATTGGTTGTTCTTATGAATTCCTGAAGTCAGAGTTTAGGCTTCCAAATTACTGCTCAGCCGCATTTTAGAAAGTGCCAGAGATTCTGAGATCAGCATTTGTGGTCCACTGGGAGTGGTCAGGCCACCCTAGCAGTCACTTAACATCCATTGACCATCCACAGGGTCTGTGGCCTTGTCCTGATGGAGTACATGTCAGAACCTTCCCAGCTTACAGGATGCCTCTCTTAGGAGAACAGAGGTCACCCTGCTAGGACCATAGAGTCACTATATGAGGGACAGGAGGACTGTGAGAGGGAACGAGGGACTTAAACCATATCAGCTTCTAGCCATCGGAGCTCCTATAGCATCTAAAGATGAGGGGGAACGAGTGCCTTCTTGCTCTGGGGACCAAACAGATCCCAGTTTTTCACCGAAACTTCAATAATGGAAGGTGTGAAGCTCTCCCCTATAACTCTGCACTGTGGACCTTCTTTATTCTCTTTTTCCCCCACAGTAATTCCCGTTTACTTTTGTAGACATGTAAGAGCCAATAAAGAAAGGGTAAGGAGATAGGAAATTTCGTTTTGTATTTTCTATAGGCGGATTAGCCTTCTAATAGAACACCACAAAGAACTGTTTCTTCTAAATAGGTCACATTAAACCTCCTTAATTTTTTAGCAACTGCCTACAAACTTAATCTGGCTTTAGAAGTACTTATTCAAATGTTGTTCCTTGAACATCAGACCATTTCTCAGATCCTGAAAGAAGCTTACTTTAATGTTTTATTTTAAAACATGAGCTTTATTTAATTCATTTTCAAACCTCTAGAAATGAACACACAAGTGGTGTGAGCTAACTCATATGAATGTTTTAAATGAGTAAGGAGATTACCAAATGCAGTTTGGCGGGATTTAAGTATGCTTGTGCACATGAGCGTGTGCATAGGTATGAGAGAAAGAGTGTGTGTGTGTGTGTGTGTGTGTGTGTGTGTGTGTGTGTTGTGTGCATTGGGGGTGGGGAACTGAATAAAAGTCCTTGCTGCCATGGCGTGCATAAGAACAAGTGGCAAGGGGGTGGATCAGGTGAGTAAAGACCGGTACAAATGAATAAACTTGGCATTATGGTTTATCAAGAATCTTACATTTTTATAATTCTGAGTAAAACAACCACTTGAAATAAGACATATGTCAATTGCGGATGGACTTGTAGTTTTCAGAGTAGAATGGTAAGGATGAAGCTGCCTTAGAAACTCCAGTTGCTCTCGGTCAACTTGTCATCTTTAAATTGATATACAGCCATTGGTAGGCTGGCTAGTTGTGAGCCGCCAATACCAGGACTGTTCTTTTCCAATAATCTTTGATTGAGATGATCCTCAGTTTCTGAACTGTAAACTTTTACCTATACTGTGCTCTAAAGTTTAGTCATCTTGCTTGCTTTCTCTGTATGATTATTTTGCCGGATAATAAAATTTCAAACATAACCACACTTTTAAATCTGCAGTTAAATACCTCAAGAGGAAAGCAGCCTCTCTTCGCTAGACATTCTATAAAATGAGAGCTAATTGAGAGTGTGTTAAACACAGAAAATCCATAGCTTTGGCTTTGAAAATGCGCATCAATTGATAAACTGTGCCTTAACATTAGACTACTTGCTAACCTAAGGAGAAAATTGAATCAAATCTCCAATAGAAGAATGATTGTGGAATTGAACCCATATACTAAGGAGGAACATACCATCTTCCCAGAGTCCTTACTTTGCTTTGAGATGTTGCTTAACTACAGAATTTAGGGAGTTCTTGGAAGCCTTGACGGTAATGACGTCACTTCATATTAAAATATGGGAGGCTCCTGAATTCTCCAGCTGTTTTTCCCCTAAGCATCTAAACTTAAGAATTTATTTTCAATATTGAGTCAGAAAATTCATTTTAGAGTTGGAATTTCTGACTTCTTGCCGAGCTTTATAAACCCTTTAAGAAATTGAGATCTAGCAACTAAAATTTAGAAGAGAGCTTACTATAATTTTTACAGTGATTTGGCAGGGGGTGGGGTGGGAGGTGGGGGGTATTAGATGATGTAAGAGCTACCTGAATTCAGCTTCCCTTCCAGTAGTCCTCTTAGGCAAAAATGTCTGACAACTATCTAAAGATATATTAGCATGTGCTGTTTTCCTTCCAAAGAAAATAACCAGTGTGTCTTTTTACTGTATCTGGGTGGGGAGAAGAAGTTGCCCCATACATTTTATTTAAAAAGTAGATCAGCTGAGCAGAGAGTCGTTTAGTCATTTGAACGATTAGTCTTGAGCCAGACTTGTAAGTAGCAGTTGCTGTCTGTTTTCATAAAATACTGAATGGTGTGTTGATCCTGACCCAGCGTTAAATATAAAGTCCTATGCAATAAGATAGAAAACCATGTGGACTTCCACTGAAAAGCTATGGGCCCCCTACTTAAAATCCCTTCTACTACTGCCTCTGCCTTCAAGACCTTCTTCCTCCACTCCGGTACATTTTAAGGCCTAGCACAATTTCCTAATACAGTCTTCCCTCCCCATTCCAGCCCTTTTCCTGGCATTCTAGTATTAGAGCTGCAAGGATCCTTAGAGATCACCTTGTCCATCTCTTGTTTTCTGATGAAGCTGCAGTTAAATGGCTTGTCTAAAGCTTTCTCTCTTCTTGCCATTAATTTCTTGCAGCATCTGTTCATTCTCACCCTTTGTGGCATAGTATGTGCTCTTTGGTTTATTATTATTATTTTTTTTTTATGCATTGTGTCCTGAAATTCCAAAATAGATGGCAAGCTGTCTGAGGGCAGTTTGTTCTATCCTTCCTGTTTGTTTTCCCCTGCTCAGAATAGGACTCCACTCCTAAGACTCAATGAACATGCAGTAAATGAGTGTTCAGTAGGCTAGACTTCTGTTTAAAAATTCAGAAGATCACCTACTCAGGATGCTCACGGGGGCCTGTCTGCTGAAATTTCGAAAGGTAAGCCTTATGGTGGACTGACTAACGCTGTGCAAGATTGAGGAGACCTCAATAGCTAACATTCATAATGGTTTGTATCTCCTTTTGTTTTGCTACACAACTTTTCCACTCTCCCTGCCCCACCCGGGTGCTCACATTTACTATAGTATATTAAATCTGCTCATGGGTGCCAGGCTAGCAACTTGAGAAGGCCGGTGTTGATAACCCAGTTGAAAACAAGCTCAAATCGAATGTGTGGCAACCATTCCTACCTGTAATTCCCTTCTTGGTTCTGAACCTCATACGGTTTATTTCCTTGCACATTGAAAGTTTTTGCTGTGCTCAGCATTATCACACCCAGCCCTCCGGTCCGCTGTGATGCTCCCACCTTCCAGGATTCTTCTATCACCAGCAGCTCTCCTAGGAACCTTCTCTTGGTCGCCCGTCAAGAAGTGATAGGTTTGGGGTAGACTCCAGTCAGTATAATCTGTTGTGCAATATTCTCGTCAGGGTCAGTGCAAGACCAAGGAGAACGTGTGCAACACAATGCACTTTAATGTTGCCATAATCCTAGCAACAATTCACTTAGGCCCTTTCTGTGGCTCCATGGGATACGAAAGCTGGAAAATACCTTGCTCATCTCCTTTGAAACATGGCAAGTAGGCCTCCCTACAGGAATTGCAAGCCTGTATTTTCCTCAGAACATGAATATTGCTTCACTTGTTATTTTTTAAGAGGAGTAGAATCTTAGCCTGCCATTTTTACAAGACAGAGTTTATCTGTAGATCCTTTTTGGCCCAAGAGCTGCACTTGGCCTTTATACGTGAGCAGCAAATTGATCCCTGATTAACCAAAAGGGGGAAGCAAAAGCATTTAACTCCAGGCCTTTTATGTTCTGAAGAAATTTTACATGGTAAAGGGCTAAATCTGTCAAATAGCAAGTCGGTAATTTACTTCTATTGATATGGTAGTCAGACAAGATAATTGGTAGTTAATTAATAGACCACTTAACTTAAAAGGTTTCACAGTTTTAAAATACTAATTACTGAATTAGGCATTTATCTATATCCAAATGTCTAAAGTCTATTTAGTTAAAATCCATCCAGGAAAAGTAAAAGCCCACCAGCTAGATCTGAGTAATGTAGCACTTAAAGACATTAGTGCTATGGTAGTACCTAATATCTCATGAATGGTCCCTAATCATTCATGTTTAAGTTCCTATGTGATTTACTGGTTTTTAATCTCAAGTGCTGTATTGTTCTCTGGTTAGAGAAACCTAGTTTTTTGTTCGAGGTCTCTTAGATTTAGAATTTTTAAAAAATCATTTCTAAAGTATTCATATAAAACTCTTTGGCCAGTTCGTCTTCCTTCAAACCATAGTTTTAAGAATTGTTATACCATATATTTTATAAAGTAGTATTTTCTATCTTAAGGTAGCTACTAAGAAGTTGGAATTCATGGCCAGTTTTTAAGTCTGTACTAGAACTGGCTTCTGTTGCTAAATAAATATCATAAGCTTAAAAATCAAATGTTTGAGCTTCAGAAAGACATTTTATTTCAACTGAACTGTAAATTGACATGGGGTAAGCATACTTTATCTTATTAATTCTTGTGGTCCCATTTAAAAACATCTCTCAGGTAGCAATCACTTGGATACTTGGGACTATATCCCTAACATATTCCTATCCCTAACATTTCATAGCCTTGCTTCCTAATACAAAATAAGATCATGTGCCCCTTAAACCTCGAGTTTCTATATTTGGTATGTTATGTGGTAGGCCCAAATTGCTTCTATTGCTACTAGAAATCAACATCTGTGGTGTGAGAAAATGTCACTTTACATAACTGGTATGAGCAGGGCACCATCCTATAAAAATCCTTGCAGCATCTTTGATGTGTGTTCGAATGTGTGTCCAGATACGTCAGTGGTTTAGAAAATATTGCTAAGTGACCAAGATCATATGAAGAAATTGCAGTGCCCCCTTTGTTGCCAGTGTGCAGCTTGTTCTTTCTACAGAATGTGATCCTGTTAACCATCTCTTAAACTCCAGTCTTTAGTTTCCACGATAAGCTCACTTTCTCCCGCTTCTCTTCTGTCTTCCCAAGTCCTCCTGGCCTCCCTACTTCTGAGATGTAATGACTAGTATTACATGCTCAAACTTCTCACTTTGTAACTCTAGCGGGGTAATCTGTTTATTTCAGTAGCTTCATCTAATTTCTGAGTCAGTTCCCAAGTTCACACAGCTGTTTTGGCTGTTCCCCTCATTCCTAAAATCAGTAAGTCTCAAAACTGAACCAACTCCTGTTTGCCTCTTCTTTAGTCCCCCTGGTATGGCCAGGGCCAGGCTTGGGAACATCAGCAGTATCTTTAATTCTCCATCCTGCCCACATTGGGTCCTGACTCTTCTGTTGCTGCCATGTACTTTGATCCCCTCCTTCGCAGTCCCGTGTCCTCCCCTGTGCTTCCGTTGCCTCTTGCCTGGACTTTGGAAAGCGTGTCTGAACTTCTTTCCCTGTTCCCGGCTTTTGCTCTTCAACCTATGATTATCTAAGCAGACTCGAATTTACTATGTGTGTGCTTAAGGACTATGCTGACAAGAACCCACTCCAAACCTTTGGATGACCGTATTGTTCACAGCATGAAGTCCAGGCTCATTAACATGGCAGCTTAGATCTTCTAAAGCTGATTTCCACCTGCCTTCCAAATTCATCGCCTAGTATGTCCCCTGGTCAGCCCTAAACTCCTGCTGGGCTAGACACCCTGTGCCCCTGATGGAACCCTGTGCACTCAGCTGTTCCACCATCTGAGACCTGTCTTACTGGGAGACAAAAGCAGTTGAATAGTTTAAACAAAATGTATCACTCCTTCTGGGAGGGAAAAAAATATTCAAAATACTTTCATGTTGACTCAATAGTATCTTCATAGATTAAAGAGGCGGTCGTTGTAGAGTAGTTTAAGTCCTGGTTCAAGGAATGGCCCACTCTTGCTTATTATGTGCTATTTATCTCTATTCCTTGAGGCAAATTTGATGTTTGGTCTTTTCTCCCTTGTTATTTCTACATCTAGGACTTCGTCCATTATCTGTAGATAACGTAGTAGAAATTATTCTATAGGACACGTCAAAGTGAAGGCGTTATTTAACCTGGGCCAGCACTGATTAAATAGCTTTTTCAGAAAGGCTGAATGAAGGAATGTTCCCTGGGTGGGGCCCTCAGCCATTTATTGCAGGATTGGGTCACAGGGCCTAGAGAAGAGCTACAAGCCCATGGCCAAATACGTAACTGCTCTCATTCTCCGGATTTATTCTCTGCCCTTAGGTTTTTCACCCTAGCCATTTTCATATTTTTAAGATCTTTGGCAAATTCTAGTGAATTGACTTTAGTTAACTTGAAGTTTAATAACCTCATTTGGGACTTAGAATAATTTTTTGAACATACCCCTTGTATGTTGACTAGCTAAAATTTAAATTTAAAAAAAATGCAGGAACACACCCCTTTTCTTAAGCTCCTTTAGTTAAGGAATATTAATAACAGACTCCTCTAAACTTTCTGTTCTGTTTCTTTCAGAAACTAAAATTAAGCCTCATTCAATTATAATAAGTAGCCAGTTTGCCTCCATTTAATCCAGATACCGGCCTATATGGATAGATGTGTAGATGACATGTTTATTTGCTTGTTTTAGAATGCCCAATGAATAATAAGGCTTGTGACTCTGGTGCAGTTATAGCCAACAGGCTGAAAAAAGCCCTTTTGAGCCACACTATGTTAAGTCCCAAATATCCAGGATGTTTTTGGAACCCCAAATTGTACTATGCTGAATTTCCACTAGGGGGTGTCTCGACAGGGTGGATTTGTATCTTATTTCCTTCTGCACTCACAAGCAGTAATTTTCCTAAGATAAAGGGCCTTTTGTAGCTAATCTTTGGAGTATGACAAACTCTGATAGTCCTTAAGAAACAGGGAACTACTCCCTGTATTAACTGAATGAGTTAAATCCAATGTTTTGAGCCTGGAACTCTGGGGATCAGATTAAAATGTGTTAATCTCTCTCGGTTTAATTAGTGATTTTTTTTTTTTTTTAATCTTAGAAGTTACTATAGGAGTTAGCTATTCACAGAACTAACCCTTTCTTATAGTTTCTGTTAACTGACCTAAGAAGTTCCTTTTAGGCTGCAACGCCTCTTTTGTAAGCATAATGGGAAATTAACCCAGAGGATGGAATCTTGTAATTCTTTCTTTGAAAATACCAAGTGGACAGGTAGAGCATACAGCCAATCCTGTGGTAGGGCAGCCTTAGCAAAGTTCCCTGTGTTGTGACCTAATACTGTTAAGATACCACTGTGCAGAGTAAAGGTTGTCGGAGCATGGCCTTGGGATTTAATCACGATTACCCTGACACATTTGGCCCGCCAGTCAGTCCCCGTCCGCCTGGATTTGCAGGCTTACACCATCCCAGCACTGGAGGGTATGCCTTTCAACACGAGGAATGCTAACATGAGGAATGCTAACATCGTTTACTTGATCTTACCCAGCATAGCCCTTTCTTGAATTCCTTTTTCTTTTTACTTTATTTGTCAATTCTCTTAAAAACTCAAGTTCACACCTGTCAGGGACCATTTTCCTAAATGCTCTGAAACTAAAATTAAGTGAACCACGGGGAAAAATTGAATATCCTCTCATAATGATCATAAAACTTTCAACACTGCAGCAAATGCTGCTAGAATATTTAACAAGTGAGAGCAATTACTGCCGCAACCTTGAGTGCTGTCAAATTAGCCCAACTGACAAGCCACTTACAATGAGTTCACATTTGGAAACAAAACATTACTTGGTCTGTGAAACTTTCAAAGATCACACAAAGTTATGTGTGAAAGATGGCAACTGTGTTAATGTTGTGAAGGTTGTTTTTTGTTGTCATTGTGTGGTTTTGTTTTTGTTTTTTTGTTTTTTTGTTTGTTTGTTTTAGGCTTTTTTGTTTATTGGTTTGGGGAAACCGTAGTGTTTCTCATTTGCTACTTGCATAAAATGTGAATTTCTTGCCTTTCTTTCAAATAGCTTGGTACTGGAATTTTTAAATATTAACAAGGTTCAGCTTGGTGTTATTCTAAACAATGGGGCTCAAAATAACACTTCCCAAATCAGTGTAACTGGGAAAATATTTGTGGTGTAACTTATGTAAGCACATGGGTATTTTGAGGACAAGTGAAACTTAAAATTCAAAGCCTGAATTTTCCCACCTGCAAATTGCACTTAACGTACTGCCCCCTACTGATTTCTCAAGGATTTTTAAAAATGGGATAGTTCTACAGTCTCTTGGAAAAAAGAAACACCAGGTATAATAAATTATCTTAAAATAGTTCTGTACCGACTTTTAGTATTATGTCTGCCGGACTTTTCTCTGCCAAGCGTTATTAATTTATCTTTTAAAATCACTGTTGTCTGCTCCTAGTAAAAGAGGACTAAAGGAGGGATTAGAGAAGAGGTGTCACGGAAAGCGTTTTTGTTTCCCAGCATCGTCTAGGATTCTGGGTGAAAGGGGTCGGGGCCCCCGAAGCAGATGCCTAGCACTATGGTTTTTGAGGCCGCATCCGGTGGTCAGGTAGTGGGTTTCTGCCAGAAGCGTGGTCTGGTGCTGCCTGGAGGGCAGGGAGGCCTGGGAGCCATACAAAGTAAGAAACAGGAATTGCAGGAACTTGAAGAAACAACATAACCAAAAATAGATAGCACTTATAACCAAAAGAGCCTATAAATATATGCTTAATGAGCCTGGAGTGCATTTACCGGTACTTTTATATAGCACTTAAATTTTACAGACCCTTTCATAAACACTCTTCTCTCATTTGAGCCTCAAAGCAACTCTGAATTAAGTAGAGCCATTATCCCCATTTTTATGGATGAGGAAACAAATGAGAGAGGTTATAGGAATTGCCTAAGGTCACCCCTGGGGAAAGAAAAAGCTAGGATTCAGTCCCTCATCCTAGGACTTTAGTTTAGAATCTCTACAAATACTCACCCGAGCTACATGTTCAAAGCTAGTAGATTTTCCTGTGAGTCACTTATGCTTTTGCCCTTTGGTATAATGAAAGAATCCACCTTCAAATGTTGATTTTTTTTTTTTTAAACTAGCATAGTTCATTTAACAATGACTAATGAACCCTAGCTTCATATCATCAGAAAGTTTGCTCCATGGATTATACAAGAATGTAAAATTCTAGACCAAAGAACCAATACCACACTAGAATTTTATTCCTAAAGGCCAGTTCAAGTGTTTTTCTGTGCTATTTCTGTAATTCTCCATGGTTCACATCTGAGATGGTTACTTCATTGAGATGACTGTAGGATATCCTTGGTCACTTAGCTTCCTTGCTTTTCCTCATTCACATGTCAGCACTGAGAAGCTGGACACAAAAAGTAGCGAATAAACACAGCACTTCAGTAAGATTTGGCTGTGCAAATTTCTATAAACACTTGGTGCCAAAATGTCAGTAACAGGATGGTTTTAGTTTTTTGGTTTCTGTTGTGATTTTTTTAAAGCTTATCTCCTAGAAAATGTAAAAGCTTTATTGTGTTACATAATAATCTTACGGGATTAGAATTCCAGAAAACTCCATAAGCTTTGCATTTTAGAAATGCCAATCATGGATTTTCAAAATGAGGCAGTTTTGCCTAGTTGATGGCATCCAAACTTGCAACCCAAGCATCTGATTTGTAAAGGGCTAATTTTTTTCCTAGGTGTGATTTCCTCACAGGCTTACCAAAGCATGAAATTTTCGGAAAGGTAAATGAGAAAAATGAAACAGGTAAAGGCTGAGGGTGAAAGACCTTGTCTTAAAGCCGAGCCTTCAAAACCTCTGTGGATGCGGGGAGAGGACTTTGACACCTTCTCTGTCTGTGTTTGTGAGCTTGTTCTAATGGCTGTGGGGGTGACTTAGTCCCTTTACACTGCTGGAACAGAAGGCCAGACACTCGGTGCGTTACTGACAACAGAAATTTATGTCTCACTATTCTGGAGGTTGGAAGTTCCAGAAGATGAGGGTGCCAAGCAGATTCGGTCTCTAGGGAGGACCTACTTGGTTGGTAGACAGCTATCTGCTGAAACCTCACACGGCAGAAGGGGTGAGGGATCTCTCTGGGGCAAAGGGTGCTGATCCCATTCCTGAGGGCTCCCAAAGGCCCCCCCTTCTAACACCATCACAATAAGCATTAGATTTCAACATGAATTGTGGCGACACAAGCATTCATATGACACAGAGGGCCTTGCTAGTGCTGAAAATGGATCCATGGCAAATATACAGTGAAGCCGTCTGTAAACTCTCCCATAGTTGTCTGTAGAAGGCTCTGGGCAAGCTTGTTTGGTTTGAACCAACCTTATCTTAAAAACATTGTTGGGGAAACGGTGTGGGGAGTGAAGAGTGGGGCTTCCCAGCCTCTGATATCCTGGTTCAGAGAACACCGGTAGGCTAAAGGGTAGTGAAATCTTGCAGTTTTGCTCAGCTTCTAGGAGAAATTGATCTGAAGCCACTCGAGGTTTAAGGTAGATTCCCCAGGTCACCCTAGAACCTTGTTCTCAGCCTGCACGCCAGGGCAGTGGTGGCAGCAGCAGCACCTGGCAGGCTACATGTTAGGGAAGCAGACTCTCAGGCCCCCTACCAGACCTACTGGATCAAAATCTGTATTTGATTCCAGATCGCAGGTGATTTTCTGGCACATCATATTTTGAAGAGGAGCTGGTCTTGAATGTGCACTTTCCTTTCCACTTTCTTAATATTCTCCTTCCTGCTGCCTTTTTGTTTTTCTTTCCTGAGCTAATCAGCCCTTTAGGAATCTCATAGACAAGAAAAATGCCAGACCACACACTCTGTGTTCCAATCCTAGTCTAGGTTTATTTATTTATTTATTTTATTTGGATTCCGGTCCAGTGTCTAAAAGGAGGAGTGCAGGTGCTATCTTGCTCACTATTCCCCTTGGTGACTGTGCCCGGAGTGGAGTTTCCAAAGCCATAAGCATCATGAAAGAAAGTCAAGACCCTTCAGGGAAGAGATACATTCTTCCCACCCAGGAAGTAAGTTACCACCTTGCCTATTGTGTATACCCCTTCCTCCACTCCTGGCCCTGGCGTATCATTGGCTTCCAGTGTTGGCTGACAGAGAGCATGGTGTCTCATCCACTTGTGATACCTAAGGGGAAGTCTTCCTTTTTAGTTTTCACAATTTAATAATGTTTTAGGTGGGTTAGCCAGAATTGTGATTGACAAGTGATTACTGCTGTCTTTTAATCCACTTTAGTCTTCTTCTCCCACGAGGAGAGAACAGACCAGTTGCTGAATCAGCAATTATTACCCTTGAAGATACTTCTTAATTTTGTTGTGGAGTGGTAGTTCAAAGGCATGAATATATAACCTAAAGCTGATGGGCTTTTGAGCCCAAATTTAAGTTGTGAGGTTTTTTAAAAAGCCCAGGATGCCTTCCAAACCTAGAAAAATAATCATTACATTACAGGAATTAAGCTTAGAAAAAATCATCACTGGACTGTATGGAACTTGATTTGCTACTGTGCATTTCTTTCAGAGGTTCACAAACCTTTCTCTTTAACAGTGCCTGATACAGTATAGGTACCCCTTACACTCATATATAATGAGTAAATTCTGTATTGCTACCATGCAAGCTTAAGAATAAAATAAGTTTTCAGGAGTAACCTCTTGATTATATCTTTATATTTCATTTAGGTAAAGATTTTAAATGTTTTAAAGACTCCACAGTAAGCAAACTAGGAGGCGAGGGATAAGTTAAACTATTTAGACATGTGAAATACAAAGGATGATGGAAGGTGATCATGAGGACATTGTTGGGTAAAGCTATTGGAATGGGGGCAGGAAGGACAAAGGAGTCCTGCCCCTTCGGATAGCCTGAGCAGTGGCCGAGCCTGTGTGCGGTGTTTATGCCTCACAGAAGTGGTTACTAGTCACTGGAGCAGAACCGAAGCCTCTGCCCTTTGGAAGATCTGTCTTTATTACAGTTTCTGAGATGTGATTTGAGTCTGGAGCAAAGCAAAGGGATTGATGACAGAGTGTTGTTTAGCAGACTATTTGGCTGCAATTTTGTGGGTTATTTTCATTATTCTATAAAGCATTATTAAATAGGGAAAGGGCCCTGAGCTTGAAGGAGATCATGGAACACTCCTTTGATCATCTAGGACTCAGCCCGGGGGAGGGTCCGGGAAAACAGCACTTCAAAAACTGTGTTCAGCATTCAGTTTCTTTCAACATTCTGAGCTTCTGTGAACTCAACTGAAACACAGAAAAACAATTATTTTGCAGAGAATGTGTAATTTCATTAATATGTAAGAGGCATGAATTCAAGTTACATTATTTTAAGAGGCACAGTCATGACATCATATAAATGTTTAATGAACAGATTTTTACTGCTCACCAGCTGCTGGCCTCTGTACTAATGGAACTGACACCTTGCTGAGTCATTTACGAGAGTCTTATGCAAGGTACACCTCAGTGTTACAACTTGTATTTCCAACGCGTGGTCGGAATCCAAGAAAGAATTATTGGACATAAGTCGTCATAACATTTTTGAACAAATGGAGAACCTCCTCTTTTTGTCTCACAGATGAGTTAAAAATCAAGACTCAAAGAGGTCAAGTAACAAGGATGGACAGTTGATTGGCAGCTGGGACCATGTGGTTTTTGGACTCCAAAAACCAGTGTCCTTTCCAGACAGATTGAGTTTTAAGTCACCACCTTTCCGGTATTTCTGCATAGCAAGCTCTAAAACGCAAGGGAATGTTGGTGTCTGAGTGGCTGCCTTGGGCTAGATTCATCCTGTGCTTTAGCAGTGGGAAGGCAAGTTAATGAAGCATTTATTTTTGCTGAATAACTAATGGTGTCATCATCTAGGTGTTCATTTGAAAAGCCTCGCTCTTTTATTAGCTTCTTGGTTGCAGGGCAACTGTAGGAGTGTACTAGTGCATGTGTGTTAAGCATTAACTGCTGATGCCTTCAAATGTTAAACTAATCCCTGTAGCCTCAAAATAATAGAAGGATGGTAGATGTCACATTGGTAAGAACACAGGAGTTAGGACACACTCTTTAGTTTCTTCTAGGTGGCTAAATACAGAGCGGTGTGTGTCAAGCTGATAAGAGACTTTGATGAACATTTTGTGAAGTCTGAGGGAGTAGTTCCAGGCTTTACTGTCTTGGGGGCTCTGTTGCATGATTTGTTGGGAGAATTTTCCATCTCTACAAACACACCCAACTAGGAAAAAAGGGGAAAAACTGTCATTCAGTTCTATGAATTTCAGAATTTGTGCTGTCAAATCTAACTAAAATACTTCAAGTCAGTATATTGTTAGCAAGTATAGATTTAGTTTTTAATTCCTAACTAAAGATAATTTTTGTAGTGAAAAATTTTAACTATCACGTTCTGGCGTCAAAGTGAAATTTCTTAAAGTTTGGCAGTCAGTATGTTTACTAAGCAGATAACCTTTAGATCTACAGAATTAAGAGTATTTATTTAGCCATGCGTTCCTTTCCCGGGGTAGCTTGTGGGGGTATGTCACCATTTTACCATCTTTAAACATGCTAGCGATTTCTCCTCCTCGCCTTTTTGACACTGTTCGCTGTATTTGCACAGCGAATTCTGTGCAACTGTATTCGACAACTTGTACTAAATTGAATCCCAGTTTTCCAGGAGCAGTGACTTAGTGTTCGGAGAAGAGTGCCACCAGATGTCATTTTAGCCTTGTAAATAAGCAGTATGTTCCTTTGTGATTCTGATAAAGATAAGTTACTCTGGTAGCAACAGAGGCAGAAGGAACAAAACACCAACTAGAATTGTTGGACCACCTGGAGAGGTGCTAAGAGGATGTCCAGTTATATGTTCTTTGTTCAGTGGAGTCTTGATTGTCGTTTTTGGTTTTGGTTTTTTTTCCTCAAATTGTTTATATACTACTGTTATTTGGAGATTCTGAAAATCCTTATACATCAGAAAACGATTATGTATGTGCTGATGGTGTTAATCCTTTTCCCATCATAATATGATTTATGGCCCTTCTTAGAAACCAAAATCTCCTGTTTCTTGGGTGTTCAAATGAGAGAGAAACATTTTAAAAGGATTCTTTTTAAAAGATGGCTTTTCTGGGATTGACCAGAAGACAGCTATGCAAACACACAAAAATACAGTATGTGGCCTTTTTCTTCAAGAAATTAACATGGCTTTTTCTTGGTGTCCATTAACCTGGAATCACTTACAAATACAGAGAACACATTCTGGGTGTTTTAGCTACACCTTTAAAATGTCATCAGTCTCGAACATTTCAAAAGCCAGACTTTGCCGGATACCACATTTCTTCACATTCTCTTTTGTTTAACTTTCGGCTAATTAGCCCTGACAGTGCAGCTGCAGACCCAGCGTCCCAGTGTGTCATTAAGAGCACCGAGAATGATCTGGGGGTTTACAACTGTTGGAAGTTAATTTGGCGTAAACCTAACTTTCAAAGATTTCTCGAGATAGGACATGTCATGTCTATGTCCAGTCACACTTCTGTTTCAGAATTTCTTGTTTATATTATAAATATGACCTTTACAGTTATCTTTCAAAGTGCCCAGGGCTTTGAAGAGGAACCCTGAGGAGCTATAGTGACATTAGACTTAAGTATGATTCATAAGAACTTCAGGGTCCATGTCAATGTCCTTCCCCCACTCCTTCTTTTTTTCTTTTTAGTCACATAGCAACCCTGTCAGCTGGTGGCCGATTATGGTATTGGAGTCTTGTGATAAAATTACTCATGGGTATGCAAAGGTCCATCTCCACACTTTTTAGCCAGAGTTCATTATTGAGAGTGTTCTCTTTTTCCAGATAAAATGATCCCTAGGTCCATTCCAACTTCAAATTTTCCCACTGACCATACCAATTAGTGCATATGGGTTGCTGACTCTGAGACACCCTAGATCAAGAGTCAGCCATCTCTTCCTGAAGAAGAACTACAACGCTTCCTCTGTTTCATAGACATTTGAACAAAAGGAGATAGTGATGGAGTGCAGTTCTCTGGCTCAGGTTAAGCATCTAGCTAACCGTGCCAGCCACCAAACTCCATACTTTAGACATCCTTGTACTAAGTGGTCACTTATGATCCAAGTAATCCTTCCTTATAGTGGGGATGACACAGCAGTCCAGGTGTTCGGTCAGCAATCTGAGTTTCCTCTTTCAGATTCACTAATGGCGACACACGCGAGGATTTATACTTAAGCCATTTGGGTGTGCTCTTAGATTTGCCCTTGATGTTCCTTTAATGACTCTTCGAGACAAAGTTAAAGATCACGAACCTTAGCTTGAACTGACTGGTGTCATGGCAACTGGCACTTCACCTTTCACTGGTCCCCATCTCGTACATGTTACAATATTTGTGCGCATTAATAATTCATTGCAAAGTGCCAGATTTCTTTGTGCTGTCAAACTGTGTCAGGGACAGAATATGCTGTATCTCAGATGTCATCTACCAGACTGTTGAGGGCAAGATTAATTAGAAAAGAAAACTAGTCAGGTTACTTGGGAAGATTCCTGAAAATATGATGCTTTCTAGCCACTCATTTACAGCATTTTCCCTGTAAAGTAAGGGATAGAATTAGTGTTGATCAAAGTTTATTTGGTAATGTGCCCCAGACGTAAGGCAGAACTTGGGGCTGTGGAAATAAGGCACGAACAGTAATTGCTCGCCTCCATTCGGGCAGCAAAGGAAAATGATTAACAGCCTTCGTGCTCAGTCACATGGATCAGGCTCCAGCGTAAGCCCTGAAACCCCAAGTTTAAAAAAAAAAAAAAAAAAAAAAAACAATGGTCCTGATGTGAATGCTCTTATCCCAGGCTTGCCTTTGCCTGGCACATGGGAGCTGAGTGTTTGAGCCCAGGCTTAGAAGATGAGTCTGGGTTCCCTGCCTGACTGACCCTGGCCTTGGATAGCTTTTTTCACCTCCCAATTTCCTGAACCTTGTTGGTTGTGCTCAACATTGATAGCGGTTTTTGTGATTGTAGTATTAGACCTATGATCGGTGTGCTTCCTAAATAAAGAAAGTAGGCCTTTGTCTTAGGATGGAGAAAATGCAAGGAGACATTGGATTTCATTTGTACAGCAGACTGTGTTTGTCCCTGATTATGCACAGAAATCACATATTTTAAACTAGACACTGACCTGCCACCTTTTTTTTTTTAATTCTTCCTCTCTGCAGAAAGCTTTATATTAAAGCAAACCTGTGTCACAGTTTACTAGTTACTCAAAGTGAAGCATATTTTGCTGAAAAATGTTTACAACCCACAGTTGGAGAAGATTTTGGTCACTTAGCCATATTTAGATTCTTTTGTTTCTCTTTCTCTTTTTTTCTTATTAATACAAAACCAGTAGCTTGAATGTCCCTCCAGACTATTTGGAAGGAGAGCAAGGGGGTGAGGAAAGCAAGCCCAAGTCACACTTTTTAGAACACGCAGCCTGTGCATAAACTAGAGCTCTTATACTGGATACACTGATTTAACACGGTTCAGTGCTGGGAAGTGTGAATTCTGCTTAGCGACAGCCACAAAACCAGCTCCCATTCTAGCCATCATTGCTTGGCCACATCATTAAACAGTACCTGCATGTAATAGATGTTCAAGAAATAATCGCTGAAGGAGGAAGTTAATACCACAGACTAATTTCAGAACAAGGGGAGGGGTCATTAATCACTTTCAGAACCATGCAACAAATTAAACTTAAAAAACAGCTAGGAACTTGTTAATCTTCTATCACCTACCTTTATGTGGTGCTGGGGATCTGGATTAGTCATTTAGCACCTGCAGGCAACAGCATTGCACATGAGTCTGGGGGAGGTCATTAGTGCCAGCCGGCTCGGGTGTCCATGTGTTTCCAGCCAGGGCCAGCCGCCAGCTAGAGCGAGTGGTCACTGGCGATGTAAACAAACAGGGTCAGGGATTAAGCAGCAAATTCTTACCGATGTTGTATATTGTGTGTAATTTCTTGGGATTTAATATTGAGACTCCTCACTTAAGAACTTAACAGTAGGATCCTTTGTACTAAATCTATCCCTGTCTTCCAAGACTAGGCAAACTTTGAATACTGAGAAATGCTCTCTGAGTCGCATCACGAACACATTTTATATTTTTCTAGCTAATCTGGGAACAATCATAACCAACTACTTAAAAGAAGCCTTACAGACTTGGTTACTTAAGGATATGTTTTCTTATTTAGATTGGAATGTATATCTTTCTTTATGATATTACCTTATTGCAGTTCTGTGATATGATAGCCATATATAAGCCGGAGAGCCTAAAATTGAACATATAATCAATCACCCGAAGGACCAGGTCTTGCCTTTTTTGGCTACCAAGCACACCAAAATAATAATTACTCTTCCTAACTACCCTAACCATTCCCACTTACTGCTGCAATGAAGTAAAATCCGGCTGAACGTGTGTCTCTCTTCCATCCAGCAGCAAGCCAGGTCTCTGAAGTTCACAAGGAACATTGTTCACATTCTCTCCTCCACTGTACCCATCACAGGGCAATAGTTCTCCCATGATCTTTGAAAGAATAATCAGTATCTTCCAGCTTAGTCTGAGGCAGCCAGACAAATACATCTAAAACAATCAAAATATCTCAAAACATGTAATTGTATGTTACAGGGAATGGTCCTGACCATATGTCTTAAAGAAATACAAACAAAGTCAAGGTGGTGCAGAATGATATAAAGGCTTCACACCTTCAGCAGAGAGTTATTTGGAAGCTCTTGTGACATAAGCATGTTGAAAAGCGCAGGAGGCTTTGTAAACATGTGATTAATATTATACTTCAAATTACATGGGAGGGCATTGGAAGTAGATTGTCAGAGAGGAGATGAGTTCACAGGTAAAACCTGGTGGGTGAGAATAATTGTGTTCTGGGTGACCACAGTGAGGGGACCCAGACAGATGGGGTATGAGTTGGGGTGGGTGAGGTCATTGCATGATGGTCAGGAGTCAGACTGGGGAAGACCTTGGGATACTTCGAAGCCATTCATCTGGCAACTGTGTGCATCATGGATTGGAATGCAGAGAAACTTCAAAAGAAATGCAATGACTGTTTTTGATCTTGTACGTGCAAAAGTTATTGTAACAAATTAGATATTTATGCAAAAATTCAGTGATCCCTCAGCCAGGAAATCCTCAGAAAAGGGTATGCAAGTCTCCTTTAAGTCCACTGTGTATTGTTTGGGTTTTTTTTAACTTCATAAATCATGGGGAAGCTGTGTTGGCAGTGGGATATAACTCAACAGTAGACAGATTGCTCTTTGCTGCTTTCTTTTAAGAAGCAGGTTATAAAACTGTTGGGAGCCTGGTAAAGTAGTTAATAGATCATCTTAAGCAATTTGAAGTAATTTTTTTTTTTTTTAATACAGCCTTGTGTCTTGAAGGCAAAAGAGCCAGAGGGGAAAGAAAGAGTTTAGTGAATAAGGAATCAGTGCCCGTGTCTATTGCCCTGTAAGTGCCACGTGTTCAGCTACACTGAGTGGCGGGTCACCTGCTTCTGTGGACAAATCACTACCCTGTAAGCCCCCCAGGGGAGTGTGGTCATTTAGAATGCTGTAAGCTCCTGTCAGTTAGCACAGGACACATTTCTCGTGATGAGCATCCTGTACTTTTATCCTGCATTTTTACATCCTGAAATACTTTACCTCCTGCTAGTACGCTTTGGTGAAGCTTTGGATGCTGGAACATGATGCTGGAAGATCTCTTCATTCGCAGGTCCCTTCCTGTTTAGACATAGCCATAAGGTAGACATCAATGCCAGGCACTTACTCTCGGGTAAGCTGGAGGTCCCTCACAGACCGTGAGATAGCTGTGTTAAAGTGTCAGGAGCATGAAAAGATCCCTGACCTGGGAGTAGTTTAGATTAGCAGACAACTATCACTTGAAAGGTGATAAAGAGCCTTCTACTGATGGCTTTCTTTTCATCTCTGGCGCTTGTCCCCAAAAGCTCTTGTGTTACAAGTCTGGTTGGTCACGGCTTCTAATAGGCCAGCCACACCGATGATACGGTGTTATGCTAACCAGACACTCAGAGGATCTACTCTTGTAGTAAATGTATAAGATCTTGAAACAAGTCGGAAAATGTACCATTATGTGGGTAAAACTGGTTTTATCATGTGGCTAAAACATAACGTAGGATTGGTTTGTAAATGAAATTCACAGTGTCTGTTCTAAGCCTTGACTCTACTCTTCTTTCAGACCACAAAGGCTTTCCTTCCTACCATGCTGGAGATTAATCATGGTCACATTGTGACAGTTGCAAGTTCCTTGGGATTGTTCAGTACTGCCGGAGTTGAGGTTTGTGAGATATAAAGCATTTCCTTCAGTCAGTCGGTGTATCTCGTGATGTGTACACCGAAATCCTCCAAAGAGTACTGCCGCCCACACATTCGTGAAAGCACTCTGTTCCACCTGTGTGCCGTGTGTGGAATGTTCCTCAGTAACCCAGGGCCAGCTGTTGGGAGTGCACCTCTAGTATCTTCCGCCATAAAATCACTTACACTAGCTTGACAAAGCCACAGCAGCAGGAAAAGTAGGTGGACTGGCCCTCACTATGCCCCATTTTCATTAGCAGTTTTGCCTGATGGTGGTGGGGAGGCACAGGGTCAAGAATGAAACCGTGGAGGGCAGTGGCAGTGCCCTGGGAAACAGACACATGAGGCCAGAGCTTGACGTCCTGTTTGGGTCGACTTGCCAAAAGCGAACTGTCTTGTATCCATTCATCAGAGGAGATGGTTATGGCAGATGTGAGGTGTCTGGCTTTGTTAAGTTTGCAGAACTGGGCTTAATCAACCCCATTCTTCACCATATTCCAAAAATAAAGTGTTTGTATGTGTACCGTTCTGTTTGTCCTCCGGTGCCTCCAGCATAAAACTGAAAACCTCATCCCCATGCAAATACACAAAAGGACACAAACTAGATGGCTTCCACATTCTGCATTTCCATTCCTACATCTAAGGTGGGGTAAGGGATAAGAACTTTCTATACCATGTGTTCTTAGATTAAAGTCTGGCTTAAGTTTACAAAGTGTACTTACCATTTCCATTTTCACTTTACCCTAAAGAGAAAATCAGATCCTAACAACTTATAACCTAAGCTAGGTTCACCTTTGCTCTCGTAGCGTTAGTTAGACAAACTGGATTTTTATTCTCCTTTACTGAACAAGAGACCATTTGTAAATTTTCCAGACACTTCAAAGTGAACCTCTCTCCATTTTTAGCTCCCGCTTGTTAGCTTTTATAGAATTCCTTTGTGGTAACTTCCCTAAAGTAATATGATACTTGGTCGCTGTGGCAAAAAGTGTTCATCTGTTTCTGCTGTTGCTTTGAAAATATTATTTCTGCACTGAACCACATCAGATATCTGTCTTTGAAAATGCTTTCCTTTTCTTTGCTTAGTCACCTGTAACCTTCTGTATCAAACATGTAACCAGAGTACTAGGATCAGGGAAGCTTGGGTTTGGTCAGTGTGGTGTGGGATCTGTGCACATACTTAGTGTTTCTGTTCTCCTCTCTCTAACTCAGGATTATTGTGCCAGTAAATTTGGAGTGGTGGGTTTTCACGAATCCCTGAGCCATGAGTTAAAGGCTGCTGAAAAGGATGGAATTAAAACAACGTTGGTTTGCCCTTACCTTGTAGACACGGGCATGTTCCGAGGATGCCGAATCAGGTAAGTAAAAACCTGTCTTATTACTGATAAAAAACTTTTTTTGAAGCGCTTTTTTTTCCATCTTGGAGGAATATGTAGAATAAGACCTTGTGCCTTAACTATCATTTGACAACTAAACCGGTTATTTCATTGGTCAAGGTTTGTAAAATTCGGGTAAATAAGATTAACAAGCGAGGTTCTGATACCGCACTGATACTAATGCAAGGAAGTCAGTCTAGAAGCATCAGACAGGAAGTGGCCTCTCTGTACCTCCAAAGGAGGAAACACAAATACCCAGGGTCTCCCTTGGAAGCTACTTCCTTAGGAGTTATTTTGTTTCTTTAGTATTAGTGTTGGTAAATGAATGTGACTTTGATTTGGATATGAAACAATGTGACCGTCACAAAAGAGTAAGTCTTTCTTCTAAAAAGACCTTTGAATATTGCCCTCCAGATTTGGGAGCTTTCTTTTTGCAGAGTATACGTCGGCAGATTCACTATAAAAGAATGAGAAGAACTATTTCGATTTACTAAAAACAAAATAAAATACCCACACACTTTGAAAGGAGGCATGTGGGAATATAAATGTCAGGCCACGTATGACTTACTAGCAGAGTAAACAAAACCACGAATCATTAAAAGGATACTTGTAAAGACATGCTTACTTTGAGATTCTTTGCTTGGATGAGTTTGAACGGCAAGGGAAGATAACCGAACCAGTTCCCCGTTGTTCAGGGCCATTCTGAACACATCCCGAAGCTGGCCACGCTGTGAAGTAGGTGGAGCTTGACTTGAGTGATTCCATTGTCCGGCTCACTCCACGTCTGGACGGGGAATGGACTCGAGCTCTGCCTCTTTTCCCAAGCATGCACACGTGTGTGTGTGTGTTTCTTTCATCTTATATACTTAGGAACCAATTGCCTAGGGTCTAAGGAGCCCTGTTTCCTATTTAGCTGTTTCCTATTTAGCATCATGGCAGGTGTCCAAAGCTGTGGTGGGACAATGGAAAGTGAAAGGAATAAATTATACTATTAGGTTATTTCAATGTGTCATGTAATGAATTCAGCTGAAGGTAGGATTGTCTATATGCTCTTCATTTCAGAGACCCCTGAGAGAAAATGCCTCGGTTTTCCCTCCTGGGGCATCCAGGAAAGTATACAGCTGACTTATTTCACTCAGAAAATTTATGCCAGTGTTACACACCATCTTTCTAACAACGCTTAGCACTAAAAGTTTGGCATTGTGTTTGGGTTTACTGTTTGTTATGCCAAACGTCCTCTTCTTTTCTATTAAGAAAAATAGAGGGGCACCTGGGTGGCCCAGCGGGTTAAAGCCTCTGCCTTTGGCTCGGATCATGATCTTAGGGTCCTGGGATCGAGCCCCACATCAGGCTCTCTGCTTGGTGGGGAGTCTGCTTCCCTTCCTCTCTCTGCGTGCCTCTCTGCCTACTTGTGATTTCTGTCTGGCAAATAAATAAATAAACTCTTTTTAAAAAAATAATAAAAAATAAAATAACAGAAAAATAATGTGAAATACATTTTAAAAACATTATCTCACTTTACAGAAGAGGAGACCAATTTTACTTTTTTTTTTAACCTGTTTTCTAGACTATGCAAATAAAATATATTCAGAGTAGGAAAATTTGGAAAATACAGAAAAACACAATGCAGGGAACAAAATGGGCCTGAGATCCTGACACTTAGATAACTTCACTGGTAATGGTTTGATGTCTATTTCCAGTCTTCCCTGCTTTGTGTTAATTCTTCATTTCATTTTTTGAATATTTAACTTTCAGGAAAGAAATTGAACCTTTTCTGCCCCCGCTGAAGCCTGATTACTGTGTGAAGCAGGCCATGAAGGCCATCCTCACAGACCAGCCCATGATCTGCACCCCCCGCCTCATGTACATCGTGACTTTCATGAAGAGGTAACTGTGTGGGTTCCCTCCTGGGTCGGGCCTCCCCCAGGACCTACCGCCAGCAGGTGCACACTTGCTAACAGACCCCTTTCTCGTTTCAGCATCCTCCCTTTTGAAGCGGTTGTGTGCATGTATCGGTTCCTAGGAGCAGACAAGTGTATGTACCCGTTCATTGCTCAAAGAAAACAAGCCACAAACAATAATGAAGCGAAAAACGGCATCTGAGGATCTTTTTTGTACGGAGTATCGTTTCTATCAGAAGACGATCCAGGTGTTTCATTCCAACACACATCAGCATTACTGACAGTCTCTGGATTCTAAACCCACGTCGACGTTTTTTTTTTTTAATCAACTTTAAAAAATAAATAAATGAAGTGCAAATTAACCGACTAGAAGACTTGGAAATGTGATCAGCAAAAGTGAGCTTATGTTGTTGCCAACAGGGTCCTTTGAGGCAGAACCCTGAAACCTGTCCTATCTTTTAGACAAGCACTGTGTGACATCTCCAGGCTACCATTATTTTTCTTAAAGAGCAGAAAGCCTAGAGATGGGAACGACAGTGTGTTTCACCTGTGTGGTTGTTTGTTTTTTTTTTTTTTTTTAATATCCGTAGAGTTTATTAATTCTTGTAATTAAACTCTAGCCAATTGACACCCTTGCAACTTCAAGGACTGCTAGTGCTATATTTTCTCATGTTTTCTAAGTTTCAGTTTTGCAAAGCCCATGGGGCTGCTTGTGGTGTTTGTGTGTACAGCTCTTTTAAAAAAGGAATTTTGAAATCTCATCAATTTGAAGTAAATGATGTTTGATTATTACAGTAACGGGATCAGGTCTCTTTCTTAAAGTCATAAGGACTAAAGTGTTAGCCGAATTTTTAATTTTGTCTCTGAAATCTTTCCTTAAAGCTCTATTCCTCTGGAGACCTACTTATCCACAAAGGTCATACATTTTCTACCTGTGAATTTTGCTGCATACAGAAAGTGCCCTTTCCTCAGGAAGTTGCTGTGTTTCATTTCTTTGAATGGACTTTTATCTAGAATACATAGCAGCTCTGCAAAGGAACAGTTTCTAAAAATGGGAACTTCTGCATTAAAAAAAGGTCCCCATTTTTGTGCCAACTATGATTAGTGAGGGGGAAAAAAATCATATTCTATGGAGTACGTATTGGAAGGGTGTAAAGATTCTTTTGAAAGTTTTATTCACATTGTAGAACAGCAATTGACATTTTTACAGTATTTTTTTGTAAAGCAAACTATTTTGTGCCTTGAATTTGGTAAATGTGTATTAGTGAAATGTTGTTAAAGTGGACTTCTACCTCTGTATCTAAATGTATACCATCCACTTGTAAATTACTATAAACTATTATGTGATTGCTTTTTTTTTTTAGAATGTCTTGTTTAAATAGCAACCAATGTTTAAGGCTATTAAAATAAGCCATCTTTTACTAATTAATTGGGAAGTTTTATAAAGGACTGATTAAATTTAAAGAATTAACTTACATGCCACTGACTGTGTGATTACTAGTGATCAGCAATATTCTAGAGAAAATCATTGCATTCATATCAGACCTTAAAGAAAAAAACTGCTTGAATGGGATAATGTTCAGGAACAGCCATTAACAATTTAGGGTGCCATACACTCAAATTTCCTTTGTTACCATACACTTTGATGAGATACTTTATCAGGGGCTTATTAACCCTGAAAGTGGGAAAATAGCATCTCATTACCTCTGTGAGTTTGCACCACAGATCAGATCAGCACTGTAATCACGGGAAAGTCCTGCTCACTGTGAGTGTCCTCGACGCTGGTCTTAAGGAATCACTTCATTTATGTTTGAATTTCTCTAAAAAGAGAAATGATAACCAAGTCTGAGGCTTTTATAATAATTGAGGCACTGGCTGCCTCTTAATTTTCAACTGGGGATTGAAAGTTTTGAAGTAGTGCTTCCTAACACTGTGGGGTGGAGAGATCGTTCTTACCCAAGTTTATCCGGTTCCGCCTCCCAGCCAGCCCAGAGCACACTCAGACCATCAGAGAAATCTGTGCTACTTTCACGACTCATTTATTGATCTTAAGACTAAGGAAGGTCTTCTTTACATTTAATGTTATTCTCACCCATTATAATTTAAACCTATTTCTATTTTCATTCGGTACTGACCTTATAAGCTTGTCCATCTCTAAGTTCAATAAACCTGATGCATTGAACTTTTGTGTATAACTCATCAATTCCCTAGCCCCTGCCTAGTTTAATTAGTTCTGTGGCTACCCCTCGAATACTGTCCAAATTCTCTTTCCTGCCTTTAGCTGTGGAGTTGGAAGAGTTAGTGTGTGTTTAGAACTGCAAGATTCCTATGTGTTTTATCTGTTCAGCCCAGTACCACATTCTTAATATGATGCTACTTTGACGATGACTACTGTTTTCTCTAAACATGAACTCCCCTCGTCAAACCTACATACTAGTGTTGATCACATAAGTAATTGCGGAAGTTACTTTTCTTGCTACTTAATAACCTACCACACACCTCCCCCCCCACCCCCCCCACCACCCCACCTCGTCATTCATGCTGACTCTGAGTTCTCTTTTATCTCATCTGTCCCGTTTAGGGCTACAGGGCTCAAGGCTGGCACCCAGGGAGCACTTCTGTCCCTCACCTATAACTGATTTGTGCCCTCCTCCCCTACCTTTCAGCCAGTTTAATGATAATCATATTGAGTGGAATCAAAAGTTGTGACGCCAGCAGAGATAAATTCCAACTATTGTTTTCCCCTTGATCTACCAGGTCTGCTGCTCTGTCACAAAAGATTAGATTACCTTGACAGGATTGAGCTACATAAAGCCAGGCTCAGTGTGTATATATGTGTGTGTGTGTGTGTGTGTGTGTGTGTGTGTTAAAGTATCCTGTTTCCTTGAAAGGCTATAGCTTTCATATTTTCCCCAAGTTAAAAAAAAAAAAGTCAAATGTCATTTTCAAAGTTTTCTTTTCCAACTGGCAGAAATAATTCAAAATTGGTGTTGATCTGAATCTTGGAAATTTGCTTTTGCCTCCAACAATATTTAAAATCAGTGGGGTTTGGGGGAGGAGGGTAGTTCTTTCCATGCCAATTTTATTGCCTGTGTCTGATTAAAAAGAGGAGAAGGGAAAGCGAGGCTGTGTTGGGCCAGAAAGGCTGGGACGTGGGGCCGGGGGGACAGGAGCATAGTCAGCATCTGCCTGCCGTTCAACAAGCACACGAGGCATCTGCTAAGCCGGAGGGCCTGGCCCAGGGACCCAAGTAGCTTGTGGATGACCCATAAGTTCAAATACCAGTAACTATGTGAGTATGCCACAAATGAAGCCTCAGAGTGTGGACGAGTTCTCAGCGAGGTGGCATTTGAGAGAAGCCTTGAAGATTGGGGAGGTAGCAGATGTGAGATGAGAATGGGAGCTTGGGCATGCCAGGGAACTGAAGGTCAGGAAAGGCTCAGAGGTTGAAAAAGAAAGATGATACTCATTGTGTCTGAAATAGGACGCACAAAGAGAATGCCATGCCTTTCCTAAGTGGGTCCCATCTTGAGGATGGCCTCCATTCCAGGCTGAGGATGGAGAAGAGAGAAGCCCTAGGAAAGGACATGAGCAGAGTTGTGAAGTTAATAGAATCCGTTGCTACAAAGGCTATTGGAATACCGGAAGCTGGGAGACCAGCTAGGAGGGAGGCTATGGCAAAAGTCAGGCTACGAAGTGATGAGCATGAAAAGGAACAGATGGCTGCCAGAGTCCCAGTGTTTAGCTTAAGGACTGAAGAATGGCTCATCACGAGCCAGGTTGTATGTAAGTGGGAACAGTAGAACAGCAAACCTGATCCCAGAAGCGTTGCTTTGGAGATGCTGGGAGACAGTCCCTGGCAGATAGGTGGACATCGAGATCTGCTCCTTAGGAAGGAGGCTGGTGCTAAGATTCTGGCTGCTAAGAGGCATCTGCCAAGAGGCTGTGCCGTGCGGTAGAGCTGGGGGGCGTAGGAGGAGAAGGGCCAGGGCCCGCAACTTGGGGAATACGAGGGAGCTGCCGAAGAAAAAGGCACGAAAGGTGACGTAGGAGAAAAGTTAGAAGAAACCAGACTAGAAACAATTATCTCCTCTGCCTGGACCTAATCTCCAGCCTGAGTCACACTTAAGAAACCTCAGTGTGGTGCAAGAAAAAGCGTCTGTGTGGCCAGCCCTGGGGCAGAGGCCCAAAAGGTGAAGGGCAGTGTTAACAGATAGCGCATGGAGTCTCTAGGCATGCACTCAGGTTTCTAGTAACTGAATCCATTGTTTTAATGACCAAAGGAAAATTTCTTCCTCTGTGAAACCTGGAAACCGTTGTTTGGCAGTTCTGTTTGCTTGGCCGCGGAAACACAACTTGCTTAAATGTGCAGGCAGCGTTTCATGAGAACCCTAGAGGAAAAACAAAGTACATTTCAAGTATCATCTAATGGATACATGTTAGCTCAAGTGAACCCCTTTCACTTGCCAAAAAGAGGGGACAGGACCTGCCTCTAGCCGACTGCTCAACGGGACAGTCTCCCACCTGCTTCCCTCGAGTGCAGAACTCAGCACAAGCCAAGCACGCTCTGGGCACACCCCTAGGTCAAGAGGGATGTCCTCTGCTCTCCCCGGCTCTCCCTGGGAAGGTCAAGACCGAGCCATGTGGGCGACCACAGTCCTCTGTGTTCGTTATGACGACTCTTTAGGCGCTTGAGTTTGCCATGTCACACTCGAGAGTCCAGAGCACTTAACCGCTTTCCTGACCATCTTCCCAGGGAAGTGTCGGGAATGTGCGCCCGCGTTGCCTGGAATCCTATTCACCGAGCAATTAATTCTCATCTCACTTGCTCCGTTCCTGCAGAGCATTTCCATGGTGTCTTCTAGGAGCTTCTAGCAAGCTTTTTAGCTGCAATGGTTGAAACCTTTCTAACCACCAGCCAAAAGCAAGAGCACTGATAGGCCCGGAAAACAAAGCCTCTTCAGCCCGGATTCTGGGTTTGAGGTCTTCCTGTCAAGCTGATTTAAACCATGCTGCAGGAAGGTGTGTGTTCCCAGCAGCCATGAACAATGTCCCCTCGTGTTGCCCACGTGTCCTGGGTGGTCCACCTGGACACCACGCGGCAGACCTCCCCTCCCCCACAGCGGGGGCATCGGGCTCCTCTCATCCTGGCCCTGGACAGCCTGGCTCTGTGCGTGGCCTGCGTGGTCCAAGAGACCAGTGGGCAGGCGGGGCTCTTGGCCCTGAAACCAGCACATAGCATGCCCCAGCTGTACAGTTCCTGTTTGAGAGCTCAGCGGTGTGGATCAAATCACATCCTCCTCAAAGAGACCACAGTGATGTCCTAACCCCTGATTCCTGGTGATGTGATCACATTTGGAAATAGTGTCTTCGCTGTGTAATCACGATAAAGTCATTTTGAATTAGATGGGCCCTACGTCCAACCCCTGGCATCTATCTAAGAGAGACAGACACACACAGGGAGAACACCACGTAGAGAGAGAGAAAGGGACTGGAGTGATGGCAGCTACAATCCAAGGGTCACCAAGGGGTACCTGCAAGGAGGAAGCAAGGAGCAGATTCTCACTTGGGGCCTCCAAAAGGGAGTCAGCCCTATCGACACCTTGATTCCAGATTGCCAGCCTCTGGAATTGGGAGAGTGAGTTTCTGTCTTTTTAACCACCTGGTTTGCCACACTTAGTTAAGCAGCCCGAGGCAACACACATACCCAGGGCCTGCAGCCTCGCCTCCGAAAGTCTCTGGTGTGTAACCTGGCCACTGTAGCCGGCCCCATCTCAAGGATATTATGAGGGATCTACGGGAGGACACACAGAAGGCACGAAGGGATTGCACGGGGTTGAATTACAGGAACCTGCTGTTATTCTGCTGTCTTTGACCTAACCAAGGGCCATTCCCCACTGAAGAGTTGAGCCCAATAGTAATGATGGTCGTGGCCGTGGCCATGGCTGTGGCAATGAGCAGTGCTGATATCAGAGTCCTTGTGGGTGGTCCTGCTTGGTTTTTCCAACAGTCCTCAATTCTCTGACACCGGCTGGGTGCCCGGCAATTCAATTCTGCTCGGAGTCAGCACAGAGGTAGGGCTCAGGCCTGTAAGACTGCCCCCACCTCAGATGCCAATTACAAATGTGGGCCCCAGGCTACCCACACATCTGCCCAGCTGACTATACATTGGCGGGTTTCCACCCCCCGAACTTCAGGTTTGATAATCTGCTAGAACGACTCAGAACTCAGGTGAACACTATACTTATGAGTTTGTTATAAAGGATACACATGACAAGCAGATAAAGAGGCACATAGGTCAAGGAGGGAGGAGGGGAGTTGGCACACAGCTTCCATGCCCCATGGGGACACACCATCCTCCCAGCACCTTAATGTCTTCACCCACCTGCAGTCTCTCCAAATCTCACAGGTCAAGAGTTGTTATGGTGGTTTAATTACTCAGGCTTTCTTGATTGGCCACAGTTGGCCACTGGTGAATGAACTCAATCTCCATCCCCTTTTCCTACGCTGGAGGTTGGGAGGAGGGGTGGTTGAAATTTCCAACCCTCTAAGTGTGGCCAGCCCCTCCCTTGAAACTAACTACATGTCCACTCTGTGTCATCCCCACAGCAGGAACTCAGGTATGGTGGAAAAAGGCTTTTATGAATAACAAAAGACACTCCCATCTCTCAGGAAATTCCAAGGGTTTTAGGAGATCTATGCCAGGAACTGGGGCAAAGACTAAATATACATTTTTTCATTATATCACAAACACCTACTGTGTTGCAATGACTTATTTGTACATCTGAGGACAAGTGTCCTGTTTCATTCATCCCATGTGGTTTCAGTCCAACCCCTCATATAATGCTAAGCGCACAGTAGATGCTTAATAAATGTTGACCTGCATGACCTTTGTGCCCATCACATAGTAACTGCTGGTCTTATTTGTGAAATAGAAAGGGTCTTTCCCAAGTCTTCTGTGTATGAAAGGATTTCATCCCCCTGTTCTGTTGTTTCTGAAGGAACAGCGAGGGCAGAGGAACTTTCTATTTATGTGCCCTTTGAGTCTTTTCTCTGATCAACCTCTCCTGTATGCAGAAGTGACTGAAGACCAGAAAAATTTGTAAGGCACCCCTCCAGATGCTGGTCTTCCAGCCCTTTAGGATATCTGGCTAGTCTCAGAGAGAGGTAGAGAGACAATAAAGTTAGCTGGGTCCTAAAAAGGATGAGTGTTGAGGCAGACACAGAGAACTTTAATCTGACCCCTATAACACCATTTTCTTCTGGCTCAACTGACAATGGAAAGCTTGTCCTTTGGGGAAAATAAAATAAAATAAAATAAAATAATAAAATAAATAGAAGTCTCTATTGTCCAGGAGCTGCCTTTTAATTTCCACCACTTTGCTCTAACTTTGACAATGGCATTGTCAGATTTTAGGGGATTTCCTGAATGATGGATGCTAAAGGGTCTTCACCATATCCCTGGAAGTGGACCCGAGTTGTCTTTCTCGTGACGACCTCTGGAGCCCAGTGCTCTGCCCTCAGCATTCCTGAAGCGGAGGGAGGCCCTCTAGGACTGTGAGCTGGAAAATGCAGAGCCTGGCCAGGGAGTGAAGAAAGGAATACGGCTGTCACGGAAGGAACTAGATGGAGCAAAAGCTGCAGCCCCGGGGGAGATTCCCTAACCACAGTTCCTCCAGCTGCTTCGACTTCCTGCTCCACCACCGCCTGGAGTTTGTCCCCGAAGACATTCCCACAGCCAGCTGAAAGCCCAGGAACCGTCCCCCCTTACCTGCTACAGATGCAGGAGAGTATGTTCTGGAGAAGAGGGATCGACCGGGCTTCCCTCTCAGGGACCCAGCGTTTAGGAACAAGTTTCATGCCTGCCTCTAGGTTTTAGCTCAGTGAGCCACTCAGTAAGAAGTGTGTGCAGTTTGGGCACTTCTAGTCTATTCTCCATGAAGAACTATCAATTCAAGATGATTTCTCTTAGAGGGGAAGAAGTAGTATTTTATGTATGCGAGGGGGGAAAAAATCAAGTCATTTTAAAAACCAGTTCAACGTCCACTCAAGAGGAAAGGATGAGGTTATGCAAGAGGACTAGAGAAAAATGCACAAAATGGTAGGATTCACGGGGCTCTCCCCGGCCGCGGAGGCGAGTAGGCTGATGCTGATTTCTTAATGAGCCCTAGGGTTTCTAGTATTTTCTTATTGCATCTGACCCCTAAATCAGATTCATTTGAAATCAAATCAGTTACACAATGGAATATTTGGGAGGCAGGGAGATAGAAAAGAAAAAGTTTTCAGATTTCCAACTCCAAGTGAGATATGTTTAGAGAACATACCCCAGTCTTGTACAGTTATTTAAAAGACTAGAACCCCTGGGGCGCCTGGGTGGCTCAGTGGGTTAAGCCTCTGCCTTCAGCTCAGGTCATGTTCTCAGGACCCTGGGATTGAGCCCTGAATCCAGCTCTCTGCTCGGCAGGGAGCCTGCTTCCCCCCTCACTCTGCCTGCCTCTCTGCCTACTTGTGATCTCTTTCTCTCTGTCAAATAAATAAAATCTTAAAAAAAAAAAAAGAAAGAAAAGACTAGAACCCTTTATCATGCTGAGTGAAATAAGTCAATCAGAGAAAGACAATTATCATATGACCTCTCTGATATGAGAAATTTGATAGGTGGGTGGGGGGTTCATAGGGGGAAGGGAGAGAAAAAATGAAACAAGATGGGACTGGGGAGGGAGACAAACTATAAGAGACTCAATCTCAGGAAACAAACTGAGGGTTGCTGGAGGGCTGGAGGGGAGGGATAGGGTGGCTGGGTGATGGACATTGGGGAGGGTATGTGCTACGGTGAGTGCTGTGACATGTGTAAGACTGATGATTCATAAACCTGTACCCCTGAAGCAAATAATACATTATATGTTAATTTTTTTAAAAGAATTTAAAAATAAAAAAAAAACAAAAAATAAAAGACTAGAACCCTGTGTACTGTTGGTGGAAATATAAAATGGTGCAGCCACTACGAAAAACAGAACAGCAGTCCCTCAAAAAATTAAACATCAAAGTACTGTATGATCCAACAATTCCACTTCTGAGTAGATACCCATTAAAAAAAAGAATGAAATCTTGCCATTTGCAACATCATGGATGGAGCTAGAGAGTATTTTGCTAAGTGAAATAACTTAGAGAAAGACAACACCATATGACTTCACTCATATGTGGGATTTAAGAAACAAAACAATCACGGGGGGATAAAGAAGGGGAAGACCTAGAAGCAGGCCCTTTTTCTTTCTTTCTTTTTTTTTTTTTTAAGATTTTATTCACTTGGGGTGCCTGGGTGGCTCAGTGGGTTAAAGCCTCTGCCTTCAGCTCAGGTCCTGATGCCAGGGTCCTGGGATCAAGCCTGGCATCGGGCCCTCTGCTCAGCAGGGAGCCTGCTTCCTCCTCTCTCTCTGCCTGCTTCTCTGCCTACTTGTGATCTCTGTCTGTCAAATAAATACATAAAATCTTAAAAAAAAAATTTTATTCACTTATCTGAGAGAGAGAGAGAGCAAGCAAGGGAAGAGGGAGAGGGAGAAGCAGACTCCCCGCCAAGCAGAGAGCCCAACATGGGGCTCAATTCCAGGACCCTGGGATCATGACCTGAGCCGAAGGCAGACGCTTAACTAACTGAGCCACCCAGGCTCCCCCAAGAAACAGACTTTTAACTGCAAGCTGGTGGTTACCATCGGGGAGGCGGGTGGGGGATGGGTGACATAGGTGATGAGATTAAGGAGGGCACCTGTGATGAGCACTGGGTGTTGAATCACCAAAACGTACACCTAAACTAAGCTAAACTAAACAGGTCACTGCATGTTAACTAACTGGAACTTCAATAAAAGCTAAAAACTAAAAACAGAAAAATAAAAAACTAAAAAATGAGCAAAGAACTTGAATAAACATTTTTTAATAAATAAACCAGAAGATACCACTGGACACCAACTAGGACGGCTATAAGATATTTTTTTTAACAGAAAATAAATGTTGGTGAAGGCGTGGAGAAATGGGCACACTTGTACATCACCCATGGGATTGTCAAATGGTGCAGCTGCTGTGGAAAATAGTGTGGAGGTTCCTCAGAAAGTGAAACCTAGAACTACCATGGGACCCAGCAATCGCACCTCGAGGTATCCTCCTAGAGGAATTAGAAGTAGGTATTCAGACAAAAACTTACACACGAATGCTCACAGTGCTACTATTCACAATGGTCCAAGATGGAAATGACACAGACCTCCCTCAACAGGTGAATATGCTGTACTAGCCACGGCAAGCGTGAATCTGGAAAACACTGCTGTGTGAAAGAAGGCAGTCACAGAGGACATGCTATGTGATTCCATTTCTACGAAATGTTCAGAAGAGGCAAATCTGTAAAGATGGAAAGTTGACCAGCAATTGCTTAAGACTGGTGCTAAGGGTGAGGAATGGGGGTGTGACAGCTAAAGGGTACAAGGATTCTTTTTGGGATGATGAAAATGTCCTAAAATTGACTGTGGTGATGGTTGCACAAGTCTGAATATACTAAAAACCATTGAATTACACGTTTTAAATGGGTGAATTGTATGGTATGTGAATTATATTTTTAAAAAAAGAATAAATGAATGTGTTTAATAAACTTTTAAAAGTTTTCCATTCATGTTTGCAAAATTCATGCACTATATGCATGCACTAAATTCAAATTTGCTGGGGCCCAATTTTAATTCCACAAGCCAGGAAGCAGGCTGGGGCATCTGACGGAGCCCTGAAGCCTATTAGGAGACCAGAGGCCAGCCCAACTCCTTCACTCATGTGGCATTAGTGTTCTTTATACATTAAGATAAAAGAGAAATAGTAGACATTCTAATACCATTCTGTTTCTTTGCTAACAAAATGGTCCCGCTCGGGGGGAGAGGGGAAGCCATAAAGTCAATAAGTATGAAAACATGATGGTCTTTACTAATTGGAGTGATGTGGAAGTCTGAGTTTCTTCAGGAAATACTGGGAGTCTGGTGAGTTTGGAATGCTGGCTTTTAGAGCGAGGAAGTCACTACAAATCTAGAGGCAGAGTGTCCACATTTTCAGGGTTCATTCCACAAAGGTAGCTCTGGCCTGGTGTTGGTACCCTAACCGAACACACTGGCTGGACATCAAAGGACTTCCCATACAAGTACCAAGCCTTCAGGGTCAAGGACAGCCCAGGGGAGTGGGTCTCACCTAAGGCTCCCAGCTTGGTTATGGAGGATCAGAAGAATGAAGCTTGACTGGTGGGTACAGTGCAGGGGTGGTTAGGCAGGGCTAGATGCAAGGGGCAACATGATATCAGTGGTGACTGGGTCTACCAGCAGCCACAGGGGAAGGAGGCCACAGACTAGAATACCTTGCAATCAAGGGTCTGTAAACAAATGCTCAGTCTCACTGGTAATCAGGGAAAAGTGATATAAACCATGAAGAGATACCATTTCATGTCTATCGGATTGGCAAAAAGAGAACCAGTCTGACACTAAAAATGGTGGTCAAGGGTGTGGAGCAACAGGAACTCTCGTAACACCTGGCGGGCACATACAACCGTCTGGCCAAACTGAAGTCATACCCACTGCACTACCCCACAACCCCCACCCTAGGTAGAAAGCCTAGAGAAATCCTCACACATGCTCACAAGAGGATCAGAACAAGAATGCCCATTGCAGAACCAAATCAGAAGCAACCTAAATGTCCTTCAAGAGGAGAATGGACATACTGTGACGTGTTCGCTCAATGGATTATTACAAAGCAGTGAAAAGAAAAGCATGAACTATTGTTATCTGCGCCCACAAGGATAAATCTTAAAATGTACTATTGAACACAAAAAGTAAATTGCAGAAGGATACATTATATGATGTCATTTATTTGCAGTTCAAAAATATGCAAAACTATTTCAGGTTTCTTTATGGGTGCACATATTAAATAAAGGTGTAGAAACATACATGAAATGTTAAGCATCAATTCCAGATGGGGCTCATCTCTGGGAAGGAAAAAGAATAGGGTCTGAGGATAGAGGGGCTTCAATTGTATCATGTTTTTGTTTCCTTCTAAGGTTCCGTATCTGAATGAAGTAGGGGAAAGTGCTGAGCTCTAACGGATGGGTGGAAGACACCTGGATGTTGTCTTTTATTCTTTTTGCATGCTTGAAATCCTCCAGTTTTCTAAAAGTCAAAGGTGAATAAAAGAGAAGAGAAAGGAAACACATGGATCTCTTTCTGTATTTGCCTTCTAAAACCCTTTAAACCTAGAAAATTCCTTAGAGGAACAGAGAGGCATAGGCTCAGTCTTTGGGATCAGGGGTTTAAGAGGGACAAGTGATCCCACCTACCCTTACACCAGGAAAATACGCCCAGGGCTGGGGGGCACATGGGAAAAAGATGGATGAGAAGCTATGACAGAGAATATAGATTCTGGTTTCCAGCGGGGATGATGAAAATGTTCCTTTTCCTCCTCCCCCATGGAGGGTCCTGTGGAAGGGATAACAGTTAAGACAGTGTTTAAGGATTTGAGTGTATAGGCTGTAATCCTCTCTCAGGGATATTGTATGGCTTCCCACTGCCTTCCCTGAGACCATAAGTGGGGACAGGGCCCAGTCCGTCTGCTCTATGACCACTGTGGGCCAACCATGGTGCTAGACATCACCATTGAAGAAACACAGAATCCAAGTAGGTGACATTAAATAGCTCTAAGTGTGTGTGGTCTCACTAGGCCAGAAAAATACATGGGGTTGGGGGTTCTGGACAGAATCAGGCATTAAATAAATATGGTAGAACAACCTGGGCAGAGGGCATTGCAGACTCAGATCAGGTGGGAGACAGGGGTGACGGTTTACCTTGAACCACGGAGATTCCAACCCCTCTAAAAGCATGGCATTCCCGCTGACGGTAGATCAACTTCTAGGTGTGTGTCATGAAGAAAACTGGATCCTGTGTCCACAGAAAAATCCTTTTTTGCTGTATCATCTCAGGCTGCTGGAATGCAAACTACAACTTGCTTAGTTCAACTTGATTGCTTCTTTTGACCTTGTCTTTTGACCTTGGGAAGGGTTCAAATTAAGTATTAATACTTTTCGGTTAGGTTTTGCAACAACTTGTGTATACTGGGCATTCTGAGTGTTTGTAATGCTTAAGAGGAACTGGCATTAAAGAATCTAATCTATCAGCCTCATGATTCTGACTTAAAATGGGAAATTAAGTAATTGTTTAGATTTGTGATTTTACTAGGTTTGTAAACAATATTGGAATGTTTACGAGAACTTGAGATGCACTATATTTTTAAGTTCAATTTATTATACTTATTAGAATTGTTTGAGCATTTGGGAATGTTCTGATTGTTAGGCATTTGAAGTGCTTATAAATAAAACCAAATACATTAAATTTATAAATCTAATTTAAAGTATGTGAGGGGACTTAATTAACCCAACGGGGGGAAAAAGCCTCTTTAAGAGTGATTGTTAAAATTTAGTAGATTTATAAGTAAAATAATGAAAGTTGTCAGTTGAACTCAAAAACTTAAGGAAAATTAGGGGTTTTTTCAATGTATTGCTGAAAGAAATTAAGTATAATTTTTTAAATGTATCTAGAGATGGTGTCTCTTCTACACACAAAGCTGTCCTCAAGGAAATTGCAAAAAGCAACTCACACTGGCTCTGGCACTTTACAGAAGTGGCAAAGTGGCTGCCCAGGGCCATGCGGTGAGAGGGACAGCATGTAGAGACACCAGGACGTGCTGACGTCAAGGGCAAAGTGTTCCTTTCCCTGACCTCTGCCACTGCATAAGCACAGAAGCTCCACAGAAGCTCTTTTCTACCTTTTTATTATGAGAAATTTCAAATACACTGGAAGTTGAAAAACATATAGTACATTGAACATCCATACACCTAGTTTCAAAAGTTGTAAAATTTTTTGATACTGGCTTTATTTATATCTATCTTTCTGTCTACCTATCAATCTATCTATCCATCCATCTGTCCTACAGAACCATTTCAACCATATCATGACATTTTATCTCAAGACGCCATGTGCCCCAAAGCTCTGACCTTCCAACCTCCAAACCGGTGCCACTTCCCTTGGTTCTCTGTGACATGGTATTCTCTCCCTTCTTTACCTCTTTGATCAACATGTGGGAGAATCACATGAAATGACTGGACCTCAGGGGTCGTTTGGTTGGAAAGATGGATACACAAATGCATCTATGGGGGTTTGAGTGGAGACCCATACATGGACCATTAAAGAAGCAAAGGAATATATTTATATATCTACATACTTGTCCACTGATTAGCTGTGATGGGGTACCTCTGTAGGATAGGCTCAGGGTTGGGGGCTGGAGGGACTACTCCTCAATATTCCTCCAATATGCCTACCATGCATCTCCCTCAGGGCCTTTGCACTCGCTGTTTCCTTTGTTTAGAACACTTTACCACCCAGATTTCTACATGGTTCATTCTCTCACCTCCTGCAAGTCTTTGCTGAGAAGTCACCTTCCCATTCAGCTCAGGTCATGATCCCATGGGTCATGGGCTCAATCCCTGCGTCAGGCTCTGCACTCAGCAAGGAGTCTGCTTGAAAGTCTCTCCCTCTGCCCCACTCCCTGCTTGAGAATGCTGCTCTCTCTGTGTGCTCTCTCAAATAAAGTAAAATAAATCCTAAAACTCACTTTCTCAGTTGGACGCTACCCATCCCCCTGAAGCTGCTTTATTCTCCTCTAAATCATGTAATACCTTCTATATCTTACTTATTGCTTGTGTTTACTGCCCATCTGACTGCACTACAGTGTAAGCTCCCTGAGGATGTGTTTTGTCACCATAGTATCCCCAGTGCCTGGGACAGTGCCTGAACATCTCACAGTAAGATTTCATTCATTATTTACTGAATGAACTAATAAGCGAATGAATGAATTGTGAGGTACCTTTTAGCTCTAAGAAGCTGGGAATTTAGATTGTGAAGGGTAAGAAGACTAGATTTGGAATCAGAGGGCCTGAGTTTTCGTCCCAGTTTTGTCACTCATAAGGGAGTTTATCTGAGAATGTTAGCCAAAAATGTAAATGAGTCTTAGTCTCCTCATCTGTACAATAGGGTTGATAAAACACAATATTTGCTTTGTATTTGCTGTGTTCCAAGCAGTTACCAAGCACATTGCCACCTTAACCGAATTATAATGGGACCACCTGATATCACACATCTCCTAATGTGATAAACATATTTAGTATACAGCATCACTTATGAAGCATATTTGTCCAGAATATTTGAACTTAAATAAGTCTCTTGACCTAACTTCTTTTTTTTACAAGAAAACCAGAGAGAAAGAAACAGATTAAAACAATGTCATGAAAAAAAAAATAGACAAATTCAGAATTTGGGACATTCTTCGAGACAACAGGCCTTGCCCCCGGAAGCATATTAACTTATGAAAGTCATGATAATGGTGAAGGGCTAGTCTAGATTAAGATAATCTGAAGAGATGCACAACACGTGATTCTTGCTTGGAATGTGGTTCTAGAAAGCATCAGTTGGATAGGCAAAAACTAGAAACAACAATGGTACCTATAACCTGTCAGATGAATAAACGTATTTATAAAAAATATATAATGGAATATCCCACAGCACTACAATATTCTGTGTTGAAACCCCTAGGAGATGGTACCCACCTGTCGCACCTCCACCAGCAGCCTCACATGGGTTAATTTTTGTAGACAACAGGAGAAGAGCACTGACTAGCTGGATCAATAATCCATTTGTATGAACCAATAAGTAGCTGGAGGCAAGGCCTAGTAGGAGAACTTGAATTTGCAGCTCTGGGGAGCTAGGGTTTCCAGTCTTGGCAAATCCCAACCTCAATTTACCAAACTGGAGATGCATGGACATTGCAGAACATCCTAGGAAGAAGTTCTGGAACTTCTCAGAGAGCAGAGTAGAGGGTACCATGCAAATCTTGGGCCTGCCCTGGACATGCCAGGTGTCTTTCTACCTTGGGCTTGGGTTCTCCAGGCCGGATGTCCACACATACCCACTGAATTAAGAACTTGGGCTGCACTCTCTTGGGTCAGTTGTTGGCACAATCTGCTTCGGGATCTCGTGAAGCCAGTCAAAGCCTGGGTGGCACCATGTTGATCATAGGACACATTCATTCATCCACGGTGCCAGTGAGGGCTCAGCCACAAGTATGCAGCTGGGATTCAGACCTGAGGCCTTGCTCTCAGGGCTGCCTAGATTTCCTGCAGCTGGACAAATGGGTTATCCCTAAATAGGGAAGCTGTTCCACCATAAGCATGAATGGTCCCTTAGGGGACCCAGGTGTGCCATTTAGACCAGGATGGGGGACCCTGCCTTGGTGGTTCCTGTTGCCCTCAGGCCCATGCTGCACGCAGGTCCCCACTCCCTTTGCCAAGCAAGAATGCTTTCCACCATCTAAAACAGCATTTGCTCAATGGGGCTGTAAGAAAGGCTGTAAAATGGAGAAAGTCATTCAAGGTGACTTTCTTCTCACCCCCAAAATAAGATTTCCTGCCAAGATTTCAAACTTTTTCAGACTTGAAGTGAGAGCACGAGAAAATCAAGGGACCTTGGGATCTGAAGGGATCGCAGATAAGGCAGAGGAAGCCATTCTGAGGAAAGGTTCTAGGGGGATTTCCCTGGAAGGATTTTCTGGAGTGTTGGGGTTTTGGCTGACCGGGCGCTGTGTCAAAAGGACTGAGGTCTCCTGGTGGGACAGGACAGCCTTCAGAAGTATGGGGAGGCCCGCAGTGGAAGGAAAGGCAGCTCTTCCTTTCTGCCCGCAATGCCCAGGCCGTTGTGGTCCTGAGGACTAAACTGGCTTTTCAGATTCTACTTCTTCTATTCCTGGCCCTTTGTCTGATGGTCAGAGCTACCCAGATTGTAAAGAGTTTCATCCAAGTGTTGCTTGGATCCAAGAGGGGCTATTAACTGAGACCACGCTCCTCTTGCTTTGAAGACTGAGGCAGACAAATAACAGATGAGAGAATTCTTATGTAGTTCAAATGCAAGACGGCCCAAAAAGAACTCCAAGGAGGCTGGTGAGCAGAGCGGAGCAAACATGAGCTTGATAGCCCATGCCCAGCTGAAGCTGAAATACAGAACGCCAAGGATAATAGTAGCAGACACTTACCGCATGCCGGCTTTCATTTATTAACTCATCTAATCCACACAGCTACCCTGTGAGGCAGTTACTATTAATAAACTCAGTTACAGGCGAGAAACGAAGGCACAGAGACATTGACTCATTTAGCCCAAGGTCACATCCACCGCGGCGCAGAGCGGGGCCTGAAACACCTGGAAGTCAGTTTCAGAGTCAGCATTGCCGGCCACTCCCCTTTCTCACTTGCTCTCACTCTGAGTCAGGGACCCATGTGTCTGTTTAACAGTGGAAGGTGGGCTCCGATTCCTGGGCCACACAGGGATGTAAAACAGGATGCAGGAAGCCAACCCCACACCCCAGGGAGGGAACCACCGTCCCGAGGGGAGGAACCACATTCTCCCCATGCGTCTTCCCATGAAGCACAACCCCAGACGAGGTGATCCAAGCAAGTCCTGCCTCTGGTTCAATGATATCCAGGGAAGGAAAAGAGGCTCAAGGTCATTAGTCATCAGGGAAATGCAAATCAACACCACAGTGAGATACCACTTCACACCCTCTAGGACGGCTAGAATCAGAAAGAGAAAATAAGTGTTGGCGAGGAGGTGGGAAAATGAGAACCCTCACACAATGATTGGGGGGAATGTATAAGGGTGTGACCCCATTGAGAAACAGTCTGGCAGTCCGCCAAAAAGTTAGATACAAAGTTACCAGATGACCCAGCAAAGAGAGGAGGGGTTTCTTGGGACTCAGAGGAGAGGGGTCTGGGGAGTGATTACTTAACGGGTTACAGCGTTTCTTTTTGGACTGATGAAACTATTCTCAAACTAAATAGAGGTGAAGCACAGCTTTGTGAAAGTATTAAGTCCCACTGAATTGTTCACTTTAAAATGGTTGATTTTACTTTACCCGAACTTGACCTCAACTTTTTGAAAAAGCAAAAAGAAAGCATAAAGTGTAGAAGAGGGGAGAAATGTAATTTGGCATCTGGTCTTCTGAAAACATGAGCACTTCAGTGGACCATGGCTAAGCGCGAGCCACAGGTGCCATCATAATGATGACCAACACATGTATGGTGGGCTTCGCCCCATCCTGCCCCATGGGGCACGGCCTTAGCGCTCCCCTAGGGTTGACCCATTTGCTCCTCATCACCATGAAGCGAGGCTGGGGGGCTGTATGGCACGCTGCACACTACACTATACACTAGCAAAGGGCAGAGCTGGGATTCCAACCGAGGCACTCTACTCCAGAGTTCATGCCCTCACCCAAATAACCTGACTTTCCGCAATAATAATGATAACGTTGAGAATCACAAGAGCCAACATTTAATGGGTTCTGAGTGTGTGTGTCAGGTATGTGCTAAGAAATGTGCTTACTCTCTCATTCCATGAATATTTGTTTTATTCTGTGCTGGTTGCTTCGGTAGGCAATGGGTCACGTCAGTGAGCGAGATAGGCGAGGTCCCCGTGCTCATGCAGCTGACATTCCAGGAGGGAGAGACAATGCACAGATAAATGTGAATATTACATCAGGCAAAGGCTGATCCAGAAAACAAAGTAAGGAATAGGGCTGGAGGGAAGCTAGCGCAGCAGGGAGATCCAGGGAGACCACTCTGAGGAGGTGACATTGAGCAGACTTGAATGAAGGGAGGGAGAAAGATGGGCAAAGACCCAAAAGGAGAATGGCTCTGGCCAAGGGGCCAGCAGTGCCCAGGCCCTGAGGTGAGAGCAAGCTCAGAGAGCAGCAGGAGTACTGCAGGGTGGGGTTTGGGGGTGGGGGCCGGAGCACGGGTGGTGGCCATTGGAGTCATGCAAAGAAGTCAGAGCACATGGGGACTTGCAGGCCATGACGAGCAATTCGGAAGTTACCCTATCGAGAAGCCGCGTCCTATCTCACTTAACTCGCACAAACAACCCTACGAGACACCCACACTGTTCTTATTATCCCTGTTTTATAGGAGAAGAGTGTGAAGCACAGAGGAGTTGGGCGAGAAATTCAAGATTCCACAGCTAGGAAGTCTGGGGCTAGGAAGTCTGACCCAGGTCCTGTGATCCCAGAGCCCAAAACCTTAAACAAACCAAAACTCTGCTGCAGAACACTTGCCGCTACCCGCTCGGACTCAGGCTGAGCTAGTTCAAGCTCCCAGGAGAAGCGCACATACCGCTCAAGCTCTGTGTTTGAGGCAGAGCCTTGAAGATGCCCAGAGAAAGAGGGGGATAGTGGCATTAGCCTTGGCACACGGAATCCCAGCTTAATCCTCAGCCTTCGAGCTCGGTCAGACTCATGGCCCCAGTTTACCAGCGAGGAAAACTGAGCTACAGTGCTTTAAGTTGCCACAGGTTCAAAGGTGGTCAGGTGGTAGAGCTGGAATTTGGACCCAGACAGTCTCAGATGAGAGCCAAGGTCACCAGTAGCACCGGCCCTGCCAGCATTACATCCCATGAATTTAAAATGCCATCTCTGGGAGCCTGGATGGCTCTGTTGGTTAAGCATCTGTCTTCGGCTCAGGTCGTGATCCCAGGGTCCTGGGATCAAGTCCCCCCAGCAGGCTCTCTGCTCAACGGAAAGTCTGCTTCTCCCACTGTGCACCCCCCACCATGGGCACTCTCTCTCAGATAATCTTATTTTAAAAATAAAAAATAAAATAAGATGCCATGTCTTCTCCCCACTTAATGTACCCCCTTCCTGTGGGAAGGGAGAGACCACTGCTTCTCCTCTTACACCCAGCACCTCTTCCCAGTCAGGTTAAATCCTCAGAGTTTTCTTTCCTCCCTGCCCTCAGCCCCATAATCTGCTGCCACATCCTGCCAAGCTGCCTTGAACCTACTCATGCCCTCTCCTCCACACCCAGTGCCCCATTGCCTCTCGTTCTCTCACTCACAAACTGGGAATGTAAAGACAATCGGACATGGCCCCACCCTCAACAAGCTTTCTGTCCAGCAGAAACCAATGAGTAGACAATTCGTATACAATGAATAAGTCTATGGGAAAGGTCACACCCACAAGTGGGAGTTGGTGAGGGTGGACATTGAGATGACTAGAGGAAGCCAGGGAAGGCTTCCTGGGGGAGGTGACACCTGAATTGAGACCTGCAGGATGGTAGAGACAGTAGTTGCTAGCCAGCTCATTCACAGCTCTCCTCTCTGCTATTTGGCCCTGTACACCAGTCCTGCCTCCCCAGTCCCAAGTGCCCAAGAATCCTGTGCTCTCCATACTCTCCACCCTACAACTTGTGCTCAGACAGTAATTGGAAGGCAAGAAGCAACTGTCCACAGACCTAGGTTCAAATCCCTATTCTGACACAACTCAGTAGCCTTGGGTGGGTTGGTCAACCTCAATAAGCCTTCCTTCCTCAACAGCAAAGTAGTGTTGGAAGAATTAGCAATAACAGATGTCAGCCTGGTGCATGTTGCTTACTAAGGGATTGCTTTTTAAAAAAAATTTTATACAAATTCAAGTTAGTTAGCATGTAGTGTATTATTAGTTTCAAGGGTAGTATTTATATATTTTTAAAGATTGTGTTTGTTTACTTGATGAGAGAGAGAGACAGAGAGAGAGAGAGAGCCCAAGTAGGGGGAGCAGCAAAGGCAGAGGGAGAAGCAGGTTCCCCGCTGAGCAGGGAGCCCGATGCGGGTTTTGATGCCAGGACCCTGGGATCATGACCTGAGCCAAAGGCAGACGCTTAACCAATGGAGCCACCCAGGTGCTTCTCAGAGGTAGTATTTAGTGATTCACCAGTTGCATATAACACCCAGTGCTCGTCACATCACGTGCCCTCCTTCATGCCCATCACCCAGTTAGCCTATCCCCTCACTCCTCAGTGGATACTCCACCGTATCCCCCCAGTGGCTACCTCACTGTATCCCCTCCAGCAACTCTCAGTTTGTTCCCTAGAGTTAAGAGTCTCTTACAGTTTGCCTCCCTCTCTGTTTTAATCTTATTTTATTTTCCCTTACATTCTGCTATATTTATCGGTTTTGTTTCTGAAATTCCAGGTATGAGTGAAGTCATGTAGTATTTGTCTTTCTCTGATTGATACTGTTCGTTCTGCCTAAAATACCTTTCCCTTTCAAACCTCCATTTATTTAAGAAATCATCCAAGATCCAAGATTTGGAATTATTATCTCCTCCTCCAGACCCATTTCACTTCCATTAGTGTGTCTCTCAGAGTCTGCCTTGCACAGTATGTCCAAATCTACTACTAGAGAGATGCTCAGCTCAGGAGAACAATAACTGTGTTTTGTTTATTTTTAACCTTCGGGTCTCAGCCCAATCTCTGGCTCATTGCCAGTGTTTATCAGATGGAAATATGAACCAAATCCTGTCTTGAGAATGTCTGGGGCAACTTGGGTGGGAGTGTCATGCTGGCCACGAGCCACAGCAGGGACAGGCGGGGGACCAGAACCCAATGGCTGAATGTGCAAAGATGAGGGCTGAGTAAGGGGAGCATAGGTCAGAGCCAGAAAAGGTGGAAAAGACAGAAAAGAGAAGGTAGAAAGTAATAAAACAAACATGCTTCAAATTGTTTGAATTTGTGGATGGAAGTTATTTTGCTTCATGTAAAAAAAAAAAAAAACTCTCACAAATTGGCAATCCCAAAAGAAGACATTTAAAGAGACATCAAATAAATATTTTTTAAATGGCCCAAATTGGGCCACCTGGGTGGTGCAGTAGGTTGGGCGTCCAGCTCTTGGTTTCGGCTTGGATCGTGATCTCAGGGCTTTGAGAGCGAGCCCCATGTTGGGCTCCATGCTCAGGGCAGAGTCTGCCAGGATTCTCTCTCCCTCTCCCTTTGCTCTCTCTCTCCCCTACTCTTTCATGCTCTCTCTCTCTCTCTCAAATAAAGGAATCTTTTAAAAAATGGCCCAAATGACTAGAAATCAAAAATTAAAATTACTGAGGGTTGCTGGTAGGGATATGGGTGGGGGGAGATGGGGTAACTGGGTGATGGCATTAAGGAGGGCACGTGATGTGATAAGCACTGGGTGTTATATGCAACTGATAAATTATTGAACTCTCCATCTGAAACCAATGATGTATTATACGTTGGTTAATTGAATTTAAATGAACATAAGGTAAAATTGAAATAAGACACAAGATCTCAGAGTGGTAAAGACAAAAAACAATGTATGTACCCCATCGGTACCCCACCCACTTCTGATAGGATGTAAATTGATCCAACATTTAAGATATATATACCCTTGATTCTATAATCTTACTTCTAGGAACTTCTTTAAGGGAATTATCAAGTAAGTGGGTGATAGTATATACAAAAAGTTTTATTACAGCGTGTCCTATAATAATAGCAAAAAGTGGCAAACCACAAATGCTCAATGACAGGGGGCTATTGAATGAATTATGGCACAATATTATGGAGCTGTAAAGATAAATGCGACTAATTCGTATTTCTTAACATTGAAAGATGTTTGTGAAATAGTAAAAATGAAAAAAGCGGTGACAAAATGATAATGGGATCTTCTTTTTGTATTTGTATGTATATCTATAAATGGAGAGAGAATTTTAAGTCTGGAAAAATATCTCCTATATCCAGGGCATGCTTTATATTTTTTCTTCAGTTTTATTTATTTGACACACACACACAGAGAGAGAGAGAGAGAGAGAGAGAGAGAGAGGGAGGTAGCGGGGGGAGGGGCAGAGGGAGAGACTCTTCAAGCCAACTTTGTATTCAGGGTGGAGCCCCACACAGGCCTCAGTCTCACAACACATGGTATCATGATATGAGCCTCAACCAAGAGCCAGACGTCTAACCAACTGAGCCACCCCGGTGTCCCATACTTTCTAATTTTTCTGTAGTAACATGAAATAAAATAAATAAGTAGTGAGCCAGGTGGCTGCTTCTCTCCGTGCCGTGCCTGCCCTGAGCCCACTGGAGAGATCCCAAGTAGATGGCCGCAACAGGGCCAAGGACAGAAAATGGGGTGTCTCCTCATATGAACAGGTTTGTGAGAACAGAGGTGAGGTTGTCCCACAGATCTGCTCTGGAATTAGGAATCACACACTCAAATGAGCAGTCAGGACAGCCCATGGTTCCACTCCACAAAGCAAGGGTAGGCCACGGGGAGATAACAGAATGTTAAGACCCCTTCCCCTAGGAGGTCACTAAGTCAAGACCTACTCATTGCAACCGGTCATTACAATGTCAGGCTTCCCCAAGCTCTGACAAGAGAAACCTCCTATCAGCTTTGATATTAAGCGATCACCAGCCGGGGTTAGAATTCCTCCCTGCCCCAGGTACCTCTATGAGCCAGGAAGTCCCTAGGAAGCAAGCTCCAGGCACCAGCATGTATTTGAAGTAAGTCCTTGGGTTTGAACTTGCTCTGCGCTGCAGGAAAGTGGAGAATTTTCTGGAAGAATGGAGAAAGCAGAAAGGATGGAGTTCAGAGAACAAGGCAGGAAGACTATCCAGTTAGGTCCCACTTCCTTAAGAGTCCCCTAGAATTTTGTCTTCCATTATTCATTGACAATTAACACCTCCTGCTTGGTATTATCATCTTTTCCCATCTTTTCTGGCATCTCCTAGCATACTATCTTGTTACGTTGATCACACCCCCTTTCACTGGTCTCCTTATCTCTCACCCCTTCAGGACCAAGAGCCCTGGGCATGGCAGTCACTCCGTGGGCATGTAATTACTGAGAGCCCTCTATGTGCCAGGCACGGGCATAGGTACTGTAGAGCCCGCTGTGAACAGGGCAGCCATCTCTGAATACACATTCTAGTAGATGAATGCAATATACGATAAGTACACATGAGAATATGACGTGAGATACTCATTCCATGCACACAATTTCATCTATATTTGTTCAGCAATTCTCCATACGAGAAAGATAATAACTCCACCTGCAGGGCAATTGTACCACATTCCCTTCAGTGCGCCTGAGACGAGAGAGGGGAACCTGCCCCCCCCAAAGGATCTCCCCACACTCAATGGATTCTGACGTTAATGCAGTTTTTCATAAAGCGTCACTCTTAAATGAAACCGACTGCTTCATCTGGTGTCTGACCAAAGGAAACAGCGATCTGTTCCAACTTGGAGGAAAAATGGTTCTGTCAAATTTACTGAGAGATGGTATGTGGTTTTTCAACAGGGTGTCTCCCTGGGGGAGGTTTCAAGGGTTACATTGATTACACGAGATTTCTGCAGTACACATGGACTTTAGAGTTAATCCCTGATCAAGTTTGACTTCCCTGCATGTATGCTGTCTGCTAACTATCCACTGCCTCAACAGCAATTTTTTACGGAGTCCCTACTACGTCAGTAACTCCTCTGTATACCGAAACTAGGGGGATGAATTCAAAGACGTACCATCTCAAAGAGTAAGCAATACTTTATATTCACAAGTTGTCCATCTACAAAGTATTTTGTGATGTCGGTCTAATGCTTTCTCTGCTCAGCCTCGCTGCTCCTTTTCTGGTAATTGTCCCTCCTTGCACCCTTACGTTCAGGAGATGCACTTTCCCACACTACGATCCCGAGTTCTGAAGGGGAGCTCTGGTTGAAGAGGGACCACCAGCCCCATGCTGGGCTGATCACAGTATCTCATTCCTTGTCCCCTTGACTAGTCGGTGGAAAAGCGCCCTGCTCCAGCTCGGTTGGTCAAAATTCCAGGATTTGTCCAACCGTAAGGAAAAGAAGAGATACAGACATTTCTGATGGGGAATTCTGCGATCTGGGATGTGGGGCCGCAGCTGGACATGCGTGTGTGGCCACACAGAGGAAGCAAGTTGAGGAACGCGGGTGTTCAGATGGGAGCAGAAATGAGAGGAATGGAGAGACGGTCTCGGGCAGCAAGTCTTCCTGCCCTGAGGATACATGAGATTTCCTATAGGTTCTTTTTAAGCTGAGCTAGTTCAAGGAGGCTTTTGGTCACTTGCAACCGGTGCCCAAGATACTCTTTTTTTGGTATATTATCGTTTGCTCTTCTCCCCGAGGAAGTTGCTCAGCAAGGTTAAGTGAGCTGTGCAGTATCCCTCTGCTGCTAGAGAGAGCAGCAAGAATTTAAACACCGCTTCAGACCAGTGCTTGGCGTCTTTGACTCTCAGAAGAGATTCCCCTGCTTGTGATCTCATCCCCTCTCACAGGCGTCTTGCACTCCCTGCCTCTTGCACAACACCAAGCCACACTTGTTACATCCCTGATCCAAGCCCTCAGTGACACACAGTCACGGCAGAGACTCCTCCGCAGGACTCCCGCCCACCTTCCCTTCCCCTCCCTCTCTCTGGCCGCTGTGTGCTCCCCCCGCAACTCCCTGCATGAGTCACGCGCTCCCTCCAGCTCTGGGGGCACGTGGCTCTCTGTGCCAGCAGCGCCTGCCTGCCTGTCTGCCCGCCTCGGAGGCCTGTCACAGTCCTCCAGTCCCCACGCAACTGGGAAGACGAGCTGACACCCGCCAGCCTGGGCAGAGCCACACCTTGTTCTTGGCTTCGCCCTCAAATCTCCTCTGATAAAGGCAAATGAGGCACCAGGCTCATTCTAATTCTCATCCTCTGCCTTTCAAAATAGAGGTTCTTGGGGATGGGGACAGTAAGGAGCGGCGTGTCTCTCTCTCTCTCTCTCTCTCTCTCTCTCTCTCGCCCTGGGCACAATGCCTGGCCCATGGCGGGGACGCAGTCCACGTCTGCTGAGGCGACAAACAAGGGTATCCGGTGGATGAAGGCTGATGCACATCTGGAACGTCCATACTTCGTGAATAATCAGCATCTGTTTGGGGGTCGACCAAAGCGTTGCTGGGAAGTCAGCGATAGCCGAATGGGCAAATCTGAAATACCTTTTCAGAGATTCATCTTCACTCTTTGTACCCAATTAATGCGGAGCCATTAGTCCTTCTGAAGCTGCCAGGATCTATTAAGCCATTTAACTTCTACAGGCACTTCAGGATAAGTCCCAAGGGCATTTTTTTTTTTAAGGCCTGGGCAGCCAAAGTTTAAATGACTTAAGTGGTGAGCTTTCTATCACTCCCACTGGGAACCCGTCCACCCAAGCAAAGCTCTAACAGGAGGGAGAAAGTTCCCCAAGCGTAGACTGTAATCAGTCTCAACCCTTCAGGAAATCAGTCTGGGGCCCTTCCGCAGGGCTGATCTTCTGAGTAACTGGAACAGGAAACCACCCTCCATGGGGTGATTGGAACCGTCCTAGGAAAGTCCCCAGGCCTCAAGGGTGCCCCTGAGCAATCCGCTAGGATGCCTGAAATTCCCTCCATTAATCACTGAAATATTTCTTGAGCACCTACTAGGTGCCAGGCCCTTGGAGTCTGACTTGAGACATGGCAGGTTTGTTATTTTGAGTTAAGTTGGGCTTTATGCTGAGCTCCAAAGTGAACGTCCTTTTGAGGGTAAAACCCACTAGGCATTTTCAGGCATTCATGACCATTCTCCCAAGGAGATGGCTGAGTCAAAGAGCCGCTACGTGGGTGGGGCTGTGGGACAGACAGGGGCGCCAGCTGCGGGAGAAGCAGAGCCCTGTGGAATACAGGCTGACTCCCTGTGAGTGAGCGGCCACCGTGGGCAAAGGGACCGATTCTATCCCCCCACCCCGCAGCCCCAGGGAGTAGCTAGGTCTGAGAAACCTGCACAGTGAGTGTGTCAAAGATACCCCGTGGATGGGGTTAGCCTCTATGCCACAGCCCCGTCCCACTTCAAATTCTATCCAGAAATGCCCTGACCCAGAAACTGCATCAGGTGTGTAGAAGCAGAACTAAGCCTCCTGGGTTGGGCATTTAGTTTAAACCGTGGAAGCAAAACTCCTTCAGTCAGGGCCAGCTCCAAACTGCAAAACAGCCATGTTAATAACTCAACAGCTCAGGCCGTCATTCATCAGGCCTACAGGCGGCCAGGCACGGGACCACCTGTTAACAAATAACCGGTTGTTCTCAGGAATGTAGAGAGTGTGCATTTATAGGAAACTGAGGCTTGGAGAAGCTATTTGCTCAAGGCCACATAATCTCAGGAGCCGAGATCGGGTTGCAACACAGACCCCTCACACCTCCAGAAGCCGTGCTCGTTGAGGCTGGGCTACACACTCACCGGCTGCACAAAGCACGTTTTTACCGCCATCCTTGTCTAGACTCGAAGAGGCAACCTGAGTGATCCCATCACAACTTGGGAAGGGGAAATAGGTTTGCCCTCGGAGAGCTGATGTATAAAATAAAGTAACAGTGAAGTTTTACTTTAAAGAGCTGGGCTGGCTCAACGTAGCCTGAATAAGGGAATGGAGAGAGGGAGCGTGCTGGGGTATCTGCGTGGCCCATTTGGTTGAGCGCCTGACTCTTGGTTTTGGCTCAGGTCACGATCTCAAAGTGGTGAGTTCGAGCACCTGCGTTGGGCTCAGAGTGGAGTCTGAGACTCTTTCCCCTCCCTCTTTCTCCCCCTCTGCTCTGTCTCATAAGTAAATACATAAAATCAAAAAAAAGAAAGAAAAGAAAGAAAGAAAGAAAGAAAGAAAGAAAGAAAGAGAAAGAAAGAAAGAAAGAGAAAGAAAGAAAAGAAGAAAGAAAGAAAAAGAAAGAAAGAAAGAGAGAAAGAAAGAAAAGAAGAAGGAAAGAGGGAAGAGTGTTAAATGGTCCATTGGGGTATCCTGCAACAGGTGAAATCTGGGCACGCTTTCCGCATTTTTGGCCCTGTTCTGTTAATACAAAAAAGAAAGTCCTAGGCAGGGAGGAGATGGGTTTCCTTCTGGTGGAGACAGGTGTATCAGGAAGCATCACAACTGGATGAAAAGAGCCACCACCACCTTCCAAACTGGTGTCCTCCCCCTGGGGGCTGGTTGCCCACTGTGAGCGGCACAGTGGCCACAGCTCTCTGTCCTTGATGGTCACAGCTGGTAATAACTGAACAAGCTTTAACTGTGATTATTCACCCCCTCTCAGGAACTTTGGGACCGGTGCCTCCGGTAGACCACCAGCAGGCCAGAGCCTGGAACGGGGGAGCGGGGGGCGGGGGGCCCCTGTGAGGGCCATTGGCACATGGAGCCAGCTGGCCCCAGGCAGACCAGCTGGAGAGTGTGACTCGAGTCTTCGAAGGTTTGTTATTTTGAACTAAGTTGGGCTTTATGCGGAACTCGGAAGGAATGTCCGTTTGAGAGCAATCCGTTAGGCCTTATCAGGCAGTCATAACCATTCTCCCACAGAGACTGTTGCGACAGAGGGCAGCTACGTGGATGGGGTTGTGGGACAGACAGGGGTCCCAGCTGCCGGAGAAGCGGAGCCCCCGGGTCTCCTGGCCTTCCTCAGATGGTTACAGGCCCTGCCAACCTCCCTCCTCAGGAATCCAGGACCTTTGAGCTGGCCCTGGCCTGCTGGCCTGCCCTCCTCACGAGAAACCCAGGGAGACCTGTTACCCACAGGAGTGGGTGTGCATCTTGTCAGACTTCTTTCCATTCCCTCTACACTCTGCCTTCTGAGGTTTCACACACCGTCACCTGAGAAACTAGTCCTTACCTTTCCCAGGCGTTAAAAATAAAAACATCTTTTCTGAAGCATTAATCATTATAATTTTTATTATATAATAATACATATGTATAACCATATTACTAAATATAATATTGTATATTATTTATACATACATTATAAATATTATGTAGTTATAATTAAATTCCAGAAATTTACAACATTTAAAAAAGAGAGGATATCATGAACTCCCAATCCTCATGGCCTAGTTTCAACAATAGTCAAAATTTTGCCAATCCAGTTTCATCCATCCCTCACGCTTATTTACTCAGCATTTTTAGAGCAAACACCACAGGACGTACGGTTTCACCCACAAACACTTGAGTATGCGTCCCTCACAGGTAAGCATATTTTAAAAGACATAGCCATAATGCCGTTATTAACAAAGATAACAAATGATCTGGTAGAATTTTCCATTCTGGACTCAGCTGATTGTTTGCTCTAGGTGTTGGTAGCTAGTCCCATTATAGCCAGATTGTTCTGTAAACTGCTAAGAAAGATTTAGAGCGATGGGATGGCTAATGGAAATAAAATGCCAGCCACATACATAATTTCATATATTCTAGCCACATTAAAAAAGTTTAAAAAAAACAGGCGAAGGGGATTAAGAGTACACTTGCCTTGATGAGCACTGAGTAATAGATGGGAGTGTTGAATCACCATTTTGTAACACCTGAAACTAATATAACACTGTATGTTAACTACATTGGAATAAAAAAAAGTTAAAAGGAATAGGTGAAACTATTTTTAATAATTTAATTTAATGTGAAATAGCCAAAATATCATTTAAAAATGTGATTGATATAAAAAATTATGAGATATTTTATATTCATTTTTATACTGCATTTTCAAAATTGGATGTGGGTTGGAAACTCAAAGCCCATCTCAATCAGAATAGCTACAATTCGAGTGTTCCAGGGCCACATGTGGCTGCCATATTGGATAGGGCAGATGAGACACTTGTTTAGATTCAGTTTTAGATATTTTATGGAGAAGAACAATTTGTAGGTGCTTTGTAGTTATATATTTCCTGTTTTGAAATACCCAGATAGTTTAGCATTCCCTGATGGTCAATTCTAAATCCATGATATCACCAGGGGTTACAAAATTCATGATTTTCTAATTCCATTATTCCTTCTGCATTCATTGGGAAGGAGTCTCACATAAAGATGAACTCTACCTTATCAGCTCTTTGGCTTCTCTGAAATGTAGTTCACACAGGGAACGTGGATTGCATGTTTATTCTTCTTTTTACCACTTTTCAGAGAAATGAATTGGTACCCAAACTACCTTGAATGGAGACCAGGAAGGATTCTCTTTTTATCATTATGAACTCATAGTTTTCTGTATTTCTACCTTTCGATATATTGCAGTCATTATTCTTTTTGATGCTAAAAATGTCCCACCTTCAGCTGGTAGGACTCTCCAGCTGGCTCCTGGGCACTTTTTGCCTGTGCTTTCTGGCACAATCCCATAGGATCATCTTGAATATTTCTGCCTTCATCAGTAATTAGCTCTTTCTCTAAGAAGCCTTGGTTCCTCTCAGTGTTCCAGGCATCTTTAAAGGATTCCCTTTGGGATGATAACATAACCTAGAAGATTTGAATAAAACTGAGAATTGGAAGCACCGAGATAAGAAACAGGACAAAGGGCTTCTTCTTTCCAGAAGAAGAAGAGTAGGATGAGAGGAGAAAGGGAGATTTCAGAGGTTCTTGCAAACCTCTACCTCCCTGCTCATCCCTTTCTCTGAATTTCTACTCTCCATACCCTCTACTCTAAGGAACTAGAACTTTCTTTCTTTTTTTTTTTTAATATTTAGTTTATTTATTTGTCAGAACATGCAGGGGGAGTAGCAGAGGCAGAGGGAGAAGCAGACTCCCCGCTGAGCAAGGAGCCGGATGTGGGACTTGATCCCAGGACCCTGGGATCATGACCTGAGCCGAAGGCAGACGCTTCACCAACTGAGCCCCCCAGGCGTCCCAGGACTAGAACTTCCTATTGCTATTTGGTGCAGGTGAAATCTCAGCCAACTCAGAACCCAGGGACCCCACCTGACCTCCCTTTGCAAAGGGCCCAGAGCCTTTGTCCAAAGTTGCCTCACTTCCCACCCAACCCTTCCTGAGCCAACTCCCTGATGTCTCCCGGAGAACACAGTCGGCATCATCCCAATGACATCAGGGAAACTCCTATTTCCAGCAGTTTCTCCTTCAGCTGCAAAAATGTGCAGCGGTAGACGGGGTGTGGGCTTTTGAAGTGTCTGCAGGAAGCAGAGTTGTTTTCTCAGCCCCGGGTCTGAGAGCATCTTCTGTGAGATCTGTAGTTGCTCAGCTGCTCTGGGGCCCTCCCACCCTCTCACCCTGTCCACCACCACACCCGATGGGCCAGGGAGGGCAGACCCCACACCACGTGCTGGGTGTAAGGGAGGACAGAGGACCAGCAGAGCCACTGGGAGGTGAAAGGCAATGGAGGCTGGTGAGGGGGATGCCTTATACTTCTTATGGTTTTCCTGAGTGCTCTTTGTTTCTCCCACCCCTTGCTCAAAAAGACAATAAACACCACCACACTTAAGAGTACATCAGCTCGGGGCACCTGGGTGGCTCAGTGGGTTGAAGCCTCTGCCTTCGGCTCAGGTCATGATCTCAGGGTTCTGGGATCGAGCCCCGCATCGGGCTCTCTGCTCAGTGGGGGGCCTGCTTCCCTCTCTCTCTGCCTGCCTCTCTGCTTACTTGTGATCTCTCTCTCTCTCTCTGTCAAATAAATAAATAAAATCTTTAAAAAAAAAAAAAAGGTACATCAGCTTAAGAGAGCCCCTCAGTGGCTGCGGTACTCTATCAGCGTGTTCGTGCGTCTGGAATAGCCATTCCATATCGTTTCCATAGTTTACTGCCACTACCAGATAAAAATGGTTTGGGGTTTTTTTGTTTGTTTGTTTTTTGGATTTTTTTAAAGATTTATTTATTTATTTGAGAGAGAGAGAGAGAATGCTTGCACAGTGGGAAGGAGCAGAGGGAGAGGGAGAGAGAGAATCTCAAGGAGGTTCCATGCCCAGCAGGGAGCCGACACGGCGGGGCTCCATCTCACAACCCTGAGATCATGACCTGAGCCGAAATCAAGAGTTGGATGCTTCACGGACTGAGCTAGCCAGGTGCCCCAGACAGAAATATTTTTATCCCAAATCCTAATCTTAACCCCAGAAGACAAAGAAAGAAGTCCCCCACTTAGTAAACAACTGAGACACCTGCCGATCATGGCATATAGCTCAGAGAATAGTCACATCGGTTGTGGGCCTACTGTGTGCCTGGGGTGCTTTCCCAGGTGTTGTTTGCTCCTTTCAACAGTCCTGTGAACAAGGATTGTTATCCCCATTGAATAGTTGGAGAAGGTGAACATCCCTAGAAGCTAAGTCCTTGGCCCAAGGTCACACAGTTGGCTTGGTTCAGGTCTCCATGTCCCCATGATTCCCTTTCTTCCCCATCTGCTTCTCGCTTTCAGACTCTGCAGGCAGAGCTAGGGGATCCTCTTGGTCAATGAATCCTCTTACTTGGAACTAGAAAACCTGTAATACATTTCCTGTTCCTTTTAGATGTAGAAATTAGATCATTATCATGGCTATGACAGTATTAAAACCACCATACCATGGCTTCTACTTTAGACCTAAAGAAACAGACACCAGCTCTGTGATACAGTTAATAGAAACATGGCAAAATAGAATGAGTCAGACCATGTCCCTCTTCTGCTCAAATGTCTTCTCATCTCAGGGTACGCATCAGTGTCCTTGTAATGGCATTCAAGGTCCTACAGTGTTTCCTCCTGGTTCTCCTCTGCCTGACTCTGCTCCTACCATGTCTGGAGGGCACCCTTCCCATTGGGGTCTCCATGAGGGTGGTCTTCTGGGAGTGTGCAGGCACAAGATGCTGCAAAACACCCCCCCCCACCTCCCTTGCTCGGTCCACTCCAGCCACGTCAGCCTCTTTGCTGTCCCCTGACACCCAGTCCCACGCCCATGCCTGGGCTCTTGGACTTGCTGTTCTAGGGGCTAGTGCAGGGTGGAGACAGATTCAAACCCAGGCATGGGGTCTGGGGCCCACGCCCTTCACTGTGATACCATGCTGCCTTTTCCCATTCAAAAGTTTTCACACTGGACTTCATCTTTCCCCTTTTCAGGATGGATGCCTAATCATAGCAAATAATATCCCCTCGTTTTCTAACCCCTGAATCATTTGTGGGTTTTCACGTTCAATGCCATAGACATTGGGAAGAACTCCTCCTGCTGCTTCTCCAGTAATCAAGGGAAGCTCTCAAATGCAGGAAGCCTCCAAGCATTTCCTAAGGATTGCAGGGTTGTATTCCATTCTCTTATCTTAAGCCTTAGGAAGCTTGACCCTGCCATTACTTGAAACCTCTTTCAAAGGCTATGGATTCTTCATCCAGTCTTGGGAAGGTCCTGGGGGGGGTGGACAGGGTGGGTACGTGGTGGGGGGGCTATGCAGCGGTTGGTTCAGATGGGTACTCGGGTGCACTTGGGTGACTGCCACATCTAGACTTGCATTGAGGGTCAACCTGGTCCACTGGGTATAGATACCTTCCCTCAACCAGGCACTTTGAGTTTCTTGTCTCATTTAATCTTTGCTTCGCCTTACGAAGTGCCTCTTAACATGTCCCCTTTACAAATGAGGAATCTTACCAATGTCCTAAGATTTGTACCTGGGCCTGATTCCAAAACTCATGAACTTTCCAACCAGCTGCCCTACCTTTTTCATAAGTAGGTAATCTCGTGGTGCCTGGGTGGCTCAGTGGGTTAAAGCCTCTGCCTTCGGCTCAGGTCATGATCCCAGAGTCCTAAGATCGAGGCCTGCATCAGGCTCTCTGCTCAGCAGGGAGCCTGCTTCCTCCTCTCTCTCTGCCTGCCTCTCTGCCTACTCTCTCTCTCTGTCAAATAAGTAAAATCTTAAAAAAAAAAAAAAAAAGTAGGTAATCTCTCCATCCTTCCCAACTCCCAATTTCTGGATCTATGGCACATTAAATGTGCAAAAATACAAAGGCAGATGGTCATGCTTCATGTCTGAACAGTATTCTGTTAGCTTTAGAAGACACCCTAACAGGAGCTAGAATCTGGGATCCAATCAAGTCCAATATTTATTTATTTTATTTTATTTTTTATTTTTTTAAAGATTTCTTTTATTCATTTTATAGAGATCACAAGTAGGCAGAGAGAGGTGGGGAAGCAGGCTCCCCACCGAGCAGAGAGCCTGATGCGGGGCTCGATCCTAGGACTCTGGGATCATGACCTGAGCCGAAGGCAGAGGCTTTAACCCACTGAGCCACCAAGGCACCCAAGTCCAATGTTTATTATAGTGTGCTACTATTTCAGACTCCAGAACATTATAGGTGATATTCAATATTTTTTAAATTTTAATATGCTTTAGGAAAAAAATACAACCAGCACACCAAGCCTATTATTTAAACTATTAATTAGGATGAAGCTATGTTTTAGAAAGTCATCAGAAATAGTAAGGAACTAATGGCACTGGTTCCCAGAGGTGGCCAAAGTCAAGACTACAGATGAAAAATATGACAAACTTGTGTACTCCAATGTGTAATAATCACAGTTCCATCCTCGTCATACCCCAGCCAGGACACTGACTTTTTAGTGAGTTGAGTTAATGGTTGTAAAACGGTACCGAGTTCCCCTGCCAGAATGATCTCTTGCTGGCTTTTATCACTACCTAAAAAAGGGACAAAGGTTTCCTTTACTCTCACACATAAAAAATAAAGTGAAAACATAAAATAAAGAACGGTTTCTCCACTTCATGTAGACATTTCATAGGCGATTTACTGAAAAGCCACCTTTAGCCCTAGGAGAGTTTATGGGAAACCATAACCCGCCCCAAGAATAAACAGTAAATGGAATGATGATTTTCTAGGAAGCGCTGTCTCTGTCTGCGGGAGCAGCAGCGATGAGCTGAGAGAGGTTTTTGGCAGCCCCACAGGGCCCCGGAGAATCAGGAGTGGTGATTAAGAAAGCATGCATGAGTTTATCTCCGTGGGAGTGGGGGAGTGCCTCCTGTGAAGCATGAGGGTGTCCGTCTTATCTGGGGATTTCCTTTGGCATTACAGAAAATGATGCAGAGTGCCTCCATTCCCCGGAATAAGAGGGGAGAGGCCAGCCGGGGCGGCACTCCATGGGGTCCGGATTCTCACGCTTGGCTGCTCTTATTGACCTTGGCTCTGAAGCCCTGGTGGAACCCTTCATCCTCTGCCTGGCTCACTTTGCAGGGCAGCCTGAAATTGGAGGTGGAAGGCTGAGACCCCAGCCCTGGAGAAATGCATCCCTGCTTTGCACCTTCGTAAGTAAAAGCCATGGTCAAAGCACAGGGGTAGGTGGAATGTCTTTTAACAACAAGGCTGCTCTGGTGTGGAGATGTTTGTTGTAGCGTTGGCAACAGCAAAAGGTTGGAGACAACTGCATTGTTCATGAGTGGGAGACTGGCTTAGTGTATTGTGGTATGTCTGGTATGCCCTATGATGACATATAATGAAATTCTTTTCAAAAGATGATGGCAGATCTATGTGAATGGACAGAGAAAGATGCCCGATTGTGTAAATGGAGAAGATAAACCACAGAACTATACGTAGAGCGTGATCCGATTTTCACATATTATATATAACTCTGTATGTCAATGTGTAGAGAAAGGTCTGGGAGAAAATCTGCCTGCTGGAGAGGGTGGGGCAGGGCTGTTTGATGAACTTGGGGTTGGGGGGTGAGAGATGGTTTAAGTGGCGCTGCCTCTCCTTTCAGGATCTAGCCAAGATTTGACCTATAAGACAGTACTGGCAGATAGTTAATTCCAGGGACTGGGTTTGCCTAAGACAGCCCAGTGGATAGGCTGTGGAGACAAGATTTGAACCCGGCTCCTCTACCCCCCAAGCTGATTGTTTCTAGGACCCTCTCAAGGAAACCTGAAGTTTGGGTCCTTTTCCAGGACTGACAGGAATCAGTCCTCAGACACTGCCAGTGGGGCTCTCCCATTGACTATGGAGATGGTCAGACCTACTGTGTGTGAAGAATCAGCCATCCTGGAGCAAAACTGAAGAGGGCTAGGCCAATTCCACCCCTCCTCTCCCCACACGGGGACTGCTTCCTCTTCTTTCTTCCATAGTATTCGACATCCCCCATCCTGCTCATGAATTCCCTGGGGTCCACCTCTCTTCCCTGGGCATTTCCCTAAACTTAAGGGCTTCCCCTCCCTTTATTTGTTAGTCTTATTAAGTCATTCCTCAAAACCTTGCTCTCTGGGAGAGAAGCAGTAAACAAATTCCAGGCATCTCTGCCAGGCAACACATTTGCATGTTAACTGGGATTTTCTGGGAAAAACTCCTTACCCGGAACAAATCCATCCATTCTTTCCACATGCCCTTTGTGAGCACCTACTCCAGGCCAGGTGCTGGGAATCAGTAGCGAGGTCTGCCTGGTGGAGGAGGCCCTGCAGGGTCATGGTCTAGCAGAGGCAGGGCTGGTAGGGGGATTTCAGACAAGCGAGCAGCGGTGCCCAAGATGCTTTGGGAAAAATGAGCTTTGTGAATCAACAGTCAAAGCAGGCCAAGGAAGCACTGTTCCAGAGTCCATAGGACAGTGTGTTCCTAGGAACAGCCAATTTAGGGAGAAAAAAGTTAGGTTCAAATCTCACTCCACCACCTACTCACTGGGTGACTTTTGGCAAATCCAGTCCGTTGAACCTGCAATTTCCTCATGAGTAAAATGGGGATTAAAAACAGTGCATAGGACCTAACCCATGGGATTCTAGTCATACTAAGCAAGATGTGTTGTAATTTGCTCCCCGTATCACAGTGTCCCAGATGAATGTTATTAAGATGTCTCCTAGCTCTTCCAGGAAGGGTAGTGTGGCTTGTGGCTACTGCCCTCCCTCCTAGGATCTGTGACCCAGGAGGCTGACATAGCTGTCAGGTGACAACCCCAGTGGCACGAGCAGTCAGATATTCAGACTCTGAGGCCAGGCATCCAGATCCAACTATGTGACCTCGGGCAGCTAACGTCACTTCTGAGGGCCCCAGTTTTCTCATTTTAAAATGCAGACAATAATATAACTCACTCTATGGGCTTGTTGAGAGGATTAAATCCATGTAAAAGCTACACAGATGGTAAGCTCCTTGACATCCTTCTTGGTGATGATGATTTTTTGGATTTGACACAAAAAGAAAAGCAACAAAAGCAAAAGCAAACAAGTGGGACTACATCAAACTAAAAAGCTTCTGCAGGGCGAAGGAGACACTGCTAAACGAAAACGCAACCTACTGAATCAGAGAAAATATTTGGGTGAAAATCAACTATCTGATAAGGGGTTAAGACCCGAAATATATAAAAATCTCATACAACTCAATAGCAAATAAATAAATAATCTGAGTAAAATGGCAGAGGATCTGAAAAGTCATTTTTCCAAAGAAAATATAGAGATGGCCAATAAGCCCATGGAAAGGTGTTCACCATCCCTTATCATCAGGAAGTGCAAATCGAAACCACAATGAGCTATCACTCCACACCTGCTAGAATGGCTACTAACAAAAAGATAAGAAATTAGAAGCATTGGTGAGGATGTGGAGAAAGGGAAACCCTCTTTCACTGTTGGTGGGAATGCAAACTGGGGCAGCCAGTGTGGAAAACAGCATGGACGTTCCTGTTCTATTTCTGGGTATTTATCTAAAGGAAATAAAAACACTAACTCAAAAAGATATCTGTACCCCCATGTTCACTGCAGCATTATTAATAATAGCCAAGACATGGAAATAACCTAAGTGTCCAGTGATGGATGGATAAAGAAAATGTTATAGATACATATGTGTGTGTATGTATGTGTGTATGTGATTGTGGTTGTATGTGTGTGTATATATATGTATATATGTAACACATATATAGTGGATGATATATATATAGTGGATGATATATTATACATATGTTTAAAGGAATATTATTGAACCATAAAAAGAAGGAAATCTTATCATGTCTGGCAACATGGATGGACCTTGAGGACATTACAGTAAGTGAATTAAGTCAGAAAGAGGAAGACAAACACCATATGATTTCACTAACCTGTGGAATCTAAAAGCAAACAAAGAACACTCCCTAAACTCAAAGCTGTGGAGGAAGATTGGCGGTTGCCAATCTCTGGGAGATGGAGGGTGGGCAAAATAGGTGAAGGTGGTCAAAAGGGACAAGCTTCTACTTAGAAAACAAATAAATCCTGGGGATAGAATACACAGCGTGGCGACGATAGTTAATAATACTGTACTGTATATTTGAAAGTTGCTAAGAGAGTAAATCTTAAAAGTTTTCATCATAAGAGAGGTGCCTGGTGTGGCTCAGTCAGTTAAGCCTCCGACTCTTGGTTTCATTCAGGTCATGATCTCAGGGTCTTGGGATGGAGCCCCGCGTTGGACTCCCTGGTGAGCGGGAGTCTGCTTCCCCTCTTTCTCTCCCTCTGCCTGCTCGTTCTCTCTCTCTCTCTCTCTCTCTCAAATATATAAATTCATTTTAAAAAGGTTTTCATCATAAGAAAGACGATTTTTGTAGCTATGTGTGTTGGTGGAAGCTGACTGGATTACTGTAGTGACCATTTGACAATATATACACATATCAAATCATTATGTTGTACATCTGAAACTAATATAATGTTACATAGCAATTGTACCTCAATTATTTAAAAAAAAAATCTATGTAAAATCTGGTGAACCATGCCTGATTTGGGTTGATCCAGTATGAGCTATTGGCAGGGACCCCTGAAGAAGGGTCACGCACTCAATGATGAATAATGCTGGATGGGCAGTGTGCTCAGCACCCTGGTTGTTCGAGATTTTGTTTCATTTCCTAGCAGAAGCGAGCCATGTACGAGCAATGCATGACTGATAGTCTCTGGCATACTGACTCTCTGACTGTAGCGTTAGTCACAGATAAAAATGTGTCAAACCCCAAGATGTGAGGCTTTACCCTTTTTATCTGCAAAAATGAATAAGGTCTAAATTACCAAACTAATAGCAGGCTACTAAAAAGAGCAAAGCAAGGGATTTTTACAACGAGTTTTGAGGATAAATAAAAATCAATGGAAGACAACTATTATAAAAGGAGTTAAATTTAGACCTAAATGTGAGATCTGAAACCATAAAAATCCTAGAAGAGAGCACAGGCAGTAACGAATTCGACATCGGCCATAGCAACATCTTTTTAGATGTGTCTAAGGCAAGAGAAACAGAAGCAGAAATAAACGATTGGGACTACATCAAAATAAAAAACTTCCTCACAGCAGAGGAAACAATCAACAAAACAAAAAGACGACCTACTGAATGGGTGAAGATATTCACAAATGATATATCTGATAAGGCGTTAGTTTCCAAAATGTACAAAGAACTTATACAACTCAACACCCCCAAAACAAATAATCCAATTAAAAATGGGCAGGAGACATGAACAGATATTTCTCCAAAGGAAACATCCAGATGGCCAACAGACACATGGAAAGGTACTCAGCCTCACTCATCATCAGGGAAATGCAAATCAAAACCACAATGAGATATCACCTCACACCTGTCAGAATGGCTAAAATCAAAAACGACAAGTGTTGGTGAGGATGTGGAGGAAAAGGAACCCTTGTGCACTATTGGTGGGAATGCAAACTGGTGCAGCCACTGTGGAAAACATTAGAGAGTCCTCGAAAATTTAAACCAAAGAATATGGAAACACTAATACTAAATACTAATACTAAAAAATACTAAAAGGTCCATGCATCCTATGTATATGGCAGCATTATTTAGGAGGAACCCAAGTGTCCGTTGATAGATGGATGGATAAATAAGATGTCACACACACACACACACACACACACACACACAGGAATACAGCTCAGTCATAAAGAAGAATGAAATCTTGGATAGATCTAGAGGGCATAATGCTAAGTGAAATAAGTTAGAGAAAGAAAAATATATGACTTCCCTCATATGTGGATTTAAGAAACAAAACAAACGAACACAGAAAAAAAAAGAGATCGCGACCCAGACTCTTAAACAAAGAAAACCAATCGGTGATTGCCAAAAGGAAGTGGGTGTGGGGATGGGTGAAACAGGTGAAGGAGATTAGGAGTACATTTACTATGATGAGCACTGAGTAATGTATAGAATTGCTAAATCGCTATATTGTATACCTGAAACTCACATGATACTATATGCTCATGAGACTGAAATCTTAAAAATAATTAAAAAAATAAAATCAAGCAAAATGAATTAAATTTATGAGGCTGTTGAATTCTAAGAAACTAGTATCTTCCTGTTGACTTGGGGGATTCCAGGAATGCCAGTGCCTTCCGGCGTCATTCAAGCAGCACTGACTTGATATTCGGTCATGCTGGTCCTGGACACAGATGAGAGACACAGGAAGGCAAGACATTGTACCATCTGTCTTCTTCCAGCTTCAGCAATGAGGTGTGCGCGAGTGCTGGTAAGTAGTACAGTAATAAAGCCCTTGGGATTTCAGAAGAAGACTTGAATTTCAAGGTTCAGGATGAGTAAACGAGGGTTCAAGGCGGGGAATGAGGTCTGGGTCAGGCAGGATGATGGAGAAGGAGGATTCCTTCCAGGGAAGATCTTTGGTGTCAAAAAGGAATCCATTTTAAGTCTCTTTAAAATTGATATCAGAAGTACTAGAAAGAACAGAAAAGGAGAATTATAGGGATTAGTATGCCAGAGCAAGGGTCCCTTAGGCAGAGTAAAGCCAGAATCTATCCAATGGCACCAGCTTCCTGGCAAGTGGAGCCCTCAAGCCTTAGACAGCCCTGTCCTTCGTGAACTCAGACCGAGGAATAAAAGTTTAAATGTACCCTCTGGACCAGACCTCAGTTTATTTTCCAAAAACAATTTATCAGATGTTCCAACCTCATAATATGTCCCACAAACTTGGGGACAGTTCAAAATATGGAATTAAACTCCTTTGTGGGTGTTTCTGTGATCAACAGGAGAGGACTATGTATATAGACTTGTGACACAGCCTCGTGGGGTTTGAGCTTTGCTGCTTTTTTTTCCTAATCAGAAACTAAGTGAGGCTGTGCCTTTCTAGCCCCCCAAAGAGACATTTTTATCTAACAGTGAAATGTGGAAGCATTTACCGGTGTGGGTGCGGCTACAGTCCAGCCAGCTCCAACGCATGAAATCCCCAGGAGCTTCCGATCCAGGTCTGGCCTGAAGTTTAACCGACAGGTGACTATTCTGTCTGCTGTCACTGATGGGCTCAAAGGCACCAGATGGGGGAGTACTGCTTCCAGAATCCATCATTCACCATGACGCCTGTGGGTCAAATACCAACGCCCAAAGATACGGCTGCCTGTAACAGGTGAATGTCAGCTTATTTGGAAAAAGTCTCTGCAGATGTAATTAAATTAAGGATCTTGAAATGAGCTCATCCTGGATGAGGATGGGCCCTAAATCAGGGACACCTGGGTGGCTCAGTAAATTAAGTGGCTGCCTTCAGCTTAGGTCGTGATCCCAGGGTCCTGGGATCGAGTCCTGCATCAGGCTCCCTGCTCAGCCGGGAGTCTGCTTCTCCCTCTGCCTGCCTCTCCCCCTGCTTGTGCTCTCTGTCTATCTTTCTCTGACAAATAAATAAAATCTTTTAAAAAATTGGAAAATATTAAAAAGAAAATAAAAAGGGTGGGCCCTAAATCCAGTGACAAGTGCCTTTATGAGACAGGAGAGGGCCACGTGAAGACGGAGGCGGAAGCTGCAGTGACATCCATGTGCCTGGAAGAGCAAGGATGATGAGGGACCCGAGGAAGGCTGCAGGCTCTAAAGGAGTGTGCTTTCCTCTAGCCTTCATGAAGCACAGCCGGCCCGTTCCTTGATTTGGGAATTCTGGCCTCCAGAGCTGACACAGGATCCATTCCTGTTGTTTTCAACCACCCAGTTCATGGGAAATTTGTTACCAGCAGCTTCGGGAAACTGATACAAATCCCTTGAGTTGTCTTCCTAAGGCATCTAACGGAAGATGTTAATTCAAAAGTTCTTTTGTTTTGAAGAAACCGCCCCCTCCATTAAAATTGGCCAGTAACTATCGTTCAGATGCGCAATCACTGGGTGAAGAGGAGGGCAAAACAGAGAACGACTGGCAGTGGAGTGCAAGCCCCGAACGGACTCCTGGGCTGTGCCCCTGGAGTAGTCAAGTCGCCTCTCAACCTCATCTCTCAACTGGAAACATCACAGAGCAAACAAGATCGGTCATGAGAATGCACCATGTTGGCATGAAGGGTTGACGGGTCCCTCTACCAGTTGTCTCACCCTCGGGGGCCCCCTTGCTGAATGTAGATCCTATGTGGAGAGAACACAGGGCATGAGCTCTGCATTCACACTGCCCAGGCTCCACGGTGTACAGTCTTGTGACCTTGGGCGAGTTATTTCCGTGAACCTTAGCTCCTCCTCCATACAGTAAAAATAATAATAAAAATATCAAGCCACTAGCATTGATCACAGGTTGCGTGTTAGGACTGAGGAACTTAATACATGGGAAGTATTGATTGGCAGAATGCTTGGCCCGTAGTAAGATCTCAGAATAGGTAACCTGTCCTCATCAGTACCACTATTCAGCTCTGATAAAGAGGGCTCTGAGCATGCCATGCGGTCCCAGGGCTAGGACACCACTCCTGTCTCGCCCCCAGGCCTCCTGGGTCCCCTTGCTTTCCTTTTACCTCACCCACCACACCTTGCCTGTTTTGAATGCAAATATCATCCCCCTAAGGAGGTAAGAGTGATAATCCACCACCAACAACTGGGATTTTGAGCTGGGGAGGAGGGAAGCAGGAGGCAGAGGAACCATGCGCTTCAGTACCTCTGATCTTCTGCTCAGTTCAAGAAAAACGGAGTTTTTAACTTAAAACACCCATGCATTGAATAATCTCATTTTTATAAAGCTTATGTGACTGTGCATTTTTCTTCCTATGGTTCTCTAAGTCTATCTGCATACAGAGGTGTCTGGGATGACACTGAGCGAATGTTGACAATGGTGTTACGTACGATGTAATATTCCTTTGCTTTTCTGCCTTTGTACTTTTCTGTATTCTTTGAGCATGTATTAGAAAATGTATTATTTTCACAAAAACAACAAAGGTTTTTGTTATTTAAATTAAGCACGCTCCTTGTCCAACATAGGGCTCAAACTCACAGCCCCGAGATCAAGAGTTGCCTGCTGTACTCACTGAGCCAGCCAGGTGCCCTGATGACGTGATTTTTAAAAACTCATCTGTTGATACCTAGAGTAGGCAAATTCACAGAGTCATCAAGTAGACTAGGGTTTACCAGGGTTGGGAGTGGGGGTGGGGAGTGAAGAGGTATATTTAATGGGTGCAGAGTTTCTGTTTGGGGTGATGAAAAGTTCTGGAAATGGGTAGTGGTGATGGTGCATAACACTGTGAGTGCACTGAACACCACTGGAATGTACGCTTGCAAATGGTTAAATTGGTAAATTGTGGTATATCTCGATTTTACCACAATCATAAAACAAAACAAAACGAAACGAAAAAACCCCTTATCTCCTGTGTTTGCCACGCCTTGGACACTATGATGGTAAATGCCTACATAGCCATGATGGCCAAGGAGCGTGGCTAATGGGCTCACTTTTCCAGCTCCGTATTTGCATATAAGATGCCTTAATGATTTAACCCCAGGAAGAGACTGACTCAGGGATATCAGGATCTTAGGCAGGGCCCGAGGAAGAAAAATTGCTAACTAATTTGAGTGGAAGAATGGGCTGGGGTTGAACAGAATCTTTCCTGTTGCCCTTGAAAGCCCAGCAGTAGGTTTGGGCTTTCTTTTCCTTTGCAAAACTGGCCAAGAAGTTCTGAGCCTTGGAGCTGGCCTTGGATCCCTTTGCTCTGTATCTTCCCCTTCAGCTATGTTTCCCATGTTTGGCCCAGTAATCCAATAACCAATTCCAAATTTATGTCTGTGAGCCTGGCCTGGTGCCTGTCATCTTCCAAGGAAGCACGGTCCCGTACTATGTGCTCTCTCTCTGAGGAAGACGGATCAGCAAATCATGGACTGGAGACAGGAACTCAGGCCCCACCTCTGGCTTGTCAATTCCAAGCCCCTCAGAACCTCTGTTGAACATTGCTGCCATGGCAACCGTGGGGGAAAACACCTGGCCGGGAGGGAGCCTGCCAAAGCCCACTGTAGCAACAGGAACGAAGAGGGTATTTCCGGGAGAGTCAGTGAGCAATTAGAGATGAAGGGGCCAGATCTGAGCCAGCCAGCTTGAACAGTCTGGAAGTGTTTGACCCAGAGTTTAAACCAGAGAGGCTGAAAATATAATAATAATTAAAAAAATCAGTATAATTGCTTTGTAAGTGCTAAAGCGAAGGACCCTTTTTGAAAGTTCTTTTCTCATTCTTTATTCTGGGGCATGATGACCAATAAGAACATTGGCCTCCATTCCTGGCCCTTCGTGGGGTTTATAATTACAGCAGATCCTCAGAGAGCTCCCAAACACCCTGGCCCAGCCAGGCGGAGACCAGCTGTTTGCACACAGACCTCGAAGGGAGTGATGCCTGCAGACAGTAAAGCATGTTCTCATATTAGCGTCCCCCTCGTAAGCAGGGCTGCACCAAACTGTTAACATAAGTCACAGGAGGCAAAGTGGCTTCCCTGCGTGTGTTTCTCCTCTCTGCTCTCCCCCCACCTCTTTTTTTTTTTTTAGCATGGAGTTTTAAATTTCACGTTCTGTGATCTAACTTCCCATTTCCCACTCACAAACAAATGACATCTGGCCACTCTCAACAATAAACTTGGAAAGATGAGACATTTCCTGTTAGTTCTCTATGTAACCCCTGCTTAAACTTTCAAATTCCTGAAAGAATTGCCTGAAAAATAAATGGATCATTAAAAAAGTGGGGTGGGGGGCGGGGAGGGGAGGGACCTGCCACAGGAGCCCTTTGACAGTTAATGCTGATCAGTTTTTACCAGCATTTTGGCATTTTTTTAAACCATGTTTTAGCACTGAAAGATTAAAATAGATTTGTTATTTTGCACAACCACCTTATGGAAATAGCAACCGAGAAAGCCTTCCACCGGGCTGTTGGCTCCAACATCGCGGCTGATCGCCCAGTTCCTTTAAGTGGAGGTAGAAAATATGACTTTGAGGTACTCGGCTGGTTTTTAGCACCCCGCTTAGCCAGCCACGTGATTCCGAAGAAATTGCCTATGCGCAGCTACCCAGCACTTGTCACTCCCTTCAGATCTACGTTGCCAAACCGGAACTTCCTTCCTCATCTTCAATGGCCAGCGGGGCATGTCTTCTTGGAGGCCCTGCCCTTACATCCTGTTCAGCATGAGGGAGCCCGCTTACCCCTTGCCAATCTCCCCAAACCAGCTCCTTTCCCACACTTCCTCTTTCTTTCCGTGGTTCCAGCTTTCTGCAGGACACAGTGCAAGCAGTGACATCAGGGTGGTGTAAGCCACTCCGCCCCTAGAGACAGTGACCCCTGCTAACACACATGTGCCCCTTTGTCCCATTCCTCCAACCACTGACCTCTCTGTGCTCTAACCGCACCGGGGAAATCCAGTGATTTCCTACTAGGTATCCTTCCACCACTTCCTGTCCTCACCCACCTAGAAGGTACCAGCTCCTCTTTCTAAGGCGCCACCGAATTCTGGCATGTTCGTCTCAAAGCCTTGCGATGGATTCTTAATGCTCACACAGGGCAGCGTGGGCGTCATGGGGGTACCAGTCGGCGGTAGCTCTGGGTCCTGCGCCCCAGGGCCCTGCGTGGGGTTGAATGCTCTGCGGTCCTGTGTTGAGACTCTGAATGTTGGAGCAAGGAAGCCCAATTTCCATTTTGCCTTGAGCCCTGCAAAATAGGTCCTGCTTCCATTGCCAAGTCCAGACTCTTTAGCTTGGCATTGAGAACTGTCACAGTTGGCTGGCCCCTCTCTCTAGTCACACAAGTAGGTCATCAACTCTCTGCTCCAGCCTTTCTGATTGCGGGTCTGTTGAGATGGAACACACCGTGCTCATTCCCGCTTCACCTTCTTTGCTCATTCAGCTCCTGTCTCCAACCATACCTTCCCTACACCCCTGCCCCTCTCATGTCAACCCTACTCCTATGTCAATATCTTCCTCCTGCCTAATCTCTCCCTGCACTCCACTCTCCTAGCAATGATGGTCAGCCTCGTCTGACTCTTGGATACTTCTTTTTTGTACTTACTTTTCTCCTTTTACTCCCTGAGCCTTGTTCTCCCGACTGGTATGTATTTGGGTTCGGGGAGCATGTCTTATGTGTCAGTGCCCTCCTTACAATGTCTCGCAGGGTACACGGGTGCTATTTCTCCCTGTTCCTAGCGAGGTGTGAGAATGTCTCTGCTTTAGGGAGCCTGGGTGGCTCAGTCAGTTGAGTGTCTGCCTTCGGCTCCAGCCATGGTTCCAGGGCCCTGGAATCAAGCCACGCACATCCACATCCAGCCTCCTGCTCAGCGGGGAATCTGCTTCTCCCTCTCTCTGGGCCCCTTCCCCCAACTCTTACACACTCTCTCGCGCTCTCTCTCGAGCTCTCGAGCTCTCGAGCTCTCTCTCTCGAGCTCTCAAATAAATAAATAAAATTGGGGACAAAAAAGATTGTCTCTGCTTTATAAATGAGTAACAGACACAAAATGGGTTACAACTTAGCCAAGGGAAGAGTGGAAAACTAGACTATTCCCTGAGTACCTCCATCCATTAATACAATGGTTGTGGAGTGGAGTGCCTGCTTTGGGCCCGGCTGTGTTCTGCTCTGAGCAGTAGAGAGACAGCTGGGGGAGTGGTTGCTAGCTCTCTGGGGCTCCACCATAGTCCGAGGGATGTTCTGCTGCTGTGCCCATGGCACAGTTAAAGAATTAAACAAAGAGGCAGGCTGTCCCCCTTTCCATGCCACCCTTAGGCTCATGGGGAACATTCTTTAACTCCCAGGTGAGGCCATCCCAGCCATGTCCTCTGGGGTCTTGGTACCCACCTCCCGGTCTCATCTCTCAGATTCCTCAAACACTCTTGCAGGATGGGCTGCCAGCTCTCCGCCTGGGACCCGGCTTCTAGCAACAATGGCAGAGTGCTTTCCCCACTCAGGCTCCACTAACTCAGGAAATCTAATTCATAAGGAATTTGCCCAAATCAGTGGTTTCTGCTCCGAGTTCCCTCAAAAGCCCTGTCTTTCCGATCATTCACTCCCTGGGGCAGTGAAGGCCTCCCAGTGGCTGCTTCCTTGGGGTACAGCGAGGGTTAAGGGGTAGAGGAAATATTGGGAAGTACATTGGTTAGTACTGTAAATCATGTAACACCTCACGCTCCTCTCTTTAACAAATACTCACAGCACTCCTTCCACGGGACAAGCCGTGTGCTCACCGCTGGACCGACCCCATTGGCTCCAGCCAACGCCGGCCCCCGCCCCGTGGGCTGCCCACCACATTCAGACCTTCAGTCTAGAGGGAAGGGATTCGAAGTCTCCTCCGCTCTAAGGAAACGTCTCGTCAACGCGTCTGAAAACTGCCTTCCCAAGGGAAATGACTTCTTAGGCACAGAGCAAGAGGAACTAATAGGCTTTTTCTTGCAAATACAGATAAAAAGGACAGCTCCTGGTGGGAACAAAAGCCCCAGGGACCACACACTTGCAAACACACAGACACACACACACACACACACACACGTGTGTGTGCTAGGATACTATAATTTCTTTGAGCTGTGATATTCTTCTTCCTTAAAAAACCCTCCTTTAGTTTGTCAGGCTTCAAGCTTTGGAAAACAAGGTGGGCGCCTTTCCTTTCCTCATGCCCCTTTTTGAAAGTGAAGGGGTGGGGAAGGGCAGTTCCTGGTGGCAGGTGTGTTTCACCTCCCTAGGTTTTCAGTCCTGGGGGCAGGACTGGTTGTCCACTCCAGGGGAAGAAAGGGGAAGAAAATACTGGGCCAGAATGAAGAGTGGGAGCCACACGGCCCAGCCCCCGCGGTCCAGCCGTGGGGTCTCGGGCCGGGGATCACTGGTGTGGTCAGTGCCAACTGCCTAACTCTTCCTTAGATGGTGCTGAGGAAGGCACTGCCCAGAAAGATCCTCACAGGGGGGTGGAGGGGACGCGACAACACAGGAGGCCAGCCACATTCTGAGAAGAGCGGAAAAGAGAATTGTGAAACTCCCTAATGGCCCACTACAGAAAAGAGGGATTTGCTTTTCTAATGCCACAGAATCGCATCCGGAAAACACTAATTTTTTAATTCAGATTTATTTATGATCACAAAGGAAAGGCATGTTGATTTCTCATTCTCTGGTGAAGTGTTCTTGATGGTGGGATTTTTTTCAAAAAAAGATAATATGTCATTTATTAAGCTTCACATAGAAAAATGACTATTTTTTTTTATGTTTATTTGGAAAAGGCTGTTTTTTTCTCAAGAGGTTCTTACCAAACTAAAATCGGAATCCAGCCACGGAGGAAAACAAAGGCATTTGACATTCATCACTACTTGTTGAGTACCCACAGGACCCAGGGCATGGACGGTACTGCGGCAGGTAAGACAGAGAGCCTGGATCCTCAAGGGACTTGCAGCCCACAGGAGGAGAGAGATAAATGCTCAGACTGAGTGTGAGGAAGGAGGAAGAGATGGCTAGAATTCCTGGAATAGCTTGCATAATTTGACCTGAAACTCTCCAACAGCTCCCATTTTGTTCTGAGCAGAAAGCCAAGTCTCTCAATGGCCTCCAAGGCCCGACTCCATCTGTCTGGCCCCTTTCCTCTGTGGCCCTGTCTCCTCCTCTCTCTCTGCTCCCTCTTCCTTCCCCCCCAACACACACACCAACCGCACTGGCCTCCTCACCATTCATGCCAGCCTGGGGGCTTTCTCTCTGCCTGGAATATTCCTTGCAGAGATACACTTCCTCCTTCAGGCCTTTATTCAGCTATCACCTTCTCCATAAGGCTTTCCTCCCACCCTCAACACACTTCACGATTCTTCCCTGCATCACAGACCTCCCAAAAGCACACAAAGTACCCTCAGGGGTCCATGGGCTCACTTTGAGAACTCCTGCATTGGAATTCCAAGGAATACTCATTAATATCCAGCTCTGTTTTAGTGGCTCTGGAAAAGAGCCTAGATTGCTGCGTTCAGAAAAGCAGCTCAAGTGATTTTATTGATGCAAAAAAAAAAAAAAAAAAAAAAAGATGGAAGGTGGAAGGGGAGGAAGGAAGGAAGGAAGGAAACCCCTGAAAGATTTTAAATTGAAGGTGACAGGATTAGATCAGACCTGCAGTGAAGCCTGGGGACCATACTCCTAACCTCCAAGAGATCATGGTGGTCTAAATCAGGGGCCAGCTAACTACCTCCTCTGAGTGAAATCTGGCCCTCCACCTGTTTTTGTAAATAAAGTTTTATTAGAACACAGTCACACCTATTCTTTTACATAACTATGGCTGCTTTTGTGCTAGGATCACGGGGTTGAGTGGTTGTAATAGAGACTGTGTGGTTGGTACGGCAAAAAATATTTACTACCTCACACTTTTCAGAAAAAGTGTGCCAACCCCTGGTCTAAACCAAGGGCTGGACAGCAGAGAGAGAAAGCGATCAATATTCAGAGACAAGATCAGATGAGTGGATGGGTGAGGTGAGAGTGGGGAGGAGGACCTGAGCCCGTGAGGGTGAGCCCTGGTTTCAATTTCAGACCACAGTGCAGGCCAGACCAGCGATTGTGATACATGTTGCTGGAACATGCATGAGGACAGTCACTATGTTTTAGAACATGCTTTCCATATATTCTCCAGGCCTAACACATAGTTTCTTTCTTCTCCTTCTTCTTATTTTTTTTAATATTTTATTTATTTATTAGAGAAAGAGAGAGAATGAGCAATGGGGAGTGGCAGAGGGAGAGGGAGAAGCAGACTCCCAGCTGAGCAGGGATCTCAATGCGGGGCTCCGTCCCAGGACACCGGGATCATGACCTGAGCTGAAGGCAGACGCTTAACCAACTAAGCCACCCAGGTGCCCCTTAACACACAGTTTCATTGAGATTTCTTGTAGTTTGTAGTTTTTCATTGAGATTTCCTGTAGAAAAGGCTGGTCTTTTCCTCTCAGAAATAAGACTAACAATGTTATCAGAGGAACCCCAGGCACAAGTCTAAAATGCATTATATATATACACACACATATATATAGTGTATTACCTCATTTATTCCCATCACCCAGTGAAAAGGTACAATTATTTTCACTTTACAGATCGGAAAAATGAGGCTTCCAGGCTAAATAAGGTGCCCAGAACCAGTATGAGTCCAGAGTTCTTAATATTGCCCTTTGCAAACATGAAGATTTACTGGGTATTTTTATGGTTTGCAAAAGTGGTTTTTAAAAGACCACTCCCCGTGACAGGTAATGGAGGATTCCATTGTTAATGCGTTTCCCTCCAGAGCTGGTCTTACCCTTTGCTTCCTGTTTCAAAATCAGTTTCTGATGCATAACAAAACATGACACCTAATCCCATCTACAGTAACTGAGTATTTTTATTACCGGTTGCTGTGGAGCCTGGCCAAGGCTTATGATAAGCTAAAGAAAATAAGTCCCAGCCATTGGTGATTGGATCCCACTGACTGACAGTCTCAGTACCGAAGCAGGAGATCCAAAGCAGAAAACCATGCTGCTTGCCTGTCCATAGCCTGAGACAGAGCCGGCCACCCCCAAGCTGATGCCGGTCCCACTGACTTTCAGCGCAGACTTCACCTTTGTCACATGAAAGCCTGAGGGCATCTCCAGGCTGGGAGGAAGGAAAACGGAATCTTCATTCGCTCCTTCCCTCTATTTCTTTCCCCATTCAGCTAAAGAGCACGGCAAAGCTGCTACCCAGCCATCAAAATGAAGAGAATGGGGTTTATTCATCAGCTGACTTCAAGAAAAACAGTACAGTGATGTCCTGTTCAACTGGAATTACTGTCCTACAGAAGACTGAGACTGAAACCAAAGGAGAGGGTAGCAACAGGAAAAGCAGTAAAATGATGATTACCATCTTTTTAAAAACCCACCAGAGATGACGGTTCTAGATGATACCCACTTCCAGATTTGTTGCTTGAAGAACCTGCTCCAATAAGCGCATAGTTCTTCCCTTCCCTCGCCTCCCCCCGCTTCTCATTGCCAAGTGCAGTACAACCCAGCCTCCGCACTATGGCCCGTAGTCCCCTGATGGTCTGGCTCTCGTGTCCATGCTGGCTTCCGTGGGATCCTCAAGACCATGACCCCTCCCCCCTCAAGGCCTTTGACCTGGGGCTTCTCCCAGGTCATGCTACTGCTCTTGGCTCCAGCTTGGCTCAAAGAGGCTGCCCCCGGGGCCATGCAGTCACCTCTCAGCATCCTTGGCCCTCCTCCCAGGCTGCATTAAGATGCTCGGTTGCGTTTTGTGTTATGTACCGGGGACCCTTGAACAGCACAGGTTTAAACTACGCAGGTCCACTGATAGGCGGATTTTTTTTTTTTTCAATAGATACAGTACTGTACTGTCCATGTACTTTCTCTTTCTTATGGTTTTCTTGATAACATTTTCTTAGTTGACCTTATTGTCAGAATACAGTATATGATGCATGTAACATACAAGGTACATGTCAGCAGACTGTTTCTGTTATTGGTCAGCCTTCTGGTCGACAGCAGGCCACTAGGAGTTCTTAAGCCTTGCCACCGTTAGTAGTTCTTAAATTCTTTTGGCTCTCCCCCAACTTTGTCTCTCATTTTTCCATAAGCTCTTCTTTTTTTTTTTTTTTTAAGATTTATTTATTTATTTGACAGAGAGAGAGAGAGAGATCACAAGTAGGCAGAGAGGCAGGCAGGAAGAGAAGGAAGCAGGCTCCCCGCTGAGCAGAGAGCCCGATGCGGGGCTTGATCCCAGGACCCTGGGATCATGACCTGAGCCAAAGACAGAGACTTAACCCACTGAGCCACCCACGCGCCCCTCCATAAGCTCTTCTTTCAAGTTCTTCTTTGCCTGAGTCAAGTTCATATCGGACTCAGGCTAAAGAGCCAATGCGCATAGCATCCCCTGATGGAAACCAGAACTGCCCCTCACGCAGTAACACCAGCCCAGGTGAAGAGCCTCAGTGGCCGGGGCCCTTCCTGAACCAGTTCGAGCCCCACCCGACTCATGCCTGCTCAGATGGCTGTGGAGGAGCCTGTGGAGGGATCGACAGTTACCCCCTCATTATAATACTGAACTCTCCACCCAAGGAGGAGCACAAGCCTCATTTACATAACACACAGTGTGTGAATAGGCATGCTTCCTTAAGGCACCGTGCGACCTTAAGCCCACCTGCATGTATGATGATACGCTCCCCTTCCTAAATATTCATCCTAGCCCTAAATACAAGGAACCCATTCACCCTTGCTTGAGGAGTCATGGTTTTGGAACTTACTGCCTGTCATCTCCTTACTTGCTGCAAATGAAGTTCCCTTTGTGCAACGACTACTTGGTGTGGTTTCTGTGACTCATCAAGGAGCGAACTCACGTGACTTAGGTTACAGTAGGTTATATGGTATATGGTATAATGTATATGGAAGAAGGTAGGGGCAGCATTTCAAATCAGTGGGGAGAAGGCAGATTATTCAATAAATGGACATATGAAAGAGACTAAAATCACCATCTCCCATCATATACACCCACTTAAGCCCTCCAACCTTCCCAAAATTTGAGGTGGATTTAAGACCTAAATGTAAAATTATGAGAAGAAAATGTAGGAATTATCATTACGACCCTACGTGAAGGATAAGTTACTTATCGCTAGGTGCTAAAAGCAATTTTCAGACCCCAAAAATAAAAAGTATGGAGTAAAAAAAAGAGATATATTTCTCTACCTCAAAATAAAAAACTCTACAACAAAAAACACCATAAACGATGTTAAAATATTAGCAACTCAGGGGGAAAATACTTTGCAACATATGTAGCAAAGAAAGGATTAGTAAAAAGAGTATAAAGAATGCTTGTAAATCATTAAGAGACAAATAATCCAATTTTAAAATGGTTAAAGAATATGAGCAGTAGTGTTTTTTTTAAGATTTTATTTATTTATTTGACAGACAGAGATCAAAAGTAGGCAGAGAGACAGGCGGAGAGGCAGGCAGAGAGAGAGAGAGGGGGAAGCAGGCTGCCTGCCGAGCAGAGAGCCCTACGCGGGGCTCGATCCCAGGACCCTGGGACCATGACCCGAGCCGAAGGCAGAGGCCTCAACCCACTAAGCCACCCAGGCGCCCCGAGCAGTAGTTTTTTAAAAGAGGATCTGTAAATGGCCAATAAACATATAAGAAGTTACTCAGTCTCATTAGTACACAGGGAAATGTAAATCAAAACAAGGAGGACCTATGTTGTAATTGTGTGGTGAGAGATAGAACCCACACTCGTGGTGAGCAGAGCATAACATTAGACTTGTGGAATCACTATGTTATAGATGTGAAACTAATGTAACATTGTGTCACCTATACTTCAATGAAAAACAAACACACAAACAAACAAAAACCAGAAGGACTGAGGTTATCCCTATGGGATTGGCAATATTTAAGTGGAATGGGATCCAGTGTGGTGAAGATGTGGGGTAAGAGAGATCTCGGAGTGCTGTGATTGTAGATTAGATTAGTCTCACCTGGTCCTCAGGGGCAGCAACTTAACTGTATCTCTTATAACTCCGAGGTCCTACCCCAGGACCAGCCATTACACTTGTAGTTATCTTCTCTAGAGAAACACTTGTGCCTCCACACAGGGAGGCATACGCAAGAGAGCCAGTGCAGCATGGCTTGCAAATGCGAGAACTATAAAAGTATATAGCAAAAGGGGGAATGCCTAAATAAAACAACACACAGGACATTCAGAGAAATGAATCACATCCATATGGATGAAATGCCCGAGATAAGCCCCCAAACATACTGCTTGGCGATAAAAGCAACTTTCAGATTAGATGTAGAGGGTGGTAATCATTTATATAAAAACACCTACATGAAATAAGACTGTGCCTTTTCCAGGGGTGCATATAAATGTATGTAAAGTGTTAAAAGTTGTCTGGAGGTATACCCCCCGGCTCATACCTGGGGTTTCTTCTAGAGAGAGAAGGTAGTGAGATTGTGGAAAGGTGGCTGAGGAGGGTATGAGCTATCCAGTTCTGATTCTGCGCCCAGTTCTCATCAGTGGGGTTTTCCCCACCGTCAGGCAATTAACTCGATTCAGTTCTGACACTGTGTACATATGGTCAGACCCCACAGGTCAAGGGTTCAGTTCTACAAGACTGCCCCCCTGCAACTTCAGATGGCAGTAGCAAGTGCACATTGTCCTCTGTGCTTCTGATCGTCAGGCTACAGAATCTCCGATCTCAGTTCTCTGAACGCTATCCCTTTGGGTTTTTATGGAGGCTTCACCACAGAGGCACGATTGACTAAATCATCGGCCATTGGTGATTGGATTCAATCTCCAGCCCCTTCACTTCTGCCCAGAAGTCAGGAGGTGGGGCTGAATGTTCCAACCCTCTAATCACACGCTTAATTCCCCAGGCAACTAGCCCCCATCCTTAGGTTACCTAGTGGCTTTCCAAAAGTCACCTTATTAGCATGCTAGACACCTTTATCCCTATCGTCGCTTAGGAAATTCCAAGGGTTTTAGGAGCTCTGCGCCAGAACCAAAGACAAGGACAAATCATAGTATCACAGCAGTTCTCTGAGTTTTTGGTATCTATCATCTGTCTTCTGTGTAATTGACACAATTAAAAAAAATAATTTTCATTTAAGAAAATAAACTGCTCCTCAGTGAGTAAGGTACCGACATGGAGAGTAAGCCATTAGACAATTTTATAACAATTTAACAATGTCCCAACTTCCAAGCTCATGATCAGTGGGTTCATCTCAATAAAGAGGGCATAGGCCAGTCGCTGAGCTCAATGAGTGCTTCCTCCAGTTGGTGGCAGAAGAGGAAGGCAGAGGGATTCCAGATGAGGGAATGATTCAAGATGTCGCTGGTTGGAAGAGAGGGTCACCTGAGAAGGAACGTGAACGGCGTCTAGAAGCTGGTCCTGGCTGACCTTCAGCAAGAAATGGGACATTCAGTCCTACAACTACAAGGAGCTGAATTCTGTGAACAACCTGAATGAGCCTGGAAGCCATTCTTTTCCGGAGCTTTGAAATTAGTCCAGCTGACAGCTGGGTTTCAGCCCAGAGATACCCTGGGACCCACCTGGCCTTCTGACCTACAGAAGCATATGCTAACACGTGGGTATTCTTGAACAGTAACAACAACAACAACAACAAAGCCCGGGTCAAGAATAGGTTTTCTTGGGATGGGCCTTCTGCCTGTAAATTGGAAAGGTAGTACTTAAGATCTCCTCCTTCCGCTGTTTTTCTTTTAAGGCTGTGGTTAGCTGACTTGGAGAGGGGAGGGTGTTATCTTTCCAGGAGACAGTTGAAACAGTTTTCAGGGAAAAAAAAAAAATGTTTGTGGGTATTTGAGATTGTCACAAAGACTAGGAATCTCTCTTTGCTGTAAGTACTGAAGAAGCCAAACACTAAACCGCAGGCACAGACCGCCCCATGAACCATCCTGCCAGCTGAGAAACATTGTCTTTGTATGGGTCAGACTGAACCTCACATGTGTAAAAAGGTCTAAGGTTTACTGTTTTGTTTTTTTGTTTTTTTTTAATTTACAAATGTAACATTTGTTGTTGAGGGATTATTCCACATTTCCATGTGGGCTGCTCTTCTGTACGGATAGGACATCAACATTATCTAAGACTCACTAATGGGTGAGCCAAGCTTGCACTTTGCTCAAAATCAATGGGTAGGAGAAAGGGTTAGTGCCATTGATGGCCAGTATCACACTGAGATTACAGTCTTGTTGACTTGTGGGTTGCTGCAAATTTATGAGGAAAGCCACAGTCAGGGCATCAAACAATGAGCTGCTGCTTCTGGTGTAATAGATTTGTTACTGAGTACATGTTACTGGGAATGGAAACTGGAGTCTGGAGAAGTCACCATGATACCCTGGGGTGCAGGGCAGTGTGTTGGCAGCCTAAACTCAGCCCCACAATAACTCAGTCCTCACAGACAGTCGGGCCAGAGAGATTTATGGACCCCAAGGAACGCGTGCGACCAAGGCTGCTCAAAGGAGGCAATACATTGTGAGATTCTGACTGTCAAATAACATGTTGGGGTTTCTTCAGTGGTCCCAAGACTTAGAGATTACCTCTTTAACACATCAATAACTTAGCCTCTGGTTAGCAAGGTTCACTGGGGCATGACTAATCAGAGGATGAAAGTGTCTTTGTGGGGATTAACTTTAATGAAAAGAAAAGGGATAGTTATTTGGGGAGTTTGAAATCTTCCATAAATCAAAGCGAACACTGACAAAGCAGGTTCATAAGGTAAGAATGAAGCCATTGTGGGGAAAATTAAGGACCAGCTACTTTTTATATAAATCACAGGTCAGGTCTACATTGGTTGAGGATTCCATGGGAACAGGACCATTTAAAACTTCTTCAGGTGTAAAGGAATGATATTTGGGGGAAGCTTAGCCCTCCTTAAGGAAAACCAGATGGCCCTTGTCCTTGTTAACCCTTTCCACTGACTTAGGATTATCTGGCAATGGGCTCCTTGAATATTTGAGGGCACAATCTCCACTTATTCCAAATTCAGCTCTCAAAGTACATCTTGAACCCATTCCTTACCAAAGGGCCCTATAATTTAAAGCCTATCCAGGAAACCATGGAAATGACTCCATGTAGCCCACCAATCACCTAAGAAGGATGATTCTCTGTCCCACTGAGAGTTTAGGCATTAAAGTCATAAGAATGAGCTAGAGGTGGACTCTGCTGTAAGCAAGTAACTAAATTTTACTCCACGAGTAACAGGGAAAATTGACTTTATATCTCTCCTGATGCGATGCATTGCAAAGGACTTAACATCACCAATGTTGTGTTGTTGCCAAAACTGTATAACCTGAGTCTGATCATGGGGAAACTACCGGATAAACCCAAGTTGAGTGAAATTCTACTGAAATGATGTGTTCTCTTAAACTTTTTTTTTTTTCATAGAAGACAAAGAAATTCTGAATGGCCATTCCAGATTAAAGAGCTATGACAACAAAATGTAATGTATCATCCTGGACTGGATTCTTGTCAAGACAGAAGTACTGCTAGAAACAATATTGGGATGATTAGTGAAATGTGTAGATGACCCATCTTTTAGTAACAGTACTGTATCAGTGTTAAATTTTCTGAATTTCATAGTTACATATAGTTATGTAAAAGATTTCCCTAGTTTCTAAGAAAGAGAAACATTTTATGGTTAAAGTTCATGATATTTGCAACTTATTCTCAAAAGGTTGAGAAAAAATTATATATGAAATACATGTGTGTTTGTATGTATCAATTCACGGAATTTGATTTAACTACCTAATGGCATCACCATCAACATCTCAGGCTCCTTCCATTTCTTTGCATTGCCCCTGCAGGACTGGTTTCACCTTCGTGCTTTTTTTTTTTTTTTTAAGATTTTATTTATTTATTTGGCAGACAGATCACAAGTAGGCAGAGAGGCAGGCAGAGAGAGAGAGGAGGAAACAGACACCCCGCTGAGCAGAGTGCCTGATGCGGGGCTTGATCCCAGGGCGCTGGGATCATGACCTGAGCCAAAGGCAGAGACTTTAACCCACTGAGCCACCCAGGTGCCCCCCCCTCTTCGTGCTTTTATTGCAACTATTCCAGGTGGTGTATCCAGATAAGACAACGTGCCTAAAAAAAAGAAATAGCATCTAGTCCCATAGTGAGTCTCCTTTCTCATGGGAGAGATGTAACTTTCTTGGCAGTTGTCTACAGATGTCCTCCCATATTTCACTAGACAGAATTGGCTTGTGTATGGGTCTTGGACCATCATCGAAAGGCAGACGGAATTAACTAGTTGATTAGACTAACTGGCCTAGGCTACTCATCTGCGGTCAAACAGATTTCAGGAAGTCGACCATAATATATTTGTAGTAAGGGTTCTCTAGAGAAACAGAAAAATGTATATAGAGAGATATATAAGAGGAGATGTATTATAGGAATTGGCTCATATAGTGATGGAGGTCAAAAAGTCTCAGTCAGCCATCTCCAGGCTAGAGACCCAGTAAAGCCAATGGTATAATTCAGTCTAAGTCCAAAGGCCTGAGAACCAGGAGCTCCCCTGCCCAAGAGCAGGGAATTTGCCTTTCCTCAGCCTTTTTGTGGATTGGATGCCTGTACATATGGGTGAAGGCAATCTTTTTACTCAGCCTACTGTGGAATCTCTTCTAGAAAAAACCTCACAGACACAACCAGGAATGGCTACCAGCTACCTGGGTATCCCCTGGCCCAGTCAAGCTGACACATAATACTAACCATCACAGTATTCTTTACCTATAAGGGGAATCTACTTTGGAAAGTAATTTTTTTTCAGATACCACAGGAGGGTTCATAAATATTAAAGCCTCACATACATTTCCCCTCCTTCTAAATCAACATTGGTTACTTCTACTTTCACCAATGAAATAGCTCCTTTATTGACTGCTCTAAGAATTGTCTGAAAGGAAATACCATACAGCCCTAAAAGGGGGAGTGGATGTCTCTAGAGTTTGTTTACTTTAAGTATATGTTCATTCATTCATTCATTCATTCACATATACATATATGTGTGTGTGTGTGTGTGTGTGTGTGTATATATATATGTATATATATATATTTATATATATATATAAATTCAACAAATATTTATTGAGCACCTACTATATTTTCCAGGCACAGGAATAATAATGAAAAGCTGTAGTCTCTGCTCCTAAAGAATGTACACTGTGGTGATAAAACAGACATCCTAACAAGTATAATAAACGTCACTAATGGTAAGAATCAGAAGGAAAGACTATTAAAGATGGGTAACATCATAAAGGAAAATTGCAACTATCTCAGATACTTGGGATTCTCATGACATTAATCATGCCATAAAATATAGGCAAGATAATAATTGCATGTGTTGCAAGTGTCATCTTTTTGTTTCTTTTATGGGATTAAAATAAAATTCCTGTATGTATTCATATTTCACAACAGATTATTCCTTTCAAATAAAAAGCTAAGTGTTGGTTTTCAACCCTGACACTCTATTTCCTAAGAAGTCTTACAACACAGAAATTCATTTTAAACTATGCTTGTAGATTTTCTCCATCCAATTCCACTGGCTACTGTTAATAGTTAAAGGGGAGAGACTCTTTAGGCTTGGTTATTGATGAGCAAACATATAAGACTTACTATTTGCCAGACACTAAGTGCTTTACATATATCACTCATTTATTCCTTGCAGCAACTTTATGATATAGAGTAAGGAAACTGGGCTAGGAAGGATTAAATAACTTTCTCAAGGTCACAGGGCAATAAGTGATAAAGATGGGATTCAAAAAAAGTTGGCCTGGCTTCAGAGTGCATACTTAGTTCTGCTAGGCAGTAGAGGTATGTGACCATGGGAGCTGATCTCAAGACATATTTCAGTACCATATTCTTTTGCTCACCTAATTCATTTCTACATATGTGTCAAGTACATATGAAGGCAAAATCCAGGTTATTCACAGAATATTATGAGTCAAAAAAAGAGATCACAGGGTAATATAAATTAGAAAATATCTTGAACTGAGCCAACCTGGAAAAATATGCCATATCAGAATTTTAGTCACAACCAAAGTATGCTGGAAGAGTAATTTATGGATTTTAACACTTACATTGAAAAGGAAGAAAACTGGGTGCCTAGGTGGCTCAGTTTTCAAGCATCTGCCTTCGGCTCAGGTCATGATCCCAGGGCCCTGGGGTGGAGCCCTACATCCCTCTCCCTGCTCAGCAAGAGGCCTGCTTCTTCCTCTCTCACTCCCCCTGCTTGTGTTCCCTCTCTCACTGTGTGTTTCTCCATCAAATAAATAAATAAAATCTTAAAAAAAAAAAAAAAAGGAAAGGAAAGGAAAAAAAACCTAAGAAATGGTAACTTAATTTTGTATCTTAAAAAGCTAGGAAAAAGACAAGGACCAATTCAAGCCAAAAGTAAGTCCAGGGTAAAAAAAAAAATGAAGCTCAGAGTGGAAGTTAACAAATAGAAAAGAGAAAATTAATAGAGGAAATCAAGGAAACCAAAGTTGGTCTTCCAAGAAGACCCAGAAATTTGAGAAAATTTTAACAAAAATGATCAAGGGATTAAAAAAAAAGGAGAGAAAGCACAAAATACCAAAATTAAAACTGTAAGTGGTATCATACCCAGAGACCCTACAGAAACTAAAAGTCTTTTAAGGGAACATTATGAACAACATCATGCCAACAAATTAGATGATTTAGATGAAGTAGTCAAATTCCTAAAATGACTATTAAATTCCTAAAAATTATTAAAGCAGATTCAAGAAGAAATTTTTAAAAACTTAATAGAATTATAAAGTGTAAAGAAAATAAATTAGGAACTAAATATCATTACATAAAGTAAAGCTCACAGTCAAATGACTTTGTTAGCAAACTGTATCAACATTTAAAAAACAAATACCAATCCTACACAAAGTCCTTCAGAAAAATAAAGAAGGAGAAAACAACTATTAACTAATTCACTGAGGACAGTATTAATCCGATACCAAGGCCAAACAAATACATCACAAGAAAAAAAGAACTAAACAAACCAATATCCCTTATGAATAGACATAAAAATATTTAACATAATATTAGTTAACTGATTCCAGAAACATACTAAAAGAATTATGCACCCTGGGCAAGTGGGATTTATCCCAGGAATGCAAGATTGGTTTAACAACCCAAAATCAAATAATTCATGTAATATGTAAGTAGAAGACAGGACAAAGACCACATGACCATCACAACAGACTGAGCACTTGACTAAATCCAATGCCCATTAATGATGAAAAGTCTTGACAAACTAGGTATAGAAAGAATATCCTCAGTCTGATAAAGGGCACCAACAAAAACTAACAGCATACTTTTTAGTTAGGGCCAAAAAACTGAATGCTTTCCCCCTAAGATTGGGAATAATGCTAAACTAAATAAGCCAGTCAAAGACAAATACCATATGATTTCACTCATATGTGGAATTTAAGAAACAAAACAAAGGAAAAAAGAGACAAACCAAAAAGTACTCTTAACTATAGAGAGCAAACGGATGGTTACCAGAGAGAGGGGTGGGAGGGAGGAGGGGTGATGAGGATTAAAGAGCACATTTATCACGATGAGGACCGAGTTATGTATAGAATTGTTGAGTCACTATATTATGCCCCTAAAACTAATATAACACTGTGTGTTAACTACACTGGAATTTTAAAAAAATTAATTGAAAAAACATACTTGTAAGGAAAGAAAAAAATTGTTAATTAAAATTTTTGAAAAGGCTGGGAATAAAGCAATAAAGTCTGCTGTCACCACTTCTGCTCAAATGAAGGTTGTAGCCAGTGCAGTAAGACATGACAAATAAAATACAGACTGGGAAGGAAGAGACAAAACTCTCTTTGTTTGCAAGCATTCATATGGAAATGCGAAGTTCCTAAAACAAAGTAAATTTGAAAATATCAAAGCTTGCTATATAAAGCTTAATCTTAAAAATTATTATATGAAAGCTACAGCAGTCAAGAATACATGGTATTGGCATAATGATGAACATACAGATCAAAAGAACAGAAAAGAAATTCGACAAATAAACCCTTACATATATGGTCAATTGATTTTCGAAATATGTCAAAGCAATTCAGTGGGGGAAAGCATGGGCTTTTCAAGAATTGTTACTGGGCCAGTAGAATATCCAAATGCAAACACATGATTTAGACCTTTATGCAATTCACAAACATTAACTCCAAGTGGATGATAGATAGACTAATATGTAAGAGCTGAGCCTATAAAATTTCCAGAAGAAAACATATGAGAAAATCTTTTTGACTTGGGATTTTGAAAAGATTCATAAACAGGTCACCACAAACATGATCCAACTGTTATAAAAAATAAAAATAAATAAAGAAATAATGTGAGCCATAAAAGAAAAATATTGGTAAATCAGACTACATCCAGAATATATAAAGAACTCTTAAAACTCAACAATAAGAAGCAACTGAAATGTCCATCAATGGATGAAAAGATAATGAAAGGGCACCTGGGTGGCTCAGTTAATTAAGTGTCTCCTTTCAGCTCAGGTCATGATCCCAGGGTCCTTGGATCGAGCCCCACATTGGGCTGCTCAGCTAGGGAACCTGCTTCTCCCTCTCCCTCTACTTGTTGCTCTGCCTACTTGTGCTCTCTAGCTCTCTGTCAAATAAATAAATAAAATCTTTTTTTTAAAACAAGGATAAAGAAAATGCAGTATGTAGATAAAGTGGAATGTTATTAGCCTTAAAAAGGAAAGAAATTCCAACACATGCCACAACAAGGATATCCTTGAAGATGCTATGTTAAGTGAGATAAACCACGAAAGGACAAGTAGTATATGATTCCACTCATATGAGATTCCTCGAGTAGTCAGATTCACAGAGACAGAAAGCAGAATGGTGGTTGCCAGGAGCTGGGGAGAGGGATGAATAAGGAGTCAGTGTTGAATGGGTACAGAGCTTCAACTGGGAATATGAAAAAAAGCTCTGGATATAAATGTCAGTGATGGCTGCACAACGAGGTAAATAAATATACCTAATGACAAATGTATGGTTAAAACGGTAAATTTTTTATAATGTATATTTTATAACTTCTAAAAGACAAAAAAAAGAAAACTCAATAGTAAGAGGACAAGCAACCCAATTTTTGTTTGAATATTTTATTTTATTTATTTGATGGAGAGAATGCAAGAGAGGGAGCACAAGCAGAGGGAGAGGGAGAGGGAGAAGCAGGCCTCCCAACGATCAGGGAGACGGATGTGGGGCTCGATCCCAGGACTCTGGGATCGTGACCTGAACTGAAGGCAGACGATAACAACTGAGCCACCCAGGCAGCCCAAGAAACCCAATTTTTTTTTTAAAGAATTTTATTTATTTGAGAGAGAGGGATCACAAGCAGGCAGAGAAGCAGGCAGAGAGAGAGGAGGAAGCAGGCTACCCGCCAAGCAAAGAGCCAGATGCAGGACTTGATCCCAGGACTCCGAGATCATGACCTGAGCTGAAGGCAGAGGCTTAACCCACTGAGCCACCCAGGCGCCCTAAGAAACCCAATTTTTAAAATGGTCAAACATTTACATAGATAATCAGTACAAATGACTAATAAGCCCAGGAAAAGCTGATCATTTCCATGAGCCATCATGAAAACCACAACACGCTACCACTCCACACCTACTATAATGGCTATAATTCCAAAGAGTAACAACACCAAGTGTTGGTAAGTATGCATAGAAACTGGAATTTTCATACGTTGCTGATGTAAATATAGAATTATACATCCAGACTTTGGGAAATAGTCAATTTTTTTAAAATTTGAACATATGCTTGCTGTATAACCCAGAAATTCCCATACTAGGTATCTACCCAAGAAAATATGTTCATGCAAACCTGTATAAACAGCATCATTCATAATAGGCCCCAAAATAGAAACAACCCAAGTGTTCATCAGCAGAACAGAGGCACAACAATATGTGTGCATCCATGTAATAGAACAATAGCAATAAAAATAAATAGATTATTGCTACATGTGGTATCAACTGGAAGATCTAACAGGCAATCCCAAGTGAGGAGTTTCACCTGTTGAGGGATTGTCCTCTCTCTCTGTCAACCATCTCATTTAATTTCATTTCTTTCTTTTCTTTTCTTTTCTTTCTTTCTTTCTTTTTATTTTTGTTAAGACTTTGTTTATTTGTCAGAGAGAGGGAACACAAGCAGGGGGAGTGGGAGAGGGAGAAGCAGGCTTCCCGCTGAGCTGGGGACCCAGTTCGGGGCTCGATCCCAGGACCCCGAGATCATGACCTGAGCCGAAGGCAGATGCTGAAACAATTGAGCCACCCAGGCGCCCCAAGCATTTCACTTCTTAGAAATCATAGGGTTAAGTGTGCACGGCTCCTGACTCCTGCAATTATTCTGTGGGTTTGAAACTGAGTGTTTTACCAGGCCAAGAGCCCGCCTCTGGCACCTCTGAGGGCTCTTTCTCACTATTCATTTCACTCAGTTGTTATTTTTTCCTTTCTGTATTCAGTGGCTTTATAATGTTCCAAAATTTTCCATGAAGATAATTTCCAGAAGAATGAGCTACTAGGTTTGGATAGCAAGTTCACCGGCTCACTTACCACCCCTGCAGGACTAGCCTGGCTGACCTTGTCACTTAGGAGACATGCCCAGGCCTGGGGATCCCGCCAACCACACCCCTCCAAGTCTCTATAAGGAGGAGAAGCCAGAAAAACCACCTCCATCTCCCCCTCCTCCAGCTGGGTCTCAGCCCTCCTCACTTCCCAGCCTAAAGCAGCCATACAGCAGGGTATCCTGGGCTCTGTGAACAATGCTTTCAAGTGGACAAAGTGTAGGTACTCGGTGGAGGCCTGGGTCAGGCCAGCATCCTAGGCTGAACCTTACCCTCAGCAGGACCCTAGTCCCATGCCCAAATCCAGTCCCACACCTACATTTTTAAATAAAGATTTATTAGCACATGACCACATTCATTCATTTACATATTGTCTATGGCTGCATTCACACTAAAGTGTCACAGTTGAGTAGTTTTGACAGTGTGGCCCACAGAGATATTTACTATTCGGTCTTTTACAGAACAAATTTGCTCACCCTCTACCCCATCCCCCAATGGCCATGACTCTGTCTACCTTTTGAGAGGAGGGCAGGTATCAGACCTGTCGCCAGGGGAGATGTTGTAAACACAGACTTCTGGGGGGCACCAGTGTCCAACTCTTGATCGCAGCTCCGGTCATGATCTCAGGATCGTGGGATCGAGTCTCATGGTGGGCCCCATGCTGGACGGGAAGTCTGCTTGAAATCTTGAGATTCTCTCTCTTCCCCTCCCCCTCCTCACATGTGCTTGCTCACTTTGCTCTCTCTCTCTCTCTCTGTAGGATAAATTTAAAAATTCTATAAAAAAAAAAATTCCAGGTGCCTAGGTCACGTCCCAGAATAGCTAAGTCAGAATCTCTGGAAAGGGGACCCAGGTATCAGCATCTTTAAAAGTTTCCCAAGTGATTCCAATGCATAGCCCTGTTTGGGAATCACTGAAGAGAGTTCTATCCAGGGATGCTGGGAGGGACAGCTGGTTCTTTTTCTTGTTTGTTTGTTTATTGGTGCCATGTCATTTACAACTTTTAGAGGTCAGATCAAAAACAGATACATCATAGACTCGAATGCAAAATCTATGTGAATTTTCAGATATTTTCTATTTGCAATGAACTGTTTGCCCCTTTAGGTCGTACACAGCTATCAAGGGAAGCCATACCCCATGTGAAAGCATCTTGCATTTGGGAAGAAGCCAAAGTGGGGCTGCGGTGTCCCCAGTAATCTTTGTTTGAATTTCACTGTGAACTCGCCTCTAATGCAACCACTTATCGCATCTCTAGGGCCTCCTCCTCCCAAAAGCAGCTATGAATTAACTTCCTCAAAAGTGTACCTGGATCCACCTCTTTCCTCTGCTGGCTGTGCCATGGCCGTCTCCCCCGGCTCCGCAGCGGCCTCCTGATGAGACCTCTGGCTGCATTCCTTACCCATAACAAGACTGATTTTATGAAATCTGACTATGTCTCTTTCTGGCCTTAAACATTTGATGGCTTCACACTGCACCCAGAGGGAAACTGAAACTCTTTACTTGGTTTACAAGTCCTGCCTACCGCCCACCTGTCCAACCTTAGGTGTGCCTTCTCTCCTAAACACCCTTCACCCCCGGCTTCTCTTGGCTCCTGAAGGAACCCAAGTACAGCCCCACTGAAGGCCTTTGATCTGCCTCAGTGATCCTCCCCACACAGCGTCACCCTTCAGGACTTAGCTGACAAATGTCTCCCCACGAGGGCCTTCCCCAACACCCTGCCTGAGGCAAGCACTCCCTACCCCAAGTTACTCTCTACTAAGTCTCCCCTTTCATTTTGTCCCTTTGGGATAAATATCACTGCTTGTGATTTTTTTTTAAGATTTTATTTATTTATATGGCAGAGAGAGGCACAGCGAGAGAGGAAACACAGCAGGAGGAGTGGGAGAGGGAGAAGCAGGGTTCCCACTGAGCAGGGAGCCCAACACTCGATGCTCAGTCCCAGGAATTTGGGATCATGACCTGAGCTGAAAGTAGACACTTAATGACTGAGTCACCCAGGCACCCCTGTAATCTTTTTCTTCTTTCCTTCCTCCCTCCCTCCCTCCCCTTCCCTCTCTTCCTTCTCTTTCTTTTTCTTTCTCCTTTCATTCATTCATTCTTTCTTTCTTCCTGATTCATCTACTCTTCTAGAATCTAAGTTCCTTTAGAAGAGAGACTGAGTCATTTGAGACTCCACTGTGTGCCCAGAACCAAACGCCCATGGTAGGTGCTCAATAACTATTTATTGTGTTGAGGTTAGTTTAGTGTTCCTATAAGCCAGCCCTGGTTTCTCTCTCTTGTCCTCACAGATGGCATGTCATACAGGGGTTGGAATGCCCATGCCCATAGGGTAGGAGTGAATAGGAGACAGGCTCTGAGTGGCCAGCAGTCACTCATTCCTGCCGGCTGTCACCATGTAGGTCCGTAGTTGCTGGACCTTCCAACACTTCAAGAGATGTAGACAATCTAGATCTTATGTGATTTTAAAACATTGGCAACTAAACTAAACTAAGCTTAAAACACACACACACACACACACACACACACACACACACACACACAAAACAACCAACCCTCTGGGAGGCCAAGCAAAACACATAGCACATCTGTGGGCTGGATCCAGCCCGAGGGCTGCCCGTTTTCAACCTCTGCTGAATTCCAGATGGGCGAACTCTCTGGTTCTCCTCTGATCTTCCAGCTCAGTTACCCTATCAAAGGGAGGAATGAGGTTAGATGTGGTTTGGATTATCAGTGTTTCCTAAGAAAAGATAGTTCTTTGAAGCATGAATTCAACTCTGGACTTCAAGGGCTGTAGGCCCAGCAATGGAGTGAGCTCAGCCAGTCTGCCATTCACTAAGCGTTCCTGCATACCTGGTTGTGCCAAGGACAGAGCAGCCTTTTGGCCACAGGCTGGAGATCAAAATCTTGGGCCACCTGCTTGCAGCCAGCCCCACCGCCGCCCTTCCTCATTTGGCTCTCCCTGACCAGCCCTCTAGGAGCTCCAGCTGCGCTCCCCATGTCTGGCTCACCTCACCAACCTCCTCCTGGTCCCCAGAAACCTGTTCGCCCCAGAGGACACCACCTCCTCCCTTGCAGGCTCATCGGCCGGCCCTCCCAGACAATGGCCATGCCAAGGGTGAGCAAGGTGGTTTGACTGGCGGCCAGCACTGTTTTCTTTCATTCTTCTTTGCTTTACTATGTCTCATCACATATCCACCTGTCCATCCCTCTCTTTATCCGTCAGTCCACTTTCCTTTCTGATGTATTTCAAAGTGAATTGCAGACATCCGTGTGCTCCAACTTGCACATGGTTAATATTCAACCTTTGTCACTGTGTTTTGAGATAAAAATTGACCTTCGATAAAAAATACAACCCTTAAGTATATAGTTTTGAGGTTGGACAGATGCATAGGCCTGAGCAACCCAAACCCTTATCAAGGTACAGAATAGTACCATCAACCCAGAGCACTCCCTCATGTCCCCTTCTCAGCCAGTTTCCCCACCTGCCCCCCAGAAGCCAGCCCTGCTCCAACCATTTTCACCGTGGATGAGTTTACCTCTTCCCAAATTTCATAGAAACGAAATCACACAGCACTGACTATTTCGTGCAAGCCTTCACTCAGTGAAATGCATTTGAGGTGCATCCAAGTGATGAATGTGTATGACCCATTAGATGTTTATCTAATTTCCTATTGATGGGTATGTGCACAGCTTACAGTTTTAGGCGATTACAAATAAAGTCGCCGTGAGCATCCCTGTGCAGGCAATTTGGTGTCCTTTTATTTCTCTTGGGTAAACACTGAGGGGTGGGATGGCTGGGTCACCGAGCAGATGCACGTGTACGCTGGCTTTAACCAGGGTTTCATCTTGACCAAACAATATCAGCAATTACCACTGAATTTCTCCAAGGGCCACACCTGACTGGATATGTCCAGAAAATGAAAGATAGACCTTGCCTTCAGACAGCCTGCTGTCCAGTGAGGGCAACAGACATGCACCTATGGCCATTTCAATGACACATTTGGGCCATGGGTTGCCCCAGCTGCTCGGGAGAGAGTGAATGAGGCAGCCCAACGGTGCCCTATGTTTGGGCAGGTAGAGGCTGAAGCATCCGGGAGGGCTTCAAGCAGGAGGCAGGATGCGATCTGCACCAGGAAAGTGGGACAAGTGAGCATATGTGAGACAAGAGGAGATGAAGAAAACACGAGGGCAGGACAGGGTCGGACGTGTTCGGAAGAGGAAGAAAAGACAAGCTGGCCTGGCCTAGAAGGGCCTGGAGAGAAAAGAAACATCAAATCAGGCGGCAGGATGTTTGGGGCTCTGATCATTGCCGATCAGGCCACAGAGTTTCAGGTTTTCAAGGGTTCTCCCCCTTTCTCTTCTGGGGCTCAGTGAGCTGGGTTACCAATAATTTTAGCCCCAAACAATACTCCGAAAATCCAGACACAACTGAGGAATTTTACATTTCCTCGGGATTTCCAGTTGCAGAAAATCGGGCGTGTCATTCCAATGCTGCTCTAGTGACGTTCCAGGTTCACTTTGCAGTTTCTCGGTTCGGTGGCTGCCCTTCGTAGGAGCTGCACAGAGTAGGACGTCGCTGGTCCGAGGACCAGGCGGTCACTGTCAGTGTTCCTTACATGCCCAATTTGTGGCTTTGCAGGCCCTGCCCTCTGCCCTGTGCTGCATACAGCTCTGAAGGCAGGGAAAGCAGGCTTCGGGCCAAGTTAAGAGAGCGCCCTTTCAACACCCGTGTTCTACCCTCAGCAGCCTGGCCCATGAGACCACACGACCCAAATGGGCTGGCAGCAGCTCGGGGGCTCCCAAGTGACAAGAAGGAGCCTGTGCTTCCTACGTATTGCACTCTTTTCTAGTAGGACAAACCATCTCCTGACAAGAACATGTCTCCACTGCTTATGATCTGTGTATCTTTTCCAGACCTCACAAGGGCACTACCCAGGATGAGGCTTGGGTCTCTGACTCACAACCCTACAAAGACGATCCGATGGCCTCAGGCAGGAGAAAAATCTGTTGACCAGCTCTTGTGGCTCTTGCTGCATACTTGGGTTGTCAAGGCTCCAAACTGGCCTCTGTGTGGGACTATAAGTCCCATTAAAAAATGGGCAGAAGACATGAATAGACATGTCTCCAAAAAAGACATCCAGATGGCCAACAGACACATGAAAAGATGCTCAGCCTCATTCACCATCAGGGAAATGCAAATCAAAACCACAATGAGATACCACCTCACACTTGTCAGAATGGCTAAAATCAAAACCACAAGAAACAAGTGTTGGCGAGGGTGTGGACAAAAAGGAACCCTCGTGCACTGTTGGAGGGAATGCAAGCTGGTGTGGTCACTGTGGAAAACAGTACAGAAATTCCTCAAAAAGTTAAAAATGGAGCTAGCCTATCATCCAGTAATTACACTATTTACCCAAAAAGTACAAAAACCTTAGTTTAAAGGGATACATGCACTCCTTTGTTTATTGCAACATTATTTACAATAAACATGTTATGGAAGCAGCCCAAGTGTCCATTGACAGATGGATAAAGATGTAATATATATTATATATACATAATATATATATCATATATGTGTGTGTGTGTATATATGTATACATACATATACATATACATGATGTGTATATGTATACATATAAAAATAGTTTATTTACATCTATAATGGAATATTATTCAGCCATGAAAAAGAATGAAATCTTGCCCTTTGTAATAACTAGGTGGAGCTAGAGAGTATTATGCTAAGGGAAATGAGTCAGTTGGAGAAAGACAAATGTCATATGATTTCACTCATATGTGGAATTTAAGAAACAAAACAAACAAATGAAGACAAAGAGAGAGAGAGAGAGAAACCAAGAAACAGACTCTGAACTATAGAGAACAAACTATGGTTAGTAGAGGGGAGGTGGGGGGATAGGCAGAATAAATGAAGGGGATTAAGAGTACACTTACCATGATAAGTACTGAGTAATGCATAAAATCGTTGAATCACTATATTGTACATCTGAAACTAACATAACACTGTACACTAACTATGCTGGAATTTTTTTTCTAAGTTAATATATAGTTAATATATATTTTTTTAGTGTGGCAGATGCTCGCCTGAGAAGCAATGGAGAACCACAGTGGGAGCAACCTCAACTCTGTGGGCCATTGTCCCGCATTTCCTCTCCTTTGACATTGGGAGACACAGCTTGCTGAGAGAGCTCAAATAGCCCCCAGGCACAAATCTCAGATGTAGGCATGTCAGGTGGTGGAGAGAGCACTTGCCTAGAGAGCCCAGGGGACCAGGCAGTCCACAGCTGGAGGGCAGCTTGTACAGAATCGCAGGTGCCTTTGGGATTTCCTCTCCCCTGCTCCTGGAGCATGAGTCCCGGTGTGTTTGGCATTTCCAGTTTAAGCCCTGAAAGAACCATGTCCCAGGACACCCCTGTCCTGGGCAAATGCTATAAGTAACAGTGGTCCTATGCAGCACTTTTCTCTGAATGAAGTTTAGGTTTCCATGATGCTGGTTAAAAGTGTTCTCCGGAGCCACCTCAGGGCCCAGCCAGGGCAGAGTTTTGGAGCATAGCACTCACTCCTCTTTCAGCCTGGCTGTTATCGAGGCGGGAGATGTCAGCCCTTCAAGGCTCCAGAAATATGGCTGCCGGTCATGGAGGAGGAGCCAGGGCCATGGGTTTCAGCTGCAAAGATGGTTTCTAGATCAGCTGTCACAGTAATTGGTGAGGCAACAGTTCTCCCATGGCTGTTTTATTTGCGATTTCAGAGGGAGCGAATGTTATATGTGCAGTGAGCCTGGATCTCTGATGTAGTGGAAAGTCACATCAGCGTCCTCCTTCAGAGGGTTTGGTTCTGGGCGAGGCTAGTAGCATTTGTCCCCTTCTCCCACCTAGAAGAAAGAGGATGCAGCTTTGTAGGGTGCTTGGTTGCACCTGCAGGGTCCAAAGGAGACACCTTGGCTAGGCAGTTTTTATTTCTAGAAGCGCATACTCTTGACTGACTGTTCTGGTCCACTGGATTTGAAGGATCTGAGATTCTTCCTACTTTTGTCCTTCAAATATGTGAGGGCTGCTCCTCCAGAAGAGATATGGAAGCCATTACCCTGTGGTTGGGCCTCTGTAGTCTCTTGAGCCACTGTCTTCCTGAGGTGCCACAGAAGTTTGAGAAGTCCCATTGTTCTACGGGTGTTGGGCCAAACTGTCTGCAACAGACCTCATAGTGTAAACATACCCATGCCAGACTCGGGGCTCTAGGAACTCCCTCTCATCTAGGTTACCCCCCTGGCCTGATATTGCAACAATGTGCCATTGATAGTGTCATCGATTGTCCCTCAAGGATGTGTGGCTGAGCTCAGTGCTGACGGCTCTGAGACGACTATGGGCATCTGTCCTCCACCACCCAGGCTAGCCAAGACACACAATGTGTTCTTCGTTACAGACTGCACAGGGGGTCTGAATTACAAGGAAATAATTCAATCTATCAGGCTAGGGTGAAACTGCCAACCAAAAGAACAATTTATGAGATCATCCAAACCTGGATGGGAAATTAATTCCATACACGATAACTCACCACAGACCACCTTGTTTAATTTTATTTTTTTTTCCTGGTAATAAGATCTTCCTGCTATCACTTATGTTCTTGACAATATGAAAACAATATAACCATCATGCTAGAAGCTGCTTTAAATCTGAAATACAGAAAGTTATAACAGTAGTATGAGCTTAAAGAGAATTTTGTCAGTTCTAAATGAATTTATTTGAGTTAAAGAGTCTTAGCATGCTTATTAACAATGATCACAACCAGTAAGAAAAGTGAAACTTTGGCCATGGTAGTTGACCCAGAACTAACTTTCTTATTTTTTTTTCTTACCCAGAAATTTCTGAGCCATTCTTGTTTCAATCTCAAAGCTCTGCTTCACAGGACCACGATCTCCCAGCAAATTGGCATTGACTCTGTGCTCCCAGGAGACCAAAAGGAATATACTTCAGGCTTTTGTCATACTATCCCTGTGAAACTCATGACTGAAATTTTGGGAAAAATTAATACAGATGAAATAATAGTCAAGGCCATAAGATTGTATGTCATGGTGCCCTGGAGCTCAGGCTTAATATCAACCAGAGGGTTTGGAATAGGGCTGCAGGGATAAGCGGGGCTCACAGCAGAGCAGGAGCCTGGGAGACTTGAATCAGTGGTGCAGAATCAAGCCACAAACACACGGTTATCGGGATCAAGTGTCATATCGTGGACCAAAATTAGCCCTCAGTGCAAGAAAGAATGGGAGCTTAGCAATCTGGGCCCACCTAGTGCTGGCATCTGGCCCTCTCTTGTGGAGACTAACCAGAAAGAAAAAAAAAAAAAAATGAATGCTGTGTTCAGCTCACTGTGTAAAAATGGCTCCAACCCCAAGGGGCTCTAATCACTCAATTGGAGAAGATCCCTCATCACCAGTTGGATTTTCCCAGTCCCTCTGTGCCCCAGCCCCATGTTGAGACATTCACTCTACTTTGTATACTGACCACAAGGAGACAGAGGCAACAAGAAGCTCCCACCTTGTTTGGCAACTTGTAAGGGATTGTGAAAGGATTCTGGGTAGCAAAGAGGGAAGCTAATGGCTAATTTAGGGTTTGTTTTTGATTGTTTACCTAGAAATTGGGTTCAAGTCCATGGAAACTATAAAGGAAAACTGTCCCAGTTACCTACTGCTGCATAACAAACCAGCCCAAACTTCGTGACAGAAAGAAACTTTTGCATTATTTCTTACAATGCTGTTGATGGGTTGACTGGGCATCCCTGAGTGGAACTTCTGCTCCACATGATGGTGGCTGGGGCAGTGGTCATCTGAGGCTTTGTTGGGCTGGAACATCCAAGAGGGCCTGTTCACACAGCTAGTAGTTGATGTTGGCTGTCAATTCAGTGCTCAGCTAAGACTTGACCAAAGTGCCTATAGTGTAGTCTTTCCCTGTGGCTTGGGCATCTCACAGCATGGTGGCTGGGTTCCAAGAGTGACAATCAAAAGAGACAGTGGCCCACTAGGGAGGAAGCAGGAGGCTAGACCCAGAAGGCTAGGCCTTGAACTGTCACGAAGTCACTTCCACCAGATTCAATTACAGGGCCAACCCAGATTCAAGGGGAAGGGAAATAAACTCCACTTCTCACTAGTGAGAGAGACATTTTATAACCATCTTTAATTTACCACTAACTCCTAATTAGAGCCTTTCCACATAAGACACCATATCCCAGACTGCCCACCCCCACTCTTATCCTCACAGCCTTGGTCCCCTACACAGCTCTTACCAAGGACCCCACACAAGGCTAACTACCAAGGAAATTTAAACAAATATCCTCTGATTCCTGGCTCTTCTCTTGAAGCAGAAGCCCTGTCCTTAGAAGGCAAATAAAAGCAGGCCAAACTAAGTCCACCAGCCTACCAAAATAATGGACAAGTTACTGCCAAGGTGGGAAGGGGCCTCCAGTAGGGAGCACCTCTTTGGAGAAGCATCTACAGGCTAGACACTGAATGCCCATCGGCTATTGCTCCGTCTTCAGAGGTAGCCAGCACACTCACTAGTCACAGGTCCTTGGAGAGCATGCTGATCAAAATGAGACTGGCTAGTTTGCAAACTCCCATGGGCACTGTCTCCTTTTACTGCACTGACAGTGCCCAAGCAGACGCCATCTTTGGATGGTGAGTGGGCAGAGATCATGGACAACAGCATTCTTTCTTCACTAAATATTTGGATACACGTTGCCAAATTGTTCTCTAGAAAAGATGTACCAATTCACAGTCCTTGAATCTAGTGCAATAGTATGTCAAGTATCCATAAGACAGTAGACTCAGGATTTTGCTTAAGGAGCTGTCTAGCCCTTCAAAAGGAGAGGGGCTGCCCTTCCTTGCATCCTCCTCTTCCTCCTTCCTGAACAAGACTGTCAAAGGTCATCCATGACCTCCTGGTGCCAGATCTTATGGGCTCTTTCCTTGCTCACTCACTTCCTCACTGTGGCAACCAACAGTTTTGTCCATCCCATCCTCCCCTGGCCATCCTTTTCTTATGACTTGCATTCTTTCTCAGACTTCCGCATGAACTTTTCTCTCAGCCTACCTCTACTTCCCAAGGCTTTGCCTTGGCCCCCCCCTTTTTTGCCTTCTCTTGTTCTACTGACTCTACCTGGAGGATTTTATTAGTTTACATGTCACTGATAACCACCCATGTGCTTATTCCTCACAAACACCTTCTCTTCCTCTTAAATGTCTTTCCTGATGTTGACATTACATTTTCAATTACCAATTGAAGATCTTTCTCTGGGTGTCCTGCAGGCATCCCAGACTCAACAAGTTCATGAATGACTTGCTCTTCCCCTGTACTCCCTATCTTAGCGGATAATACTGCCATTTACCCAGCTTCCTAGGCCAAGACGCTCAGGCGGACTCTGCCTGAATGAAAATGCCTCACGTCTCCCCAACATCCGTGTGGCTGAATCTACCTTCTTTATGCTTCCTGTTCTCCTTCCCTACTGCTACTGCCCTCATTCAGACCCTCAACTATATTGTAAATAACCTTTACTACAGGGGTGCCTGGGTGCCTCAGTCATTAGGTGTCTGCCTTCAGCTCAGTTCATGATCCCAGGGTCCTGGAATTGAGTCCCACCCTGGGCTCCCTGCTCAGTGGGGAGCCTGCTTCTCTCTCTGCTCCTCCCCGCTGCTTGGGCTCTCTCTCTGGAATAAAAAAAAAAAAAATCTTTTTTAAAAACCACATAAATAAATAAATAAATAATGACTTTTACTACCCATCATATGGGACATCCTGAGTCCCTCCTTCTCTTTCTCAGGGTGGTATATGAGGAAATGATTTTAAAGCATCGATGTTAAAAAAAAAAAAAGAAAAAAAAGCATCGCTGTAGTGCTGGTATGCTTGTAACCAGACAGAAGAGAAGGAATAAGCTGCTTTTTCATATTGGCCAGGAGGGACAGGGCTATTTTATACAGTTCTTTGTCTCTTTACTTCCAAGAAAATTATACCAACAGAAGCCAAGCTTAGCTTTGGTCTAATATTTCAGAGTCACCTTACCAGCTTTGGCTGCCTTGACTTCTGGGGATGTGTGTGCCTTTCTGGGTCACTGGTGGGCTTCTTCTGCCATCTTCTTCTGGCATCCTGAGGAGTCTAGAGCAAGAGGTGTGTCATGAGATATGTGGGGGATGTGTAATCCCTTTGTCAGAAATAATTCTCTGACCTGAGGATCATTCTCACCAAACAAGTCCCAGGAGGCATTAGGAGCCACAGATACAGGCCTTTGTGGAGAAGACATCTCAAAGAAGATCCTGTTGTATGAGTAGCCCACAAGAGCTTCCTGTAGGTCTCTGAAGCTATTCAGTTTGGGGGAACATTTATTTGTGTGCATGTTTTATAGCTGCCTTTAAGAAACCAAAACCTCATGATGCAAAACAGGACTATGCCTATTCATCTTGGCCTCTTTCTCTTCTCAGCATTTATAACATCTGGCACACAGTAGTTGATCAATAATTATTGATTAATTCATTGATTGGCTCTTGGTCAATAATAACTCATGTTTATTGAGTCCTTGCTCTCTGCCACATATGGCTCAAAACACTTTACATGTATTAACTCATAAAATTAATTTATTTAATCCACATAACAACACTGCCATTCTTACTTAACAGCTAAAGAAGGTGAGGCTTGAAAAAGGTAAGGGAACTTACCTACACATCTGTAAGGAGTTAGCGGAAAAGCCAAGAGTTGAGCATAGACCGTCTGACTCCTGAATCCTGACTCTTAACCATACCCAGCACTGCTTTCTTGAAAAAAGGTGGATCAAGATTATAAATCAGTTCATAAGGTTGTTGGTGATGAAGGTGGTGGTTGTGAGGAGATGGTAGCTCATAAAGCCTCAGATATCCTGGGGATTTGCCCCAGAAAAAGGAAACATGCAAAATGGATTCCTACAGCACCTTGGTTATGACTTGGCCAGGCCAGATCACCAAATCAAGGGGAGCAGGATTCCAAGGTAGACATTCTTTTTAATTCTAAAACCCGGGCCATTGGCCTGAGTTTCCTCACAGTGCTTCCTATAAGCATTGTGGGAGCAGCAGAGGCTGGAATCAATTCCTAATGAAGTACATCTATATCTGTCGTCTTGCATTTTTCTCTCACTACCTTGTTGCCATCCATTTGACCAATTACACTGGAAGCTCTTTGAGGACAGACACCTTTAAGTTTCAGTTGGTTCCTCATAAGACTGACTTCATATTTGCTAATTGATTAATAGGTTGGAATTTGGTTAAGGTTAGAGACTAGAAGGCAAGATATGTTTACTCAGATGTTTCCAGGCTAGTGGTCTGTTCTAAGATGGAGGGAGTGGCTGTCATGGAACTGAGCACTCAAACAGCTATGGCCCATTTTGTGGTGGTGACTATGGAAGTGACTGGTTCCAGGCAAAAACAGAGGTTCTGACCTTCTCTGGTACCAGCTATGGCCAAAGGGCCAACTTCTCCTTGGAGTTCACTTGTAGGCCTCGGCTTTGCCTGGACCTTATTAATCATCTGGAGTTGGTGAGAGATCTAGTTCCTTCCTCTGCACTCAGAGGATGAGGAAGGACCAGTGGCCAAACACCTTTCTGGAAAATTACTACCCATGTAGAAGATTTAAGGGCAGGCTCGAGGGGAAACAGAAGATTTTGACTACTTGTTCCTCAAGCTAAGGGGCAGGCATTTAAAGACTTACCTGTAGGGAACACTTAATTTGTTCTGGTCACAAATGTCTTCTCCAGAACTTCCCATTTCCTCATCCTTTTCCAGTGCAGCATGGCTTTCTCACCCATTTCACTTCGGAATTCAAATTTCTGATCCTATTTTCTGCCTCCTCCCACCCACTTAAACAACCAAATCTCCTTCCTTCTTTGGGCTTCCTTGAAAACTTATGAGTAAAATTTAAAAGAAAATCAGACCAAGATTGCTTCCATCTCTACCCACCTCCTTTGTAAAAACCAGAAATCCCTTTACAGTTAAAATCCTCTCGGGATTACAAAAGCAGGGAAGGGGCCTTTTGTCTTCTGGTTTTATAGAAATCACTGAGGACAGATGACTACTCATTGCCTAAGTTTCTCATTATGTGTGTTACAGGAAAGGAGGTTTTTAAAAACATACTAATTGGCATCACTAGAAAGTTTTCATTTTTTATCTTATGTAGTTTTAGGACTTATTCAGGACAGCTTCGTGGGTCATCAGACCCTTGAAACTGAAGACGTGAAAGGACTATAGAAAACCGAACAAAATGGTACAACCTTCACAAACCTGAGACCAGTCTATGACATTTGGGAGACTGTTAGTTATTAAAGCTTCACTGTTTACATTGAAAGTAAGAACTGGCACGTGATTATAACGAGCCTTGCCCCCTGGGAAGCAGTCAAGACAGATATCTATCGGATTGTCTCATAAGACAGTGATTCTTCTCTGGTGACTACCCTACCCTGCTCCACAGGGGTAGAATGAGGTGGCCATATTTGTACAATGTGGGCCAGAGGTGAACACCTGGTCCGAGGTGGGCCAATCAGGGGTTCCTTCCTTTGATTTAAAGAATGAAATTCAAAGAGGGATTCATTGTTCTTCAGGTGGTTGTTAACTTGGGTCCTCTTTGTAGCCATGTTCTCTGATATGTGTACTTAAGAAGCAGGAGCTGGTATGGAGAGAGATGATTCAGACATTCAGAGGGAGGAGGGGAATTGAGAGACAGGGAGAAAGAGAGCTTCCTGGTTTCCCCACAACCTTCTACTTCCTGGCTCCAGTTTGTGTCTGCATTTCTGCCCTTGGGTTCTGTGAAACACCACTGTACCTTTACAACAAGCTTCCCATTGCTGGTTTGAACAGGTTTCTACAGCTTACATCCAACAGACTCCAAATTGACAGAACAGTGATATTTTCCTTGCAGCTATTTGATTAAAAATCCACACATTAGAAGTCAAATTTGAATATAAGCATACCACTAGTAATAGAGGTATGAATGGTAGTATAAATTTAGAGGGTAATGCTCTTAGGGGCCATCATTTTATAGACGTGGAAACTGGGGTTCCAGAAAGCTAGATCCCTTGCCGGGGTCCCATCTGTGTCTGAACCAGGTCTCTGGGCACTTGACTCTTAGGTTCTGGCTCTTTCTCTACTACCCACTGAATCTGACTGAAAGATTGTATTTACTTTCACAACTTGTGCACATTTAAAAAGTAGGCCACAGACTCTGGCATATTCTTGCCCCTGTTGTTTTTGGATGAGAAGCTGAAACTTGAAGATGTTAAATGACTTGGACAAGTCTACACATTCACAGAAGGGCAACTGGAACTTGTTCCAGGGTAGGAGACTCCATCCAAGAGGCCACACTTCTCCGTCCAGGTCACTGCTGATCCAGTTAGACCCACAAATCCATCAGGGCAGGGGTTTTAGGGTCGTTCATCTGCTCAATAAACATTTACATACCCAAGTGGGCACTGTTCCCAGGCTGGGAGATATGGTTGGGGGTGGTCTGTCTCCTGAGTGTAGGGAGGGTGTCTTAAAGAGCTTCTTCATCTGCTGTATGTATGTTTGAGGCTGGAGGGTGGGGACTGTCCGTGGATATTGTGGGTCGTGGGTGGTGGAGGAGAGATAAGATAATACTGCTAGAGGGAAAGCAGACAGTGGCTTTTCGACAGTGTCACCTGAATAGAGTACGCAGCCCAAAGTATGTAATACGGGCGAGGGAAAAAGTGACTGATGGGGACAAGCAAGTGAACACTGAGCCCCAGTGCAATGGTTGTGAGAACAAAATGCTCCACTCTCTGTGTTCATTTCCTTGTGGGTCTTTCCCTCCAGCTAGAATGTGGGTCCTTCAGGGGGAAGTAGTTTCATTTGTTTATTTATTTTCTGCATTCCCAGCATACATCAGAGTGCACTGGGGATCCAAGGGAGCTTTGAGCTATGTTAAGAAGTTAGAACATAGAGGAGAGCTTCCCTAACGAGATAATTTTCAATCTCACCTTGGCAAGGTGAGATTGAACTGGGTGGCGTCTGCCAGAAATAGACAGTGGGCTTGACAGAGTGTAAGGAAGTCTTTGCTTTGAACCATGTGTTACAAGGTTCCTCGTCAGGAGCCGCGTATCTGTGGTTATGGAAATGTAGTAATGTATCTGGGAGTGCGGACTGGCATTAACTCTGCTAGCCTAGGGAAGGGATATAAATGCAGAAATGGGAAGATGGGTGGGATAGTACAGTGGGTTTCCATGGGTCCAAAGTCCTCTGAAGTGAGGGTGTTTTGGAACCCACCATGTTTTGAATTAAAAATGCCACAGTCCCCTGGAGTTGGAGGTATAATAATGTTAGCAATGGGAACGTCATCCATGATCATGAGTGACTGTCTCTGTGTCGTGTTAAGCAGTGAGATTTAAAGTTTATTTCTTTAACAAGCTTATCTATCCCTTCGGTAAACCATTCATTCACCCATTTTTGCATGTATTCAATGTATCATTTATGCCTTTATCAGGTACCTATATCATGGTGCGGTAAGTGAGGGGAAACTCAAAGACAAATTCATAGACAATTGTGCCATTAATGACTTTTTAGCTCTGTGTGCAAAACTGTTAGGTTATCTATCATCCTTGGCCATAATGATAACAAGTAGCCTTTGGACCTTAAAAGGTACAGAACAAACTGGGCAGTGACCACATACCTGCAGTGGGATGAAACACTAACCAACTGGTCTGGACCACATTTCCAAGGTCACCAGGAGTCCTGAAAACTTTCATATAATAAGTGGGGTTTTTTTGTTCATCTATTTTTATTTTATGGTGCAGGAATTTGTTGGAAGCTACGGACGACAACAACAAAACTCACTGTTGAGAAGGTTGGCTGGGGAGAAGAACGCTAGGACGACTTGGATACACCACCCCAGGAAAGGGAGGAATATCTTGTGGCAGCCTGGTTGGTGGTGTCTCACCATCGATCTTTGGCAGGTTGTACTGGAAAGGGATGGTCAGAGTTCCAAAGTGCAATATTATATTTCCAATTAAAATGTAAAAACAAAGCTTTCTCATAAAGCACATTGGCCTCAGCACTGGGAAGTGACTACAAAGCCCATTGCTGATTGAGAAAAGCTGAAAGCAGACACTGTAATTGATAAAGGAGATAAGTCAATCTGTGTCCTTTAAAGAATAATGAGTTCCATTTTTCATCAAAAAGATCTCGTTGTGCCGAAGAAACATTCTTTCAATAAATCTACTTAATGGTTTCCCCTCTAATGATATATAACATTGTGCTTTGGAATGAGCTTGGAGCATCCTAGTAGGTTCCTGGAAGGGTCTGCAGGCCACCCAATATTTGCATTGCTAATCCAACCCGAAGAAAACCCGAAAGGTTCCCAGACAGTGCTGCGTTGTGGGGGAGGGGGCACGATATCTAAAAGCTTGCCCAGGCTCTTCAAACAGGTAGATGGGATGAAATTTTTAGATCATTACCCCACCCCCATTAACGTTGAGGTCCTCTGCAAATTTGCACCCCACCCACACCCCACCATGCCCACCACCACCCTGGTGTGTTAGGGATACCTCAGCTCTGAGGGTGACTGTTTAAGGTTTCCGGTATTTGGGTGGTGAGAACCCATGAGCTTTGTTCCCTGGGCTCACCACTCTCCAACAACCCTGACAGCCTTGGGCCCTTGGTGTTGTTCTTGACCATGGGCTGCAGGAGGTAGTCCCTGTTTACTGTGTTTGGTAAACTGAAGATCCACTTTGAAGACCCGGCCTGAAGGAGTGCTGTGTCCAGGCCCGTCCCCCTGCCCTCCCCGATCAACCCAGCTGAGGGCCTAAGCCTCAGGTGAAAGGAAGAGCCGAAGAGACGGCCCGTCCCTCCTAAGGGAAGGATCCAGGGCCTTCTGCACCCTGGTGCTAGGCAGTAGGACGTGTTGCTCAGCTTGGCTTATTGTGACCCCCCCAACTTTACAAACGCGCTGTTATTTCCACAAGGACCCAGCTTTATGTAACAAGACCCATTTCCTCCAAGGGCACCCAGCCCTCCCAATACTGGTGGACTTCCCCACATGGGAATCATTAAAAACAACCCTCGAGTTATTTCCTTATGTTGCTGTTTGTTTATTCTCCAGTCGCGTGTGAGTCAGCCCGATCATGATTTGTGGTGGTTTTGCTTATGAAATCTTACATAATTATATTTCTCTTGTCATGTTGGGACCAGCCGTGAGGCCATCGAGTGTTTTCTCATTGCACAACGTGGGCGAATCAATACGGAGAAAGGCTGAACAATGAGGTGACGTGGGCCGGTTGGGAAGCCGGCTCCGAGTCACCCGGGAGGCGGCCCCACGGTGGCGCGAGGCGCCCGGACGCCGGCTGAGGCCACCAGGGCGCCGCCCCCCTCCCCCCTCCCCCCATCATGGGCTGACAAGGCTGGGTGGCGGCCTTCGGGACGGGGCTCGCTGAGGTGAGAGTTAAGAGAGGAGAGCCAGGGAACGAAAGAACAACAATGACAACACTTCACACAGAAACCGACCAAATGTTTACTGCATTCGCTACACGCCGGATTCCAACATGCTGGTCCAGAGCGTGGCTGGCTACAAGCTGGCAAGACGGTGACGGCTCCTCCGACAGGCTGTCCCTTCCCCGCCATGTACATGATTTAGTTTGATCCCACTCACTGTCCCAAGTCCAGAGGCGGTTAAGAACGCGCTCGATGCAAAACAGTGAGTGGCTACGACACACGGATGAGGGTGGGTGCGATTTCCACAGCAGAACGTGGAACCCAGAGAAATGGTTTGTGGAGGCCAGACGCCTCCTCAGTGGCTATAGGACTGATGGAGCTCCAGACCCACAACTGGTTGTTTTTGTTGAATTCCTCAAGTATACTGAAACTAGTTGTTCCTAACATTATTTCATATTTTAAATAAAATATCGGACCCGATTCCAACCTCGTTTGCTTGCATACATCTCTGAGGTGTGCGCCTTAAAAGTTATTCCTATGGATACAGGATGAAGATTACAAATATCGGCAGAAAAAGAGGAACCGTGTGACTCTATATGAAGACAACGACCATCACATTCCACAGCACGTCATGGGTTAATCTCTGAATCATCAAGCATTATTTAAAAACAAGAGAGATAGAGAGAGAGAGAGAATAGAACTGAACACAAGCGCCACGACAAAAAGCAATCCTAACAACAGAACCAAACCCAATTTCCCTATTAATCCTTTAAAATTTTTACCTCTGTTTCTAACACTTCTCATTAATTGTTATTTTAAGCTCCAGTAGCAGGATCAGATTTCTGCTGCCTCTGGGCAAATGAGTTATGATCTGATCTCAGGTTCCAAGGGAGATGCTCAAAGTTTTATTTTCCCCCCGGTTGAGTAAACAGTACTATGCGTATTATCGCTTGTGTTAGAATAGTGTTGTCTTCACATAAGACTCAAATAATGGTATTAGTCATTCATTTCCTTGAACACAGACACCCTCATGCGTGCTGACAGGTTTATAAGGATGTGGTGGCAGCCGCGGTCCTGGGAGCTGCTAGATGACCGACTTTGATTTCTTGCAGTCCTGAGCGATGGAGCCCGGGTGTGTCTGGTTATTGTCCGCTTTCTCTCCCAGATGCTGGGCTTGTCTGGAAGATTAATACATTAACAAGAGCTGAAGGCCCAGGGTTGCACGTCTTCAGACATGTTTATTAGCAGATGGCACACAGGATTCAAAGGTCACCACAAAAGTGACATTTTAAAGTGAAACAACAATATTTATGTTCAGATAGTCTACTGATGAGATCATGTGGAAATGTTTTTGATTAAATTAGCTTATAAATGGTTGCCAATCTATAGACAACTTAAAATGCCAGGTCTGTTTACCAAATGTGTTCTTCTCACGCTCTCCCCGTTTACATATTAACGACCAACGACCAAGCGCTGTTGGTTGTTAACTAGGAGGATCAATATATCTTGTTTTTACTTCCTGGGTTATCTATTTTTTTTTTTTTTCCATTCTCAAAAATGTTATTTCCTCTTCTGTGTGTTTGGAAATCTCACTTGCAATTATTAATGGTTTGGAAAGAGTTCGGATTCTACTACAGTAATGCAATTGGTTTCTGATTCTCTAGTGTAATTGGGCCTCTGAGAAAGACCTAAACTTCAGGCTCTCAGGTAAGGCCCGATGTTCAGTATCATAAAAAGGCTATGAGCTGGATTCAGAAATAATCGCTCTAGCTGCCTTCTTGCCCTGCAGCCCTTGGGAGCCACGCTTGGGTGGCAATGTCTGCTTGTGTCTCTACAACACTACGAGAAACAAAATGCGGTCAAGGGGAGGAAACCCCTCGTCTGGGCTGCTTTTTCTTTCCTCTCTCTTATGCCCACGGCTTAGCAGGAGTGTGTGTGAAAATCTTAATCTTGGAAAGTGGTTTAGATAGAAGAAAGCTCAGAGGTATGAAGCCAAACTGATGTTTTAAGAGTTGTGCAAGTCTCTGTAGTCAGCAAAACTCACATAAATTTTTCCAACAAAGGCATTAAAATGCAGAAATAATACTCAGTTAGTAGATTAAAACTTTCACGGACATCTTATGGGAAAGGAAAATGACCCTATATGCTACAGTTTCTCATTTATTTACATTTAATTGTGTTATGAATAACTTTGTAAGATACAGATATCATTGTCCTGAGGGGTTCTTTTAACCTTAGTGTCATCGATATCTCATTTTTCTGTACAGTTACAAAATTAGAAATGTAAGAATACAGCAGAAGAGTTACTCACTTTTCAAGAGAACCTTTTTCAATATTCATTGCCCCTTCCATTGGATCCAGTCCTTGTTCAGAAAACTGTTTCAAGGCACTTAAAGCTGCCTAGAAATGAAAACAAACACACAAACAAGGAGATCCATTCACTGACTTCAACGTTAATAAACAGGTAAGTGTAAAAGAGAGCCGGGATGTATACTTAAGACTATCGTTTTCATTGGTCTAAAAAAATACTTTTTTGCATCATTTAGCAAAGTTACATCTGAAAGGCTATATTATCATGGAGCAATGTATATACCAGGAAGGTTTTACGTCTGTAGAGGGAGGAGGTGGGGAGAGGAACCCCCAAAGTCTCATGCCCTGTCCCTCATCCGTGATTTTGTTAAGTCACAGAGTTTTTATCTGCAAATGTAAAAACACCTAGTTTAAGCCTCTTGCAGTCTGACAACGACTTTGCATAATTTCTCCTCACATTACCGAAACTACCCTTCCGAGGTGAGCCCATCAGAATTCCCCAGCCGAGGTACTCTTCCCAAAGTTAGCATGAAGGTCTTGTTCCATTTTATATTTCACCAAGTCACGGGAGGTGAGAAGAGAAGTGGACCCAAGACACTCATGCACACCGAGGGGGTGGCAGGATGGTATTCTGCGAGGAGGGAGAAAATGTGTGCTCCTCGGGGCCCCGGGGAGGCAGGCCTGGCCACAGCAGAGCCTCCCGAGGTGTTGATTCGCCCGTCATGCGTGGGACGCTGAAGGGTGTTGACAGGCTGGCGGAGCCTCGCTGGATAGCTGGGAGGCACCAAAAATGCGATGCTGATAAGATCTACATAACTTGTTGACACTCTTGTGCACGTTCCAAACTGTTATTTCTTCGAATAAGAATTTGGTTCTTCTTCCCCTCCCCCACACGGCACCACTTTAAAGCTCCATTAGAAGGGCTTTGTTGAGTCTGAGATAGGTGTGAGCGGCTGGGGCTGTTTGAATCCTCCACATCCTGCTGGGTCACACTTTGGTCATCTGTGTCTTCTCAACTGCCTTTGAGAAAGGGCTAACTAACCCTTGCCGTTTCCCAAACGTTTGTCTGCCAAGGGCCCCTTTGGGGTAGCTAAGTGTGTGATCCCTTGTAAACGTCATTATTCGTATTATAGTTTCTGATTTTAATTTTTAAGGTAATAAGGTAATTCCTTTAGAGGAGTTTCAGGTTTACAGGAGAATCAAGCAGGGATGTCAGTGCTGGACCCCACTCGTCCGGGCCCCTGCTCAAGCCGTACAGCAGGCTGACAGACGCCTAAGTGGCAGGCAAGCGCTCTTTCCAGTTGGGTAGATGTGTGGCTCTCTCACTGGGATACCATTACTGGTTGAATTGTACCCCTCCCCCCAAAAATCTATATATTGAAGTTCTGACCCCCAATACCTTCAAATTGTGGCCTTATTTGAAAATAGGGTCATTGCAGTTTTCAGGGAGATGAAGTCCTACTGGAACAGGGTAGGCCCAAATCCAATATGACCAATGTCCGTATAAGAAGGGGAACTCTGGGTGTGGACACACACACACAGGGAGAATAGCACATGGAGGCAAGAGATTGCAATGATACAACCACAGCCAAAGGACATCAAAGATCACCAGCAAACTGCCAGACACTATGGAGAGGCCTGGAACAGAGTCTCCCTCACCGCCCTGAGAGGGAACCAACACCATCAACACTTTGGGTTCAGACCTCCAACCTCCAGAACTGTGGGAAGATACTTTGCTCTTGATTAAACTGCTCAGTTTGTGGAATTTCATTATGAGCACTCTCACAAACGAATATAGGTCCATCATAATTCCTCCTTAAGCAAAGTAGAACCTCTTTCTCCTGTGATGTTTCCTTTTATTATCTTTGTATTATAAAAATAGTTTTCATTACAGGACAATCATAATAGGTATAAGCCAAAAAGAAATGTGGAAATAGTCACCATCCCACCCACTCATTTACCACTTGCTACAATGTTTCCATGTGCTTTCCTATCTCTTCTCCATATGCACATGCTTTCACCTAGATCATATCTTGACACTGTTTTATAACCTGCTCTTTCCATTGAACACTAGCAGTTTTGCGAGTTAATAGAGACAATGTCAATGGCATCATTTTGCCTGACTGCAAAATGTTGACTTGATATGTCCTCTACTACGTAGCCAGTTCCTACCGTTCGTTGGACATTTCGGACACTCCCAATATTGAAGCTGTTATTAAAGCCGCATCCAGCTTTCTTTTTTCTTTTTTTTTTTAAGATTTTATTTATTTATTTGACATATAGAGATCGCAGGTAGGCAGAGAGGCAGGCAGAGAGAGAAGAGGAAGCAGGCTCCCCGCTGAGCAGAGAGCCCGATGCGGGGCTCGATCCCAGGACCCCGGGATCATGACCTGAGCCAAAGGCAGAGGCTTAACCCACTGAGCCACCCAGGCGCCCCAGCATCCAGCTTTCTGATGGTAAAAATTTTTGTGTAAAATTTCTGATGTAAAAATTTTCTCAGTAATTTCCTTATGATAAATTCCTAGAAATTGAATTTCTAGGCCAAAACGCAGGCACATGTTTAAAGCTCTGACCTGAAAACAAACAAACAAACAAACAAATAATAAATAAATACCTGACAGGCGCTTTCCCTCTGCCCTCAGAGAGGTTGTGACCACAGCAGCAGTGTTCCTCTAGGTGCTTTTGGAATTAACTTCTCAGAACCACTTTGTGGGGCACTCAAGCAAACCAGTTTTGTCATCTTATGGCCCCATCTTCTTTTCACTTGTCCATCCTGACCATGTACTCTAGTCACTGGATTTGGCCTAGAGTAATTTTGGTGGCTTTCAAAAATTAAGCTGACTCTGAAAAGATCCAGATTTGGACAACTCCCCTCCCCCAGAGGAAGTCTGCAGTCAGATTTGGCTTTCGTTGAGATTCATTCAATTGACAGCTGAGGTCCTTCCCAGTCTTGAAATACTGGGGTGCTACATGGACTTCCTAGGTGCCTTGCTGTGAACAGCCCCGTGGGTGTGCACACTCCCAAGGGCTTGTTACATGAGCCTGAGCTCTGGAGGCCCGCCTCACGCATACGTGTATGGGGTGAGGCACTGGGCCTACTCACTGCTAAGCTCTCCAGACCAGTCCATGCCTGACCTTTCCAGATAGCCTGACTTTATGGGGAGGGTATTAATGACCTTACAGGTCTTGGTATATTCAACAATTTTGAAAAATTGGACCACTCTTTTTTCTGATCCTGTAGTACGTGAATTATTGTCAGGAATGCTAGTTTTTATCAATTTCTTCCCAAACGAACTATTGTGGAGGGCTGTTCAGTACCCCCAAACTTAAACTGGCCGTGTGGTATTGCTGCATGAGACACATAAGAGCGCCAGGGCTTCTCGGTCCTGTTTTACTCCCAACGAGGTCAAAATGGCAATCAAAAACAACTTTAAAAACAATTTTCAAAAGTCATTCGTAGCCTAATTGTAGCTCATTTTCCGTAGTTGTTTTTGGGGTACTTGCTGCCTGAATGCCCAGAACCAAACGTCCTGCTCCACTAAGTCCAGGAGCCAGTGACACCTGCTCTGTTCCATCCAACAGGAGATGCACACAGGAGACGCAGGCCAGGTCTCAGGGAGCAGGTTCGGTGTTTTAGCTCTTGCAAAACCTCCTGGATGATTTTATCAACATGTCAAGCAGGTCCCCGTGAACTTTCAAAATGGCTGTCATCATTCAAAGAATGTACTGAAGGCTGGAATGGCGGCGTGCTCTTTCACTCAATGCCACGAACAGATTTTCAGAATTCTTGCGTGGCTTCTTCCCTCCCAAGGTATGCTTAAAGGCTTCCAAATAACATTCCCTTATTTATCTGATGAGATAATTCAACCCACATCTTATTGATAACCCTGAATACAATTGCTTATAAATAGGAGAGGACTTCTTACTAATTGATAAAAAGACAATGAAGGTGATTTATCTTTTCTGTAAACAGCAATAGCTACCATTTGATGAACATCACTCTGCCATAGTCATGAGACGGGGGCCTTTACCTGAGTGACAGCAGGTGTTCCCACAGCCCCGCAGGCGGGTCCTCCCCAGGAGGAATTCAGTAACCTACTCCAGGTCACACGGGTAGCGAATGGCAGAGCAGAGATTTGAACCCAGATTTGCACATTCTTGACCACATCCCCTCAATTCCTTCAAGCCTAGCCAATTTCAGCATGACTTTTCCCAATATCATTATTACCAGCTCACTCTTACTCCTTCCTCCATACTCATTCTATTAATTATTCCCCACAATAGTTACTGGAAGTCAGCTCATATAATTATCCCCATTTTCTAGAGAAGGGGTTTGTTGTCTTGTGGGGAACACAGAGAGCTGCCAGTCTCCAGCCTTCTTGTGGTCCCTAGGCTGACTTCTGAGGGCTCTTTCAGAGCTTCTCTGACTCTTGTAGTTTGGGTTAAAATTAAATTGCTATGGGGATTATTTTGTCACTTAGAATTACCCAACGACTCCCCAACAAGGTAACTTGACTGTCATTTCTTAACATTCTCGAGGGTACTAAGTCTTGCTCACTTTATTTGCCTCCCCTCCCCTCTCTTGTTCTGAGAAGGTTCATTCCTCACCTGTGTGGGGTTGTCCGAAGGAGGGAAAAACAAGCTGCAGGGTTTGCCTGGGCCCCTGGGCTATAGGGTCCTGCAGCAATAGGAGGTGCTGGGATTGCAAAGGTGAACGGACAGAGAAAGGACGGAGGGCTCGGCAGTGACTTATAGAGAGCGATAAGCCAACTATGTTTAGGAAAGCTGAGAGGGGCAGGGGCTGTCGACCAGGTGCCTCCTCCCACAGGTCCTAACAGAACACTGGCCCCACTGCTTCCTCTCCCACTGGTCCATGAGCTCAGCTGGGGAGCTCCCACCCTACCCCCAATTCATCAGCCACCACTTTCCCAGAGAGGATACTTTACAGATGAAAAGATGCCATCTGGGAGATGGGCGTGCTTCACTTTCTACAGCAAATCAGCTCCCAGAATACGATAATGCAGCAATGCCCGAAATAGCCCCCTTCATTTAGCAAGACTCAATTATCAATCATTCCAAAGAACAATGTATAATGGAATGGCTTTGTGAACAAATGCTGAAAGTGAACAGTCCACAAAAACATTTTCCTACGCACAGCCAAATCTGTCCAGAAAATGGTAAAATCAACAAAATCTCCACGTTTAAACTATTCCAACAGAATAAATTGTTACTTGCTAGAGGCCCGTTGTTTAAAAAAAAGTAAGAACAGATTATAAAAATGCTACATAATAGTAAAGGACACTGGAGTGAGGGCGAAATCAAATAACTCTCATTTGGAGAGACATCTAAAGCCTGAGTACAGAGCTTCTGAGAGGGTAAATAGAGAAGAAGAGGCCCTTCCTGTCTCGGTTCACCCCCTCAGCCTGGACGGTTTGCTGTGTGATCCCTGTGAACTAATGCTGGGGAACCGTGGGAAGGAGGCAAATCTGGGTGCTTAATGAGGAACATCCTGAAATGATGCTTAAATCCAAGTTGTGTAACTTCCCACACACCGTGGATTTGAGAATTTCAAAGATGCACTAACGTAAGTACCCAGAATCCTCCATGCGACTCCAGCCACAGACAAATAGACAACTCAATGATTTCATTTCCAAGGTCAGAAAATGTTTCCTACCAAATCAAAACAAACTCGTTCAGCATCCATGCGTATGTTACTGCAGTCTACCAAGCGGGATCTCGAACTTTAGCTTTATGACCATTTATGTGTTCTGGGATTCCAAAAAAGAAGAAGAAGAAGGATGAGGAGGAGGAGGAGGAGAAGGGGGGGGCAGGAGGAGGAGGACTGGTGGTGGAGGGGGAGGGGAGGGGGAGAAGAAGAGGAGGAGGAAGAAAGAAAAGGAAAGAAAAAAGGAAAAAAGGTATATTCGAAGCTATTCATGTAGCTTGGTTTGAAAGGAGAAAAATTTTTAAAATCATTTTAAAGAAGTGGATGACATTTCCTTTTCTTATTCCTGTCTTTTAAGCTCAACACTTGTACCCATTTGTGTGTGTGTGTGTGTTTCCCTTAAAAGAAAGCATCTACATAGATACGTAGAAATATTTTGGTCCCCAACAGATTTTACAACTGTTTTGTGAGGAAAGCCCCACAGGTTCTTGAACAGATGTCGCTACCATTTCATGGATCACTTGTTTTGTGCGTAGTTATAGCAATGCCAGAAACAAGATGCCAGGAAGATACTTTCCATGCCTGTTTGTTTGGTTTGCACGCTTGCACGCGCGCCTGTGTGTGTGTGTGTGTGTCTGTTATGTCCGCACAATGGAGGTGAGACTTCCCAGCCATTTCTGCAATTTCTAACTTTCCTCTCATTAATCAGCAATGAGCAAATTGTGTTGAAACCAGTGCCTGTTCTTCCTGCTTTCTTCTTCAAGTTACATTTTAATGTAACAGCATTAAAACATTTTTTGAGAGACAACAATGGTCCTCGTTAGCAAAAATGAGAATTTTAGCTCATCCTTTTATGACACACTCTTCTTCTTGTGGTGTTTAAACGTAGTGTCTAGTGGATTCTTTTATTTCCTTTTTTTTCCTCCTCATTTCACATTTTTCTCACCAATTTTACGTTCTGAATCCCAGAAACAGGTTGTTTCCATTAAAGTCGAGGCAGTCACACATGCCTGAACGTGGCCTTCATTTTTAAGTCAGTGTTCAAGGTTTGTTTTGTTTTGCCTTTTCCCCCCGAAGTGCTTGCTCATGTGGAGCTCTTCCTGGGAGCAGCTCTAACGGCTAGATTCCTCTCAAAATGCACACAGTGGTCATATGCGCAGCTCACTAAATAGGTCTTCTTAAATGAGAAAATGATGGGGCTTCAAACGGCAAATGTCTTTATGTGCAGCTGAGGACTCCCCCAACTTCTCATCCCAACCGTCTTCGAGACTGGCTCTCTACTGAATCCTTTCAGTGGCTGAAAACCAGCAGGTTCTTCCGTAAGCTTAAGGGTTATTGCCCCTAGAATGTGAATTTTAACATCCCAAAGTTATCATTTTCTGGCTTTGAAAGGTCTGTAACAAAACACAAGTCTCTCTTTCTTTAAAATAAAAGATACCAAAGAGAGAAAATTGTAATTCTAAATTGGATCCTCAGTCTACCACATTGCAGATGAATCAATGATAGGACTTCAAAAATAAAATGAAAAAGGATTACCCTGAGCTTTAGTTAAACCATTTGCTGCCCTGATTCTAACGGTTTCATAGAGCCTGCACTTTTCATTTAATTGGTTCGTGTCATTTCCATAAAATTGGTACTTTATGAATGGCTTACTGTTGGAACAAAGGGATGTCAGCCTGCTTAGATGATGGCTATTTACTGTAAAAAAAACAAAAAACAACAACAAAAAAAGGCAGGTGGTGGTCTGAAGACACACAAGTTTTAGGCAATCTACCAAAGCAGAGAACAGGAATTTTGACTCTAGAATTAGGGAAACTGGTACAAACTTGGGCACTCAGACTACAGACTTAGGCATTTTCTATATTGGGTGGTCAGGCTCTTACATTGGGTGATCCATGTCAGCCTTGACAATGATACAGAGTCAAGCTTAAGGCAGGATTGACAGAGCTGAGGAATGTTTGTGTGTGTTTAGGACAAACATCAGCCGTGGTATCCATGATGCCATGTCTACTCTAACCACGCTGGTTTTGTTCTACCAACATCATTCCTTTCAAAATTCCTGCGTTATCCAACAAAAAGTCCCCTCTGCAATGGTATGTTACCACAACATGCTGCTGGGTGCAAAGGCAGGTGTCCATGAGTGGCAGCAGTGTCACTCGTGCTTGGCAGTATGATTCCTCCCCCCCCCCACCAAGAAATGTCCGTGTCCTCACCCCCAGAATGTGCGTATGTTACCTCACATGGGAAAAAGTGGTTCTGCACATGAGATTGAAGTATAAATATTGAGATGGGAAGATTATTCTGGATTACCCAGATGAGTCCAATCTAATCACATGAGTTCTTAAAATCAGAGAACCCTCCCTGGCTTTGGTGAGAGAGGATGATACGTCTAGGAAGAAATGGTCAGAGTGATGTTGTTAGTTTTGAAGACAGAGGAAGGGGAACACAAGCCAAGGAAAGTAGGGGGTCTTTAGAAGCTGGAAAAGGCAAAAAAGCAAAAAGACCAATTCTCCCCTCAAACCAAAACCAAAACCAAACCAAAAAACTGCTGATGCCTTGATTTTAGGCTAGGGAGAGCCCTGTCTGACTTCTAATCTATACAACTCTAAGATAATGCATTTGTGTGGTTAACCCACTAAGTCTAGTCATTGGTCAAAGCAGCAAGAGAAACTCATCTACTCTTCCTCTCATCTTGACAAGGAAGGGTGGGGAGCATGGTGCTTGCAGTCTCTCAGGCCTAGACTAAAATGCTAGCCCTACTGTAGGCCAGCTGTGTGTCTATGCAAGTTACTGTACCTCTCTGAGCTTCTTGGGCTTAATTCTTGGACTATAAATGAGAGCTTTTATTGCACACCTTTCTGTTTTTGTGGCTTTTAAAAATTTTTTAAAGATTTTTCTTTATTTGTCAGAGAGAGAGAGAGAGAGAGAGAAAGAGAGCACAAGAAGGGGGAGCAGCAGGTACAGAGAGAAGCAGGCTCCCCACGGAGCAGAGAGCCCAACGTGGGACTTGATCCCAGGACCCCGGGATCATGACCTGCGCTGAAGGCTGATGCTTAACCAACTGAGCTACCCAGGTATAGCATACCTTTCTCTGTTGAGACCAATATCTATCTCCATGTTCACTTATGCCCCCATTTCTTATATATTTCTATTACTTTTTCTAGTGGATTGCTTACCCATCTCTCTTCCTAAGAGAACTCTAACGTTATACCCACTCCTTAATCAAAAGCCATTAAGAATTCCAGCCACCAAAAAACATTCTCTATCCTTGGCCTGACATCCATCAGCTGGCCCCATTCTACTCTACAATTGCATTTATTGTAATTTCATTACAGCATGTTTCCCAGAGTGTGACGCCCAGATCAACAAATCAGTCACCAGCCTCAGGAACACCTGGCAGTGTTATCAAGAGCTCCCCAGCCAGCTGGTCTGGAGACACACCAACATTGCAGAAGCCCCACCCACATGGATCTCCTGCCCTGGTCTGATTGGTCTACCTCTTGTCTGCTGAAAACATCTGCGTTTTCTTACCTCCACACCTTTGCTCCTGAAGTCGTTCATCTTCCCAGGGTGGACTTCCCTGATTTCCAGCCTGTCTCCCACCTAGGAACTTCTGACGGCCCTTGCCATCTGCCTCCCTGAACTGAACTGTGGGCTATCTTCAATGTGTTTGTGTCCTGTCTCAAATAGTTGGTCAGCCCTTGGCCAGCCAAGCCATTTTCCTGTTGGAGATCAGCACAGTATGTTCATAGAACATCTTCAAGGAATATTCCTTGGTTGATTGTTTGTTGGTTTCCGTTTGAAGCTCCCTAAGACAGACAAATACTCACAGACACATTTCTGCTTTCTGTTTTCTCTCTGTTCTCTGAGTCGGCATCCTGCTCCTGCTTGCTTTTTCTCACTTCAGGACATTCTCTAAAGCTTCTCTCCTATAAGCCACTCTCTCCTCCTTTTACACACACCATCCCACCCCCACCCATGGCCTCTCCACCTGTAGCCATATGCTGTAGGACAAACAGTCCCAGGAAAGCAGAGCTGGGTTGTCTCTATCATCCGTGTGAGAGAAGATTCTCCTGTCCCACAGTCTACCTGCAAGGATTATAGATGATAGCTAGTGACTTTTTGAAATGTTAATCACTTGGGTTTTGGCTTCTGTCCTCCTTGGGGTCTGTAACTAATGCTTCCCCTTCCCTGGGCCAGTGTGAGGTCTACGAAGAAAGTGCCTGGGAAACCTTCCCCGGAAAGACCCATAATGGGGGCTTTGCCTGAGACCTTCAAGGTGGCACATCCTGAAATAAAGGACCAGAGGGGAGTCTCTTCCACCCAAGGAGAGCCTGGTTCTGGAGAGCAATGGTGCCTGAATTCTGCCCTGCCCCAAAGGTTCCTTTGGTACTTGATGGTTCTTTGATATTCTCCTCCAAAAAGAAGGAGAAGCATTGCCCCTGAACATGGGCACACACTGCTCTGTCTACACGGAAATTCCAACTAGGTTTGAGTATGTAATTGAAAAAGACATACAGTTATTCCATAATTTTTAAAAATTCTTTATTTTTTGTTATTTTCTTGTTTTTTGTTATTTCATAATTTTTACTGCATTTCATGTGCTCTTGCATTGCATGGCTATAGGGGGCATTTGGGAACAATAGGGAGTGATGGTCAAACGATATAACCTATAAAGTTCTGTTTAATTTTGAATTATAGTTGTACCGAAATAGAGTCCAAGGTGGTAATAGCACGTGGGTTGTAGGCCTTGCTGGTTCCCTTAATGGGTGAGGCAGGCAGAAGCCCGATTTCTTTTCTTGGGGCATTTGGTGGCAATCCTGGCATTTGATGGCCTCCTTAGCCTCACTCTTCCAAACATTCACAAAAGTACAAAGGATAATATACTGAACCCCCACACACCTACCACTCAGATTAAGAATGATCAGTATTTTGCCAATCTGGTTTCATGTATCTTCATGTTTTCCCAGAGGACTCCAAATTAGGTATCAGAAAAGACACATGCCATGATCACACCTAACAAAATTAAGAACAAATCCTTTCTATCATCTAAATACCCAAGTTATGTAAAACTTTTCCTGATAGTCTCAAAGATGTCTTTTAAAGTTGGTTTTTGAATCTACATCCCAACAGTTCACACATTGTATTTGATTCATCTTTTAAGATCTGGGAGTCTTGTGGAATGCAGAATAATGGCAAAGCTGCCCAGGACCTACTCCCCACCGGGACCCGGGGAGGGGGCAATGAGCCTACATTGCCAGGAGTGACCCATCTAACCAAAGTCCTCTTTAACCTCAGGGTTCCTCGGCCAGTGCCGGCCAGAGAGGGACATGTGACCGTGCAAGAAGGCTCAGATGGATGTGACCTTATAGGCTTGGAAGGGCGAGTTAGCTAAGGCCGTGGAGCAAGGAATGAAAGGAGCTGACAGAAGCTAGACAAGTCCAAGAGATGGATTCTCTTCCAGAGCCTCCAGAAAAGAACACAATGCTGCCAACGCCTTGATTTTAACCACAGGAGACGGTGTCTGACTTCTGACTACAGACTGAGAAGAGACCCTGGTGTTTGAAGCCACCATTCCTTGCGCAGGGGACTGAAAGTCGCATGGAGCTGTGAAGGGCTGATGCCCTGCTTTCTCCTGAGACCAGCTGGTGTTGGGCCCAAGAAGGCGAGGCCAGGGCCTGACTGAGACAACCGGGGGAGGGGAGGTTGGGCTGCAGGAAGAAAGGGGGCCAACTACATTGGGTGCTTTCTTGGGGCACTGGTTCTCTGCTGGCCACATCAGGCAGGACAGAAGGAGCCCCTCACCCCACTCCAAGCAAGCTGTGCTCTAAGGCAAGTCACTCATCACTGAAAACCTGCAAAGACCTCCCACACCCTTAGGGACCTAGGTACCCTCTCCTCTTCACCCCGAATGCTCTGTGCTCACCTCCTTTCTGTTCCTTGACCTGGACAAGCTCTTTCTCACCTCGGGGATTCAGGCTGACCAGCCTCTGTGGCCACCTCTTCTCATGACTGAGAAGCCTTCAGATCCTGGCTCCACAGTGGAACTGAACACCCCAGCTAGATCGCTGCCTCCTCCAACCCCCCGTGTGGGGTGGTGGGGGAGCAGTAGAGAGGGAGGGGATATCAAGCCAGCAACAGGGGCTGAGGACTTGTCTAGGTGGGACGGTGAGTGGTGACTCCTGGCTGGACTCAGCAGGGAGGACTGACCTCAACATGGGGACCATTTAGGTGAGGCCAAGATCTGAAGCTAGACTAATCCAGGGTCACTGTCAAAGCTGGGACCCAGATAGGCTGGGACCCCATACTCACTGGGCTCATCAGAACCTATACATGAATGTATGTTAACTAGCAACCTCATATTTTTTTCTAACATTAATAGATTAGGTTTGGGGGTACTTCTAGCCCTCTTGCTCTTCCTCTTAGGTCACTGGGAACCTCTTCTTAGTTTCCTCAACTGCTGGCTTTTGCCTTGCCCGGACTTTTAAGTCCACCCCTGGGCCTCTTATCTTCTCTACCATTATTCTCTCCCTAGATGATTTCACTGAGGCCTATGACTCAAATCCCTTATAAACATTGATGGCCCCCAATTCCTATCTTCAGCCTGGCCTTCTGCCATAGAGTTCTCAAATACAACTGCCCGGTGGATTTCTCCCCTTAGGTGTGTAAAAGGCATTTAAAATCTGCCAAGACCCAAATTCAAGATAACCATCTTCCAAACCACTCCTCTCCCAGGACATGTAACCCTCATTCAACCAATGGCTCTTACAAAAAACATTAGGAATCAACCTCACTCACCTCCCACATCTGACCCATTATCAAGTTCTATTGGTTCCTCTTTGAATGCATCCAGAATCCAAATATGTCTTGCTACCTGCTCTCCTGCCATTCCAGCCTAGGTCACTGTCATCCCTCAGCAAGACTCACGCCATTGCATCCTAACCATATTTCCCTGTATCTGTGCTCACGTAAGGCCATTTCTTCAAATATACCCTGAGTGATAGGTGGGAAACGTAGATGAGAACAGGTCAAGATCCTGTTCAAAACCCTCCAGGAGTTTCTGGTTGCTCTCAGGACAAAACACCAATTTCTGATTTGATCCAAACCCTTAGGTGACCCTAACCCAGCTACATTTTCCTTACCATGCTGCCCATACCCACAGAGCTCCAGCCATGCCAGCATATCTCCTCTTTGTAGAACACCCCGAGTTCATTCCTGTCTCAAGGATTTTCATATGTTTTCCCCAGACCTGGGATTGTCTTCCCAGTTATTCACATGGACTCTCTCCCTCACTCCATCTGGTTCTCTACTCAATTGTCACTCATCGTGACCACAGGACCTAGATGAGCTGCACCTCCCTATCCTAGCCGGGTGTTCTCGCAGCTCCTCACGCTGTCTCCTTCTCAGTGCTTACTGCTCCTAAATCAGTATACGTTCAATAAATATTTATTAATGACTTGAAAGAATGAATGAATAAATAATTAAAGACAATGGCCATGTTCAAGAATACCTACATGCCCTATATATATTTTTATTAATTCTCAGAAGTTCCCTATGGAAATTAGGGAGTAGATCATTTCCCCTATTTACTGAAACCTAGAAGTTACCATTCATTAAATGTTTAAAGACTGATTATTCAGGTGGAATGAGTAGGTGCTAAATGTTAGTCTTTTAAATGGAGAAAGTGAAGTATAACAAGAGGTCTCCAAAGTGAGTGTTCTCATGTGTTGTAAACTTATTGTACACCAATCATTGCAATTTTGGAAGGAACTTTATTGGAATTAACTCTAATTTTTTTCTAGAAAGTGTTTCTTCCTTTTTCAAACTAAGAGAAATGTAAAGTCACTATAAAGTTCAAGTAAACTATATCTTCTTTTTCTGACTATCACTGAAAGAAAAGCATATTGCTGCTAATATCACACTTGGTTTGGTAATTTTTAGAAATTCCAGTAAAAGTAATTTTTAAAGTTAATGGTTAAATAATCATCTCAAAGGAAAACTAGTATCTTGATTTCCTAAAAACACCTTCATTTAGACAATATAATCAAAGAAAGAGACTGACTTTGTGTTTAATAATAATGATCACAAATGGTCCTCTTCGTCTACCTCCACCAGCAAATGAGAAGGAATTTAGTATACTTCTGGGGATCTGCTTTAGATCTGCCAAATACTTAAGTAACAAATTCTCCTAAGTTGTTTCAAGAAACTGCTGGTACTCTAACAGCTCCACACATTCTAATATATCCAAACACAAGATTTTTTTTTCTAATTGCTTGGCTGCAGACGAAGATGTAAGATTATAAGTATAAGAATTTATGTGATGATCAGTGATGGAATCCTAATCCATCTTAAGCTGTAAGCATGACAACTGGCAGTTCCCAACGTGTATTAAGAGGCAGAGAATTTTTTTCTCTTGCCTGAGGGTACATTCCCTTTCAAAAGCAAAATATTTTTCTTCATTTGCTTTCTAAAGATATCACATTAAACTCTACTCTTAATGGTTAATCTTTTAAGGAGGAAAAATAGATTGGAGAGAGAATCTGTGATAGATTTATAAATTGGGGGCAAAATGTAACACAAGGCATTCCAATACGCAATTTCAAATCAAAACCTTAACTTGGGCAAGGGACATTATATCAGCCAACAGCATTCTTTAGAAATGCCTGACATTCAGTTGGATAGAATTATATATTGAAATAGATTGTAGGCATATTGTGAATGTTTTTGCTCTAGCATCTGGTAGCATCAAAGCCCAGGAGGAAGAGTGGGTGACCATGCCAGAATTTAAAAGCTGCCTTTTGGATGAATATGTGGAAAGGATATAAATTAAGTTATCAAAAGGCTAGAAGAATTTGCTGAAAGGGGGGGGGGGAAGGGTGCTAAAAGCAATAAGCCATTTGGAATTTGATAGCATGCAACTCTCATGCTTTGTGTAGCTAGTATTGTTAGCCAAGTAAAGATAAAAGGGTATTTCAAAAGAGAAAAATTAATGAATGAGGACAAGCATAAAAAGCAACAACGCAATACCTGATCTATAAAAGTTTAGTAGTACTTATGGTATCTGAGATCCAGTGTGGGATGAGCCCCCAGGGAAATCAGGCACCTCCTCTATGACGTCTTTGGAAGAGAGCAGTGACTTGTGATTTCTGTGTTCTGTGTATTAGTCAAGATAAGCTAACTGTTGAACAAATATCCCCCAGAATCTCAACACTCATGAAAAGACCAATTGGGTGTTCCTGGGCTGTGGATCCTAGGAAGGGTCCCAGGCCCCTTCCATCTTGTGACTCTGCCCTCTTCTAGGCTAGCATTATGGTCCTCTCCTTTCAACCAGTGGATGGGAAAATAAAACGGAAGGCAGTATGTAGGAGGATTTCATGAAAGAAGATGAAAGCACTCATACTCCATTGACCAGAACCTGGTGACATTACGACACCTAACTCCATGACTACACCCATCTCCACACTGAATACTAAATCTGGCGGTGCCTCGGGGAGAAGAGGAAGCAGGTGTGGTGGTATCATGTTACTGCACTCACTTGCTGAGGCATCTACACATCTCCCTTCTCACATTAAGTTGTAAGTCTCCAGAGTAGGGTAGAATTTGGTCTTATCTGTTCTGGTAGCTGTAGCAAGAGCTCTAACATAGAGTTAATTCTCAGTTTGTAGTCAGGGGATATGGGGTGCCACGTGAACAGAGTGAACCTGGAGATGTTAAGACTGATTGTCTATGCTCTAATATTGCCAAGAAATGCCTGGATTTTTCTCCCTTCCTGAAGATGGCCTCTCTGTGTAGATATTTCCAGAGGACACAGGGACCACATGCCAACAGTGGGCATGGGGCACCAACTTTGTTAATTCTCATTATGTCTTTATACAAGAAGCCTTCACAGGAGAAAATTCTCGTACCCTTCACCTCTCAGAAGGCACTTGAGTGGAAGAGAGGTTGGATTCCTGAAAGACAAATGATAGGGTGGAGGGTTTCTAGTGAACCCCAATCTCAAGAATAAAAAGGGAACCAAAATCTTCCCCAAGGATAAACCTGACTTCCTTATCAACTGAGAAGGAAGCCAGAAGTTATAGGTGAATAAGCAGGACTATAGAATATTATGAAAATCTAGAACCTTATTCTTTCTGTCTCCATTTGGTTTCAGGTAAAGCAAGAGCAGCCCCTGTGTGGCTACTAAAGGACTAGTATCTAGAATATATAAAGGATTTTCAAACTCAACAGTAAAAACCAAACAATCCAATTGGAAGATGGGCAAAGGGCTTGAAGAGATGGTTCACCAAGGAGGGTTTACAGATGGCAATTAATCGTGTGAAAAGATGCTCCACATCACTAGCCATTAAGACCACAAGCTTAATAAAACAGCTAAATTAAACAGTAGTGACTATACCAAATGCTGGAGAGGATTCAGAGAAACTGGATATCATACACATTTTTGATGGGAATGTAAATATGCATCAGCTACTCTGGAAAATAGTTTGACAATTTCATAAAAATGAAACATAAACTTACCATACAATGCTCCTATCACACTCTTGGGCATTTATGTCAGAGAAATGAAAATTTATGTCCACACCAAAACCTGTACACAAATGTTCATAACAGTTTCATCTGTAATAGTCAACAATTGGAAACTACCCAAATACCCCACAATAGATGGGCTATTAAATAAACTGGTGCCTCCACACCATGGGATAACTCAATATGACTGTACAATAAACAAGAACGAACTATTGGTCCACACAATTTGGATGGATCTTAAGGGCATCAGGCTGAGTGAAGGTCACTTACTATATGATTGTATTTATGTAACATTCTCAGAATGACAGAAGTATAGAGATGGAGAAGACATTGGTGGTTGCCAAGGGTTAGTGATGGCATGGGAGGAGGAGTGGGAAGAAGGTGAGACTAGACTGTACAGGAATAGCACCAGGGAAATCTCGGTAAAGATGGACAAGTTCTCCATCTGATCACAGTGGTGGTTACGTGAGTGTATACGTGTGGAAACTGGCATTGCCCTATTATACACACATGGTACTGATAGCATCCTCTTGGCTTGGATATTGTGCCATAGATAAATAAAATGGGACCACTGCAGGACAAAGTACACACAACCACTCTGTACTACTCTTGCAACTTCCTGTGAATCTATAACTATTTGAAAATAAAATAAAGTAAAATATAAATTAAAAACAAAATAAAATTAGAACAGTGCTTTTTGAAAAAAAAAAGTAGTATTTTTAATTTTAAAATGAATCATTCTTATCGTAAAACTTTGAAAAATACTTAAATGTTAAGACAAGTTCCTTGTATTGTCTCACCCTTCAATCAACTCCAATCCCACACTCCAGAAATAACTGCTATTAATGTTTTGTCTGTGTTTGCCCAGGTATTTTATTTGTTATATTCTTATATATACATTCATGGACTTTTTGTCTTTTCCTCAAATGGAATCCCTAAGCTGCTTCTTCTGAATATAGTAATAAGACACCTCGGACATCTTTTCATATCACCCAAACTGGCCCTATTTTCTTCTTTTTAATAGCGGCATCATATTCTCCTGCACAGTTGTGCCATAATCTATTTAATTAGTTTCTTACTAATAGGCACTTAGACTGCTTCTAGCTCTTAACATAAGGTTCCTGAGGATATTCTTGTACATTTAATTTGTGCAAATACATCTACAAGATAAATTTAAAATTTTCTATATTGTCAAATTGCTTTCTGAAAAAGTTGTAACAAGTTTCAGGTAACGGCTGCCTGAAAGAGAACAGGAAGGTGGGCTGAGTCACCAGGAAGGGGAGAGAAGCACAGGAGCTGCCCCTGGCAGGGGTGGTGGGCTTCCTCAAAGAATAGCTCTGCCACCCACCTCCACGTGTGGGGAAGCCATATTTACCGGAAGTTAGCATGGTTTTTCTCTTTCCTCCTACTTCTGGGTAGCTGGATGACACTTCAACCCTACGTGGAAATGAAGTGAGAGGGTCTATCTCACCATCCTCTGGGAAACGTGAGCCTAACTGGTCTTCCCTCTCAAGACATGCTATTATAGTCCCATGAGCTTCAACACTGCACTTAGGGCATCTAGTGGTGGGGCTTTCAGCTGATACCTTCCAACTTCTCTGCATCAAAATAAATACTAAAAATTCAATTCCCTCTCTAAAATCCTTGGGCATCTCAGAGGACTTTCCAGTGAATACCAGTTTCAGTTTTTAGAGGGATGTCTTTAAAGAATTCATTTATGGTGTTAAAATCTTCCCTTTAACAAAAAGCAACATTCATGGTCATGTTATGACCATCATAAAAATCAGTAAAAACTTCATTTTTCCAATATTATTTTAGCAAATACCCGGTCTTATCCAGTCCAGTCGCTCTAATCTGAACCTCTTGTGGCTCCTTGTTGTCAATGGAAGAGTTGGGTATGGCAGCGTGACTCCCAGTGACTTCACGATGGTGCGCCTCTCCAAGTTTTAGCTTCTGCTAGTCCCCTTCTTCCTCTTATTTCATTTTTTCTGTAGCTTCAACTTGCTCATAGTTGCCCTACATGCATCATGTTCTTCCTTACCTCTGTGCTCTTCTCCTTCTAATATCTCTGCTTACATCCAAATGGCCTCCTCACCGGTCTTGACCTCACTGGCATTTCTTCCAAACCCAACTGAGACATCTCTCCTCTGGGAAGCTGGCCTATAGCCTTTTACTAGGCCCACATGTCTGTTCCCTGCAGACACCTACCACTTCCTACACCATACTAAAATGATCTACTTGTCCATCTACTGTGGCAGACTAGGAGCTCTTCAAAACTACAGGCCATATCTTCTTACTCAGGTTTTCATACCCTGTACCCAGCAGAGCAGGAGCTTACCACGTGTGTGCAGTGCCGCTGAATTTCTGCCACAACACAGAAGTTTGACTTGAGTTTGAGAACTAAGGACATGGACATGTTCCTTCGCTCTCCCCTTAGTCTGGTTTTGTGTGAACACTGAGCATGGGATAATTTTTTGCTATGGGAAGTAGATGTGAGAAATCTGGATTCCTTGGCCTGTTCCAGCTCTGTCCCTCTTCTATATTTTGGTAAAATAAGTAGTGTTCAAGGTAAGGGATTTGCTTAAAATAATATGGAAGCATCTTTTCTGACTTACTGAAGAACAAGTATGAGCAAGTCCAGCACCTGATTCCTTCTCAGGAGTCCTTGGGTCTAGAGCTCCATTGTCCCAAGTTGCCTACTACCTTGGGGGACAGTCACCTGACCCACCTGTAGGGTTGGAAGGCCCTGCTGATGGGACATTGATGCAGCTGCCTCGAGCTGAACCTGTTGGAGCACCTGAGGCTAGAGTGGGTCTCCCTGTGTTTATAAGAACAGGCTATATAAAACATTTTTGCACCTTTTTATTTAAAAAAAGTTATGTGTTTGGCAGCTTTTGGCCTTATTACCTGCCACAGGTTGGCATAGTTAAATGAGAGAGGGTGAGTATAGTTTCTTCCATCCCTCATTGCCAGAAGGGAGCAATACTGACCAAAGGAACCGCTGGCTCACCACTGGCCCTCCAAGAGCCTGGCGTGATGCCAGATCAGAGGCCCATTCCCAACACAGTTCTAGTCTGACTTAACATTGGACTAGCACCGGTGGGAAGTGATGGGACTCTCCTGGGGAGGACCCTGGGCAAAACTCTGAAACAGTCCTCTCCCTCCTAGCTCCAGCATCAATGAGTTCTAAACTAGAGAGAGTAAAGTTTGGCAACATCATCTTAGTTTACAGGAACTCATGGATCAAGAATCATTTTGGGAAAAATCATTTTGGGGGAAAATTCCACATATATATTTTTTAAACATTTGCTAAAAGAAAGCACAGGTCTTCAAAGGGTGGAGGATCATTGCCCTGGACCTGAGCCCACCGTTTGCAGATGAACGTGCTTCTTAGAGAGGTCCTGGGACTCCTCTAAGGTCACAGAGCTGGTAAATGGCCTGCCCTGGCCTTGAACCCAGAATATCTTCAGCATGAGGACAATCTGGCTGGAAGATGCTACGTGAACTTGTTTAGCTGATCCTTATGGCATGCCGGGTCCCAGGGCCTGTGCCAAGTGCTGTGCCCGGCTCTGGGAACACAAAGATGAAGGAAAGACAACCCTCCCCCAAGTGAGCAGGGAGCACAGAAACATGCGTCAGTGACACCTGTGCAGCCAGCCATCGGCGGCGGGGGGGCGGAGGGGTAGTGCGCAAGGGAGGCCTGCAGCCTGGCGGGGACAGGGAAGTCTTCGGGGGAGCCATGCAGCCCAAGCATTTGCAGAGGATGAGGAGATGTGGGAGAGAGGCATCCAACATCGGGCCCAGAATGGCAGAGGCACCAGAATGAGAGGCAGCGTGCCTTTATGTCTGTGTCCCACACGGAGGCACAGCTGTTCCTGGAGCAGTGAGAGGACATGGGGCCTGCCTTCCCAAGAAGCTGAAGAGTTAGGCTGCGCAGGCCCTGCAGGGCCTGCAGTGACAACAAAGTACCACAGACCAGATGGCTCATGACACAGAGGGTTATCTTCGCACGGCTCTGGAGGCTGAAGTCCAAGATGAAGGTGGCGGCAGGGCCAGTTTCTCCTGAGGCCTCGCTCCCCAGCTTGCAGATAGCTGCTTTCTCGCTGCGTCCTCCAATGGTCTTTTTTCTGAGCATGTGCATCCCTGGTGTGTCTCTCTGTGTCCTAATCTCCTCTTCTTATAGGGACACCAGTCAGTCTGCCCACCCTAATGGTCCATTTTAATCTAATTGCCTCCCTTAAAGCCCCTCTCCCTAAACACTGTCACATTCTGAGGTACCGGGGATGAGCCTTCAACATTTGAATTTGAAGGGAATTTTTTTTGACATTTTAACAGTTTATTTTGAAGGTCATTTAAAAACAAAGTTAAAGACAATCTGAGAAAAAATTGCACAGAATATACTCATTAAATAAGTATGGTGATTAAATCAAAATAATATATGTTCTTCTGTAATTCCGGAAATAAGTTCTGTTGTCCTGACGGTTCTTATACTTCCAAAAACGGGGAAAAAATCGTGGCAATTAAAGCTGCCTCTTAATCATATAAATCTACAGTAGAAATCAAAATTTTCTGTTCTTCCCAAATTCAAGCTTATAAGCAAATATCCAGCTTATAAGGGCCATGTGTCATTTCAAACTGTAATGGGGGCAGTGCCATGCCCACTTCTGTGTTTTCAAAGGACCCAACTGCCCACAGCTGGAGGGTGGCAGTGGCAGGGAGACCAGTTGGGAGGCCATTGGAATGGACAAAGCGTCTTCTCCTCCTGACTGACCTGATGTCTCTGCGGATCTTACACCATGACACCCCTCATTACACTGCTTTCTCCGGACAGAGGCCTTCACTCTTATTGGGCCCAGAAGGGCTGACTGGTTGGGGTGTGGAGAGGCCTTTCCCTCGTGCCCCCTCACTGCCCACTGCTGTCAGGTCTCTGCTCTGACCTGATCTGCTGGCACCTTCAACAAACACCGAAGGAAGCACCACCTTCCCTCTGGGGCTGCAGGGAGGCCAAAACACCTTCCAAGTCACTCAGCGCGGGACAAGGGCCAAAGGAGAGGCCAAGGCTCCTGGAGGCAAGGGGCTGATTGAGAAACAGAACCACAGTGCACAGCTGCTGGTTAGAAGATGGCATCCTCATCCTCACCGGGGTTTAACTGGGGCCCATGCATTTAGGGACTCTGTGACTTTAGACAGGGAGGACATCACATGTTCTGGGTGTGTATTAGCATCTAATGGAAACTTAGCACTTCTTTAGGCAAAATATTAAAAATATTGGAATTACAGCAGAAGTATAGTTGTTAGACCAATTGCTAGATCTTGTTAGTCCACGTGCTAATAAATCCATTTATTACTACAACACAAATTTATTCTGAAATATTTACTCTCACATAACACAAATACTCTTAAAACATTTGATCAAAATGTTCAATATATGAAATTCAAAATGTTCACATATTGAAATATGAAATTATATTTCAATATAATTTTTGAAATCTTGTGTATTTTTACTTTATTATTACTTATGTAGTTTAGAAATATTCTTCCACAAAGAGGTCTACAGGTTTCACCAGAGTGCCCAGAGGGGCCATTGCTCAAAAGAGGTTAAGGACCTCTGCTTGACCAAGTCCACAGATGAGAAGAGAGTCCAGAGAGAGGAAACTAAGTACCCATTTTACTCTCGGTGAATGAGACATTTGGGGGCTAGGACGTCAGAGGATTTAAACTGCTCCTGGGCTAGAAAGTTTAGGGCTTGCAGTTATAATACAGATAAAGAAAGATATCTGTATTTCTCTGAAGAAAACTGTTGTTTGTCTTTCAGTATCTTTTTGAACACAAGCCAACATCTGACAATGTGGACCGTCTGCATAGTGCTGCCCATCACAGGGACCTCTGCTCTTGATCTTGGATGTGTGCATTTAAGACCTACCAGTGCATGCTCAACCAGGAGAAGGTGCTGGAGTGGGGGACATGGCTAAAATCATCCCTGCGTGTGTGCTGTCTCGGCTCCAAGCTCACTGGCTGCTGCTATTGTTCTCTCTCGAGATACCACAGGGTGTGGTGGCCCGGGGACTCTTTGTCACCACCCCTCAAGGGGATGATGACGCAAGAAGGTGACGGCATCTGCAGTTACCAACCACCCTCTTGCTCCTCTAAAATGTTTGTGTATCATGCATCCAGACGCCGGCACGCAAGGCTGTGGCGAGCAGGCACGGCAGGCATAGTGCCAGGAAAATGCCGAGAGGCCCGGTTATCCGTGTGCTGATCCCGCGTGCCACGGTTGGCAGGCATCTCGCCACATTTCTCTCCCAAAGTAACTGAGTAAATGTGAGCCTCGAACAGGACCCTCTCATTCCCAGTGGCTTTCATTATTTCGTGCTTCGACTTTGGAGATGTTGTCTTTGCTCGTCCCACTTGAACCTACAGCCGTCAGCTCCTTTAATAGGGGTGTCTATAAAGAACTGCCCTGAAATATGCTTTTCCAGTGCACTTAATGTCTTTCCAATTAAATCCAGATGTGGAAAGCTGAAGGAGCAGTTCTCAGGACTGAACAAGATGACATAAATCTTGCAGCTGACAGAGATCCCACTGAGCTCGGTTGGGGAAACTCACAGAGAACTTGTTTGGGTCCAGAAAGGCGGCTGGGTATAAAGACAGATGTGTACACTCTGAGTCCAAAAAATATGCTGAGAGAGAAAACGCTCTTCCAACACAGTGCCTACAAATAGGGCTGGAGGCATGAAGCAGGTTGGTTTCACTCCCCCTCCCACACTCGCAGCTAGATCAAAGGAGGTGATTGAAAAGGCTTTGCTAGAAAACAGACCAACTCAGCGATGCTTCCTGGTCTCCTTAATTGCTCTTCTCAGGGAGAGGAAGGTGGGCACTCCTGACAGACCTTTGCTGGAAGAGAACAAGGGCTGTTTGTGCAGCTGAGGGTTTGGCTTTTATTTTTTTAATTATCAGGTTTTGTACACTTTCCAGAAAGTTCCTTTTAAAAATAGTATAGTCTTCCTTCTCTTCTCCAGATGCTAGGAAGTGCAGGTTCAACCCAAACCGTGTCTATTTCAAAGGGACACAAAAACCCGGGGCTGGAGTTCAAGGAGTTTGGTGGCATGCTGCCCAAGGATTCAAGGCTTGGGTTTTCTCTTACCCTCCCAGTAATTTTGTTTTTAAAGCTTGGAAAACAAATTCCACTGAGGGATCAGCTTCTGCAGGATGTAGCAATGGCAAGGGCGGGCAGGCAGTGGAAGCAAGGAGCTGGGTGCAGGGAATGAGCCTAGACTGGAGCCAGTGTGGTCAGTTAGATGGACAGGTGCACCGCGGACAAACAGCTCCCTGATGCATCCAGAAGCCTCGCCTCCTAGAGTTTCAGGTTCACGGGAGAGCAGGGTGATTTTTTCCTCTCAGGAGCCTGCCCAGTTATCCACTGCTTCCTCTCTCCCCTTCTCCTGCCCTGCCAGGACGGCAGCTCCGTGACAGGACAGCAGGTGTGCGCAGCTCACAAGGGCTTGGTCAGAGCCACTCCTGTGAACCTCACCTGGGTCGGGAACCAGCGTGGGGAGGAGCCTTGTCCCCTCTCAACTGAAACGTTTGGCTTTTTCCTGCCATGCATCCTGTGTAAAGCCCCGATGAGAGTGCATTTCATTGACAATTTTATGACCCTGACCATTTCCCCTTGTAACCATATCTTTAAAATGGCTCCTTGTCTTCAGGTGGATGAGATCAGGGCTGTGTTCTTCCCTCCACTTCCTGCTGCTAAAACGTCTCTGCCTCGAACAATGGCACTAAAGTATCAGAAAGTGAGTCTGGGTCGCAGAACTGTGCGCGTAACTTTGACCACTTTTATTTTCCATCTTGAGATAAAAGCCAAAACATGTTTTTTAAATTTATGTTTTACATCATTCATTGGGTATTACTTTTCTGAGTGAATTCTAAGTATTGTAAAGATGTCTTCAAAGAGAGACAACTTTAACTGGAAAGAAATTAATGCAAATTACAGCGTATCGCAGTGACATGCTAATTTATAGCACTGTAAAGGTACAGTTCAAAGCTCGAATGAGCCAGAGTGAAGTTGGTGGATTGATGGTTTGCAGCAAGAAAGGTTCAGAAACAATAAAATGTAGCCAGGATTTTAGTTTGGAAATGAACGAAAAGGTGCATTTGTTCCAAGTTACTGAGCTTTTAATTTAGATCTGCTGTTAAAACCTAATGCATTTTGTATTTGTGGTTAGTAAATGACCCTATCTCAGTGTCTTTTAGAAGAAATTGCAAAAGAGCCTGAATAATTTTCAAAGATAAGACTCACAGCTGCAGGTTCCTTAGCAAAAATGTAATCTCTGTATCTCACCTTTAACATGAGAAAAAAGCAGAAATGTAAAAACAAACAAACAAAAAAAGATACACCTATGGTTATTTATTCTTTTGTGGTTAGCAATTGTTGTAAAAGGGAAAACATATTTCCATGGAGACAAAAGTCACCTGTAATAGCATATAAAGTACTGTATATTCATATACCATTGCTGGCAATGATTTGCCCCAAACACCTGAATCGGAGCAAGATCATAAAAGCTATCATCTGATATTTTTTCATGATTACATAAGCATGGATTTCCATTTCTTTGCTCAGTAGTCTACACCTAAGGTGCAAATATATTCAGAAAACATACTCTTTAGAACCTGAGCTCTGTCTGGAAAGAACTGAGAGGCACTTGGCTACCCAAACCGAGCTGATGAAAACTGGCAATGGGGCTTGTCACAGCCCAAGTGCTTTGGGCCTGAGTAGATAAACCAGTTTGAAAATGGATAGCTCTTTTTAGAAATCAGAAGGAGATTTTTTTTTTTTCTTTTAAGAGGCAATGAATTCTTAGTGTAGGTAGATTTCTTTCATTGTATACCAACAAGAAATATTAACTCTGGTTTGGTAACATGTTTCTAAAAGACACTGAGCTGCTGATTAGGCATGAGGCCTTTTTTTCTTAATTTCTTTTTTCTTTTTTTAGCAGGCAATGGTCCTAGGTGTGCCAGAGCAGCCAGGCACTGTCTCCCCACAGGGGGTGTAAGTCCTCTGAGGACCTACCATCGCAGCCGCCTGGTCCTAGAGAGCCCTGTGCCTTTCACTCAGGGTGTGTCTGCGTAGCCCGAAAACAAATGGGCACTTGCCCTGGAAAGTTGTTTTCCTCTTCCTTGAGACCATCTGATTCTACATACACTATTTAGAGAAAAAAAAACCCAGAATATTAGATTATTTAAGAATTAGCTATCTTTAATAAATAAGCAATCTATGAAACAGAGGTTATTGAATTTCTCAGTAGCGCAAGTTATCAGACAGGAATTCTGCGCAGCAGCCCGAACGAGCAGCGGGAGTCAGCACTACCGGCTGCGTGTTAGTTTTAAAAATGCCACCCGTTCATAAAGTTGCGTTTTACTGCATATGGTGAGAAGCATTAAACAGTAACTGTGATGTAACACCCACTGGACATGTTTAAAATTTGCAGAACCCTAAAGAATAATATTTCATCTTGGATTATTGGGTTGCCTGTTTCACTTGTAGACGCGACCTCGTGAAAAAAATGTTCCGTAGATGTACCTTCCACTCACATGTTAATTTATGCTTTTCTCTCTCTCTTTTTTTAACCCTTTCACTGCCCCACTGCTTCATCCCTCTCCTCTTTCCCCTGACAACCACTAAGCTGTTCTATCAAAGTTCTGTTTTTTTTTTTTAGATTCTTCATATACATGATATCACACAGTATTTGTCTTTCTCTTTCTGACTTACTTCGCTTAGCTAATGCCCTCAACGTCCATCCATGTTGTTGCAAATGCTAGGATTTCCTTTTTGTTTTTAATGGCTGACGATAATACTTTACTGCGTATATATACCACATTTCCTTTATCTGGTCAACCATAGACGGATACTTAGATTGCTTCCATGTCCTGGAATAATGCTGCAATGACCATGGGGGTGCAGATGTCTTTTCAAGATAGTGATGTTGTTTCTTCTGGATCAATACCAAGGAGAGTTGCTGGATCACAGTTCTATTTTTTATTTTTTGAGGAACCTCCACACTGTTCTCCATAGTGGCAGCACCCACTTACATTCCCGCCAACAGCGCAAGAGGGTTCTCTTTTCTCCTTATGCTTTCCATGTATCCTTCTCGATAGTATCTTGGAAAAGTGGATTTAAAAGACATCTTCCTCTGATTTTTATTTGTACCTGTATTGAAGGATATTTTTCTAACCCCTAACTCAATGGCAGCAACAGGGAAAGAAAGTGAAGACCAGGACCCACAGGAACGGGGTTCTGGGTCCCTTTGTGCCAATCACCTCCCCAGCTGCTCCCTTCCTCAGCGTGACAAATGCAATAACAGTCCATGATGACATCTTACATTTGAATGGCATTTAACCTTTTATTATTTTTAAAGAGCGAAGACAAAGAGTATGCGACAAAGAAAGGACTAATGGGGAAATCTTTCAGAGGCAATTCAGTACTGGGATGCCTGGGTGGCTCAGTCGGTTAAGCATCTGCCTTCAGCTCAGGTCATGATCCCAGGGTCCTGGGATCCAGCCTTGTATTGAGCTCCTTGTTCAGCTGGGGCTTCTCCCTCTCTCTCTGCCTCTCCTCTGGCTTGTCCCCAACACCCTCTCTCAAATAAACAAATAAAATCTTAAAAAAAATTAAAAAAGGCAATTCACTATCATCTCAGGTCACTGAGCTGTAGAAGTTCTAGATGTACAGTCTATAGATTATATTAACGCACAAACACCACGTTAGCGACCATAGCAAAGCCAGCAGTGAGACCACGCATCCTGCTCCCCAGGGGACAGTGACACTGCGGGAGAGCTGCAAACCGCACAGGTCTGTGATCGTTAGCACTGATAGGTGGCTGCCTGGGAAGCAGCACTCTTGTCAGGAGGACGAAACCCTCCCCGGGCTAGCAGAGGAGTTGTTGGGGCCGTTCTTCCAAGCCAGCTCATGCTTAGACATAGGATTCAGCCTCAACTGGAGATGGAAATATTCAGCCAGGTGATCCCACTCAGTGTTTGCAGCATGACACTGGAATTCTCCCATGTGCAAATCCACCAAACACATGCCTTTCTGCAGGCAGAGGGGCCATCTGGATCCCATCTCCTTGTACAAAGGTGCAGGTCAGGAAGGCCACTGCCCGCGCTGCTTGGGCTGGGCCCAGGACTTGGAGTTATCTACTGGTGGGCAAGTTTCCTCCTGTAAAGCTTCAGAGAGGAGGCAGCACTGATTCAGAGAACTTCACAGCTTTAGTCTCTGATCCAACCACTACTCTCCGTCCTGTGGCCAGGGGAGAGGGGCCACGAGCCAGGACCACAGGTCAGAAGTCAAAGGTCAAGAGGCCCATGAGGCTCACTCTAGCCACGGCAGACGACGCAGGCTCTTTAGCAGACCTTCCTCGATCTGGAATATTCCCAGCGGTTGCAGGACGGCCACAGTTTGAGGCAGGCCCATGAAGCCCAAACCAGCAATGGGAGACAGCCCTCGCCGCTCCCAGAGACAGGCCCAGGGGGTGCCTAGTGCCTTTGCTTAGGGTATTCCCTCTGCCTAGAGGGACCTTCCCACCTGTCTTCACCTGGAAAACCACTACTCATTATTTACGCTTCAGCTAAGCTGTCATTTCCTCCCTGAATGCTCCCCAAATTCCCTGAGGGCAAGTCGTTCTGCTTTGGTACTTCCAGAATGCTTTGCCCATATCTCCATTACGGATTTTTTATCACATCGACGTATGTGAGACCACAGGCCACCAGGTGATGAGCTACTCAAGGTCAGGGGGTATGGTGTATGTATCTCTCTAGCCCTAGCACAAACCCAAAGTATGTAGGATATTAAATAAATATTGGATGGATGGATGGATGGATGGAGGGATGGGTGAGCAGCTGAGGCTCAGTGTCTGAAGGTATCAACCAAATCAAAGTTCACTGGCTATGTTTAGTCTAAGAAGATGGGTTCAATGTCTAGGAGACAGTCAGAAAGGAAACCATGTATTGGCACATATCAGTTGCAAAGATGCCTCTCTCCAGTGGGCAGGATCAGGCTCGGCAGTAAAACAAATACTCTTACAATATTCAGATCTGCGAGTAGCATGCATTTCGGTCTGGTTGCCATGGAGCGTTGTTGAATTAAATGTTAAGTAGGGCATAATTACTGCATGAGATTAGGCACAAAAGGGCAATCTAAAATATACAGTGTGGTCTATTTAAAACAGATCCCAGTTGGTGGTATAGAGGACTTTAAATAGGACCTATTTAAAATAGGTGAGCCCGAATCCAGGGTAAGAAATGGAACCTCGCATCTTGCATTACACAGAGAAAGAATAACAGAAATCTGCCCAGAGTTATCAATCATTCATTCCATCCGGCGTCTTTTGAATGCATCCTCCATGCACAACATGGTCTCTGCTTTATGGAGGGCATAAAGAAATGGGAAATGTGCATGCGAACGTGGAAGAATTGTCAGGTGGGAGTGAGAGGAAGCGGGAGGGATGGGGCCACGCAGCCTAGCCACCCGCAGGAATGAGCGTGGGGCCCGCAGCTGGAGGTCTTGGAGGCTTTCCATTCGAGTGCATCTCACCAGATAATCTTTCTCTTCCTGCTACTCATCCGTGGGTCACCTGAGCGGATACAATCCTACATTTTTAGAGTCACTGACATTTTCTTCATAACAACAGCTACACTTTTCCCTCAAATATGCATAATTTATGCATAAACACATTTGGACATCTATTCAAAAATGGAAACAGTACCAGGGCTGCAAAATTCAAATTTGAGGAGTTATTACAGAACAATTTTACTTCATAGTGAATCACTTACATTATATTAAAAACCACATTTACCAAAGGAAACCAAGGTCCTTTTCTGTTTGTTCCCAAATCTTTGATTCTCTGATTTAATAAATGTATTGAGATTTAAACTTGTTAATGACTGACTTCCTTCCTTTATCCATGTTTCCTCCTTCCTTCCTTCATTCCTTCCTTCCCTTCCTCCCTCCCTCCTTCCTTCCTTTCTCTCTCTTTTCCTTCCTTCCTTCCTTCCTTCCTTCCTTCCTTCCTTCCTTCCTTCCTCTTTCTTTCTTTTTCTAGCCCAGACATCTTTCTTTCATTTGCATTGGGTACTCTTTGAAATACTATGATTTTTCCTCATGGGTGCATTTTATCTATGAACTAAGATTTTCTTCATAATCCTCTCTGGCTTTTTCTTGCTAATCAAGGGCACTGAAAGGTATGAAAATGACTGCCATGCAGTCAGATATCTGTTTTTCCAGTGGAAAAAGGCAAGAATATTGAAAAAGAAATCTCAACAACTAAAAGAGTATTCCCGGTTTGATATTACCATCTAAATGCTGGCGAATCACTAAATAAGACTGTAGGTTGGTGTCTGGGCAAGGGGTCCTTGGAGGCTGCAGGGCCCTCCCAGGGAGCCGATTCTGGGGAGGGAGAAGGGCCGGGAAGCCCGAGCCACGGGCAGCGAGGACCCCAGGCAGCTTCCGCAGCCCCGAGGCGATGACACGTGTGGTTGGGTCTTCATCTCAAATGAACCATTCATGCTTAGGCACCCTCTCATATTTCCATTTGTAATGTTGTCATAAAGGAATTTCATTTTATACTTTCCAGACTAATGACTTGGTACAAAAAAGATATGCTGCTAAAATGAGAGGACGGGGGAGGAAAAGAATTCTTGCAGACATTGTGAATCAGCAATGCAATAGGCCGGGAAGAGCTATGCCGTGACTTTGATCTCCCCCGTCTCTGTGACTCTGAGGCTTTGCTTACAACTTACTCAATCTGAGCTTTAAATACCACTCTTAGGTTTTCTCTTTGGTGTAACCTTTGTCTGACTTTTCTTTCTACAAAGATATCCTTATTTTAGCTATTTTAATTTATCAGATTTCCAGTAGGATAGGCATGATATGCAAAGTACTGAAAAACAGGTTAACACGGTTAACAGGTTACTATGGGCACTGACCAAGCAGACTGCCAGTCTGACCTGGGGCAGGGTCTGAGACACCCCTGTTGTCCTGAGTGTGACTTCTTTAGTTGCTGGGTTTTGGGGAGAGGAGATGAAGGGGAGTCGGTCTCAAAGAGGAGCCTAGGCAGCCACGGGGTTGGCAGAGGGCACTAAGAGCTCTAGGCCATGGCTCTTTACCAATGGGTATGGAAGTATTTCAATATTTTAACAACCAGTATGGGCATAGTAGAGCATACTAACACCGATCTGATGAACATCATCCCCATTAAGATCTATCCTGAAATTCCCTTCCCAGGAACCTCACAGGAAGAACTACGATTTAATTAAAATTCTCAGCTTTACTTCCATAAAATAAAATTGGCTCTAGCACCGACTTGGAATTTTCACAGTTATAGCTTTCCTCATTAGACAGTTCAGCTTCAGGGTAATGTATCTGAATCTCATGGTTTCTCCTCTGATTCCAATTCAATATTCTAAGATAGTGAGGAATATTTATTTTTATTCCTGCTTTCATTTTCATGTACAAATGCCTTCTTACTTTATCATTCTTTGGACTTAAGCCTGTCTAGTAAGTTTATAGAAAAAAGAGAGAGAGAAAAAAAGAGCCTCCACTTTCATTAACAGTTGCCAGACATTCTTTCCCAATACTTGTCAAGCAAAACTCAAGGGAAAATGTTAAACAATTGAGAACAAAATTATACCCCCTGAAAAGTAGCTATAGAATGTTCTTTTTTAAAAAAAATCTTTACTAACTTGAATTTTATCTCTAACTGTAAAAATTTTGGCTCATTCTGAACGCCTTTAACAAAGATATAAGAAAATTAGCTCTTGTTAGATGAAGCTGATTTTCATCATGTGTATTCTCAAAAAGGGAAACCAGAATTTTATCCTGCTATATTCAGAACCAAAGTGCTGTAAACCAAGCTCTGAATACAGAAAGAACAGGAGGAAGTTGATGCTGGTCAGTGGGTGGATGGCATTGGAGAAGGGCAATAACACTTGACATTAATTATACATCGTCCCACCCGGTCCTAGTTGGGGTATTTGCCAAGAAGTTCTTACATTCCTGTGGCCGGGGAACAGGGCCACACTAGAGTTTCATGGAAAACAACAGTGCATTATTAAACATTTTAATCACTCCAGCTCCCTGCAACGACTAAAAAAATCTAACAAAAATTTTCACTGAATGGAAGCCTACTTTTGTCAAAGTAATCCAATTGTGACTTTAAAGTTTTTTTTTTTTCCTCAAAGATGTTTCCTATGGTCCCTTTTCTCTCATGACTAATGACTGATGATTTAATATTAACTTGCTAAGGTTTTTATACCACAATGATATATGCAAAGACACAGGGGCGCCTGGGTGGCTCAGTCTGTTGAGCATCTGCCTTTGGCTAAGGTCATGATCCCAGGGTTCTGGGACCGGGCCCCGCACTGAGCCCCCTGCTCAGTGGGGAGCCTGCTTCTCCTTCTCCCTCTATGCTCTCTCTTGCTCTCATTCCCTCTCAAGTGAATAAATAAAATCTTAAAAAAAAAAAAAAGATATGCAAGGACATAATTTGTACACACGCAAAAAAACATACAGAGGATGCTGTTACCTTGCCAGTGTATAGTCACAGAAGAGAAGCAGAACTCCTCCTTACCTAGCATGAAAAAACTTAATTTCCAACAAATATCAAGCATATGAGCCATTTCAGATCGGCTTTATTATTATATAAAGGAAAAGCCATCCTTTTCCACTCTATAGAAATAGCTTTAAAGAATACATTTTCCATATGGAAATTGGAAATCCAAAAATCCTTCCTGAGAGCCATCTGAATGTCCAGGTTTTTTTTGTTTTGTTTTGTTTTGGGTTTTTTTTGTTGTTGTTTTGTTTTAAAGGGGTGACTTTAAATAGTTGAGAGGCACTCTGGTTTCTGGAGCTGCATTTTTATCCTCTCCCTGTCAGGAAGTAGGGCCTCCTACACGAAGTCTGCTCTCATTAAGATGATCCCCTCCCTCCCACCCCCAGAGACCTCAAACTGTGGCCCTAGTATGTGCAGAGCTCCCACTGAAATAAAAACTGTTCCTCAGACTCAGGCAGCTCTGCCCCCAGATATTGCCACGTCCCACACAGGCTGCTGTCATTACACCCACGCCGTTGTCACAACACCCAACGGGCTGTTACTCAGGGCTCTGGTATGCTGCTGAATATATGCATTAAATAGGAATTTCAAAAACATATTTCAGGAATACTTGTCCTTGGCTCCACAACTTCACTTGCTCAACGTGGCCACTGTCTCTGGAGGAGCAACTCCTCTCCAGCATGGCTGGTGGAGACACTTGAGGCCTCTCAGCCTCGCAGAGGAAGTCAGAGGAACGCGGCCAGAGCCGTGCAGGCCAGCGCTGACCTGGACTGCTCCCCTTCTCTCAGGCCATTCGTACAGGTCAGCACATCTCGCTTCACCCTCATCCTCTACTCGGCAGTGGTCGCCAACCCAAGCTCAAACTTGGTTCCGGTTTTGTGTCCTCATCTTCTAGCCGGAGGAAGCTGACCAGCTGTGTGTCTGGCAGACGTTCTCCCGACTCTGCCTTGATGCTGTGGACGCTCGCCTCCATATTGAACCGAGCAAGAACGCGAAGGAAAGGGGCATTGTTGTTATGGTTTTGACTGAGGTGATTTGGGAAGGTTCATCTGTTCCAAGTTAGAAAACGGACAGGATTTGATAGAACAAATGACTAAATCAATATCTAAGGGCTTTAATTCATGTTAAACATGTATGTTAAATTACCACAGGGGATGAGAGAAGTTCTGAACAAGTTTAAACCCATGTGATATTTAGCTTAAGAACTCCATTTCACCTTCCCTAAAAATGGTCACAAATATGTCGGCAGCGGTAAAGGATGGCCAAGTAGTAATGACAAAGGGCTTTTGAGGAACACACTTAAGGGAGGGGGGATGATTTTTGTCCTCTGCTAAGGTTTCAGTACTCTTAGATCCATGGTCTTCTAGACTTGAGGCATCTTGTGGTGTTCCCTAGTTGCTTTGGGCTGGGGGGCTCAGCTGTGGTGACGACAAAACATCGGTTGCTTCCAGGATGAGAGAGCCATGATTATTTAGTGCCCTACTTAGTCCATAGCTTTGTTTTCACCATCACACTGATGTCATCAGGAGCTCTAAGATTGTCCTAACATATTGAGGATATGTTTGTTGCATTCCACAAATTTCCAATATGCTTCTGAGAGGGATTTGTTCCAAATGGCTTAGCTACTGACGCTCGGATCCACTTTGGACTGGGAGTCTAGACCATAGCTCTGAGCTCTAGTTTTTGGGGTGCACCTGCTCCTTTACCCCCTCTTCCCTCAACTCCTTTCCTTCTTTCAGTTGAAGGAGTCACTGAATAACTGTGTGCCAGGTTCTTTGGTGTGTAGTAAGTGATTATATGGGCTATGGGGTCAGAATGACTTGGCTTGGCATCTGGCTAAGAGACTGGGGAAAGGGCTTCCCTTCTGAGTCTCAGGGTCTTCGATGAATCTCATCAAATGAGATAATGCAAGCAAGGTATTTACCATAGTGCCTGGCACATGGATGTGTCCGACACAGGAGCTCTCACACTTACACAGATGTACACGACAGATCATAAACAGCTCGTGGGCTAGTGGGGAAGGAAAACACGAAACAGTCCATTTCAATACTTCTGATAAATGCTACTTTTAAAGGGATGATGCTTATCCCAGCTTTGTAATTGGGTGGAGGTGAGACTCAGAGGAGGAACACAGGAATTGATACCTGAGCTCTATCTTACTGTATAAACTGGGGAAGATATCCTCTCACTGGTTTGGGAGGAAAATCGGAAACCTGGTGGAATCATAATTAATTTGGCAAACATGGGGTGCCTAATAATACATAATTTCTTCTGCGTATTGGCAAGTGCTTCGGTATGCTAGGGAGAAGATGCCACTTACATCATGTCATCGTGGTGGCAGCCAGTGAGGTCAACAGATAGTGTAAGCAGGGCAGCGAGTGGGAGGAGGATGGAGACCGTGCAGGATGGGAGAATGAGGTGGGGAGAGGCAGAGTCAGGGAGGGACCCAGCCACAGGCTTTCACCCATCTGTGGAATGCATAGGAGCTCTTAAACTTGGAGGCTGCAGGGCTGGAACCGGAACAGTCCCCTAGAACTGCACACTTGGGTCTCTGCCTAGCCGCAGTGCCACACCGCGAGTTTGGTGCCATTGTCCCCAGCAACTCTGCACCCCCCCCCCTCCCCAGTCAATCCGACTTCCTTGCTTCCTTGTCTGGTCTGATTACCTAACCCAAGCCTCACACATCACCTCCTCTGTCAGTCTTTTCAACCACTACCACCCTGTCCCATTTATAATGGTCATTTGTCCACATCTGCTAATAAATAACAAAAAATTTTAAACCTAAAAATATGAAAGATATTTTCCTTATTCCTCTGGCATCTACGACTTCAAGTATCACTTGTGATATGCCAAAATGTAGTCAACTTAATGTCTTTATGATACCTAGTATTTAAAAGAATGCAATTTATTTGAATGCCTTTGGGATGTATACAATCAGTTGGTTAATAGGAACTATGGCAGGGGCACCTGGCTGGCTCAGTTGGTAAGAGCATGGGACTCTGGATCTTGGGGTTGTGAGTTCAAGCCCCACATGGGGTATAAAGCTCAGTTAAAGATAAATAAACAAACACAAATTTTAAGATAAAGTTAAGGGGCTGCCTGGGTGGCTCAGTGGGTTAAGCCTCTGCCTTCAGCTCAGGTCATGATCTCAGGGTCCTGGGATCGAGTCCCGCATCGGGCTCTCTGCTAGGCAGGGAGCCTACTTCCTCTTCCCTCTCTTTCTCTCTCTCTCTGCTTGCCTCTCTGCCTACTTGTGATCTCTCTCTGTCAAATAAATAAAATCTTTAAAAAAAAAATAAAGTTAAAAAAAGGAAAAGACTATGGCATTCCAGAGTGCACAGCCAATGATGGTGAAGAAACTTCTCTGAGGACTGTTTGCACAATAGGTAATTAACTTGAAGGTAGTCATCGTAGGAAGCAATGAGAAGGTTCCTTTTTTTCCCCTTCTGTCTGCCTCTGTGTCTGCTTTTATGCCTATCTATACCATTAGTTGGGCCAAAATGGAAAAGTGGGTCTAATAGTAGTGGCTTTGACTCCTTGCTATGTGGTCATGGACAACTTAGTTATGACATTACAACACTTGCTAGAGAGTGATAAGACTAATACGGTCTAGTTTTATCTTACTTTATGCCTTATCGAAGCAATACGCTGGCCTTTGAAAATGAAAATGGCACATAGATCTTTACATGTGGCAATACGCATGAGGTAGGCTTTTACTGGTTCATTTGTACTCTTTCCAGACCTGCTTTGAATGAGCAAGATGCAAATAAAAAATGGCTTTTATAACAATGTTGTCCAGAAAGATTGTATTCCTCATATCTATTTCATTTCACATCTGCCATTTCCGAAGAGTAAATACACTTTATGCATGAATTTCAGAGTACTTGATTGTAAAGGATATTACTTCATAAGAAAGACTATAGAAAAATAAATCACCGTAATTTTTATGTAAGCTGATGACACAAAACAAATGTTCACAGTTCAGGTTTCTGAGGCTTTCTAAGTGGTCAAGGCCTTAGTCTGATACTCTTCCCACAACTCTGTTAAAAGTTTATTTCTTGATGTGCCATCCAAGATTCAGGACACTTATTTTTATGGGAAGCATGTTCAGGAAAAGGAGTCGAAGTATCTACTCCATTCATGGAATTACCTTTCAAGAAGGTAATTTCCTTTGGCTCTGATTTATCCCAAATCTGGGATGAATACAAGTTTGATTTGTGCAAAATGACTACTGATCAGGGAGCAACTGTAGGGAACATTTGTGAGCTGAACGAGATAAGGAAATACCTTTGGTGTCACGGAATTGATTTGGAATATTTTTCACTTTAACCTTCCACACAGGTTCCTTAACCTCGTATGTGCACTGAAGAGGAAGTGGGGGGTTGGTGGCCTTGAAATCAAGACTTTACAATGGTGTATCAAGAGCCTTCCCACCCAAGGCCAGATTTGTTGTGAAACATCTTTATTCCACCATTTTACCCCCCTTTTTGATAGTGGTTTTGAGCAACACTTTCCAAGTTGCCTGAAAATTGGTTGCAATTTCTAGCTTTTGAATGAAACTTTTGTGGGATATGGCCTGAAGCAGAGAGCCCTGGTTTGGTTTGGTTTGATTTTTTTCACACAAGAAGCATGCTGGCAGACAGACTAGGCAGAACCCTGTTTCAAGAGGCTACTTGATCTTCTAAGCTCACACGGAGCAGTAAAGCTGGTTCTCAGACGTCTCCATTTTCTCCCTGAATCCTTTCTGAATGAAGGTTCTTGCGGCTGCTTACTATTCTTTTAGAGGGTGACACCCATTCTCTATTCTCCTCCACTTTGAATATCATTTTTCAAGCTTTCTGGGAAGCGCTGTTACACTTCTATGAAGAGACTCCAACTGCCAATCTTGAAATATTCTTTGAAACCAGTAACACCAGGTGCTCTGTTCAAGAAGGAGAGGAGGCAGCTCCATAGAATATACAATACAACATTTGTTCGCCGGGAGCATTGGATTTACACACACACACACACACACACAACTGCAGCCTAAATAGCTCAGTGTTTCTCTTGAAATGCTCTGACAGTTCAGGAAAGGCAAGGAAACTTTCAAAAACAAAGCATTTTAAAAAATGGAAACAGAAGAATCAAAGGAAACAGTAAAAAAAAAGAGCCCGAGTCAAACACGGCTTGTATTAACATGCTTAACAGAACGGAAGTTGGGAAGTGAGATGAAGTTATACCATCAACCTGCAAGTAAGAACGAACTCTTTCAGAATGATGAAAGATCTACTCTTTGTAAGCCATTTGAGAGGGGGCGGATTTGTTTTTGTGATATCATTTTAGGAAGATACAGCTAAAATGAGATCATTGCTCACTGGAAGATGCCACTGATTTCTCAGCATAATTTGTGTATGGAACCAAAGTCAATGGAAGAATAAACATCAATTTGGTGTTTTCTACTCTTGTCAAGAAACTGTTTATTGTCCTTTTGAATTTTCATAGAGTCTTGCTCTTCAAAGATCAGAGATCCGCAAAGGAGGAAATTCAGGTCGCAGAGACAACCCCCACCCCAGCCCACACTCAGCGACAGACTGGGTCTGACCCCTCCAGCTCCCAGCCACTCGAACAGTGTGGCCAAACAGGCCTGGGCTATCCTATCCCACGGTCACCAGTTTAAAACATGATAAACATCGGGGTGTCAGGATAGCTCAGTGGGTTAAAGCCTCTGACTTCAGCTCGGGTCATGATCTCAGGATCCTGGGATCGGGCCCCACATCGGGCTCTCTCTCTGCCTGCCTCTCTGCCTAATTGTGATCTCTGTCTGTCAAATAAATAAATAAAATCTATAAAAAACTACAACAACGTGATAAACATCAAATCCTTTTGGATGCGTATTGATGTTTTCCAGCACATATGACAATTTTTGTTTGTTTTACTTTATAATTGTTTTATTCAAAGCAAATTTTAAAACATAATTTTTTTCTTTAAAAATGGGGATTTTAAAAATATTTTTAAATATTTAAGTGGATTTTTTTAAAACCACAGTTCCTTTATGCTATCCTACAATATAGCCCACCCTCATTATGCAGTTTCTGTATTTAGTAGCAATGTATTTGACCAGAAAATTGTATTAGGCTGACCCATTTATTTTTTCTCTCTTAATTACTTCTTCAAACTTATTATCTCTTCTAAACCAAGTGTGGGTTGCTACATGTATTTTTTGAGGCAGGTGATTAACTTCCCTTCCTGCTTTCAGAGGACAATGTTTTAAAATTTCCCTTCTCCTAAACTTTCACAGGTATGGCTGCTTTCGATTTGTTGTGATGGATATTAGATACCAATAGCCCTGTATATCCATAAGAGCCTTGCCTTGATGTAATCCATTGTGTGTGTGCATACATGTATGTGTGTGTATATTCATTGCTTAATTATACCACAGTGGAATTAACATCCCCCTTTGTATCTTTATTGCTATTTCCTTACCCCTGCCTTTGAAAGCAGTGTGTGCTAGGGTAGAGTTAGGCCCAAATGCCCTCATGTCAATCTCTTGACTAATTCAGCAAACTCTAGGGAAGCATTCTTGCATTTTAGAGCAGTATAACTTTAAACCTCCCAAACCTGAATGGTGATCCTCAAATTACATTACTTTAAACCCAAACACCATGATGTATTCTCATAACTGTCTTTCTGGGTTTCAGGTTCATGAAGTGACCCAATCATCTTTACTATTTCTACGTTCTGTTCATTTTAATGTGGCTAAGGAGTGTGAGTCCTTCCTTCTTTACAATGGAGTTCTGGGTCTTTAAAGACCTAAGTTTGGGGCGCCTGGGTGGCTCAGTGGGTTAAAGCCTCTGCCTTAGGCTCAGGTCATGATCCCAGGGTCCTGGGATCAAGCCCCACATCGGGCTCTCTGCTCAGTGGGGAGCCTGCTTCCTCCTCTCTCTCTCTCTGCCTGCCTCTCTCCCTATTTGTGATCTCTCTGTCAAATAAATAAATAAAATCTTAAAAAAAAAAAAAAGACCTAAGTTTGCCAGCTATTCTATCCCAAGTCTTTGCAATAAAATGCCTCCAGAAGAGAGGTGAAAGGGCTGGAGAAATGCCTTTCTACCCTCTGGCTTATTAGAGAGGAGGAAGGGCTTCTCCAAAGGATGAAAGAAATAATCCAGGAAGGAAGCCAGGAAGAAAAGGGGGTGGAGGGAAACTTAAGCCAATGTCAAGAGGCTGGTGAATGGAAGAATGTGACACAGAAGAGAAGAATGGAGAAGCCACTCTCATAAACCTCACCATCCACCCCCGAAGGCCTATTTCACAGGCTGCTTCTCCCCGAAGCCACCCCTCCTCTCCCACCACCCCCTTCTCCCACCACTGCAATCCAAAATGTTTTATCTGCATCTCCCTTAGAGTCCTCACCAATTTCTACTTTGTGCTGTGTTTGTGCGATCTCCTGTAAGCCCTCCATTCATTCAACATGGAATAAACAATCACTGAGCACCTTCCTTGATGGCAGGCACTTGGCTAGGTGACAGGGATATGAAGATGATTGAGACGTGATCCCTGCCCTCAGGAGGCTCACGGTCCTGGCCTGGCCCTTGCCTACAGCATCAGGCACAACCTCTGCCAACTCCACCATCTTGTTCCTATGTCATTTCTCTGTCAGTGCAGGCCCTCTTGCCTGAAATGTTCTTTCTTTCCTTTTCCTTGTTTGTCTTTTGAGGTTCAGGCACAGACTCTTCAGGGAGGTTTTCTTGAATTGCCAGGCTGAGTTCCCACAGCACATGTACACTTTTCTTTTAGCACTTCTCATAAATTGAAGTTTTCTTTGCAAATCTCTCTCCCCCAGTGCAATCAGGGTGGGCGCCTTGCCTTCTGATCTTTGATTCTCTAGGCTCAAGCACAACTGGAGTAGTAGATACCCATTAAATATTAGCTGAATAAGTAACTGATTAGCCCTGTTCATGATATTCTCTTAGGTGAGGTGAGAAAGATATCACTTATCCCTTTTTATATGAAGGGATGGTACAATGGACTGAGCATCTGTGCTCCCACTGTCCCAAAATTTATATGTTGAAGCCTATTCCCTAGTGTGATACTATTTGGATATGGGGCCTTTGAAAGGTGATTAGATCGTGAGGGTGGAGCCCTCGTGATTGGGATTAGTGCCCTTACAGGAAGAAACACAAAAGAGAGACTCTCTTTTCTCTGCCAAATGAGGACACAGCAAGAAGACAGCCATTTGCAAACCAGAAAGAGAGCCCTCATCAGACATAGACCAGACTGGCACCCTGCTCTGTGACTTCTCAGCCTCTAGAACTATGACAAATTTCTTTATTTAAGCCAGCAGCCTATATAGTACTTTGTGAAAAAAGCCCAAGCTCACTAAGACAAATGGAGAGGACAAATGACCTGACTCCAAATACAAGTGATGGTAGGGCTGGGCAAGATGCCACATTTTCTGCTCTATCCATGAGACTAAGTAAATTTGCTATTAGAAAAAGATATGCCGGGGCACCTGGGTGGCTCAGTGGGTTAAAGCTTCTGCCTTCAGCTCAGGTCATGATCCCAGGGTCCTGGGATTGAGCCCCACATTGGGCTCTCTGCTCTGCAGGGAGCCTGCTTCCTCCTCCCTCTCTCTCTCTGCCTGCCTCTCTGCCTACTTGTGATCTCTGCCTGTCAAATAAATAAATAAATAAATCTTAAAAAAAAAAAGAAAAGAAAAGAAAAAAGAAAAAGATATGCCTTTCCCCTCTGTGTCAGCTTAGGAGGAGGATTTGGATGGGAGATAAAAAGACAAGGGGACAGACATGGCAGGAGACCATGAGTGAAACACACCCATTTTCTGTGGTCCCTAGAGAATATAGGATGAGAGTTAGTGCTGTTGCATGTATTCTATCCCTGGTCAGTTCAAGAAAGTAAAAGGATATGGGTCAAAGGAAGCAAGGAAGCAAGGTAGAAAGCAGATCCGCAAGTGAGTACCCGTTCTGGGCAAGAACACACATGCAAATGTACCCAGACAAAGGGTACCCGTGTGGAATCAGACGGAAGCTGAAATAAAAACCAAGCTGCTTGGGGAGTAAAGCTGTGATTCCGGAAAAACGGGAAACAGCTCGACAGATTTATGAATGAATTTCTAATGTGCAGATACATTTGACTTCCATACAAGGGTAACCAACGGGAGCACAAAGCAGTGGGAGCGGCCTGACTGTCCCGTTTGAATCCGGAAGTCCTGGGGTTAGGTCTCTGTCTTACAACTGGCAGGCTCTGTCACTTCCGGCAAGTTACTTAACTTCTCTGAACCTGAGCTTCCTCGCGAGATGATATAACGCTGTATTTTTATAGGGTTGCTGTGAGGGCTGACTCTCCTTTTAATAAGAAGTTCGGATTCGATTTTCAAATGATTACGTTCACGACTGGATTAGGTTGTCCACGAGTTTCCCCAAAAACTTCTAGGCAGATATGCCTGTAAGTCTCAAAAGTGAGGTTTCCGTTCTTCAGCTCCCCCAGCTACAAGGGAGTTTGGACAACAACTACTTGTTGGGCTTTTGTGGTTGTTGTTTTTTCTCCCCTTCTATGAGATGAAACATTTAAGGCAGAAGGGGGTTAGGAAAGGCTTTGGGACCAGCCAGCTTGTGCCACAGCACACAAGCGCCGGTGGCAAGAGCACTCACACAAACACACAGAAGCAAGGGGTCATGGGACGAACAAAGTTGTGCAGTAGCTTGGGATGAGGAATCTAATTAAACAGTAAATTAAGTGAAATAGGGACGGTGGCATGGAATAGCCCATTAAGAGAAACTGCTGAAGCAGTCCCACACTAGTTTCCAGGAATAACACCTAGGCATATTTCCAACAAAACTGAGTAGGAGATGGAGTTGCTGCTTTTAGGATCTCCCTTTTTCATTACCTGAAGCCACCATTTGCTTTCACTTTTCACTTCTTCTTCCCTTTACCCTCAACCCTAATTATTTTTAATACCCCTAAATCAGCACTCTCTAATGCCATTTTAGGGTGAGCTCCATTTTCCAGGGTTTTCTATTTCTCTTGCTTATCCCCATTATCAATTATCCTATGTTTAAATTTCTCAGATTCCAATGATTGATTATTGCCTCTATGGCGAAAGGAAGTAAGGAAGGCAGACAGGCAGGCAGACAGGAAAAAAGACAGGAAGAAAAAGACAGGAAGAAAGAAATTCAAGCTAAGGTGGGTTACCCCTCTTTAATATTTACATTTTAATAGCAGCTCTTAATGTCTAAATGAAAAATCAACAGGTAGTATAGGCATGATTTGGAGCATTGAAGGACAGGACCAGTGGAAGAAGGATTTTCAGACTAGGGGACCTTGCTTTAAGCTGACGCATTATTACACCCCTGCACTGGCTAAGCTAAAGGCTAACCCTTCTAACAAAATCCCAGAGCTGAGATGCAGGAAGGGAATGCAGAATGGATTTGCCATTAATCGGTGTGTGGTGTGATAGGACAGGGTGGTGGTGTACCAGAACTGGGTGGGGAAGGACAGATCTGTCAAAACACTAGAAGAAAAACTGATGTGCTAAGAAAAGATGACACTGGGTTTAAAATAAAGCTCGGATAAAAAGCTACCCAGTTAGGTAACACCCAATCAAAACAGTGCCGCTAATGGACTAATTATTAGCAGAAAGATACAACTGTGAATGGGGTGGGTCTTGGGGATGGGGTATAAGGAGAATAGGAGTGAGAGAGAGTCTACTGAAGATAAATAAAAGTTAACTTTACATTAAAGGACACAGCAGGCACAATTAAAGAAATTGTCTTTGCTTAGTCTTCCGTAAATTATCTTCTTTTCTTTCCCCCTATGTACTTAGCTACAAGGGTGTGCTATTAGACAGTCATCAATAAAAAAATAAGGATAGAGAAAGTAGGGAATAATTACTCACAATATAAAATACTGACTTTATAAAAAGAATTCTTGAGTTTTTAAGTGCTATTTAAAATATAATCCAAATATCCAAGATCTTTTTTAAAAATGTTCAAGTGCTATTTAAAATACAATCCAAATATCCAAGATCTTTTTTAAAAATGAACAGAACAAGCTTTTAAGAATTCTATTTCATAAGGAAAGGCCAGCCCTTGTAATAGGAAATAAAGCTTTCAGTTGATTTAGTTCAGCATTAAGAAAAAAAAAACAACAAGAAACATACAGTGCTAATAGATAAAGGAGATGGAAAAATACAGCCCACCTTCAGCTGTCATAAGGGGTCATTTTATACGCAGTGCCAGGAAGCTCCTGTTTCACCAAGAAGGATTCATTAAGTAGAGTGAAAGTCAATAAAAATGAGTTTCATTAAAAAGAACTGATGTAATTAAAGGTATTAGTGAAAACTAGCCCAGTTATGAAGGGGAAATGACTCAGCAGCTGTCTAAAAAATGAAACGATATACCATAGAATCTTCTCCCAATTTAACTTATTGCAGGAAAAAAAAAAAAAAAGATAGTCTACATAATTTGTAACAGCCAAGGTGAATGCCCACATGATGGGGGAAGAAATACTCACATAAAGCTGTCGATCTTCAGACAATAGTGAATTACAGTACTGACCACGTTCACAACCCAGCAATCCGGTTGTGGCCATAGTAAGCAAGCCCCGGCATGACTCAGACCGACACGGCTTAAGGGGAGAGGTGATTTTCATCAATACTGTTCTGTATGTTAAGACTGAAATGAGAATATTCGGTCTCTGTAATATTTAAAGCTGCATCCTGGGGAAAACAGATTTAAGACGCTCTCAGAATGCCAGATCAAATGATCTTTCTGAGGGGGGAGAAAAGTGTGTGTGGGGGAAGCCAGTCAAATGACAGAGCAGCCACACATTAAAGGGCAGCAGAGTGGCTGTGCAATACGGTTTTCAAAAAGAATCCTTCTATCCAAGTTTTTGTGGTCTTAGTCACATGGTTTGAATATGGAACAAAAATCCACATGCCTCGAGACCAAGTCATGTGCGTGCAGGGCTTTTCTGCAGAGCTCGGATGTATGGCCGTGCATGGGAGCCAGAGGCAACACATGAGTCACCAGCACCTTTGCCCCCAGGGAGCCCCCAGCTTAGCGTCATGATCAGAACACTGTCCTGGGAGACACAGAAACCGCCGGCGGCCTGGATTTGCCGGTGATGCCAGATGACAAGCCACTGCCTAGTCTAACACCTTCTACTATAACACCATCAAAAGGATTAAGTGCTTAACGGCTAAAAAATAAAATTAAAAGGTGGATCAGAAGATGCTCCAAGCGGCTGAAAGCTTAGTGCAGGGCTCTCCTGACTGCCTCACCCTCCCGCTAAGGGGAAATATAAAGAGGAGTATTGTGAGAAGAAGGGGATGGAAGAAGTTTGGAAATTTCCAGTTACAAAAATAATAAACAGCTCATAATAAGATCAGTTACAAATGGATGGCACTCTCCAAATTAGGCTGGAACATTTTTCATCCGTTTCGTGATCCACACAACCTTTCTCGTCGACCCCAGAGAGTTGCTAAGACAATCAGATGAAATATTGTCTGCAAGCATGATTTATAGGAACTATAAACCCTTCAATAATTTATTGTGGCATGTGGTCTAAATGGTTAAAAAACAAAACAGAACACGTCAGGAAGCCTGAAGAAGAATATCTGACGTGGTCAGACCTTAATCACATCCCTGGGTCTGCAGGCACTTTCTTCTCGAAATGTCTGCCTCTGCACTCAGAACTGTGTAGCTGGGGCAGTGAAAGGGAGATTTTCTAATAGAAGTATAAATAAAAGTTGGGTGGCCAACTTCGGGGGTGATTTTGTGATCTAATTGCTATTGACTTTTCATGATGTGCAAGGGAAAAACATTAGAAAAGTTTTGGTGAATCTGAGACTTTAAGCTTACCTTACTTAAATCTCTTTCTGCCCACAGACTGCTGCTCTATTAACAAGTGAAAGCAAAAACGAAAACTACCACTTTCTATCTCTGACTATGGCTTAGGATCGGGGTTTCCCAACTCTGCTGTTTGTCACTCCTCAGGCAGAGGTGTGTTCTGCTCAGTTCCCATCTTAATGGGTGTGTCTTAGGGAGAGAAGAGAAAAAGCACGCTGGTTTGAACTAAAATTAATCATGCCTTTTGATACTTATAAAGCTAATTTCTACCCAATCTTCCAACAATGGGTAGTCTCTATGTCAAAGTATCACACAAGGGTACATTTAAAAATGGGTCAGTCTCAGGGCCCCTGGGTGGCTCAGTCAGTTAAGCGACCAACTCGGTTTGGGCTCAGGTCATGATCTCAGGGTGCTGAGATCAAGCCCTGCGATGGACTTGGTGCTCAGCAGGGAGTCTGCTTGGGATTCTTTCCCTTTCCCTCTGCCTTTCCCTGCTTATGTGCACTTGTTCTCTCAAAATAAATTAAAAAAAAAATAAATAAATAAATAAAATCTTAAAAAAAAATGATCAGGTTACACAGATATGCTCAATTTTTGAAAATACATCAAAGTGTATGTACACTTATGTACTTTTTCTGTTGTAAATTTTATTTCAGTAAGAACTTTTTTAAAAAAGTGGTGCACCCTCTAAGTTGACAGGATCCAGTTCGATTTGCTCTGACCGGTACTATGACACCACCTGTTTTCAAACTTCCTACTTCCCACGGGTCAGGAAGCAACTGATCAACAGAAATTGGACTGGCTTCTGAAGCTTAAAGCTGACACACAGAATATATAAATAAACATTTTTACTCTTCCTATAAATCATGGGTTCAGTAAGTGGGTTTGTGAATTCAATGGATTACAGGTTTACAGATCCATGGATCTTCTGAAGTCAGTGGGTGATAGCTTGGTTATTTGGATTTTGCTCTATTTTTGAAATGTCTTAAAAATCTTTTAGACTCTAGGGGTGCCTGGGTGGCTCAGTGGGCTAGAGCCTCTGCCTTTGGCTCGGGTCATAGTCCCGGAGTCCTGGGATCGAGTCCCACATCGGGCTCTCTGCTCGGTAGGGAGCTGCCTTCCTCCTCTCTCTCTCTCTCTCTGCCTCTCTGCCTACTTGTGATCTCTGTCTGTCAAATAAATAATTAAAATCTTTAAAAAAAAAAGTTTTAGATTCTACATCCCCTATATGAAAGAAATTTAGAAAAGTGAGTCAAAACCATCTATTCAGTTTATTTACATTGACAAAGGGTTTTCCCATTGATATATGATGGGGTCTCATTTAATGGTAATTTAGAATCTTGGAAGATCCTTTTGAAAATGATCATGCTATGATTTTTTTAACCCCCTCATTTTATAGATGAAGAGCCTGAGATGTAAAAAAGGTTAAATGATAAGCCTATGAACATACAGATATTCACAAACAGAATACGGACTAGAATTCAGGTTTCCTAACTACTAAACCAATTCATTTTTGTTCTAGCACTTTCATTTCCACTTACTGTTGATTCACAGAATTGTGAACAACTAAAAAGAGATGATGTGAAATGAAGTTACTATGTGACACGAAAATTTTAATTCACTGTGATATTCACTCATTCTAAAGAACAGAGCCAAGAAATCCTGTGTTCCTAAGTGGTTACTGACTTCTAGAAACTGGTTAGTATCAGTTTAGGAACTCATATGTTAAAAAAAAACACTAACACTCATATAGGGCATTATGTTTATTGTTACCCATGGGAGCTGTGTGGGTTATTTTACCTTCTTATTCAAGAACATATACTGTCAGAAGAGCACCAAATGACCTTAGACAGCCAGAATAGAATCAATCAGACCCTTCGATGCACCTCTGAGATAGATTTGATGTTATTATAAAACTTCTCAGCTTGAGAACATTTGGACTAGTTTTATCCTACAATGGCTTTTCAAGGACTATTTACCTGCTATGGGTCATTACTATTTGTAAGTAGTAATAATTACTTAGAGTCAAAACTATTTACTGTGTTCATTCTGTTTACCCTGGCCATATATGACTCAGACTCGCTGACTGTAAAGCAAAGTAGATGCATTATTCTCCAGCCAATTTACCTCCTGGTTTTATATTATGGGTAATGTACTGTGACTTGGTATTGTGAACCTTATTCAGATTAAAATTATAAGTTTCCTTGATCATGGCTGCATAACATTTACAGCCTGATTCAGTATACTTCTAATAACAGAAATTGCTAGATTAAACCAGGCTTCAAAAGCAACCACCAAAAAAAATGAAATCACAGCATAAAATACTGAGGCAGCTGTTAACATCTTATTGTACTCTCACCCAACACTCTCAGGTGACTGGACATGAACTGCACTTTCCTCTCAAGCCTGAAGAAATGATTACATGTTTCATGGCACTTGTACCCACAGATGACCCGTGGGCCATCAGTATCTACAAACACTCATAAGTAGATTCTATGTACTGTAGAAATTCTAGCATAGAGGTAATATTAAATACATACCACTCTAGTCCCCAGCAACAAAGAGGGCATGATGTGAAATAGATACATCCAGCAGATAGTGAGCACCAATTCTGGCAACTGGAGTTTAAAAGAGGTAACCCGGACGCCTGGGTGGCTCAGTTGGTTGGATGACTGCCTTCGGCTCAGGTCATGATCCTGGAGTACCGGGATCGAGTCCCGCATCGGGCTCCCAGCTCCACGGGGAGTCTGCTTCTCCCTCTGACCTTCTCCTCGCTCATGCTCTCTATCACTGTCTCTCTCTCAAATAAATAAATAAAATCTTTAAAAAATAAAATAAAATAAAATAAAATAAAAGAGGTAACCCATGGGAAGGGTTTCGCACAGGGACTGGTATGTGATAAACACTATAAGGACTATCAGGGTCACACTTCCTAAAGGAAGTGACACTGAAGCTGACATGGGAAGGACTGGAAGAATTGAGGAGGCAGGTGGTGGAGCAGGGTGAGGGTAGTCAAAGGCAAAAGACGGCAGCATCACTGTGGGACTATCAGGGTTCAGGAAAGCTGGGGCATCAAAGCTGGGCTAGGGTTGGGGCTACGCAAATGAGCAGAAGGCAGAATGCAAAGAGCCTCATCGCTTTTGCTACAGAGCTCAGGTTTTAGCATTTGTGCAATAAGAATCTGAAACAGCAGTGTTTTCCACACCGGAGGATCTCATCTATTAGTTAGCTCTGAAATCATTTTCATGGGTTTCAACCAGCACTGCTTTCTCAACAAGAGAGATCAAAATAGAATATGGCAGGATGGGACAGAAAACATAAAACGTGTGTGTGTGCCTGTGTGTGTATTTAGTCATGATGATAAATTTGTTTCTAATTATGAGCCATAAAATAAATGGTTTGAAGTTCACTTCTCTGAAATATTTATGGGGGATGAGACAGTGTTGCCCTTTGGAAAATCAACTTGGCTGTGGTGTAGAAAGGACTGGTGGGGACAGGCCTGAGTACAGGAAGAACAGCTGCGATAGTCAGGAAACAGATGAGAGTGTGCAATGGAGGGCGAGGCTGGTAAGGATGGACAGAATTTCTGCGAGGGACACCGGGGTGCTGAGGAGACCAAGGTACTGAGGAGGATGCCAGAAATGCAACCTGGGTTGTCGTAGGTTCTACCTTGAGCAACTGGTTGGGTTTTTGTTGCCCTTCTCTTTGGCAAGAAACACCAGAGCAAACGCAGTCTGGGAGGCAGAAGAAAATTATTAGGTTGGGCACATTGAGATGCCAGGTTGAAAATATGAAGAACTAAAACAATTTGGATAAATTTTTCTATAGGATATTTTTATTTACAAACCAATCATTATCAAGTGTCTATTGTCTGATGCTAAAAGTTAGCACCAAAATTTGGCACTGATGTTAGAAATACATATAAATGGTGGTTTCTCATTTGCTTGTTTTGTGGTAAGGAAAAAGAGTGAGTACATAGGAATTTGCAAGTGCCCAGACACTGGGGACAGGATGAAAAAAAAACAAAAAGACATCTTAAGCAAATGTAAGTAAGAGCCATTATTAACAGAAAAAGATTGAAGACGATGTATAGGAACATCTAGCATAAAAGTTGACACATAGTAGATGGTCTATAAATGTTAGTTTTTCTTTCCCTCCACTTTCTTATACCTTGTCTATGGGTCTGAAGATATGGCAATAGAAACTATTTACATGAGTGTATCTCAGGTGAGCTGATAGTTAGATTTATGAGAAGAAGCTATGACTCATGAGCAAAACAGACCATGTTCTTTATTTTACAAGGGCTACCAAGAGGTCAATGGGCAAATTCACGGTGTTATCTCTAGTAAGGAGGCTGAAACTCATCACATGCATTCTGTACCTCTCACCTCTGTCTGATTTTTAAGACTTTTCTTCAATTCCTTCACTTAAAAAGTATCAATGAGAATTTTTAAAAGTCACTTTAAATCTTTTTTTTTTTTTAAATAATTCAAAGCTCACAGACAGGTGGCTTGATGGGTAAATAGAAAAGAGACAGATAGATGGTTGAAATTGATGGCTGAAATATGCCCAAGGTGGAATTGCACTGCCCTTGCCAGGCGCTGGGATAAGTAATCTGCTCGGGTTTGCTCTCCAGAGCTTTTGTTCCGTGAACACGGATGGCTGCATATTTGATTACTAATCGATGACCTCTGAGTTTTGGGTAGCTGAATCGGTTCCATGAACCGTGTTTCCTTCTTTTTAAAAAGGTGTTTATTATGAAAAAAATTCAAACATATACAAAGGAGAGAGAAGTCTCATGAACCCATGCCTCCAGCATCATTTCAACAGTAAATGTTTAAGTATAAATCTCCAAAAGGTAAGGGCACTTTAAAAATGTAACTGTAACATTATCATACCTAAAAAAAGTTAACAGTAATTCCAGTAATTCCTTAATACCATCACACATCATTAGACACATTATTTCTGGATCAATTTATGAAACAGATCCTCAGTTAGTTAAACTTAGGATAAGAGCAAGAACTTTACCAAGGATCCTTCGCTTCACTGTCTGAGGCTGGGATTCCTCCAGCAATTCCTTCACCTTCTTTCTGTCTTCCTATGTCCCTCCCGTTCCACCTCATCTCCTTCAACTACAACGCCAATTCACGTGCTGAAGCATGCACGCTCACACTCACACTCACACACACACACGACGGGTGGAAAGCTTTAAAATTTGCTGGTTATGTGAAAATGACTGCTTGATATAAACATGAAAACTGTAACACAGCAGAGAAATAGGCTGAACAAGCTCTTAAGAAAACTCGTCTTAAGAATTATCAAGGGAGAGGAGTCAAGACGGAAGAGGAGTAGCTGGCTGAGACAACATCAGGTCGCAGGAGTTCAGTTAGATAGTTATCAAACCATTCCGAACACCTACAAACTCAAGAGGACATGGAAGAGAAAAGAGCAGCAATTCTAGAAACAGAAAATCGACCACTTTCTGAAAGGTAGGACATGCAGAGAAGTGAATCCAAAGCGATGGGAAGACAGGCTGGAGGGGAAGGGCTGGCTCCGGGCAAGCGGCAGAGCAATGGAGTACAAAATTTGAACATTTAAAAGTCTGCTCCACTGAGGGACATTGATCCAGAGGTTAAACGGGGGGTAGAGTCCTCACGGGGACAGTGTGATCTCAGGTTCCGCAGGGTCACAGAAGGATCAGGGGTGTCTGAGTGTAGCAGAGCTCACAGGTATCAGAGAGGAGAAGCCGGCTACAGAGATGGCACCGAGGAATGAGCTCTCAGCTCCGGGTTACCTTAAACTGTGATCTGTGGCACTGTTGGACCACTGCTCTTTGAGCAGGGACCCCACAAGTGGCAGATCCGGGGAGACTCACCTTCCTTCTCTGGATGCAGGAATCTGCTGGGTTTGGAGACTCCAAAAAGGGTGGTGGGCCAGAGACAGAGATGCTCCGCCACAAGCCAGGTGAGCTTGGAGCATGGCTGGAGACCAGGGAGACAGGAGTGATTGAGCACTGTTCTCCAAGGGCGCACTGAGGAATGGAGCCCAAGCTCTCGGCTCCTCCAGGCTGGAGATTGGAGGACTGCCATTTTCATTCCTGTCCTCCAGAGCTCTATGGAAAGTGTTCACGGAACAAAAGCTCTGGAGAGCAAACCCGAGCAGATTACTTATCCCAGCGCCTGGCAAGGGCAGTGCAATTCCACCTTGGGCAAAGGCACTTGACAATCACTACAACAGGCCCCTCCCCCAGAAGATCAGCAAGAACATCCAGCCAAGACCAAGTTCACTGATCAAGGAAAACAGCGGAATTCCAGAGGAGGGGAAAGCAAAGCATGGAATTTATGGCTTTCTCCCCATGATTCTTTAGTCTTGCAAATTTAATTAAAATTTTTTAATTTTATTTTTCTTATTCTAATTTTTTTAACTTTTCCTCTTTCCTCTTTTAACATTTTTAAACTAGTTTATCTTAACAATACCTTTCTAAAAAAACTTTTTAAGCCTTCATTATTATAGTCATATCTTAACCTTCATTGTATCTAGCTTTATTTTTTGTATACATATAGGGTTTTTTCTTCTAAAAAAATTTTGGGATACAATTTCTTTTCTTTTCTTTTTTTTTAAGATTTATTTATTTATTTGACAGAGAGAGAGAGGGGGAGAGTGAGAGATAACACAAGTAGGCAGAAAGGCAGGCAGAGAGATGGGGAAGCAGGCTCCCCACCAAGCAGAGAGCCCGATGCGGGGCTCGATCCCAGGACCCTGAGATCATGACCTGAGCTGAAGGCAGAGACTAAACCCACTGAGCCACCCAGGTGCCCCAGGATACAATTTCTTCTAACAGCTCAAAATACACCCGACATCTAGCACAGGGCTTTGATCTAGTCTCCAGCCTGAGAAAATTCTCCCCACTTTCTTTTCTTTCTTTTTCCAACCAACTTATCAATTCCTGTTTTTAGAATTTTTTTTCCATCCTTACAGTCATATTCCATACCTTCATTGTGTTTACTCTTATTTTTGAATATATATAAGTTTTTCTTTCTTTAAAAAATTTTGGGAGGTAGTTTCTTCTGAGAGACCAAAATACACCCAAAATCAAGTGGGTGGCTCTGTTCTTTTCACCAGTCTAATATATATATATATATTTTTTTTTTTTTAATTTTTTAAACTTTTTTTAAACTTCTTTTTACCTCCTTTCTTCTCCCCCCAATTTGGGGTCTCTTCTGATTTGGTTAGTGTACATTTTTGTGGGGTCTTTGCCACTCTTTTAGTATTTTATTCTCTTGTTCATATATTCTTATCTGGATAAAATGACAAGGTGGAAAAACTCAACACAAAGAAAAAGAAAAGAGTCAGTACTGAAGGCTAGGGATCTAATCAATATGGACATTGGTAATATGTCAGATCTAGAATTCAGAATGATAATTCTCAAGGTGCTAGCTGGGCTTGAAAAAGGCATGGAAGATATTAGAGAAACCCTGTCTGGAGAAATAAAAGCCCTTTCTGGAGAAATAAAAGAACTAAAATCTAACCAAGCTGAAATCAAAAAGTCTATTAATGAGGTACAATAAAAAATGGAGGCTCTTACTGTTAGGATAAATGAGGAAAATGAGAGAATTAGCGATATAGAAGACCAAATGACAGAGAATAAAGATGCTGAGCAAAAGAGAGACAAACAACTACTGGACCACGAGGGTAGAATTCCAGAGATAAGTGATACCATAAGATGAAACAATATTAGAATAATTGGGATTCCAGAAGAAGAAAGAGAGAGGGGAGCAGAAGTATATTGGAGTGAATTACTGTAGAGAATTTCCCTAATATGGCAAAGGGAACAAGCATCAAAATCCAGGAGGCACAGAGAACCCCCTCAAAATCAATAAAAATAGGTCCACACTCCATCATCTAATAGTGAAACTTACAAGTCTTAGTGACAAGGAGAAAATCCTGAAGGAGCCCGGGACAAGAAGTCTGTAACATACAATGGTAAAAATATTAGATTGGCAGCAGACTTATCCACAGAGACCTGGCAGGCCAGAAAGAGCTAGCATGATATATTCAGAGCACTAAACGAGAAAAACATGCAGCCAAGAATACTATATCCAGCTAGGCTATCATTGAAAATAGAAAGAGAGATAAAAAGCTTCTAGGACAGGGCGCCTGGGTGGCTCAGTGGGTTAAGCCTCTGCCTTCGGCTCAGGTCATGATCTTGGGGTCCTGGGATCGGGTCCCGCGTTGGGTTCTCTGCTCAGAGGCGAGCCTGCTTCCCTTTCTCTCTCTCTGCCTGCCTCTCTGCCTACTTGTGATCTCTGCCTGTCAAATAAATAAATAAATAAAATCCTTAAAAAAAAAAACAAAAAACTTCTAGGACAAACAAAAACTAAAAGAATTTGGAAACACCAAACCAGCCCTACAGAAAATATTGAAAGGTGTCCTCTAAGCAAAGAGAAAGCCAAAAAGTAGTAGACTAGAAAGGAATAGAGACAATATACAGTTTAACAGTCACCTTACAGGCAATACAATGACACCAAATTCATATCTTTCAATAGTTACCCTGAATGTAAATGGGCTAAATGCCCCAATCAAAAGACACAGCGTATCAGAATGGATAAAAAACAAAAAAACATCAATATGCTATCTATAAGAAACTCATTTTAGACCCAAAGACACCTCCAGATTTAAAGTGAGGGGGTGGGAAAAAATTTACCATGCTAATGGACATCAAAAGAAATCTGGGTGGCAATCCTTATATCAGATCAATTAGATTTTAAGCCAAAGACTATAACAAGAGATGAGGAAGGACACTATATCATACTCAAAGGGTCTGTCCAACAAGAAGGTCTGACAATTTTAAATATCTATGCCCCTAACATGGGATCAGCCAAATATATAAACCAATTAGTAACAAAATAAAAAAAAAAAACACACACACACTGACAATACTACAATAAGAGTAGGGGACTTTAACACCCCCCTCACTGAAATGGACAGATCACCCAAGCACAGATCAACAAGGAAAAAAGGGTTTAAATGACACACTGGACTGGATGGACATCACAGATATATTCAGAACATCCCATCCCAAAGCAACAGAATACACATTCTTCTCTAGTGCACATGGAACATTCTCCAGAATAGATCACATCCTGGGTCACAATCAGGTCTCAACTGGTACCAAAAGATTGGGATCATTCCCTTCACATTTTCAGACCACAATGCTCTGAAGCTAGAACTCAATCACAAGAGGAAAGTTGGAAAGAACCCAAATACATGGAGGCTAAAGAGCATCCTACTAAAAAATGAAAGGGTCAACCAGGAAATTAAAGAAGAATTGAAAAAATCCATGGAAACAAATGAAAATGAAAACACAACTGTTCAAAATCTGTGGGACACAGCAAGGGTAGTCCTGAAAGGAAAATATATAGCAATACAAGCCTTTCTCAAGAAACAAGAAAGGTCTCAAATACACAACCTAACCCCACACCTAAAGGAGCTGGAGAAAGAATAGCAAAGAAAGCCTAAACCCAGCAGAAGAAGAGAAATCATAAAGATCAGACCAGAAATCAATGAAATAGAAACCAAAAAAAAAACCCAATAGAACAAATCAATGAAACTAGGAGCTCGTTCTTTGAAAGAATTAATAAGATTGATAAAACCCTGGCCAGACTTATCAAAAAGAAAAGAGAAAGGGCCCAAATAAATAAAATCATGAATGAAAGAGGAGAGATCACAACCAACACCAAAGAAATACAAACAATTATAAGAACATATTATGAACAACTATACACTAGCAAATTTGACAATCTGGAAGAAATGGACACATTCCTAGAGACATATAAACTACCACAACTGAACCAGAAAGAAATAGAAAACCTGAACAGACCCATAACCAGTAAGGAGATTGAAGCAGTCATCAAAAATCTCCCAACAAACAAGAGCCCAGGGCCAGATGGCTTCCCAGGGGAATTCTACTGAACATTTAAAGAAGAACTAATTCCTATTCTCCTGAAACTGTTCCAGAAAATAGAAATGGGAGAAAAACTTCCAAACTCATTTTATGAGGCCAGGATCACCTTGATATCAAAACCAAACAAAGATCCCATCAAAGAGAATTACAGACCAACGTCCTTGATGAACACATATGCGAAAATTCTCACCAAAATACTGGCCAATGGTATCCAACAGTACATTAAAAGGATTATTCATCACGACCAAGTGGGATTTATTCCAGGGCTACAAGCTGGGTTCAACATCCACAAATCAATCAATGTGATACAATACATCAATAAAAGAAAGAACAAGAACCATGTGATACTCTCAATAGATGCTGAAAAAGCATTTGACAAGTACAGCATCCTTTCTTGACAAAAACTCTTCAAAGTACAGGGATAGAAGGTACCTACCTCAATATCATCAAAGCCATCTATGAAAAACCCACATGAATATCATTCTCAATGGAGAAAAACTGAGAGCTTCTCTGCTAAGGTCAGGAACACGGCAGGGATGTTCATTATTGCCACTGCTATTCAATGTAGTACTAGAAGTCCTAGCCTCAGCAATCAGACAACAAAAAGAAATAAAAGGCATCCAAATCGACAAAGAAGTCGTCAAACTATCACTCTTTGCAGATGATATGATACTTTATGTGGAAAACCCAAAGACTCCACTCCAAAACTGCTAGGACTCATAAAGGAATTCAGTAAAGTGTCAGGATATAAAATCAATGCACAGAAATCAGCTGCATTTCTATACACCAACAACAAGACAGAAGAAAGAGAAATTAAGGAGTCAATCCCATTTACAATTGCACCCAAAACCATAAGATACCTAGGAATAAACCTTACCAAAGAGGCAAAGAATCTGTACTCAGAAAACTACAAAGTACTCATGAAAGAAATTGAGGAAGACACAAAGAAATGGAAAAATGTTCCATGCTCCTGGATTGGAAGAACACAGATTGTGAAAATGTCTATGCTATCTAAAGCAATCTACACATCTGATGCAATCCCTATCAAAATACCATCAACTTTTTTTAAAGAAATGGAACAAATAATCCTAAAATTTATATGGAATCAGAAAAGACCTCGAATAGCCAGAGGAATGTTGAAAAAGAAAGTCAAAGTTGGTGGCATCACAATTCCAGACTTCAAGCTCTATTACAAATCTGTCATCATCAAGACAGTATGGAACTGGTACAAAAACAGACATATAGCCCAGTGGAACAGAATAGAAAGCCCAGAAATAGACCCTCAACTCTATGGTCAACTAATCTTTGACAAAGCAGGAAAAGATGTCCAATGGAAAAAAGGCAGTATCTTCAACAAATGGTGTTGGGAAAATTGGACAGCCACATGCAGAAAAATGAAACTGGACCATCTCCTTATACCACACACAAAAATAGACTCAAAATGGATGAAAGACCTCAATGTGAGACAGGAATCCATCCAAATCCTTGAGGAGAACACAGGCAACAACCTCTTCGACCTCAGCCACAGCAACTTCTTCCTAGAAACATCGCCAAAGGCAAGGGAAGCAAGGGCAAAAATGAACTACTGGGATTTAATCAAGATCAAAAGCTTTTGCACAGCAAAGGAAACAGTCATCAAAACCAAAAGACGGGGCGCCTGGGTGGCTCAGTGGTTAAAGCCTCTGCCTTCGGCTCAGGTCATGATCCTGGGGTCCGGGGATCGAGCCCCGCATCGGGCTCTCTGCTCGGTGCAGAGCCTGCTTCTCGCTCTCTCTCTGCCTGCTTCTCTGCCTACTTGTGTTCTCTGTCTGTCAAATAAATAAATAAATAAATAAATCTTTAAAAACAAAAACAAAAACAAAAACAAAACAAAAGACAACTGACAGAATGGGAGAAGATATTTGCAAACGACATATCAGATAAAGGGCTAGTATCCAAAAATCTATGAAGAGCTTATCAAACTCAACACCCAAAGAACAAATAATCCAATCAAGAAATGGTCAGAGGACAAAAACAGGCATTTCTGCAAAGAAGACATCCAGATGACCAACAGACACATGAAAAAGTGCTCCACATCACTCGGCATCAGGGAAATACAAATCAAAACCACAATGACATACCACCTCACACCAGTCAGAATGGCTAAAATTAACAAGTCAGGAAATGACAGATGCTGGCAAGGATGGGGAAAAAGGGGAACCCTCCTACACTGTTGATGGGAATGCAAGCTATTGCAGCCACTCTGGAAAACAGTCTGGAGGTTCCTCAAAAAGTTGAAAATAGAGTTACCCTACGACCCAGCAATCACACTACTGGGCATTTACCCTAAAGATACAAATGTAGTGATTTGAAGGGGCACACGCACCTGAATGTTTATAGCAGCAATGCCCACAATAGCCAAACTATGGAAAGAACCTAGATGTCCATCAACAGATGAATGGATAAAGAAGAGGTGGTATATATATACAATAGAATCCTATGCAGCCATCAAAAGAAATGAAATCTTGCCATTTGGAACGATGTGGATGGAACTAGAGGGTATTATGCTAAGCGAAATAAGTCAATCAGAGAAAGACAATTATCATATGATCTCTCTGATATGGGGAATTTGAGAGGCAACGTGGGCGGTTTGTGGGCTATGGAGGGCAAAAATGAAACAAGATGGGACCAGGAGGGAGACAAACCATAAGAGACTCTTAATCTCACAAAACAAACTGAGGGTTGCTGGGGGGAGGGGGGTAGGTAGAGGGTGTTTGGATTTGGACATTGGGGAGGGTATGCGATATGGAGAGTGCTGTTAAGTGTAAAAGCCTGATGATTCACAGACCTGTACCCCTGGGACTAATAATACATTATATGTTAATTTAAAAAAAGAATTGTCAAATTTGTAGTTAATGGCAGCTATCCAAACTTGGAGTAGAGCATCCTTAAAGGCTATAGACACAAGTACGTAAGTATATACATATGTATAGACATATATAGGCACGTGTGTGTAGGCCTAAAAAGTATACATTTTGCAGTGCATATCTGAAGTAGAATGTCCTACTCCAAAATTTCTGAAAAATTTTCTATCTACTACGTCTCTCTCAAAATATGTTTGGGAATGCAGACATAGGACAGTAAATGGCTTCGGGGGGGAAAAAAAAAAGCAGCAGCCACACTGAGTTCAGTGTGTCTTTCCTTCTTCTGCTCCAGTCAGCCTCCTCCTGGTGCCCCTGCTCCGCTCTCTTCTCCGTTTCATCTAAGACACAGCAGCTGATAGAGTCCGTTTGCTAAAGCATAGCTCCAGTCTGTCATGTCTTACTTAAAAATCGACCGTTGTTAACCGGTGTCGACAGAATCAAGTTCAGATTTCTAAAAGTGGCAGCCAAGGGTCATGACCATCTACCCGCAGCCTGCTCTCAGGCCCCGTGCCCCACCACTCCTTCCCACCCCCATCCCACGGAGCTCTGGCTGCGTTGGAACACTTCCACTCCCTGAGCATGTCCTCTTCGTGTTTCTGCAGTTTCGCTCACGTGCTTCCCTCCGCCCGAAACACACTATTTATTTGGCCAACAGATAATACATGTGATCTTGCAATGAAGAGATAAAGACAAGGAATAAGGCATGATCTTTGCTCTCAAGGAGCTCACCATCTAATGGGAAGCACAGATGAGAAAACAAATTTCGAGAGAAGTATGAGAGTTACAGACATATTAATATGTTCTGGAATTGATGGGGACATTTGATGGGGGCACTTAACTTTTGTTATGGATAAGAGACTTTGAGAAATACAGCATGCACAAAATCCACGGAAAAAGGAGGGCCCAGTCTGTGATTTAAGAACCCCCAAAATAGGGGCGCCTGGGTGGCTCAGTGGGTTAGGCCGCTGCCTACGGCTCGGGTCATGGTCTCGGAGTCCTGGCATCGAGCCCCGCATCGGGCTCTCTGCTCAGCGGGGAGCCTGCTTCCTCTTCTCTCTCTGCCTGCCTCTCTGCCTGCTTGTGATCTCTGTCAAATAAATAAATCTTTAAAAAAAAAAACAACAAAATAAATAGGGAGAATTGATGTGTGGTTACAGAATGGCTATATTTAAGAGCTCAATCTAAAAACATTCAGCTTATTACACATAATGTTTATGACAGGCTGGTTTTTTTTTTTTTTTTTCTAAGTCTATTTTTTTTTTTAGTAATCTCTTTACCCAACGTGGGGCTCGAACTCCCAACCCTGAGATCAAGAGTTGCATGCTCTTCTGACTGAGCTGGCCAGGCACTCCCTGTTTATGACAGATTGTAATCACAAACTCAAATATAACTCGTTTACTTTATGAAGTCTTTGCTATCAAATAAACACAGAATCTGTGGGAACCAACGTGGAAGTGCAGGATAGCAAAGGGAGGCCAAGCGTTGGTTTACACACCCAGAGACTGGAGCAATTACTTCCAACAAATTTCAGAGCATACTGATATACAAGTGAAAGGAAGAAGTTCAAGGCGATGCTGAAAAGTAAAACATTATAATCCTGTATTTAAGAGTATGACATACTTGCTGCTACATTCACTCTGTTATTTAAATTAAAATGTTTTTTAAAAATTCTTTTTATTAAAGTATAATGTGAAGAGTGTACATGTACAATTTTATTTAAAACAAAACACACCAACAAACACCAATCTGTCCACCTTCTAATTAAGAAATAGAACACGACTAGTATCTTGAAAGCTCCTAGAATTCTCTTCCCCAGCTGCCTCTCCCTCTCTTCCCAAGAGTGGGGGTCCACTCTCTTGTTTTTCATGATAATCACTCCTTTGTCTTTCTTTATAGCTTTACCATCTACATCCTACCACCTAAACAACACTTGGGTTTTGTTTTTGGAAAACTGCACAGCAAACACCAGCCTAGCAATCTAAGGAAGGAGCAATATTGCTGACACTATGTGGAAGGCCAGGAGAGGAGAGACACAACAAGGGCCTAGTCTGGCTTCAGGTTCTCCGAGGATTTATGAGCGCCTCTCCTGGACAAGTCAGAGGGCAGCTTAGAGTCCTGAGAAACAGAGGCCTCGTCGCCTCTGGGCTGTTGTCACAGCTGTAATGCCAACCAAGAACCAGACGTCTGGCAGGACTGTGGTCAGGTGTGGGCTGCTCTCTGTCATCTGTTTTTTTGTTTTTTCTTGTGGCAAACTATATATAAAACTTACCATTTTGACGGATACAGCCCTGCGGCATTAAATACATTAACACTGTTGTGCAATCCTCCCTGACATCCATCTCCAGAACTCTCGTCTTCCCTGGTGAAACCCTGTCCCCCACCACCCCAGTGATGACTACATGACTTCCCATCTTTGTGGAGGCAGGCCCCTCATGTAAGTGGAATCACACCATTTTTGTCTCTTTGTACTGGTAGTGTATGTCACTCAGCGTCCGGTCCTCAGGGTTCATCCACGCTGCAGCATGTGGCAGAATTCCCTTCCTTTTTCAAGCTGAATCCCATCCCATTCCATGTATCTATTGCATTTCGTTCATCCGTTCACCTGTTGATGGACACTTGGGTACTTCCACATTCTGGTCATTGTGAATACCGCCGCTATGAACACGGATAAACCGAGAACTCTCGGAGATCCTGCTTTCAGTTCTTCTGGGTATCGACCCAGAAGTGGAATCGCAGGATCCCATGGTCATTCTGTTTGGCTTTTCAAGGAAATGCCCTACAGTTTTCCGTAGCTGCTGCCGTTCATCCCATACTCCCCCAGCACTGCACAGGGCTCTGATTTCTGCAGGTCCTTGCCAACGCTTAGTATGCTCTCTTTTTGATAATAGCCATCTTAATGAGTAGTGAAGTGGTATCTCATTGTAGTTTTTATTTGCATTTCCCTAATGATTCGTGATGTTGGATAGCTCTTCATGTTTTATTGGCCATTTGTCTACCTTCTTTGGAGAAATGAGTCCTTGGCCTTGTTACTGAATTAGGCTGTTTGTTTCTGCTGTTATTGTATCTTCTGTTTTTAAGCTGTGTCATACCTCCCGCTCATGGGAGGACATATGAGGAAGAGGAGGAGACATGAGCACCCTCAGATAACCAGCCAGGAGGACACAGCGAGGAAAGTAGGAACTTCGTTAGTACATGATCAAAGGGGGAAAAATTCAGAAAAGAATCAGTAGTAGGCTCTCCCGGCATAATGTCTTCAGGTAAAAAAAAAACAAAACAAAACACAACAGTACACTCCCAGAAGTGGTCCTGGTGATGGTGACCGTAGCAGCCAAGGTGTCTATTCTGTTGTGTAATGTATACAAGTAAGGTATACAAGGTATCCTGGCCTCACCCTTCATCTTCCTCATGGAGACTGCCTCTGCCTGCTCAGTGCAACAGATCTCCTGCTTTCTATCTTGTTCTATCTCTCATTTTGAGGGGGGCATGTTTTCAAGTAGCTTTTTTTTTTTTTTTTACAAAGGGGGCATAGGAGGCAAATATTTTTAAACTTTGCATGTCTGAAAATATTCTTATTTTATTCTTTCATTACTGATTAGTTTGGGTTGGTATAGAATTCTAGTTGGTGACTATTTTCTTTTGGAATTCTGAAGGAATTGTTCCACTATCATTCCTGCACTGCTTTCAAGAAACCCAAAGCCATTGTAGTTTCTGATCCTTTCCATGGGATCTCTAGCTTCTTGGGATACCTTCTCTTTGTCCTCAATGTTGTGAAAGCTCATAACATACTTTGGTGGGGAGCTATTGTCATCCATTTCGGGGCACACTCTGGGTTTTTTCCAATACGAAAAATCAAGTCCTTTGTTCTCTATCCTCTATTTCTGGAACTCACAATATTTGGATGTTGGACCTCTTTTCTGTTTTATTTCTATTTTCCATCTCTTTGTCCTTTTGTTCTGCTTTTTGATAATGTTCCTCAACTTTATTTTCTAATCCTTCTATTACCAAATGAAAGCAGTTTCTGGGAAACAGCATCATCCTATTTGTATGCTCCACGACAATAAAGAAAAGGGCACACCTTCTGAGCAAAGGTTTCAGGCAAGTATAAAGGGAAAATGGAGCCAAACGTTACAAAGATCAGTCCTGGCTGTAAGACCAGGTGAATTATGCATGCATTATAGGTGCAGTGTGTGGCAAGGGCTATTGTATTCTTTTGGGTTTACTGAACAGCCAGCTTTACTCAATTGTTTTCTGCTCAAGGGAGTTGTTATATAAAGTTTCTTCCCTGATGACCCTGTGTTCCAACTTAAGAACAGAATTTCTCAGTGGTAACATCTTGGAATGCCTTTGTCTCTCAAAGAATTTGTCCATTTCACATAAATTGAATTTACTGGCATAAGCTGTTCATAATATCTGCTTGCTTTACTTTTAATGTATGTAGAATCTGCAGTGATGTTACCTCTCACCTCTGATACTGGAATTCTGTATCTTTTCTCTTTTCATCCTGACCTCTAGTCTGGGTAGGGGTTTATCAATTTTATTAATCTTTAAAACACAGGTTTTGGTCCTACTGATTTTCTTTGTTCTTTGTATTTATTATTTCACTGCCTTCTGCTATGATCTTCATTATTTCCTTTCTTTACTTACTTTGGGTTTTTCCCTCTTCTTTTCTTAGTTTTTTTGAGGTAGAACTTGACACCATTGATCTGAGGCCTTTCTTCTTTTCTGCTATTACCATTTAGTGCTATAAACTTCCCTCTTAATATTGCTTTAGCCATGCTTATAAATTTCAACGAGTTGTATTTTCATTTTCCCATTGAAAAGATGATCTAATTTTTCTTGTGATCTCTTCTTTGGTCTGGCCATTATCTAGAAGCATGTTTAGCTTCCAAATATTGGAAATTTTCCATATATTATTGTTATTGATTTTTAATTTAATCCCAATGTGGTAGAGAACATTGTTTGTATGATTGAATCCGTTTAAATTTATTGCAGCTTGTGTTAGGGCCCAGAATGATCTGTAGAGGAGAATGTTCCACGTGTCCTTGAAAAGAATATGTGCACAGTTCACTGAAATGTTCTATACATGTCAGTTGGGTCAAGTTGGTTCACAGTATTCAAATTATCTATATCCTTACTGATTTTCTCTCTACTTGTTCTCTCAATTATTCAGTGTGTTGTAATCTCTGACCATAACTGTAGGTTTCCCTATTTCTCCTTACAGTTCTATCTATCAGGTTTTGCTTCATATATTTTGAAGCTTTGTTAACATGCATAAACATTTAGGACTGTGTCCTCCTGATGAATCACTCTCTTCATTATTATGAAATGATCTTTTTTATCCTTGTTAATATTCTTTGCTCTAAAATCTACTCTGTCCCATATTAATAGAGCCACTTCAGCTTTCGATTTTCTTTGACTATCCTTGAATGCAAAGAACAAATAGCCATGCATATAGAACCACCATCTCTATAAAATGTCTGACACAAATCATAACAGTAACACAATAACAAGTTCTGAGTGGTTAAAAAGATTTAAAATGATGACCCCCAGAGCAGGGCAGTATTATTCCTCAGACTGACCGCGTCAGTATCAGTTGTGAACCTGACAGAAATCCAAATTCTCAAGCTCTACTCCAGACACTGACTGAATCAGACTTTGTGGGATAGAAATCTGTGTTCTAACAACTACACCTGGGGATTTTGAGGCATATCAAAATTTGGGAGTCACTTCTAGCTTCTGATTCTAGGAATAAATATTTGGATCAAAGTAAGCCAAAAAATACTTTTTTTTCCTTTAAAGATTTTTTTAATTTATTTGAGAGAGAGAGAGAGAGAGAGAGTGAGAAAATACATGAAGGGAGAGGATCAGAGGGAGAAGCAGACTCCCCGCGAAGCAGGGAGCCTGATGCAGGACTTGATCCTGGGACTCTGGGATCATGACCTGAGCTGAAGGCAGTGGCTTAACCAACTGAGCCACCCAAGTGCCCCCAAAAATACTTTTTTGGGGGTGGACCAAATGAAAGCTCTCTCTAGCTAGAAGGATATTTTTGAAACTCTACATTTCTATGAGGTTGCCCCAACCAAAGGCCCATTTTTGTGTAAGTTAGTTATACAATAATACTCCAGATTAAAGTGTAATAACAGATTAAGTAAGCATACAGAAAACTAAATTCATTTTAAATAGAATCATATTTCAGGAAGAGGGAGAAGCATTCACTGCCTTGAGTTTTTAGCTGTGATTTTTTAAAAGTAGGAAATATTGCTTGTGGAAAGATTATAATGAATTTTCATTGCACATGACTACTGAGTCTTAGGGATAAATCAAAGCTGGGTATGGCTAAAAAATTCTCTCCTCTTAAACAACTTTGTTTTCCTTTGAGTCTAGTACAATACATGGGTCACTTATCTTCTCAGTGAAGTTTCCCTACTGTGTAGTTAGTCTGTGTACATAATAATTTTTTGAGTGCTATCCCGCACAGGTGGATTCTTCTTCCTTTTATTTAAATAAACTCTTATTCCTGGAGAGGACTTTTTTTTTTCCTTCTTTCCTGCTCCAGCTAGTCTGTACCATTTTAAAAGCTCCTCTCAGGTGTGGGGCTGCACTCAGTTCTTCATACATATTATCTCATCTAAACCCCACTGTAACCCTGCCAGCAGGTATGACATACTCCATCAGAGATAGGTAGAGCGAGTGGCATGTGGCCCAACTGCTAGGGTCCATGTATGAGCTGAGCTGGCAGTTTACTCCTAGACTTCAAATCCTGGAGAATTCCCACTGGGACCACCATACCTACTAGTTATAACTATGAAACATAAAGAATACAGAAAGGAAAAAGGTTCGTGATCTAAAACAAATGAACAACAACAACAAAAAACCCTTTCCTTTAAGTTCAAAACTTTTTTTTAAAAATCTTTTCATTTTTTTAGAAGATTTTATTTATTTATTTGACAGACATAGATCACAAGTAGGCAGAGAGGCAGACAGAGAGAGGGGGGAAGTAGGCTCCCTGCCGAGCAGAGAGCCCAATGGGGGCTCGATCCCAGGACCCCCAGATCATGACCTGAGCCGAAGGCAGAGGCTTAGCCCACTGAGCCACCCAGGTGCCCCTAGTTCAAAACTTAATAGACATTTGAACAGTAAACAAACTGGTTTATTTCAGCATACATGACATATTTCTTGGTATGAAGGGAAACCTAAGGAAGGAGAAGAAAGTCCTTACCTTGGCACTTTGTAAACTGACTATATACAAACACACACCCTCACACAAACACCCAAAGCCAAAAAAGTTCTTCCAATAAAGAGCAGCAGGAGTCATTTCAGTATATTGCCTTTCATTTAATACAGACTGGACTATATACCTGTATTAAATATGCTTAAGTTTTATTTTTAATAGAAGTCTTTTATTTGAGCTACATATACTACTTAAAAAATTATTTTTCACAGTCAGAAAGAGCAAGAATCACTAATTATATATGGAAATTTTGTCCATCAATAATTGGGTATTATAATATTTTATGTATAACTTACTGATTTGAACCATTCAGTAAATAAAATTTAAAACTTCATTTTCAGAATCACAGGATGAAATTAGGTTCAGATTAAAGCTTGGATACTATTTACCCAATTGGGATGGCTTAACTGGTGGTTTTCTCTACAAAGAAGGGTAAACAGAGCTCCCATACCCCTTCTAATTTCCTTGTATCAGAACCAAAAATAATATTTAATATTTGCTTTGTACCTTACACAAGAAATTGAAAACAAAACAAAACAAAACAAAACAACAAAACCATGCACAGAGTAGTCAGTGGTCAACAAAAGAAACTGAAAGCCTAAAACAAGAGACACTTTGGAGGAGGAAGTGATTGGTCTTTCCTCTTTGTTCTCTATTTCTAACAGCACAAAAATGGAAGTATAGAAAAAGTATTTTCAACATGCCAATAAAAGAGTAAAAAGAATCACTTGGCTTGAAGGCATTTTAACAACGTAACATTAAGGAGAGCAGAGGCTGTAAAATAAAACCAAAAAGTATGTCCACAAGAACTTGAAGAAATAGGAAAAAAAAAAAAAAACACAGAAAAATGCTCACAAATTGTCTGGACAAGCACATGCAACCATTGACTTGGTTTGTTGTGATTTCAAACGAATTCCTCTTAAAATATGTGATTTATATGTGACCATTTACACAGCTCTTATCTATGATTTCAAAGGTGATCAGTTCAAAGCTTAATGAATTTTCTTGATATTGAATTGTTAAACCTTTGAAATCTTATATTTCAGTAATGTACTATTAACTGAACATTTAAGCAAGGCTGTATGATCTAGAGAAAATTCAATCTCTTCTGATGATTAAATTTCAGTAATTGAACATAAAAACATTTGGAACAAAAAGGGCTGTATAAATGAACTGTCAGCATATATTACAACATTACAGTGTTGCTTAGGTAAGAAAATGCTCCTGGAAGAAGTTGGCACAATGATCAGCCAATTGGAAAAACAGAGGAAGTAAGCTATCACTGAAATAATGAGGAGGAATTCCATTAAGGCTCCAGGCCAGGTATGTGAAGGAGGTGTGATTGATATGCAGGACTGTGAGATTAACTGTGTGGGACATGCTGAGGCCGTGCCTACATGCATCGCACATAATGCTATATTTGGTATCAGAGTTTGACTGAAGGGGTGTTTACAGAGTCATTGCTCTTACAGGCTCTTTTCTCTTAAACGCCAAGGATTCTGTTTCAGCCATGGCGTCAGCAAGGGAGCATTTTCACAAGGAAAAGAAAAATAGAGTCATGGCCAGAGTTAGTCTCATACTGAGATGTGATTAGTGTTCACTTTTAGTGTCAACAACAATTTAAAATGCTACATCTCATACAAAGGCAGGGATGACAATGGCCATGAGCTCATCAAGTCCCTATGTTCCTATCAGTAGGTTCTTTTGCGTACTGCTAACATACGGTAAGATTTTAGAAGCCAGCATAATGACATGATATAAAAACAATTTTAAAAATTTGATATTTATGAGCATGGGAATATGGAAGAAGTCATTGTTTTGAAGCTGCTTCTAGAATTGCTACAGAGCATTGGAATCTAGCTCAAGTTAACAGAACATCCTTGAAATATTCAAAGACAAGAGTTAGCTCTGAGTATATATTTCCAGTGACCTCATGATGCAATAGAGGTTAGTTGGATGGATTTGCATATTCTGTCTTTAAAATCTCCTTTCAAATGGAATAGAAGTGAGACTCTGGAAACCTAGCACAGCAGAACCTTGTTAATGGATCATGGCTTTTTATTACATAAATTCTGACGCAGTGAGGGTTAAATGATGTTTTTACTAAACTCACCTAGTGCTTGTGATGAAAGTGTAATATCTTAGTCTGTAGGGCGAGTGATACTCCTGTTTATCAACATCCAAGTTACAGAACATTAGAAGAAATGACCAACCTGGGATTCCTAGTTCTGATCCCTGCTCCCTGTGTCCCCCTGGTCAATCACTCCATTCTCTGTGGCAATTAAACATGTAAAAACTAGGCACACTGAGGCCAGTTTTAATTACCTGCAAAATTTCCTCTAATAAAATAAGGATTGACAACTGGCCCCGACAGAGGTAAAGCAAATAACCTAAAGGTATTTACTTTTTCCATACCTTATTCATTATTTAGTAATGCTACATCATAACTACACTTCATCCTTCTTCAAAGACCAAATTCAGATAGACACATTCTAATCTCATGGACAAAAGGAAGAAGCAGGGCAGTGGGCACTGTCAGAAGAGTCCCTAATATCTGAATCCACACCAGCAACTGGGATTACACGTGATTTTTTTTTTTAAGATTTTATTTATTTATTTGACAGACAGAGATCACAAGCAGGCAGAGAGGCAGAGAGACAGAGAGAGGAGGAAGCAGGCTCCCTGCTGAGCAGAGAGCCCGATGCGGGACTCGATCCCAGGACCCTGGGATCATGACCTGAGCCGAAGGCAGAGGCTTTAACCCACTAAGCCACCCAGGCGCCCCTACACGTGATTTTTTAAATGTTGCTTTGCTCTGCTTATCTTTTTAGAGAACTACATCCTTACACATTTAAAATAATAGTCTGTTCTAAAGTTGTCAATTTAATGTGACTTAGAGGCATTGACTATCTTCTAGGCACAATTCCGTGTACTTAAATGATGGTGCTTCCCCCTCGAGGAGTTTACAATCCAATTACCATGGGCTCCAGGAGAGAAGTGCAAAGTACAGGGAGGTTCAGTGAAGAGAAAGATTTGAAAGAGCATTAAAGAGAATTTAAAAACATGTTTCTGGGTAAAGGTGACCTCTGCAATGAGACTCAAGAAGTAACAGAGCCATGAAAGTAAAAGATAGGGAGAAGGCTGTCCAAAATGAAGAAAAGGCAAGAACAAAATAGTCAGGGAAGTCCAAAGAAAAGCAGGTAGTGTGGCCAAAGCCCAAGTTGTGTGTGGGACAGTAACAGAAGACGCTGTCAAGAAGATCGGGGAATAACATTTAGGATCTTGGATTCTTCTTTTTAAGAGTCCAGACAGAGGGGGGAAAAATGGAGGCCACACTCTTTGTACAGACAACTAATCTGAAACTATGTCAATTAAGTACAGGATACATTGTTTTCTTTTATTGACTGTGGAAGCTCAATGAGCTCAATGAGGGCAGGAATCCTGTGTTCTAGCTTCTGAATCTCCAGAGCCTGCCATTGACAAATGCCCAAATTCTTTCTGAATATTTATGTAAATGGACAAATAACTAAATTGACTAAGGTAAATGTGAAAAATTTAATGTTACTATTGGTATATTTTTTCATACTGGTAAGTTCCTATGTGATTTATTTCAAATGAATAATAAGCACATGAAAAAGTCAGTGGGATTTTCTTTTCTCCACATGATTTCCTTTCTAAGTTGTTCAGAAGATCATATAAGCATTAAAATATTAACAAATATTATACACAATGAGTTAATGCCACAGACTTGTACTAGAGACTGGTTTTGCATATTATCAAGTAGATCTTTGTATGAAAAGCAAAACAGATATTTTGCCAAAGATGACATCTAATAACAGAAAATCTTTTTCCTATCAGTTTTTCCTTAAAAATATCTGTTCCTCATATCTGCTTTTAAAAGGGTTGTTTTACATTAGAAATGCAACAAAATCTCTTATAATGTTTGCAGAAATCCATATCTAATACTCCAGAATTTTCCCTCCTCATTGGCCATTGAACTCTTGGAACTGGTCAGAGTGATAAAGGCAATAAGAGCTTTTCCTCCTACCTCTGGCATTATTCAAGCAAGGAAGGATTTTAATGAAGCTATGGTTTAAGAACTCTCTTGTTCATCAGGCTGCCAAGGCTATCCATAGGTCAGTTAGGGAAATGATGGAAAGAACTTCCTTCTGACCTTTCAGATTCTCCAGAATCTGAGAATCTGAGAATCCATTCTGGATTCTCCAGAAATTACTTCTGGGAAGAACTCAGAACTATTACTAACTCCGGTGAGCAGTAGGAGTGGAGAGGCTGGTAAATGTGTCTTGACATATGGAAGAGAGGAAATCTGGTGTTTCCTCCCCTCACTAAAAACCTCTGCTCATCACTGGACATTAATAAAAAGGTGAAGAGATGACTTGTGAGTTTCTGTTATAACAGATGGAGCTCCCAAACACAGCAGTGATTATGGATGAAGAATTTACCTTTCTCCCCTTTCACATAAACACACAGGAGTGCCTTTCTATTTGATAAAGAGGGTGATAGGAGAACTTCTGATTTGTTTGTTTGCTTAGTGTCCAACTCCTGCCTTTTCCTGCTGTACTCTGCAACTCAAAAAAGAAAGCTTTTCCTGCAAACCGCCCACATAAGTCACGCGGGCACATCTGGAGAGCTCTAAGTGTATCTGTACAAGGCAATACTGTAGTAATATTATCAATGCTGAACAGTGGTTTAAGTGGTTTAAATAATCCCAGATCAAATTAGCTTGATTCAGATCAACAATTGATACTGCAGAAGAAAACAAAAATTGGGGTTCCAAGAGAGGGGAGGTTAAACTTCATTTAAAAAACAGAGTATAAGTTGTCATTAGATACAACCTATACATAACATAAAAATTCATGTTTTATAACAAATCATAACCTACATTAACCAATCCTAATGAAATATTTAGGAGACTCAGTGATTCTGGAATACAAGATTTTCTTACCTAATTTGTTTGGTTAAAAAGTCAGTTTATCATAAACAAAAACCATTTTGAATGGTTCACATATTTAATCCAGGCAAAACAGCTTTAGTTTTGTGGCACAGTCTGTTCACAGTAAGTGTTCGGAAATATTTGTGTGAATGAATGAAAATTTTACCGTAATTACTTTTTGTCCCTTGAAAGCACAACAGGGTAATGTAAGTGTACTCTTCCATAGAGTATAAACTTTTAAATTATTCTTATTTGTAAATAAAATTTCAAATTCCAAATAAAATGATGGGACTAAAATCAGAAAACTATATATATATATATATATATATATATATATTACTTGCTAATATATATATATATATTACTTGCTAATTGTCAGAGGACCCACCCACTGAGGCTGAGTTTTATAGACTCAGTTTTACAGAAAAGTTTTCTTGGGAGCATTAACATGTAGTCCCATTAAGCATATAATATATATATTTTATATATATATATATATATAATATATATATATCATAGTGCTCTTGATATCATTAGTTGTGAATATTCAAAGTTAAAAAGTATTTACATTTCCTATTCAGAAGACCAAATTTATCAGGAAATAGGTTTTGATTACAAAGAATGCAGCATTTACGTCTCTGCTAGCCCAAAGAAATAAAGCTCAGTAAAGGAAATAAAGCTATAATAAATTGCTCCAAAGCAAAGGTAAAATGATCACCCAATTAAGCTATGACTTTAAAAATCACCTTGAGGTTAAATTGGAAAGAAATATGAGGAAAAGGGCAATTAAAGATCAGTCTTTTAAATTTGAGGTCTTCTCATTGACAATGAAAGATTCAGTTACTTAAACTGTTTTTTGCTATTTCATTTATGAGTTGCTTTTAACAGTATTTCATCCCTCAACAGATGAAATAAGGAATGCTTTTTAGAAAAAAAAAAAAAAAAGCTATACCAGGCTATCAAAATCTTTGCTAAGAAAAATAAACTAATCAAGATTGATCTCCTGGGTTTCTCAGAAGTTCACCAATTCCAAATGTTCACATAAATTTCAAAAGGGAAGAAAACAAAAAACTTCTCTATAATAAAATGCCTAAAAGTTTGTTTAGGGGAGCACTGGGTTGATAATAGTCATATTTTGTGAAGTGCTTTTAAGTATAATTAAAATAACTATGCATCTATTTTCTCTTCTGGAATTGAAGCTTCTGTTCTTCATTACTAAGAAGCACGGATCAATTTTGTCTACTAATTCTTAAGGAATTTTCTAGAATAGTTTGTTCAAGAAAAGGTTGAACATGCTTTGGCAATACTTTGGCAGGCGGGACTGTTTTTTTCAAATTTGTGTTTTTTTTTTTTTAAACCTAACAGCAGTGTGACTACTAAATATGTCTATAAAGCAAATGCAAGGGAGACTTCCTCTATATTAAAGCATACTGGAAAGTTATTTCTTTTTCAAGAGGTCTTTACTATTAGTTAATAAAAGAGCAAGTGAAAATGATAAAAAAAAATTATCACATGACTGAAAAAAGATTGGTTATTTCCCTTTGCTTTCAAATTCTCTTCCCGCTTCTTTTAAAATCCACTAAAAAGACAGAGTTTGCTATAAATGTCGCTGAAATGGGATGGATAAATGGTTAAGTATGACTGAAGGCGGACTTAATCTAATGTACCATTGTCTGTCAGCTAATCTCTCTTGGTTTAACAATCTGAGTTTAACTACTTCATGATGAATGAGGGGAGCAAATGACCTGAGTGTTTCAGACCATAAAACAGGCTTAGGGAAATAAAAGTTGCAAATTTAATCGCCAGCCTTAGACTGGCCATCAGTGGCGATATAGCTATGGTTTTAACAGAGACGAAGAGTTTTAAAGGACTTGTCTAAGTGTACTATTAGGTAATGAAACGCCGATCACTTACATTTAAGTTACCATTTACCCTAAAGCAGCCTACTATACGCAAGATTTGCCGTTACATGAGCTCTGAACTGAAAGGTGGCGAGCTAACTGTCAGAGGACCCACTGAGGCTAAGAGTTTTATAGACTCAGTTTTACAGAAAGTTTCTTGGAAGCATTAATATGTAGTCCCATTAAGCAAAAAAAGACTCCGGTTGTTAACAGCAGGAGGTCTATTGTTCAAGAAGAAGTACATTTCTTGAGATTCATTATGAGGTGTGGGGAGGGATCCTTTTTGCCATTCTGCATATAAAATCTTCTCAAAAAGACATCTGCTGTTTAAAAAAATTCCACCTACTTTTACTACTACAACCTTTGTTAATTTTCTCCAGTTCTCTGCTCTGACTTAAAAGTCATTTCCTTAAGAAAACAGATGACAGACAGGTTGAGTGACTGATTACATTGTGCCATCACTTTGTTTTTCTCAGAGGCCTCGGTTTAAGAGGATGGATGTTGGTGTAAATGACAGAAAGGGGAGCTTCGCATACGATTTCACTTCTGTTCAAAGACAAGCTAATGTAACCTCACTACGGTGCAATCAACTTGACAAATGGACACCGTGCAACCCTCTGCCTCCCACTGAAACCCGAGAGGCTGGTTTACCCAATATTCTCCCTGTGGATGGAGAAAGACTTCATGCTGCTAGGCTGTATAATGGGTTCATCTGATAATTCTTTGCATGTAATGAAATTTGATAATATGGAGGTGAAATGCATCTCAAAGAATGAAGCAAGTTAATGAACTTATAAAACTACACTTAGGTCCTTTAAGACCTGAAAAAATAGAAAAAGGGACCCAGCTCAAATGATGTTGGGAAAATGTAGCAGTTCTCATGGTTAACTCTGCAATCAATTAAAGATACATGGCTTTTACTTACAATGAATAAAAGATCCTAACTCTAAGGAGTACAGCTCTCATTAAACAATTCAATGTAATCTGTAGGCTTTGGCGTGCCTTATCTTTACCATCAGATTTTGCCAGACTCAGGTCTTTACCTCAAGAATTTTATGTTACCTTATTCTGTTGAATTATTTCCCTGGGAGCTTAATATCTTTCCTTTTAAAGTGGCAAAAATCTTAAAGAATTTATAAATACTGTCACACAAAATTGATAAAGAGTTCATCTGGAGATTTAAACATATCTTAAACGGGCTATGGACACAAAAATCACAAAAATCAGGGCTTCATAAGGAATATAAACTTCAGCTTTAAAGTCATAATGTGAATCTTTGCTTTTTCCAAGTACAAATGTTTAGATAAATTATTTAAGAAAGAAATACATGGTATCGTATATGTTGCAGGCAAGGCTGATTTCAAATCCTCTGTAGTAAAACTGTCTGCTGGTATTAATGCTTGCAAATAAATGACCATGAATGTAAACTGCAATCAGAAGCAGTTTTAACACATGTAAATGTTGAATGAGGTAGAATTTTAGTCTTATGTTTACTTTGCTGTTGTCACAAATAAAAAAAGCACTTATGAAAACATTTCATGCTGAAGTGAATGGATTTCAACAGCTGCTGATTTGGTGACATGGAGAACCCCAGTGGAGACATCCTGCTGAATTAACGTTTTGGAAATGTTAAAAAGAAACTTCAAACAGACCTCGTTTAGCAGGCGGTCAAAGATTTTGCTCGGTGGGGATCATGTGAAGGCTAGCGGAGCAGTCACTCAGCCGTGAATCAGACTTGTCAATAGTTGCCTATTTTCTCAACAGGTGACTCAAAAAGGCACACAGTCTATTTCCCCTAACACTTCTATGTTTACTCTACAGAACAAAATTATCCTAGACTTCTCCGGCATTATTTAGGAAGGCACAGCACACACGGGTGGGGAAATTGTGATTGAAGGGGTTTGAACATATTTTTAAAAAGTTATGCTTTCCTTCTTTTCTAACCAATAAAAAATGAGCTAAGCTGTGTTTAACATCTAATGATTTTCAAGCAAACTTTCATCCTAAATTACAAATCTGGAACAGATTCAATCAGAATTATGAAACAGGACGAAATCCTGGTGATAACCCCAACTCAAACTCCCATTTTACAGCTGAGGAAACTGAGGCTCACAAAGACCTAGTAGAGATTTAAGTAATTTGCCAAAGATCACATATTTATTGATTAATGTGTTAGACAAGAATGTCTATCTTCTGACTCTGGGGTTCAATATGATTATACTTGTCCTTAAGAAATAAATCAGAACTAGGCTTCATTTAGCAATGAAAAAATACCAAAGGAAAAACACCATTAAACCGGGCAAGTTTTCATGGTTCAGTGTTTTTCTGATTTGGCATGTTTTAATTTTTTTTTTTCCTTTAAACTTGCCACAGAGATACAGAGTTAACGGAAAATTCCTTCCCCACATTACCAAGAAGTGGGGGTGGAAGAGGGCGGGGGGCGGGGAGAGTGAAAAGAGGTCCAATACCAAGCTTTGTTTTCAACTCTCAACATTTAAGAGTTTAGTACAAATACAGAGTACAAAAATAATACAGCATCTCACTGTTACTGATTCAGATTGGCATTGTAAAGTGTGCAATACAAGCTACTATTATGTCAGAAAATTACCAGGTATCCATTAAATGAGCCCAGACTACTTTCTATTGTTCCATTTTTTTAGTTGTTTTTGAAAGCTGAAGTACAGAGTTCAGTGAGAGTTCTCAGAGGTGACTCCACAATCATAGCCGTGCTCGTTAGCTTAGTCAACTTCACCTACTGCTCTCTTCAACACAGTCATTACCAGCCAATGCTAAAATGGAATCTGAATACTTAGTAAGACACCTCATGCTGGCAAGACACTTCCCGGAAAAGTACCCTGTTGAAAATACTTTCTACACAATTCAGAGATAAAAAATAGTAAGAAACTTGAGTAAAAGACAGTCCCATAAACACATACACACAACCAAATACACAAACCTCTCAGGGCCTGAGCTCACTAATTCCTGTTATTGAAATTTACCTTTTAGAAGTTTAACTCTTCATGTCACCAAGAAATGCAAAGGAAATCTAATGCAAAGGCTGAAGGGAGTGTAAAAGACAGACTGGGTTTTTACATCAAAATGGAAAATGCCCTCACTTGACTCATGACTCAGAATGCCCACATACAGAAATTAAGCCCAAGGAGATAATTCAACAAGTGGAGAAAGATATACGTGCAAAGATCTTCATGGCAGTATTTCTTTATGGTAGTACAAAGTTGGAAATTAAATTGAACTAAAACTGAATGAAGTTGGCAAGAAAATAAAGATATATATATATATATATCTTAATATATATATTAAGACCATAAAAATGGTCACTTACTTAATATAAAGCTACAGTTACATCAGCATAAGGACTAACAAATAGATTAACAGAACAAAATAGAGAGCCGAGAAGTAGACCCACACTTACTTGGTCATTTGATTTTCAACAAAACACCCAAATTATCCAACTGTGTTGGGATTCCTAACTGACACTATGTGTGAAAATAAACAACTAAACACCTCAACTCCTTGTACACACCCCACACAAAATTAACTTTAGATCTATTGTAGATCTAAATATAAAAGATAAGACTATAAAATCTTTTGATGAAGACAAAGAAGAATATCTTTGCGCATTGGGAATACACAAAAGTTTCTTGAAAGACAGATAAGTTATCATAAAATAAAAAACCATTAACTTGACTTTCTCAAAATTTAAAACTTCTCATAAAAATACATTGAGGAGATGAAAAAGATAGCCGCCGACTAAGAAAAACTATTTTCAAAGTATGTATAACAAAGGATTGGTATCTAGGATATATAAAGAACTCTTATAACTTGATAATGAAAAAAACAACCTACTTAAAAATGGGCAAAAATTTGAATAGACTCTTCACTAAGTAAGATATATGAATGACCAATAAACACATAAGAAAAAGTACTCAACATCATTTGTCATCAAGGAACAACAATTTGAAGCCATAATGAGATACCACTACACCCCCACCAGAATGGCTAAAATTAAAAGGACAGCACCAAATGTTGCCAAGGATGTGCAGCAACTGGAGCTCTCCTACATCATTGGTAGGACTGTTGAATATGTCTTACAAAAAAACATACACCTAGTCTATGACCCAGCAATTCCACTTTTAGGGATCAATCCAAGAGAAATGAAAACATGCCCACAAAAGATTGTACAAGAATGTTCACAGCAGCTGTATTCATCGTAGACAAAAACTGAAAACAATTCAGGTGTTTATCAAAAGGAGAATGAATAAACAAATTGTGGCATATCCATACAATAAAATACAAAATTCAGCAATAAAAAGAAACAGACTACAGATAAACACAACAATGCTGAGTAAAAGAAGCATTACACAATGGCGTATACTATATGAGTTCATTTATATAAAGTTCTGGGACAGGCAAAAATAATATACCAGGGAAAAATATCAGAACAATGGTTGCCTTTGAGGGTGGCGAGTGCTGGGATTTACTGAAGAAGGACATCAGGGAAATTTCTGTGGTGATGGGAATGTTTTCTGTCTTGATGGGGGTTTGAGTCATACAGACATATGGTCAGAACTTGTCAACTGATACACTTAAGATTTGTGCATTTTATTGTATAATTTTACCTCAAAAGGGAAAAGAGGAACCATAAACAAAAATTAAGTTAATGACATGAATGTTAAATTACTGGGGTCACGGGGTGCGGGGGGCACCTGGGTGGCTCAGTTGGTTTAGTGACCAACTCTTGGTTCCCACACAGGTCATGATCCTGGGGTCCTGGGATCGAAGCCTAGGTCAGGCTCCATGTGCTCAGCACAGTCTGCTTGAGATTCTCTCCTTGTCCTTCTGCCCTTAACCTCCCACCTACTCTCTAAATAAATAAATAAATAAAATATCTTTAAAAATTACTGAAATAGGGATGGATGTTTGCTTCCTTCTTTGAAATGCATCCCCCCCAAAAAGACAGATGAATGGAGATGCCGAAATATAGAGATATGTGATGAAGCAAGTATAGTAGTCAGAATGCAGGTGATTTGCAAGGAGCATGTATAATTTTTCAATGTAACATTTTCCTGAACTGACATGTTACCTCTATTAACAGATACTTCTTTCATCTTTGTATACAATGAAGTTTAACTTTTCCTAAGAAAAAAAAGGATTGAAGGATTTTCACATCCATCTACGGCAAATGTCAAAAGAATGTAGAAAATACAACTCGTTCGGTTTGGTCAGTCATTTGAATATCAAAGTCTGTTACCCTTTGGAACAAGATGAAAATGCAGTGACAGTTCTGCCACCCTTTTTAAAAAAATCTCTGACACGGCTCAGAGCAAAGAATCTTTTAAAAATGATCTAGAATAACAATAAACTGTAAGCCACTTATACTTTAATTAGAAATATAAAGATTACTGAGAAATAATATTATCTTAAATTTGAATGGAAACCTTTGTCAACAAAAAACCCTTTGAATTTTGTAGATGGCTGATTTATATGCACGCAGAAGGCAAAGCAACATTTTTTTCCAATTGTGTTGCACCAAAAAAAATGAAGATAAACCACAAGATACTGTAGGACCCTCCAGAATCATGTATAATAAGAACACTTTATTATAATCTGAATACCTTTACCATATAATCAGATTAAAAACCTAAGCTGTGCTCCTATTTCTAAACCAATGTACTTTATTGATGAAAAGAAGAGATTGCACTCTTATTTTTTGGTTATGATTTTTTATTGGCAATTGAAACAATAAATCTACTTTGTATCACATTCTGGGATGATTTGGTATGACCCAAAATACCATGCAAGGAAGCTGATCTGATAGAAGTGTTTTGGTCTCTTTAGATATTTTAAGTGCCAAATATATTGCTATATATAAAATTCGATGATATACAGGGGAGTGTGCTTATGGTATTCAGTGATTTACAGATACTAAATTAACTATGCTACTTAATATAAAACCACATAATGGACCCCAGAAGGATTTCTTCATTTGGCTGCATAGAACAATGTGCTTTTTCCTCTCCATTAGATAAATACTTAGCATCACAGGTCAATAAAGCAAAAGTCTGTCATTTAACTGGAACTGAGAATTTTTTAATGGTTAGTGGATATAAGAGACGGTCAAAGTGCAAAGTTTAAGTCTTATTTACATTTTTCTTCTGATGAGTTATTTAAAAAAACACATTATCAGTTACTTTACCAACTGATTTCTTTCCTTATCTAATGTCTTCTTCATTTTCTTATTTAATGTCATATTATAGTTTCTCAGCTGTCAAATAAAATGTCAATAAAAATTCATACTTTTTTCATTATTTAATTTAGCCACATTTAAAGACTGGGTCTTTTAAATAAATCATAAACTATCAGGGGGATTAATTACCCAAACTCAACATATATGTGTATAGTTAACATAAATTCCTTGGTTTTTCTAATGAAAAATGTGACTGTAAAATAATGATTAAAATATCTCAGAAATTATGTATATAAATGAGTATTGTCTTATGAACATTCATCTGGGAAAGCAACAATTAATATAGCTGTGGAATTCCATGTTGGAACTGTCTTTCACAAGCCTGTGTGAATGTGTCTTCTCTTTCTCTCTCTCTCTCCCTCTCTTTCTCTCTATCTCTCTCTCACACACACACACACACACACACACACAAAGTTGCCTTCTTTTATGACCACAATCTCAGACACAATATTCCTTAGCTGACATCTCCAAATGACTTGTAGTTACTCCTAAGAATCAAAGCCACCACAAAAAGTGATAAAATTGCTACCGAAAGAATGTTTGGAAAATTCTGAAGACATTTCTGAAAGTAGAGACTCAAACATATCACTAAAATAAACATACATTGCCTCCCAAGATGCTAACATGGCCACTTTGGAGGAACCAATCCTTAGATGCATACACTCTGGAATGTGTGTGTGTCTGTGATTAACTGCCACATTTGAAGGAAGTATGCCAGAATGGAAAGAACTTTGTCGGCATCAAAAGCCTGGGTTTGAGTTTCAGCTCTGCCATTTATAAGCTGTGCAAGTTTGGTAAGTCTTTTCACTTTTTTGGGTTTCAATTTCTTCATCTTTAAAAGAAGAGTTGATCTATTTCCAACAGAAATATAATGGGGGCCACATATATAACTTTTATAGCCCATTTAAAAGTAAAGAGAAACAGATGAAATTAATTTTAATTATGTGTTTTTATTTAACCCAATATATGCCAGTTATTACCATTTCAATCTTTAATCATAAAAATCATTAATGAGATCTTACACTTTGGGGGCAGTAATTAAGTCTTTGAAATCCATGTGTATTTTGTACCTACAGCATATATCCAGTTTGGCCCAGCCACCTCTCAAATGCTCAAGAGCTTTGTGTGGCTAATGGTTAACATACTGGACAGCACAGATCCAGACAGCTGCTAACAGTTCTTTCAGTTTTAAAAACTCTATTATTACTCTGTTGTCAAAATTAATATATTAATAGAATCCATACAAAATTCAGCCAAGGATATGAAAATTATAGGTTAAATACTTCCATAGGAGCTTGACTTTCATCAGCAAAGATTCATTAATTTCCTATCTTATCTAGCATTTATAAGCTGTGGATGATTTTTCCTAACATCGAATAATCATTAAGAAGTAAAGAACTGGCAACTATCTTCTGAATTCAATCCCAGAGAGTAGATTAACTAATCTATTAAACTGGTTTATGTCTGTTAAATAATTGCCAAGTACCCATTTCATATTATATGATGCAGATTTGGCCTACATCTAAAGCTTAGGTCTTTAATCCTAAGAACCTAAGACTATTTTCAAATGAATAAACATTCAAAGTTAATCCTACAGTGACAAAGCCTATTTAATTTCTGCTTTGTTTCCTTTAGCCTAAACAAAATGAAAAGTCTAAATGCTATGAAATAGTTTTTATATTAGTGTACCACACCACAAGCACATCAGTGTTCAATAATAGATATCATTATCAATTCTTGGCAGCTTATTATTGGGAACAACCATGCTCATTAAAACAGGTGATGATAGATTCTAATGGAGAAAAATGGACAAACTGTTAGCTGTGTTGTATACCTTAAAATTTAAAGACTGGAGTAGAACCTACTTGCATCACAGGATAATACCTCAATTATCAATTACACTTGCAACAGACCCCTACAAGTTACTTATCTCCAGGTACAATTGTACATCATCTCAAATAGCTTTTGAGTTTGTTATACTAGACTTTACAAAAATTATATGAAGGTAGAGCTACCCTATGACCTGGCAATTGCATTACTGGGTATTTACCCCAAAGATACAGATGTAGTGAAAAAAAGGGCCATATGCACCCCAATGTTGATAGCAGCAATGTCTACAATAGCCAAAATGTGGAAAGAGCTGAGATGCTCTTCAACAGATGAATGGATAAGGAAGATGTGGTCCATATATACAACGGAGTATTATGCCTCCATGAGAAAGGATGAATACCCAACATTTGCATTAACATGGATGCAAATGGAGGAGACTATGCTAAGTGAACTAAGTCAAACAGAAAAGTCAATTATCACATGGTTTCACTTATTTGTGGAACATAAAGAATAGCATTATTCTTCTAATGTTTAGGAAAAGGGTAAAATGAAGGGAGAGAAATCAGAGGGGGAGACAAACCATGAGAGACCGTGGACTCTGAGAAACAAACTGAGGGTTTTAGAGGGGAGGAGGGTGGAAGGATGGGTTGGCCCGGTGATGAGGTATTGAGGAGGGTATATGCTGCATGGAGCACTGGGTGTTACAGGTAAGCAATGAATCTTGGAACACTACATCAAAAACTAGTGATGTACTGTATGGTGACTAACATAATAAAAATAGTAATAATAAAAAATTATATGAAGGTACTCTGACATTACTATAATCTTTAGAACCTTCCTTTTCCTCTTAAATTTATAAGAGTAACAGCACACCCAAGTGTTTTTGTATCATTGTAAGCCACTGTACAACAGAAAACTTATTTTAAAAAGGAGTTAATAAAACACCTCAAATGCTTTGTCAAAATATAAGAGGTGTTTCTGAAAACTTCTGAAATGTATTTCAACATGATATACAGTGAAAGCTGATATTAATTCATACGTATAGGGGGCAACAAAACAACATATTTGATCCCTTAATAACTAGCATAAAATATGTTGTTTGTAAATTTGTCTATAAGATAAAATCATGTTATTTGAGGTCAACTTTCTACATGATTTGTATTATTTAAGGAGCATTCAGCAGAGCCAGCACAGTACACAATACTGTCTCATTTCTGAAGAAAAAGGTAAATATTTATCACAGAAACCAGTGAAAAGTCATAAAGGTAAATTCAGGGAAACTCTTAATGTTATGTGGCCCATTCCTCCTGTACTGCCAGGCACTTTGGAGTTGTTCAATATTTGTTGCATGAATGACCATAGAAGATATACACTGTACAATATATATGTGTGTAAACACTGTGGTCTGCATTCATTCTATAAATAAATAAACAAACACACACACACAACACATACACTGCATAGGTACATGTTTTCTTTTCTTTTCTTTTTTTTAAGATTTTATTTATTTATTTGTCAGAGAGAGAGAGAAAGAGAGAGAAGGCACACTCAGGTGAAGCTGCAGGCAGAGGGAGAAGCAGGTTCCCAGCTGAACAAGGAGCCCGATGCAGGACTCGATCCCAGGACTCCAGGATCATGACCTGAGCGGAAGGCAGACGCTCAACTGATTGAGCCACCCAGGCATACACATGTTTTTTGTTTGTTTGTTTGTTTGTTTAACTAGAGGAATCTGTTAGTAAGAAATTTAAATTTGATTTTGAAGTCTGAATCTTAGTTCTCCATTTGGGTGACACTGAGACTCAAATCTTGGGGTCCCTGGTTGGCTCTGTCAGTGGAGTATGTGGCTCTTAATCTTGGGGTTATGGCTTCAAGCCCTACATTGGGTATAGAGATTAGTTAAAAATAAAATCTTAGGGGCACCTGGGTGGCTCAGTGGGTTAAAGCCTCTGCCTTTGGCTCAGGTCATGATCCCAGGGTCCTGGAATCGAGCCCCGCATTGGGCTCTCTGCTCAGCAGGGAGCCTGCTTCCTCCTCTCTCTCTGCCTGTTTCTCTGCCTACTTGTGATCTCCGTCTGTCAAATAAATAAGTAAAATCTTAAAAAAAAATAAAATCTTAAAAATAAAATAAATAAATAAAATAAAATCTTTAAAGAAATTCAAATCTTTTTCCTGCTTTCATTCATTATGCACTGCATTCACTCACCAAGTTATTTATGTAACCAGCACTATGAAAGGTATGGGACTGATATAAAAAGAATAAATGTATCATGAAAACAAACAGACCAATAATTACAAAAATAAAGGAATTGCTATTTGGGGAGGTTAAGAAATACTACATATATAGGACTATATAAGGCCCTGTATATCATAATATAAATATATAGGTCCGGAAATCAGTCGCATTTCTCTACACCAACAATAAGACAGAAGTCAAGGTAACCCAGCCTGTTGAGTACAAGAACCAGGTGTCAAATCTCAACCTATATGTCTTCCAACTACTAACTTCCATGACGTTACAGTGGGATTTTCCTTCACTGCCTGATATTTTTAGGATATAAAAATTAAAAGAAATAAATAAACTGATCTGAGCCATGTAATAATGAGTTCTACTATCAATAGAGCAGTATTATATTGTTAATGCCACAGAATTTTAGAACTAAAAAAAAAAAGATACTTCCCAAATTAACTTGCTGAATTATTTCTTGCTATTATCCCAGGAAACATAAGCCTAGAGCTGGCTAGGGGGTGTGATGGTTAATTTTATGTGTCAACTTGGTTAGACTGTGGTGCCAAGCTGCTTGGTCAAAAACCAGCTCAGATGTTGCTATAAAGGTATTCTGTAAATTTAATTAATATTTATACATCAACTGACTTTAAGTTAAGGAAAATATCCTCGATAATATTGGTGGATCTTACCCAATCAGCTGAAGATCTCAGGAACAAAATTATGTTTTCCAGAGAAGGAATTCTGCCTCAAACCATAACACAGAAATCCTGCTTGAATTTCCATACTACTGGTTGCCCTATAGATTTCAGACTAAAGATGACCAAAACTCTGATTATGTTTCCAGCTTGCTGACCTGCACTACAGATTATGGACATCTCAGCCCTCACAACTGTGAGCCAATTATTTAAAATTATTTAAAAATTCTCTCTATATACAAATATATCCTATCATTTATCCTATTGGTTTTGTTTCTCTAGAGAACCTTCACTGACACAGGGAGTCATAGGAAATGGAAATTGGGAAGGCATCAAAATGTGAACAATAATGTAATTCCTGGATGTGGATAGAACACAAAAGGAAGCAAGGTAGCAAGGATAAAACTTAGGTACAAGAGCATGTAAGGGCCCCGCAGAAGACAAGAAGTCAAAAGGAAAAGATTAAATCAAGCCAAAAGAGGGTTTCACAAAGGAGGGAAGCAATATTGCAGAAAGGCCAACTAGGATGAGGGATGAGTTTAGGTCCTGGTATTTGGCAGTTAGTAGGACACTGGTAACCATGGCCAGTGCAACTGTAGTGGTGATTGGGATAAAATTTATACTGTATTCCTTTGCATTATCTACCAATAAATAAGAAGTAAGTGGAAAAAGCTTGGCAATTGAGAAAAGGAAGAAAATAAAATAATAGCTCAAAAAAGAAGTTACAATGGAGAGGAAAGACTTTAGAATGAGAGGGATATTTCTAAGTTGGGGGAGAGAAGACAATGGAGAAGAAGATAAAGGCAGATGGCAACTGTTGGGAAACCAAGTCCCAGAAGAAGTAGAATATCCCAGAAGATGGACTCTAGACCACAGAGGTAGGGGTAACTCTAATCAGAAGTGTAAGACTTCTCAGTGTAAGGCAAGCAGTGTTTAGGTAAGGGACAAGTGGTTTTATGGATTGCTCTGAAGCTGGGGCTCCATGTCTTATTTTATTTATCCTTTATTTTCTCAGGGAATTTAGAGGTGACATTATGGCTAAGAGTCATTACTAAATAATATATATGTGTCTGGTTCTATAAGGGATTAAAAAAAGCATGAGACCCATTCTCTGCCAGTCTACCTGCCCAGCTAATATGGCTTACTATATTTTTAGTCACTAAACAAACAAAAAGTTTTAACCATTGCTAGTACTGGGTTATGGAGTATATTGTGGAAAACTTTTAGCCAAATATACTAATCTCTGCCAGTTATCAGTAAAAAATATTATTGGTCCTCTGCCTTTTATCATTTGTATAACTCTTTTTTTAATATTTTTATTTTTTTAAGATTTTATTTATTTATTTGACATATAGAGATCGCAGGTAGGCAGAGAGGCAGGCAGAGAGAGAAGAGGAAGCAGGCTCCCCGCTGAGCAGAGAGCCCGATGCGGGGCTCGATCCCAGGACCCTGAGATCATGACCTGAGCCGAAGGCAGAGGCTTTAACCCACTGAGCCACCCAGGCGCCCCACATTTGTATAACTTTTTTAATAGAAGCTTGAAAACAAGATTTCTAATACATACTTTAGTTATAATTCCAATTATAAAAATAAGTACACAATCTTAGTGGTCACAAGAAGAGACCACTATTATAAGAAGATGATAAAATAGCACAGTATATTTTAATCTTATTATGTTCAAATGTTTAGAAGACTTTAGCTTGAGACTAGTGATGTGATCAACACTTCTTTTATTATTTTCTTAGCTGCGAATATAAAGTGATTACACAAGTAGTCTGTAACATTTTTTCCTTAAAATATAAAGAAATCTGCATAATTTTCTCACTTTTTACTAAACTAGGAGATGGGTAGTTGGAAGCTAAAATCTTTAGGGTCTCCAGTGATGCATTAACTAAACCAAAAGGACAACTTTACTCATTTCAAAATGTTTTATTATAACAGCAATCTTCGAAGGCAAACACAAAAGATTCTACTATGCTTAGATTTTAAAACATAAATAACCAATTTAATGCATCACTAATGATGCACAATAGATGTCTTCTTGTAGTACCAATTCAAATAAGAGACTGATGTAATCTGCCAGATACTTCAAAGTAACTAATTTGGTAATAAGAAAACACTCCTTTTGTGCAAACTTTCCTACTAAAAAAAAACTGCGGAAACCTTCCCAGTTGGATATTTACTAAATAAAACTGTTGAACTCTCATTAAAATGTTATTTAATAAAAACAGAACTAAGTAGTTTAGGTCTTAAAAATTTATCTTGAATAACATTACACTTTTAAATGGAAATACAACCTATACACAGAAAATAGATATTAATGGCACAGTATGACCTATTTTTAGTATTGTGTATTTATATTCAATGTATTTATATTCAATGTCTTAAAACTTTTAAATATCAATTACATATGTTGCTATTATGTTGTATACTCCATATACACACACTCCAGATGCCTTATCTATGAAAGAAGTAAACTAGTACATTTTACTTCTCTATAAATCTTCCCCAGCAAGTATAAGTAAAACATTTCCCTGAGTCTAAACTTCTAAAGGTAAAGGCTTAGGTCAGTTTCCTGAACAAATCCTATTATAATGTCTAACATATTTTTCCAGGGGGAGAACCTTAGACTCCTTTCTGCCTTTGTTTTCCTTTACCTATCATGGAATCCACAATTCCAGCCTAAATGGGAAAAAATACATATATCTATATCCCAACAAGTATTTCTAAAAGCATGTTAAAGAAGATTATTGTTCTCTGACCAAGGCCATTTTCAATTTGTCTTTTGGCTCACAAATGTTAAGCAAAATATAAATGTAAATAAGACGTTCTCAGTTATCTGTTTTTCCTTCTCCTGGAGCCACTAATCCTGGGAGAGTACCAATTATTCCACAAAGGAACAAGAAAGAAGGGGTTTCCATTCCCATAGCCACTGTAGGGTGGGATGGGGCAGCGTCCACAAGTGGCACACGAGGGAGTATTCTTAGGGTTCTTTCCAAGGGTATTCAAAAGACCTGATTACCTAATTTGTGAAAAATATTTTCTTAAAATTGGAAATTTTTTTACGGCTAATCATTCACTGGCAGAATACCCATGACGTTACAGTGGGATTTTCCTTCACTGCCTGATATTTTTAGGATATAAAAATTAAAAGAAATAAACAAACTGATCTGAGCTATGTAATAATGAGTTCTACTATCAATAGAGCAGTATTATATCATTAATGCCACAGAATTTTAGAACTAAAAAAAAAAGATACTTCCCAAATTAACTTGCTGAATTATTTCTTGCTTAATGTAATTGCTGTATGTGCCTTATACTGGCACATTAGTCATAACTACTTTGTGTACGTACAAATTTTCATGGCTTCTCACAATTGGATGGAATCCAGATTCTTTGTCTTGCCTTCCAAGACACCTCACAGCCTGATCTCTCTCTCTCCTTCTAGTCCTCATTCCCACTGCTATCTAAGGACCAGTGCTGGACTTCAGCAGACAGTTCTGTCCACTGAATAAGGCTCTTCCCTCCCTCTTCGGTGCCTGAGCTCTTGCTGGCCTGTGTGTCAGACCAAATGCTTTTTACTAAATGCTTTTTTCTCTATTGCCTAGAGGGAAATCCGGCTCATCCTTCACCTTTTACAGAGAAGGCCACCTCCTGCATAAAATTTTCTTAGCCAAAAACCTCCCTGCCTTGGCCTCAAAAGTCCTTAAACATTTCGCTTCTGTTTCTCATAGGCCAGTGATCTTTCATTTGCATTATAGATTTTCTTCTAAGCACGAGATCACTTTCTAGGGGGAGCATTCATTTTCTACACACATCTTCACATCCATTTGCTCATATATTGTCACACTGCCTTGTATGCAGCAGACGTTCAATAAAGGTTTATTGGATGAATTAAGTTTTATGGAATCATAATCTTTTATTCTGGATTTATTCTTATTCGAGCAGTCACCGTGGAAACCAGTGGCAAAAACTGTTACGGCCTGGAATTTCGTCTCAAAAGCAAACAATAGAAAAGATTAATCTCTCAATTATAAATTCAATTGGAGGTGAGACTAGAGATCAGCGTCATTCATAAGATGAGACTGTAGAAGCCAGGGACTGTGCAATAGGCCCTGAATGATTGGTTTCCTTATAACTGTGAAAAAGATACACTGCATAGGAAAAAGTGTCCATGGGAGACATCATTTGGCATAAAACAAAAATGAATGTCTGGTACGCTGAAGTGCTTTATAATGAAGTTTTGCTTAATATATTCTTTAGTACCCTATTTAAGTGGTCAAATTTTAAAACCTCCAAATCAATGAGGCTTAAAGTCATAGCGAGGCTCATTTCCTGAGATGATACATGATTCTCTGCTCAAGAGTTCTATCATCGACATAAACTGAGAAGACTGTAATGGAAGAATTAATAAAATAGGGTTTCCTTTCAGGGAACTGACCTAAACGGTGAATCACAATTTGAAAGTTACTCATCTAGAACAACAACAAAACACACAAGCATCTTGCCTCTGGTTTCAAAAGCAACAGTACTTCTTTTCTTCCTTTCTTCCTTTCTTTTCTTTCTTTCTTTCTTTCTTTTTTTGGCACATGGAAATACTGAATAAATATTGGTTGAACAGATGAATAAATGACTGGCCGCTCTTCCAGTAGACTATTAAGAAAGAACACTTGGACAAGGGATGCACTGTGAATATCTGAGCGTGTACTTGAGGGGAAGAAACTAAAAGTGTGCCCCTTGGCAGGGATTTTGAGCACTGTCCCCCCTAACTTTATACTGTTTCTGCTCCGAAAGGACAAGAGCTGCAGGGGAACTCCATAACTATCTGATGGCTCTGGCCTGGGCTTACAGACCTTAGGGAGGGAGTCTGTCTCTTTTAGAATTAAAGCAGTAGTCTGCTACTTCTCCAAAGATATCTGGAGGCAAAAGGACAAAATAAAACCCATACAAAAAGAAGGAAAAAATACTCCTAAGAGAAGGAAAAACAGTACTAATGTTAATACTAAAAAATAAAAGTGAACTAATATTTAGTGACCTGAATAAAGAAAAATCTTTAAATAGCATACTTTGAACAGGCTATTTTGTCTCAGGCTATTTTGAAGTGTATTCCAATGCACAAGAAATTAATGAGACCTCCAGAAGCCTTTTATATTCATGCTAGCCCAGAGCGGAAAGCAATGGGCAGTGATTGGTACGAGTTTAAAGAGCACTTCTGATAACTTTCTATCAGCTCCTACCAGATATAGCAGCTTACTTAAAACAGAGTTGATAAAATTTAGTTCAGGGTTCCTCAACAGTATTTCCCAAGAAATTCTGAGACAAAATTGTGAGTGACCACAGTAATTTTCTCTTTGGTATTGTATACAAATATTTTCGTATTTTATATTGTGCCCCCAAACATGAGTGTTTGCTATCAAAAATCAACACAAGGTCTATCTTCACCTCTATCTTCCTATATTTCATGGGCAAGTTTAGGTATTACACAGACTATACATTTCAAATTATAGAGTGTTGGAGTTTTTCAAAATGACAATCTTAAGGTCACTTAGGAAGAAGTGACAAAGGACAGTGGAAAGTCCTGCTGTTTCCTCTCTCTCTAGCAGCTTACTTTTGCCACCTAGTGGGGGAGGCAGTTTCACAGCGAGGTTGGTGTTTTGTCTAAGACCTAAGAGCAGAGGTCAGCCTATTAGAAAATAATTAAACATTTCTTTCATAGCAGGAGAATCAGATTTTTTTTTTAATAACCTTACGTAATTTTTCCAAACTGGCCTGTTCCATATCTATTGGTTTTCTTTTTAAGCAGTTAGTTTTCACTACAATGACTATCCTAGATAACTGAAGGGAAGATAAAACCTTTTTGTATCTATTTATAATTTATAACACCAGGAAAAAAACAAAACTTTTCTTGGTTTCCAGTGGTTCTGCATCCCCTTACCTTGTAGTATTTCCTAAGGTGTATGTTTTGGTTCATTCCTGTATTTTGTGTTATATGGGGTCCAAATCTATACTTTTATCCCTCATTTCTCATTGTGACTCTGACCTCAAATCTTTAGTGATCTACTGAGTATCATCACCTCTGGAACTGACATTTAATATGTCAAAAGCCTAAGTCCTGATCCTCAAAAAGAAATAAAGAATGGGTTTCCTTTTGAGCCAGTGCGGCTGGGCTAATCAGAGCTGGAGTGCACGCTAGGGTTAAAAACAGCAGAGATTTTTTTTTAAGTACATAAAAATTAATGAAACAAGTTAAGCAAAGGAAACAATCAGAAGTCAGGATCAGTTTACTGGGCTGGGCAGGAGAAAGCATGATGACCAAGAGTTAGGGCAGGGCAATAATAATGAACAGGAATTGAGGTCAGGAACATAGGAAATTTGAGGCAGGTCACAAAGCTGAAGCTAAGAAAATTGGAAATAAGAGGCAACCGAGGTTGGAGAAAGTATCATAGCTCAAGTCCCCAGGCTTGAGGTCCATGCAGGGATGAAGAGGGCTGAGGACCAGCAGAGAAGTTCAATTCTTGGGCCTGGAAATGCATGGTGATGCCTGGTTTTCCGCTCTAGCTCTCAAAATAGGAGAAAACAAAACACGTCAAAACCTGGTCCTCACAGAGTTTGCTGGAAAGTTTCTTGAGGTGCTGGACGCACATGAATGACTGCTTACCAAAATTGCCATGATCACAAACGGCCTTATAATCCTCTTGGCCTCTGAGGCTTTGAAGCTTTCAAGTGTATCTCTTTTTAAACACCTTTACTGAGGTATAATTTATATACCATACAGTGAGTCTACTGTGAGTGATTTTAGCAAATTTAGAAAGTTGTACAAACATCACAATCTAGTCAGAACATTTCTGTCACTGCAAAAATTTCCCTGTGCCCATTTGCAGTCATCCCTTGCTCCCATTCCCAGACCAAGGTAACCACTGATCTGCTTTCTGTGTCTATAGATTATTTGCCTTTTCTGAAAATTTCATATAAATGGGATAGTACAATATGTGGCCTCTTGTGACTGGGGTCTTTCATATAGCATGTTTTTGAGGTTCTTGGTTGTACAGTGTATCAGTTCATTCCTTTTTACTGCTAAATAGTATTCCATTGTGAATCTATCACACTGTTTTTATCCATTCACCAGTTAGGGGGCATTCAGATTGTTTCCAGTTTTTGGCTCTTAAGAATAATGCTGTTATGAATATTCACAGACAAGTTTTTGTGTCAACATGTTAATTTTTCTTGGTAGATCTAAAAGTAGAATTGCTGCATCATGTGGTAAATTTGTTTAACTTAATAAATTACCAGATTATTTTCCGAAGTGGCTGTACAGTTTTACATCCGCACCAGCAAGCCATGAAGGTTTCAGTTTCGCCACACATCCTTGTCAACATTTGTTACTGTCTGCCTGTTTTAGTATAACCATCGTAGTGGGTGTGAAGTTGTATCTCATTGTGGTTTTACTTTGCATTTCCCTAAGGCTAATGATGTTGGGCATCTTCTCGGGTGTTTATTAGCCAATCGCACACTTTCTTTGATGAACTGTCTACTCATACCATTTACCCATTTTAATCGAGTGCCTTCTTTTTATTGTGTTCATAAGAGCTCTTCATATATTTGTAGGCACAAGTAATTTAACAGATACATGATTCGTAAATGATTTCCTCTAGCTGGTGGCTTCTCTGATTCGAGATCGAGTGAGAGAGAGCACAAGCAGTGGGGAGGGACAGAGAGAGAGGGAGAAGCAGGTTCCCCACTGAACAGGAAGCCCGATGCAGGGCTCGGTAGGCGGACCCTGGGATCATGACCTGGGCTGAAGGCAGATAGATGCTCAACCGACTGAGCCACCCAAGCGCCCCTTCTTCCCTTTTTCTGAATGGTGTCTTTTGAAGCATGAAAGTTTTAAGTTTAGATGAAATCCAACTTGCCAATTTCTTCTTTTATGGGTTATGCTTTTGGTGTTGAATCTAAAACTTTGCCTAATCCAAGGTCATGAAAATTTCTATGATTTTTCCAGAAGTTTTACATCTTTAGGTTTTACAGTTAAGTCTTTTATGATTTTAAGTTAATTTTTATATATGAAGTAAGACTCTAAATTTGTGTTTTTTTTCACATGGATATTTAATTTTCCCAGTACCATCTCTTGACAAAACAATCCGTTCCCACTTAATTTCCTCAGCACTTTTGTGGAAAATAGACTGAACTTAAATATAAATGTTCATTTCTGGACTGTTCCATTTGAATCTGTTCCATTGAGCTACATGTTCATCTATGTCACTAACTTGAATAATGTAGTCTTACAGTAAAAAATTTGAAATTGAGTAGTGTAAGTCTTCCAATTTTGTTCTTCCTCTTCAAAGTTGTTTCAAATATTCTAGGCTTTTTGCATTTCCACTAAATTTAGGATCAGCTTGTCAATTTCTAAACCAAACCAACCAAATAAACAAAAAGCCTGCTGGGATTTTGACAGAAATTGCATTGACCATATAGGTCAATCTAGGGGAAAGTGGCAAATTAACAATAATGGGTCTTCTAATCTATGAATGTTGAATGTCTCTCATATATTTAGATCTTTAGTTTCTCTCAGCAATGTTCTGTAGCTTTCAAGGTAAAGATCTTAGTACCTCTTTGGTTAAATTGATTCTTAAATATTTTATTGTCTTCAATGCTATTTTGAGGAAATAATCTTCTTAAATTTATTTTTGGAATATGTGTTTCTAGTATCTTTGTATCTAGTACACAATTGATTTTTTATTATTAATTTGTATTCTATAACTTTGTGAATTTATTTTTAAGTTCTATCAGATATTTGGGTATATGTGTATATGTGCGGATTTCTTAGGATTTTCTAAATACAGGATCATGTCGTCTACAAATAAAGACAGTTTTGTTTCTTCCATTCCAAGCTGCATGCCTTTTCTTCCTTTTTTTTCCCCTTCTTTTTTCTTTTGCCCTTGCTACAATCTTTAGAATAATGTTGAGTAGAAGCATTAAGAGCAGGCATCCTTGCTTTGTTTCCAAACTAGGGGGCAAGGCATTCAATATTTCACCATTAAGATGACATAGCTATAGATTTTTCAGATGTCCTTTATCAAATTAAGAAAACACCTAAGAGTTCTATTCCTAAATTGTTCAGTTTTTAATCAGGAATGGGCAATGGATTTCGTTAAATGCTTTTTCTGTGTCTGAGATTATTGTGTTTTTTCTCCTTTATTAATCTGATGTATACAGTGTGATTTTCAGATGTTAAGTCAACCTAGATAATGGTGTTTAATGTTATTTATGATATATGCTGCTTGATGTTGTCCCACAGTTTCTGAAGTTCTGTTCAGTTTTTTCATTCTTTTTTCTCTGTTTTTCAGACTGGATAATTTCTTTTGATCCATCTTAAGTTCGTGGATTCTTTCTTCTGCCATCTCAAATCTGTTGTTGAAAACTCTAATGAATTTTTCATTTCAGTAATTCTTATTTCTAGAATTTCTACTTGATCTTCTAAATAATTTTTATCTCCTCAATGAGAGTCTCTATTTCTTGAATTATTGTCATTATGTTTTTCTTTAGTTCTTAAATGTGGCTCCTTACATTACTTGGAAGATATTTATTATAGCTGCTTTGAAGTTATTGTCTGCTAAGTCCAATATCTGGGCCCACATTTTTTTTCACTCAGTATTGGTAAACCTTTCCTTTCTCTTCATATCTTGTAACTTCTTGTTGTTGTTGTTAAAAACTGGAATTTAAGATACGATAGTGTAATAACTCTGGATTTTGATGTTCCTCTCTCAGAGTTGTTGTTGCTGTTCTTCTGCTATGAATTTGCCTAGATTAAATCTGTGGAATTGATTTTCCCATGGCACATGGCTCTTTGTGTCTCTCTCTGACTTCCTAGGAGTCACACTTGTGTCTGCATAGCTTAGTCAATTACTGATTAGTAATTGTGCTCAAACACAAGAAGCCAATAAAGCTTTTATGTTGCCAATGGAGCTGTGTTTGGGTTGGGGGGCTCATTCAAAGCCCAAGCAGTTCTCAAGTCTGCCTTGGCATTTACTTTCTGCCAGACCCTTTTGCATCTCCTCTGCATACGTCAGAATTCCATGAGCAGCAAGGTGATGTATATATATCTTGGGCCCTCTCTGGTCTCTCATGCAGATGTATAAAGCCTGTTGATCAGCCAGGAAAATATTCTGGCCTCTCAGGGCTCCTTTCACGGTATCATTTCCCAAATCTCCTTGGTAAATTTCTGGCTAGCCTGTTGGTTTGTTGTTGACCCCAACCAAGACTGTAACCTCAGGTTTACTAAGCTACTAGCTAGCATTTCCTATTTGTTTGCTACCAAGATGTCTACTGTTATTCACAATGCCTGTGGGCATAGGGTTTTTCACATTGCACTTAAAACCAAGTGAGGCCATTCCTCCAATGAAACTGCTGGTTTTCATGGCTTTCCTCATCATTCTAGAACTACTATGTTGACTGAGCCTGAAGGTGGGGCATGGCAGCAGCTCCAGACAGGAACACCACAGAATCCTACTTTTCTTACCTGAAGTCCACTAGTTTTTCCATGAATAAATACTTTTCAATTTGTTGAGTGCTTTTGGTCAATTTCCAGAGTGCTAAAATTGCCCTTTTTGATACTTTTGTCTAGTCTCACTGTTGCTTTTGGAAAACAATTGTCCAGCTCTCATTCTGCCATATTAGTAGTGTGCCTTTAAAGCTATTTTTAATCCCTCTGTTTCCTCTCGTCATACTCAGCTGGTCACCAAGTTCTGCTGATTCTTTTCATGCAGTGTGTCTCTGGGAGAGATGCTGTTTTTCTTGCCATTTTTAGAGACACACCCATCATGATAACCAGTACCCATTCATTCCTGAATTACTATGACAGAAGCTTTCGTCCCCACCACAGTCAATTCTTCATCTGGCCACTACATTGACCTTACAGACACCAGATAGTCATATCCCTTGTTACTGACTGAAGAATGGTTCTTTGCTGCAAAAACATAAAATTCATGCTGCTTAACCTGTCAAAATGTACTCAACTGCTTTGATCTTATGCAACATCATTTATTCCTGGAGCTCCTGCCAAGTTAGTTTTTCTTTCCCCACATATTCCTTTGCCAATTTCCATGTTTCTAATTTTTTCATGTTGTTCCCCTATGTGGACAGCCCTTGCAATTTGTCTATCAATTTTGGGTTCATCAATTCCTAGAAGAAGCTGACTGAGGTGAACTCTTCTACTCTCAATCATTTCTGTATTCCACAGCTTTTCAATATTCATACACATATATAGATTTTGTAAACACTTCTGACAATCATGTCAGCTTGCAATCAGTCCTCAATTGTTTCTATATGTGTTTTTTCTCCAGTATTTTTTCCTTTTACATGGATTTTATTTTTAAAAGCATTTTAGATTTACAGTAAAATTGAACAGAAAGTACAGAGAGATCCCATAGAGCCCATCACCAACTTTTGATTATACTCAATTTGAGGGCTTTACCAGTTTACAAAATTGGAAATACTTCTTACTGTTTACTACAGTGATGAACATGCTTAGTATATGATTGCTGAATTAATAAAATGCTTCTTCTTTTCCTAGGGAAATTTTTAAAAATCTTAAGAAAAATATCACTTTAGGATGTCTCTATGCCTCCCCCCCCAAAGAACTTAACTCTTACATATAACTCTGAAAGAAGAAGTGATATTTAACATTTTTAATAGTTGTGTGGCATGAACAACAATGAAATCAGACAACAAAACACTCCTGAAAACTCCTGTTGTCCCAAGAAATGATCCATTACAATATTCCTAGATCATGAAGCGGTCACAGGTCCTAGACATGAGGCCATGATGGTAGGGGGTGGAATATGGGGCAGTAGTTATTTGTCAAGTAGTATGAAAGTATTTAAACCATTAATGTATGTATGCACAACTATATCAGAGGACACAAACTGAATATCAGTCCCACCAATAAGTCATTGATATTCTCTGGATTTAATAATGACTGTAGAATAAAATATCGATAAAATGGACTTCTGTCAATCATAAGCACTTCTCATTTTAGAGAGCAATATGAGAACAATGAGTCTCTGTAATGCAAGGTGCAGAGAAGGACACACAACAGTTAGAAGCCAATGTCAAGGGTCAGTTAGGCAGTACAAGACCAAACAGAACAAAAGTACTAGTAGGCCAAGACAAACCAAGAGACCAGACAGGAGCTAAATCGCCAGGAGTCAGAGTTCAAGGTTCAGCCAAAAAGACAGTAAGGATCTGCTAGGTAAGGAGACCAGCAAACAGTGGCCTAAAAGCAGAAATGTATCTGTAATATGGAAACTACAGCCAAGCAAATCTGTCCAAGAGCTGATCTCTTCTGTTTTCTTCTACAGCAAGAACCTATGTGAAGGCATGACCTCTCTCTCTGCAAAAGAGGTTAGTGAACCAAGCCGGAAGCCTACTGGCATATTAGTCTTTCAGAGTGAGAAATTTAAGCCTGGGTCCTGGTAGAATGGTGACACTTCTTGCCAAAGGTACCAGGTTTGCTGGTAGCACACCACTGGATTGCCTAGCAAGGATAACAGACATTTTTTATCACTAATTGGCCCTTATTAATTTCAGATATGTTAAATATTTGGGGGCTTAAAACTATCTTCAGGGGCACCTGGGTGGCCCAGTGGGTTAAAGCCTCTGCCTTCGGCTCAAGTCATGATCCCAGGGTCCTGGGATAGAGCCCCATATCAGGCTCTCTGCTCAGCAGGGAGCTGGCTTCCCCCCTCCCTCTCTGTTTGCTGCTCTCCCTGCTTGTGATCTCTGTCTATCAAATAAATAAATAAAATCTTAAAAAAAAAAAAAACTATCTTCAAATTCTTTTACCAGAGGATGCAAAAAGAAGCAAATTAACTAAAGGCTATTTTAAAAATATGTGATCTGAAAAGGCATTAGCTGCCAACTTAGAAACAAAGAGAGCGGGCCAAATAATTATTAGCAATGAAAGAATAAAACTGAATATTCTGAAAAATAACTAGTTTGTCTAAAAAAGAATTTTGGAAATGGGGAGAGGCATGACTTAATTGAAGGTGTGTTACTAAGAGAGAGGAGGTTTCTGTTTTTCAGTTTTAAATAGTATAATAAATCAGACACAACACCATAATTTGAGTTTACAAGGAAGGTAATACTCTTTAGGTAGTAAAAGTGACCTCCAGTGGGCAATAACGCTCTCAAATCTGTGGCCTAGGGACCTATATTCCATTGATCGTCACTTTTAAAAAGTCTATATATGCAACAGTTTTCCACTATAACTTTCACATCCATTTACTCAATTATATACATATGGTATTTATTGTTTAAATAATGTATCTGGTTATGATTCATTAGTATGAACTGTTAACAGAAAGGTTTGTGGGATATTTCCCCAATGATCTTCAAATCGACTTCAGTATATTGATCTACAGATCAGTAGAAATATTAAATTCCTACTTAAATAATGTAAAATTAGAAAACTGAATTAAAAATTAAGGAACTACTGACATGGAGTATGTATGTAGGTCCCAAACTGAACAGAAGTTATTAGGGAGAAAAATCTAGAAAACACTTTGGTTTTGTACTTAAATTTGTTGAGATCATGAACATGAAATTATCTTCAAAGGAGTAATCTCTTTTGAAACACTGAGCTATAGGTAAGTTGGGATATGGGTCAAATAACCACCCTAAAAATCATTTTTAGTGTAGTTGAAGAAAGTCGGGTTTTTTGAAACTTGGAATTTCACGCGTTCCGTTGATTAAAATAGCTGTTATTCATCACTTCAGGAAAAAGTGGGAGAAAGAAAGCAATAAGTTAAGTTCCTGGGTTTTGACTATAGTCCAAAATTATTTTATAGGTCAAGTTAATAAGTCACTTGTGTGCACAATATCACTGGATATATGCAACCTCTTAGAAATGTGGTCATGCTATACTAAGCATAAATGAAATCATGAGTCAGTTATAAAATACATAATATTTAGTCTTCCCACTACCTTCCCCTATAACTCACTGTTGGTTCTAGAAACTGCTTACACATCTGAAATGAAAGAAGTGAAAGATCACTACAGAAACAAGAGAATATTCCCCACTTTAAAAAAAAAAGTCCAGCTATGATTTTTAAATGGGATTTCAAAAGGAGAAAAAAGTAACCTTTGCTACAGACAAACTTTCTTCCAGTGCTCTGATGAATGTTGATGTAGAAAGACTTATTATTCCCTTAGCGAATAAAATTGATCTCCATTGTAGAGTAAATAAATTCAAAATTCACAGTCAAGTCGAACTGTGCTATAATATGGGAAGTATTTCCAGAAAACTAGCTTTCTAAAAGAGAATGAACTCTGAGTGACCATGTATAAAACAACCATTTGATACAAATTCAGAAGGTGAAGGCCTAATGTTTCTTACTCCTACTCCAGGAATTAGACCAACAGATTTTTTTCTGTAAAGGGGCAGATGGTAAGTCTTTCAGGCTTTGCAGGCAATACAGTCTCTTTCATAACCACCTCTCCGATGCTGTGGAGTGAAAGTGGCCACAGATACTACCTGAATGAATGGGCATGACTATGTTCCAGTCAAATTTTATTTATAGGCACTAAAATTTGAATTCCATATAATTCTCACATGTTATGAAATATTACTCTTCTTTTGATCTTTTTTCCATCATTTCAAAATCTGAAAACCGTTCTTAATTCAGATGGTAGGCTCGACTTGGCCTGCAGGCCAGAGTTTGCTGACTCCTATTCTAGTCCATCAATGAGTAATTAACTATTGGAAGAAGTTGTTCCTAGTGACTTCCTTCTGAAATGTTTTCTTTGAAGATATAACTGAATTTATAACTATGTATTGTGATACATGTTAACTAAACTTACTGTGGCACTCATTTCCCGTAACATGTTGTATACTTAAAACTAATACAATGTTATATGTCAATTATATCTCAATTAAAGAAAAACTAAAAACAAAAACAAAACACTATGTGAACTACTGGGCTAATTACTGAACTATAAAATGTAAAGAAATAAAGATATGAGTAAATTCCTTAACTATAATACATATTTGTGTAAAATGAGAATTTCATATAACAAAGTTAAAAGTCAGAAGAAGAAATTTTAGCCATATAATCATGAGATTATGTTTCAAGTAGAGGAGATATTTTGAAATAACTCAATATGAAAAAACATCAGTAAATAGAAAGCAATTTCTCAGAGCAAACATTAAAGTTGATGTGCCTTTCTAATATCTCTCCTAGCACCTATTTCATAAAAAGTAAATGGAAATCAAGTTATGTTTTGAATTCTGGCAGCTGCAGGACCTTGCAGAAGCTGCCAATGGCAGTGATCATACCCTTTCTGTTGAAACTCCCCTCTCCCCACACACACAAACTGCACTCAGCTGTGGCTTGCTATGTGTGGCAAGTGTAACAGCTGAAGTTCAAAACCCATATTGAATCTATGTAAAACAAAGAATGCCACAACCCTATTATAGATACCCTAGGATGATGATGACAGGGGTCTGTTATTATCCAATGCCACTTATATATGCCCTTATTATATTAATACAAAACTTTATTTGTCTTAGGTTCAAACCTATGAAGTTCAAACCTCTTTAGGTTCTGAGGACTGCAGTCCCCAATGACATTTTTCAGTGAATATTGACTTGTATGCTACACTATGGGATCCTAGAATCAGGAGGCAGTCCCTTAAATTTGAAGACCCTGAGAAGGTTGTAAGAGTATACGTGATAGGTTAGACAAGTTAGAGGATACAAACACAAATTCATGGAAATATATGATGGATTCTTAATGACAGTTATATATATTTAGAGTATGTAAATATTCGGAGGTCAACATATGCAAGTTCCAGAATGCTTTCACAAATAATGTCCTTATAAGGCCATCACGAGAGAAAGCATACTCGGTCAAAGATTGTATTTCTCTCACTAATTCTACCAAATCCAAGTTATTCTCATTTTCTTCAAAATTCAATTCAATTCAATTCCAATCTATTAACATGAATTGAGTGTCTTTTATGTGCCAGAGCACAGGCATGGAGAATATTAAGGTGAATGAGACACTGCCCTGTACCTCACAGAGGTCACTGCCTAATGAGTAGACCAATACAAAAAACAATGGGAAGACAGTTTGATAAGTTGAATAGTGGAATAATGTAGAAAGTAGGTTTGGGGAAGACCTGTTGACTGGAGTGACAGCTTGGTTGGATCTGACAGACACAACAATTAAAGTTCCTCTTATGAGAAAGGACAGAATGGCCCAAACAGAGGGAAGATGTAGAAACAAAGATACAGATGCAAGCAAGCATGAGATAGGGAAACTCAAAAGTGGCGGAACATGAAGTGTGGGTATAAGTTAGGTACAGGGCAAATGGTGAAGGAAGAGAAAGGAGACAAAGGTAGGGACAAAATCATAATGCCCACAGACCTGCACTGTGCCAAACACATGTGGCTATTGAGCACCTGAAGTGTGGCTCATCCAAAATGAGATATATGAAGAAAGATTAAATACCTCAATAATTTTAGAAGTTGATTATATATTGAAGTGATACTTTAGATATATTGGGTTAAATTACATATAATATATAATATATATATATATATATATATCTCCAATATACCCAAAATACATATTTAAAATATATATTTAATATATAGTAAATATATTTAATGTAAATTTTAAGATTTTATTTATTTATTTGAGAGAGAGAATGAGAGAGAGAGAGAGCATGAGAGAGGGAACATCAGAGGGAGAAGCAGACTCCTCACTTAGCAGGCAGCCCAATGCAGGACTTGACCCAAGCCAAAGGCAGTTGCTCAACCAATTGAGCCACCCAGATGCCCCTAAATAAAATATATTAAGATAAAGTTTACCTGTTTTTTTTTTAAGTTTCTTAATGGGTTTAGAAGAAAATTTAAAATTGTATTTATGGCATCTAATTCCTCATTTAAACCTATGGTGATCATGAAGCATCCGGGTGGCTCAGCTGGTTAGGCAGCAGACTCTTGATTTTGGCTTCATCATGATCTTGATTCAGGACATGATCTCAATGTTCTGGGATCGAGCCCCAGGTCATCAGACTCTGCGCTCACTAGGGAGTCTGCTTCAGGCTTCTTTCTTTCCCTCTGTCCCTCCTCCTACTTGCTTGCTCTCTCTCTCAAAAACATAAGTCTTAAAAAACAAAAAAACATTGCCAATTTGAATACCTTTTAGGGGCACCTGGGTGGCTCAGTGGGTTAAAGCCTCTGCCTTCGGCTCAGGTCATGATCCCAGGGTCCTGGGATCGAGCCCCGCATCAGGCTCTCTGCTCAGCGGGGAGCCTGCTCCCCTTCCTTTCTCTCTGCCTGCCTCTCTGCCTACTTGTGATCTCTGTCTGTCAAATAAATAAATAAAGTCTTTAGAAAAAAAAAAAGTATCTTTTATTTCTTTTTGTTGTCTGATTGCTGTTGCTAGGACTTCTAGTACTATGTTGAACAAGAGTGGTGAGAGTAAGCATCCTTGTTGTGTTCCTGATCTCAGTGGGAAGGCTGTCAGTTTTCCCCACTAAGGATGACATTTGCTGTGGGTTTTTCATAGATAGATTTTATGAAGTTGAGGAATTTTCCTTCTATCCCTATACTTTGAAGCATTTTAATCAGGAACAGATGCTGTATCTTGTCAAATGCTTTTTCTGCATCAATGGAGAGGACCATGTGGTTCTTCTCTCTCATCTCTGATTGATTTGTTCTATCACGTTGATTTGCAAATGTCGAACCACCTTGCATCCTATGGATAAATCCCACCTGGTCATGGTGGATAGTCTTTTTAATGCAATATTGGATCATTAAGAATCTTGGCATCCATAGTCATCAGGGATATTGGTCTGAAATTCTCCTTTTTGGTGGGGTCTTTTCCTGGTTTGGGGATTAGGGTAATGCTGGCTTCATAAAAAGAGTCTGGTTTCCTTCTGTTTCTATTTTTTGAAACAGCTTCAGGAGAATAGGTATTATTTCTTCTTTGAATGTTTGGTAGAATTCTCCACGGAAACCATCAGGTTCTGGGCTCTTGTTTTTTGGGAGGTTTTTGATCACTGCCTCAATCTCGTTACTAGATATTGGTCTATTCAGGTTGTCAATTTCTCCCTGTTTCAGTTTTGGAGGTTTATAGGTTTCCAGGAATACATCCATTTCATCCAGCTTGCTTAATTTATTGACATATAACTGTTGATAGTAATTTCTGATGATTGCTTCTATTTCCTTAGTGTTAGTCGTGATCTCTCCCTTTTCATTGACAATTTTATTAATTTGGGTCCTCTCTCTTTTCTTTTGGATTAGTTTGGCCAATGATTTATCAATCTTATTGATTCTTTCAAAAAACCAGCTTCTAGTTTTGTTGATGTGTTCTACTGTATCTCTAGTTTCTATCTGTTGATCTTCTATTGATCTCTGCTCTAATCTTGATTATTTCCCTTCTTGTGTGTGGGGCTTGCTTAATTGTTTTTTTATTCTCTAGTTCTTTAAGGTGTAAAGGTGTAAAGAGAGCTGGTGTATTAGACCAGTGGAACAGAGTAGAAGAGTCAGATATGGACCCTCAACTCTGTGGTCAAATAATCTTCAACAAAGCAGGAAAAAATATACAGTAGAAAAAAGACAGTCTCTCCAATAAATGGTGCTGGGAAAATTGGACAGCTACATGTAGATCAATGAAACTCAACCATTCTCTCATACCATACACAAAGATAAACTCAAAATGGATAAAAGACCTCGACGTAAGGCAGAAAACTATCAAAATACTAGAGGAGAACATAGGCAGTAATCTCTTCAACATCGGCCACAGCAACTTCTTTCAAGATTCGTCTCCAAAGGCAAAGGAAACAAAAGCAAAAATGAACTTTTGGGACTTTGTCAAGATCAAAAGCTTCTGCAGAGCAAAGGAAACAGTCAACAAAACAAAGAGGCAACCCACGGAATGGGAGAACATATTCGCACATGACACCACAGACAAAGGGCTGATATCCAAGATCCATAAAGAACTTCTCAAACTCAACACACGCAAAACAGATAATCACGTCAAAAAATGGGCAGAAGACATGAACAGGCACTTCTCCAAAGAAGACATACAAATGGCTAACAGACACATGAAAAAATGTTCATCATCATCATCGTCCTTTCAACTTCCATCAGGGAGATTCAAATCAAAACCACATTGAGATACCACCTTAGATCAGTTAGAATGGCCAAAATTAACAAGACAGTAAACAAAAAGTACTGGAGAGGATTTGGAGAAAGGGGAACCCTCTTACACTGTTGGTGGGAATGCAAGTTGGTGTCACTTTGGAAAACAGTGTGGAGATTCCTTAAGAAATTAAACGTAGAGCTACCCAATGACCCTGCAATTGCACTACTGGGTATTTACCCCAAAGATACAGATGTAGTGAAAAGAGGGGCCATCTGTACCCTAATGTTCATAGCAGCAATGGCCACTGTCGCCAAACCATGGAAAGAAACAAGATGCCCTTCAACGGATGAATGGATAAAGAAGATATGGTCCATATATACAATGGAGTATTATGCCTCCATCAGAAAGGACGAATACCCAACTTTTGTATCAACATGGATGGGACTGGAGAAGATTATACTGAGTGAAATAAGTCAGGCAGAGAGAGAGTCAATTATCATATGGTTTCATTTACTTGTGGAGCTAAGGAATAACACGGAGGACATTGGGAGATGGAGAGGAGAAGCGAGCTGGAGGAAATCAGAGGGGAAGACAAACCATGAGAGAAATGTGGACTCTGAGAAACAAACTGAGGGTTTTGGAGGGAAGGAGGGTCAGGGGTTGGGTGAGCCTGGTGGTGGGTATTAGGGAGGGCACATATTGCATGGAGCACTGGGTGTGGTACATAAGCAGTGAATGCTGGAACACTGAAAAGAAATAAAATGAAGAACAAACAATAAACTCAGAGTGATCTTGGGGCACATGGCTGGATCAGTCAGTACAGTATGTGACTCTTGAGCTTGGGGTTATGAGTTCAAGCCCCACATTGGGCTATTACTTAAAAAATAAAATCTTTAAAAAATAAAAATAAACTCAAAATGATCTCATTTCTCTTGCCAGTGACTAGTTTAGAGATGGGGTTGTGAATGACCCAATCCAAATCTGTGCCATGAAGGAAAGATGGCTGAAGGAGTTCCTGATATAGATGTCTTTGCCCCTAGAAGAAGACCAGTATGATCAGTTCTCTCATTTTCTTTTAAATGTAGCTACACTCCCAGTGACACAGAGAACGACTGTGACCATCTTTCCATGAGCCAGAGGATGAAGCAGAGCTAAGAAATGGAATAAACTGAGTCCTTACTGACATCACTGAGCTACTTTATCAACCAACCCTGGAGTTCACTCTTCCTCTGAACTTCCTGTTATGGGAGATAACAAGTTTCCTTATTGTTTAAGCCAGTATGAGTCAGGTTTTCTGTTACTCGTAGCCAAAAGGATCCTAGCTGATACAATTCATTAGGCTACAATTACCTCAAGGGAAAGGGACTATATGCACTATCATTTAAGACCATTTAGTACCACAAAAGTTCTGTATATAGTCTATAATGAATCCATGTGTTATTATTGTGATAGTATATATTTAATATGTGTGAAGGCTTTTACTTTCTCAGTTTTAAATTATTGTATTACTGTAAGACATTATGGAATAATTACTAAGGGAAAGAGATTTTTGATTAGAACAAAAAAACTATGAGCAGAATTTAACTAATCAAAAGTAGAACAGAAATAACCATTAGATTTGTAACTTGTTACACTTCGTGGCTGTCCTTTCACTGAGAGGTCTGCCTTGAATTCTAGTCAAAGCACACACATGGGGAACAACTACACTTGATTTGCTAATGTGCACATAAACTCTTACAGGTAATGTAGCACATGAAGCAAATATACAAACACTATAGTTTATACCTCACAGAATTATTATGAGAATTAAGCAAAATAATGGATGTAGATCCTAGCATAGTATCTAGTACACAGTAAACACATTTAATATAAATTTGGTTCTTGTTTTCTGTTGAAGAATTTTTCATTTCATAAATTCTAAGTACTGTGCTAAGTATACACCACCATTTATATCATAATTTCATTTTATGTTGACTAGAAGTCAGATTAGAGCAAATAGTAATTTACATATGTCACACTTCATGGGCGAGTTAGTGCTTGGTTAGGTCGTTGATTTATTCATTTTTTTTTATATGAAGCAAGTGAGTTCCAAAGCTAACCTGAACAAAATGAGATAGGCAGTGGTAAAACTATTAACTAGAAATTAGCCTGCAGTATTTGAACAAATCTATGTCTGCTTACCAGTATAGTTGAAATTGTGAGATTAATAATGCAGTCTAAATAAAGGTGAATTAAAAAAAAATAAAAAGAGAGGGAAGGAAGTTTATGATTTTGAGGGTACCTAGAAGGTGACTGATGTAAGTAACAGACACAGAGAGTCAGCAGTGCTCAGTAACATTCAAGGGTGATGAAGAAAGATGTAGAAAGTGTCAGGCCAGAAGAGAGAGGAAAGAATATTTGGTGAATTATATCAAGCTAGAAGATTGCGAAAACCTTTCTGTGCTATTACAAAGGATTTTGCTTTTAATAACAACCACTAACCAATATAAATTTAATTTCCAAATAGGAACTACTGAAAAACATAGAGCAAAACCCCCACTAGCTCCATCTTACCAAATAAATGCGCTCTTTGCTCCACTAATGAATAAGGATGACTGCTTGTCACTGAAGCCACCATATGATCAGCAGATTTTAAATTTCACAGGATGATTAGCCTCCCGAAGACTACATTAAGTTAGTTATCTAGCTTATTACAAGGACTAGAAGAAGCCAGTTACCTTTGTATGCTCTAGTAACTAGTGCAATATTCCCAGAGAGTTATTTAGTCAACAAATGTTTGCTAAAAAATATTTGAAAAGAAAATCAGTATCTGGAACTTAAACTGTTTTTATTCTAGACAGTTAAACATTCTAAACTAATGTAAATGTATAGTATCACATTTGCTGTGATGAATAAAGCAAACATATATAGACCATTTCTACCCAGACACCACAGGGACTCCCAGGCAGCAACCAGCCTGAATGACTGCCCACTGCCTGGATGAGAGTTCAGAGTTTCCAAATGGGAAATACTACAGATCATTTCTCTGAAGTCAGGCAGGCTTAGACACACTTTTTGGAGATTAATAAAAATCCTGAGAGCCTGAAGCAGAACTTACCTAACCACTAACATTCAGAGAAGCTCTAAATCTGGCTCTTAATTTAGTGCATTCTAAGGTGGATCCAACATTCTCAGAGAACGCAGGAAAGAAAAGGGTGTGTCATGTTTCTACATTTTTCTGGGGCCAATTCTGTATATGGGTCACTGATAAAGGAATAAATCTGGATTTTTTTTAAGTTAGGTTTATTGAGGTGTAATCTAAATACAATAAAATGTACCCTTTTCAGCATACAGTTCTGTAAGTTTAGTAAATGCATACAGTCATGTTCTACCACCACAATCAAGCTATAGCACATTTCTGTCACCCCCCAAAATTGTTGTGACAATTTATGGTCAATTCCTCCTCAGGCCCTGGCAACCAATGATCTGTTTCCTATCTCTATCATTCTGTCTTCTCCAGGTCATACACATTGCATCTATAGTATGGAGCCTTTTGAGTCTGGTTTCTTTCATGTCATGATACAACTGGCAACGAAGCCAATGAGACTGGGATACTGAGTAGGAAGGAGAGTGGTCGGAATTGCAATTGGAGCAGCAGAGAAAGCCAAATCACATAGGGACGTATATGCCATAACAAAAATTCTGGATTTGTAGTAGGTGTGATGGGAAGCCACTGGAAGGTTCCAAACAGCTGAATAATGTGATCTGATTAAGTTAAAATAATTTTGGCTACTGTGTGGAATATACACACAATGGAATAGAAGTAGAAAGAAGGAAGCTAGTGTAAAGACTACTGCAATTGTCTAAACATGATAGGGGGTGCCTGGATGGTCAGTCGGTACAGCTGGTCCAGTCGGTACATGAGACTCTTGATCTTGGGGGTGTTAAGTTCAAGCTCCATGTTGGGTGTAGAGATTACTTAAAAATAAAACCTTAAAAAAAAAAAAACCCATAATAGTGACTACAATGGCAACACTGGAGGTGGTGGAAAGTGGTCTGGTGACAGATGTAATTCAGAGGAAGGGATACTGGAACTGGATGTAGCATTTGAGGAAAGAGGAAGCAAAGATGCTCCAAGGAGCTTGGCTTGAGCAACAAGGTAGATGGTGGTGTCATCTACCAGGATGGATAAAAGGAAAAGACAGGGGAAGAGGAAGAGGCAGGTTTGGCGGAGGGAGGCGGGAGAATCCGAAGTTCCATACATTTGGACATCATCAGCATACAGATGATACTGAATCTCTCTCCTCCATTCTGTAGATCTGTATGGACCTTTGATAGAGATATTTTTAACAGTCCTTGTCCTTTTACTCCTTAATACATGAGTAAATACACTGGATAATATATTTACTCTTTACTTCACTGAGTTCCTAGAGTTAAATCTAAAAATATAACGTAAACCGTAAATGTTCAAGGCTAGATAGTTCTTCCATTTCTCGCCTTCTTTTTCTACATAGATAAGAATCTCGTGAGTTTCATAAGAAGGACTGCCTCTAAATTTTACGTATAGTTTTTCTAGAATACTTATTGTTTGCTCAACTGCATTGGCTCAAATGAGTTAAGAATAGAAAACATTTTGTAAGTGATCATCATTTTTCTTGCTTTAAAATGTTTTCCGGTATTTACTGATTAATAGGTGAAGCAGCATTTAGTGGTCCACCCTTTCCGACTTACGAGATCAAGTTTATTCTTTTGGCATGGTGAAGAAGTACTTGTTGCTTAGACAGACCCTCAGTATGAGGAAAGGGTAATGGCAACATAATGCAGAAAAGCTGCAGGATGTGGAGCAGAGGTTCACTGTGTCTCCTTTCCTCAGGGAGCCCGATAACCCAAGTACAGGGAGGAGCACTGATCATGCCCTACTTCCATTTGTACCTCAGAGGCTGCCAGAGTAGAGCATGTGGCAGACAGGATGACCACTCCAGTCATAGCTCCCTTCATTTACGCATCTAACCATCCATCTTCCATCCATCCATCTGACCATTATCAATGCCTTTCCTGAAAAGTCTTTTTTTACCTTAAAATTTCATGCAAGTTCATCATTTCCAATGCAACTGCATTTGCTTTAATATAAAAATAACTTTATTTACTTACCATTGAGTAAAACTGACATTCCAGATAGATCAAGTATAAGACCTCTATGTGCAGTTGTACAGGTTATGTACTGAACACTTCATGGGTGTGTGAGTTGGGGGGGTTCTATTCCTGCTATAGGTCTTACGGATTTGGATAGCAATAAAATGCCTTGAGGTAGAAGCATCTTTTTTTTTTTTTTTTTTTTTAATTTGTAAAGGTGCCATACGGACTAACACCAGCCCAGCGCTTTGTATACGTGGCCACATGGACTGGGCATAAGCCTGAACCAGCCTCATTATTTTACTCCTGAAGAAGCCAAGTTCCAAGAGGTACAGAGACAAGTTCCTATGGCTACTTCATGGAAAATCTAGGTTTGATCTCAGTCTCTATTCCCATTCCAGTGCCATTTTATAGCAACATGCTACCTCTGCTAACAGTGGGTTGCTCTTCCTCTTCTCAGGTGTGTGGGCTTCTGAAGCACTTTCATTTCTTTGCTTGGCTGAAAGAGAGGCCTTTGTAGGATGGTTATCTCACGCTGCTATTGCATCTGTTTCTGCAATATATAGGATATAGGGGGGATATAGGGAGGTACAGCAGTCGCTAGACTTTTTGGTAAATATTCAAAGTAGTAAAGTTGATAGATTGCAGGCTCCACGACAGCAGGAACCATGTCCAACATTCCTGTCATTTCTCCCGAACCTAGCATACAGCGAAGTTATCGTTTTATACAGGAAATGTATTCTGTAAGTTTGTTTAGGTCCCATCCCTCTACTGCTGCTGCATGCTTTCCTGCAGCGGGAGCGTATCTCAGGGCCAAACTCGGAGAAGCACTGCAGTCATTTCAAAACTGCTTTCAAGGTCAATATGCTGTCAACTGCTTATTATTGGTTGGTTTCATTTAACCAGGAGCAGGAAGATCAGTCACAGAATCATAAAACGGTAGCACTGGAATGGGTCTTGTAGGTCATCTAACCAACTCCCTTATATAACATTCCAGAAAACAGGGTCCTAAAGAGAGGCAGAATCCATTCAGGTAGCTGCATCTAACTTACGCTATGGTTAGTTCCTAAAACTCAGGTTTTCTGCCTAATTAGCTGCTTTTTCCTAAACCCCACAATAACTTGCCATCAATCAACAAAACATGATTGGGAACCCCACAATGTTTGAAACATTATGAACTAGAGAGGTGTGCCCTTAAGAATGTCTTTTTTGAGTTGGATAATAAATCATGTGTTTGAGAAGATACACTACTATGTTCTTTTATTCTTTTCATGCAAGGGTACTCCTCAGAGAGAAGGAAAAAGATTAGTCTGGCAAGACTATAAGAAACTCTCAAATTTACTAAGAAATGGATATAAATGTGGGTGCCCACTGTTCTGCGTGTGAAGTTAATTTAGAAAGCACAGCTGGTTAGTCAAACGGTAAATTGTATGCATGTGTATTTATTTTGACTCCAAACTAGAAACTCTATGACCCAGATCATTAGTTTAATCTAATCTGATGATTATTTTAGTTGAAAATATCTATTATCTTATAAGCAGGATGCATTTTTAAGCTGCTAACTAAACAAAGGAATTTTGTTATTATTAAACAATATACTTTACAGATTTTTAGCCTTATTTCAGAAATAAAGCTTTAAAAGTAGAAACAACACTGGTGCATCATTTTAGTAATATCCCAAATTATGGGAGTAAGTTGATGGTTCTGAAAGTTCAATTATTTTAAACACATTCTGTAATACTCAACCCTCATCAACAGAACTACATGACTATAATACAGTGAGACTCCAGTTTATCTAGTTTTGCTAACCCTGCTTCTTATACGTAATTATTAAAAAGAAAGATAACTTGTAGGGCAATTATTTCTTCTGTATAAGAGAATTCTATATTTAAGTTAATAATGAACTACAAACTAGAAGTCTAAGATAATTTAACTCTCCTAAGATACCAGTTTCCCAATACAAAAATTGTGGATTTTTCAAAATTCTAGCACATGGTGCTAGTGGATAATATGTTAGGGGAAACAAAGCTGTATGTGTGTGTGTAGCTTCCATTTTTATGGTCTCTGATTTCTCAGCTGGGCCATAACGCAGCAAAATGGCAGTGGCATATTATACCTGGTCATGGCTGGCTTCAATGGAGCTTCCAATAGCATGGAAAGTCATCTGCACAGGGGCTAATGTCAGACAGGTCACACACTCTTTGCCACTTTGTCTATCACAGTAGTGAACCTATAACAGAACACATGCAATCTGCTGAACACCACTTGTAAGAGGGAGCCAGATGCAACAGGTCCTGTCCAAAGGCTCTATATTTCCACAAGAATTCAAATAATTTATGCAGAACACACTTCAAATATTTAAAACCTTATCAGGACCTTACAGTATCAATGGAAAATCTATTAATTCCATTTTAAGTACTTTTGAAGTTGTGAAAGAGCTGAGGAAATGCTTTATAAAATGTTTTACACTATTACAGCCAGTAGAAAAATTCGCAATTAAGTGCTATACCTGTCTTTGTAAGTCCAGCTTTTCATAATGCATAATGCATAAAAGACTTGAGGGTAAGCGTAAGGCAAAGTTCACTTGATTTCAATGGAATTTTGTCAACCTGAATTTTCACTCATCTTTGACTCTATGTCTGTGTGACTGCCACTTAATTGGTAGTGACATTCTTCTATTTCTACATTATAGTCTCTATAAAACCACTATTAAATATATACAGCTATCACTACATCATGTTCTGCTTGACATTTTGACATTACAATCAAGTAGAATTAAACTAAAATGATTTCTAATGTGCAGACCAAAATAAAGTTACATATTATTTTTCTTTTAGTTAAATAAAACCAACCATTATTAAAACCACATGTAAGACACATTCCGTATCAGAAGTAGGGTAAATGGGAGTAAAGGGAAGTGTGAGTCCTCTTCCCAGTGGGAAAATTTACATCCTTTCATTTATCTACTTTCACAAAAGTTCTTTCACGCAGCACTTATTTTAATTCTAAGCTAACAAAGCAAAAACAGCATTACTTTTGAGATAAATTAATAAAACAAGCCTATAGAATGGAATTCCTACTAATTATATTACAGAGAAAACTGGTCTATTAGTTATCACTTGGCTCAACTTGTTAAATATGTATAGGTCTAGGATAAAAGCTGAGGTGAAAATCTTGAATTCGTGAGGAAGAAAATTAAAACACTTATTAGTTCTCTGAACTAATTCTGACTGCTGTGTAATACCCTATATTATGTAATATACCTTTATTATAGATTATGGTCCATGTATATTTTGTCATGGAAAATAGACATCTGACTGAAAATGACAACAATATGGATCTTAGTCTAATATTTTAATAACTGAACTTTTTTAAGCTGGTAGGGTTAAGATTTGCCATCAGTTTCCCTGAAGGTAGGGAAATCCTGGAATCTCTAAAAAGTAGTTTAGAGTTTAAACTGAGGAAATATACAAAGCTTATTTCCAAAGCACTTTAGAGATTTTATTATAAAAATAGTTTTTCCAAGTTAACTTTGGGGGAAAAGTCTTGACAACAGTTCTAAATCACCATAGTATACCTCCTAAGCAAACTGAAAGGTTACTCAGTATATGTGAGTTCAAGTATGTGGATGTGTTGTTTACTATGCATCAGCTACATATGATGGGGGAAAATGAAACTTATCACATAACAGGTTTATGCAAAAGCCAATAAATGGTGACACTAAAATAGCTATAGCTCACAGCTGTTCATGGTACCATTAAAATATGATGTTGTATAGAGTGCTATTATAAAACATGCTTTTTAAAAATAAAACATAATTACCCTTTGACATCAGTTGAAAGTCTGTATGAAAGACATGTCACTTCCCTACATATCCAAATTGACAGTGAATACACTTGTTAGCCAGTTTATTGGAGTTCTATTCTTTCTTCTAGAGAAATGAAAATTATAAAGGACAGAAATACCACAAGACAATCCCAGTAGAAAATATAAACTCCAAACTGCATTTGCATCCATGGCTTAGATATTATTACTGAACGAATTAACTTCCTCCTGGAAGCCTGTGATACCCTATGAAACACTGTGCCTCCCACAGACATTCAACACTGGTGACCACATATAACTCATACAGAACAGATGAATATAAAGATATAAGTCTGCACACAGCCACAAATAAAATGTCAGAGCATCCAGTGAATGTAGAAGAGACTACCAACTGTCCTCTAATATTCTTCCACAGTAATTCCGAGCTGGCTACATGAATGCTCAGAATAAAGTTCATATTTCCCAGGCTCCTTTGTAACTAAGACACCATGTGACTGAGTAGAAATGAAAGAATTCCATTAACAGCTTTCTGGAAACTTAAAAAAAAAAGAGATTTTGAGCGTCTGCCTTTTGCTTCTTCTTGACTCATTTTGTCAGCCCATTGCTTGGGATATAGACAGACATTACCATCTTTGACCAAAGGACAAGGCCTGAAACCTACAGATGGCAGGGTGGTGAGTAGGCAGGAACTTGGGTCCCTGAAGACTCCATGAAACAGATTCATCACACTAGGTCTGGACTATAAGCTTACAGACCTTTCCATGAGAAAAGAATAAACATCTATTTTACTTAAGTCACTGGGCTTTTTAATCATTTAAAAAGAACCTAATCCCCATGGGACTTTCTCTACTGCCCTAGAATCAACACCAGGATCACAGCCAAAAACAAAAGGAGAGCTAAGAGCTGCCAACATTAAGGCTAGGCCTTATTCCCAACCCCTTAATAAGAGTCAGCAGAACTAATCCAACGATACACAGAAGAACTAGGAAGGGGGAAGTGAAGGGGAGGGAATTATCTTGATTGTCACCCTTATGAGAAATATAACATTTTCAATGAGTGGGGTAGCTCTAAGAAAAAAGTTAATACAGAGTGGGAGTACTTACATTCTGTCCCCTAGCAGAACCCATAAGCTTCCTTTGAAAACAAATCTTGACAGAAATCAGTATGTGCCCCTAGCAGATTGGAAACATAGGAAAATAAAGAGATTAAGTTTGGAGATATCTGAGAGCTTGCTGAAGGAGTCTAGGCACACAGTGTGCCTGAAAACAAAATGAAAAAAAGGATGAAGAGAGATATGCTCACCCTACATACTCATGACCCTTGGAGCCATGAGCCCTTGACCCATGAGCCAAAGAGAAGCTCAACAGAAGCCAAAGGGATACTCAGGCCAAACAAAGAGACACTTACCAACAGACGGGGTCAGAGGCAAGGACCACTGGCAAAGTCCAAAGGAAATATGGCTGTCCTTCAGGGACAGAGGAAACTGGAAGAAACTAAACGCTGCCTAAAGAAAATTATGAATGTCATCTACATGGAAACCAGAGTGGATGAAACCAGGTTAGGGCATCATCTCCCCCTATCTTGGTCCCCTTCCAGGCCTCCCAACACCAGTGCAGTAAGGCCACAAAATGAAACAGATGGAGTATGATGAAGAGGTCTCAAAACCCCCACCCCAACATCTATATTCAATGACACTGGAATGAGAGGAAGGGAAAAAGAAATCAGTGTACACCCTCCCTCCTCCAAATGTCTTGAGCAAAACTGACTGGCTTGCAATGGCTGGGATCAGAGTTTGGCATTTTACCATGAATTAGACTTGATTTTTAAAGAGCTTCCCTATGACTCTGCAATTGCACTACTGGGTATTTACCCCAAAGATACAGATGTAGTGAAAAGAAGGGCCATCTGTACCCCAATGTTCATAGCAGCAATGGCCATAGTCGCCAAACTGTGGAAAGAAACAAGATGCCCTTCAACGGGGGCCACTGGCTGGCTCAGTGGGTTAAGCCTCTGCCTTCAGCTCAGGTCATGATCTCAGGATCCTGGGATCGAGCCCCACATCAGGCTCTCTGCTCAGTAGGGAGCCTGCTTCCCTTCCTTTCTCTTTGCCTGCCTCTCTGCCTACTTGTGATCTCTGTCTGCCAAATAAATAAATAAAATCTTTAAAAAAAAAAAAAGATGCCCTTCAGCAGACAAATGGATAAGAAAGATGTGGTCCATATACACTATGGAGTATTATGTGTCCATCACAAAGGATGAATACCCAACTTTTGTATCAACATGGATGGGACTGGAAGAAATTATGCTGAGCGAAGTAAGTCAAGCAGAGAGAGTCAATTATCATATGGTTTCACTTATTCGTGAAGCATAAGAAATAACACGGAGGACATGGGGAGATGGAGAGGAGAAGAGAGTTGAGGGAAATTGGAGGGGGGAGATGAACCATGAGAGAGTGTGGACTCTGAAAAACAATCTGAGGGTTTTGAAGGGGCAGGGGGTGGGAGGTTGGGTGGTACCTGGTGGTGGGTATTATGGAGGGCATGTATTGCATGGAGCACTGGGTGTGGTGCATAAACAATGAATTCTGTTACACTGAAAAGAAATTAAATTTTTAAAAAAGCTAAACATAATTAGACATCAAAAAGGAACATGAATGGGAGACCAGACAGAGTATGGAGTAAAGTGGTGACTGGAAAAATATAAAATCATTCCATGTTTATACCTCCACTGTACTGAGGCTGCCCAATAAAGCAGATAAAATTATGTGAGAAATATAGGAAATTATTGAGGACAATTCCAAATTAAACAAAAAGTAATAATCTACAGATAAGAACCCTTAAGAGATAGTCACACTTCACACACCACTCCATCAGCCACTTGTAAAAACAAGTTTGATACGGCTCTGTTCAGTTTCATATTTTCTTCTTGGACATAACAACATTAGAGTTCATAAAATTATGAATGTCAAAAAAATGATAATGTGCAAGTGACATTCTGAAATTCATCCTTCTACACAGAAAAATGCTTCCTCTGATTCAAAGCATCAGCAGAAGCCAGAATTCTTAGGACTACTGGCTTGAAATAATTAGGGTAATAAATCCCACTACCTCTTCAGAACTGACAGAGCAACATTTTCTGTTGCAACAGAGCAGTGTGTTTCTACAAACGTGGCCCTAACAATTACAGTATGCGGTGTCACAGGACCTTGATTTTGATTAGAGAAAAGTGAATAAAGATAATTTTAGAAGATTAAAAAAGTCATCTTCTATGTGTACTTTAAGATTTATTGTCTATAAGTCATATCATTTTGCCATCTTTGGTACTCTAAAATGTTAGCAATTGATCTTGATTTTTATAATGTTATAGCACTTGTTTTGGATTTATAACACTATCAAATACTGTAAATTGACATTTTGGTTTTTTTTTATGGATTTACAAAAATTATTCCATCAGAAGATGGGCGGAAAATTTCAATATATGTAAATTAAACAATGTGGCTATCTTTGAAATGTACAAATCTATAATAGTTTTTATTTTAAAATAAGTTTTCTAGTTTTGACTTGTAATCACATAAACCCAGATGAGATGCTATAATTGTCCATTCTAATACTGATTTTGCCAGTCTAGAGATTTCTTTTTCCTGAAAAGGAGACACACATCACTTCAACCATTCATATAACTTAAGAAATAAAGAAAAATACTATAAGCCTTAGAATAATTTACATTAAAACTAGGTATATAAATTTTTTCATGCCATTTTGAAAATATGAGAGGGCATCCAAGTGAAAATGTCAATTCCCTACCTCCTACCTCCAAAATAAGTTCCATCAAACCATTTCCTGCAGGGCTGAAATTCCTTGATGTTGCAGGACTACTAAATATTTTACTAATCTCAGCGGGAAACTGGTTAACTGCTTGCTGTCAGATGTTTTTAATGGTCACTCCCTGTGGGACAAAAGTGAGGAGGGTGTGAAAAAGACCCATGTTTAAAAAAAGTTGCTCTTTAGATCACTAAGGAAAGATAAACGCCTGTGCATTCATATGTGATACCTAGCATAATCACCGTAGCAAGAAAACAAGTTTGATTAGTGCATCTCAGGTTCATGAACCGTGGGGTCTACTGCAAAGAAGCAGGCAGAGATCCCCTTCTAGCTACTGCTTAGAAGCTCTGCACAGAGAAGAAAAGGCAGCAAGGAGCTAAAGAGTGAGGGTGTAACACTAGAACTAAGAATAAGCATGCCAAAAACATGCTTGACTTTTGCAGTCTGCAGTATGGAGTTAATAAAGATTTTTTTTATATATCTTTATTAACACACAAAACAGCATTCTCTTAGCAAAATGTGAAACATTATTATTTGATAAATATTGCCCTAATAAATAGCTTAAATTTGTATTAAACATTCTTAACTGCTTGATGACATGTAAATCATCTTACTTATTTGGGTCAACTGCGGTCAACAGTAAAAAGCTACATTATGTTAGTTCTATATTCAATTAATGAATTAATTTATATGTAATAAAGTCCATGAAAAGCACTTAGAACAATGTCTGACTCATGATTAGCATTAAAATATATATATTAGATATTCTTATTACTATTGTAACACATCATAATAATATAATAAAAGACATGACACGATATATAATTATTAACAGTAATATTACATTAGGATAATGTCTGTCACTGACTTTCTCTAAAGTTTTTCCGAATCCTTTTCATAACTAAAATCAACTCCTTTGTAACTAAAATATAAACATATATTTAACATGTTCAAGTCATGTACCTGCATTTTAGCTGTTGGAGTAATCTGTTTCATTCTCTATGTGATATGCTTGTCACATTAATGGCTCTAAAGGGGTAAGTGAATGAAGGAAGTCACATTATAAAAACTGAGACTCAACTTATAATTATCTTTTCTCTCTTTCAGAAATTCTATGCTTGGGATAAGCTTTGAAAATTACATGCCTGTACTTGGTATAAAATTTGGCAGAGATGTATAGATTTATGTCTAGCGTAAGTCACAGATTAAAAATTGCATAGCAAATGCAACAACAGATGTGTTATCAATATTGTCAAGAGAGATAATTGCACTCTTACTTTAAGGGATGAGCATGTATGACAAAAATTCCAAATCTTTTTTTTTCGCTTTTCAGTTTCTACTCACTATGCTAGTGGAAGTCTAAGGAAGAAGTCAATTAATTGGAAAGTAAATCATACACACACATATATAGTTATTTTAGTTTGACATCTCCATTGGGGGAAAAAAAAAGCACTAGGTGATTTTTAACAGTCAATTTTATAGCTACCAGAAAAGAATCTTCTGTCTTTTGTAATGTGCACTCATGCTTTGACACTCCTACATATAACCATTTATGTATTTATAAGAAGACATGTTAAAATCTATAGGGCTTAAAACAAAATAGCTTTTCAACAAGAAAATCTTTTTCCAAGGTCAAAGGAAAATTACAGTTCATTTAGGCAGTTAGTACACCACCAAAGTTAACCTAACACAATCTCCTCCCAATAGGGCCAACCAACTAATTTTCATGTATTAGAATTCTATTGTATTGTATTGAATATCACTTTAAAGACAAGACCTTACAAATCTTTTCATTATATACCAGTTTAATTTATAGCAGCATTTAGTTATTTTTTTTATAAGAAGTATTGGAATGTGTTACTTTCTACTCCGGAATTATAGATTTTAGAAACATACTATATTTGTTTTCAAATATACTTACATTCATGATGCAAAGACCATTGTGCTTCTACTTTCAGACAAGATGAAACAGATCTACATCTCCCTATTCTTCCTGCTGTACAAGTAAAAGCTTGGGATATTATATATAAGACAAACGTAAGAGGATTCAGAAAGCAGGAGACAAGGAGGAAGAATCCCAGCTAGGGATTTCAAGACCCAAGAAACAACAGAATGGTGAATCTCTCAGTTTTCTCTTTGCCTCATGTGTCCTGGACTGTATGCCAGAGAAGCTGGCAACATGGAAATGACAATGGATATAGAAAATAATAATAATAACAATAGGGGCGCCTGGGTGGCTCAGTGGGTTTAAAGCCTCTGCCTTCGGCTCAAGTCATGATCCCAAGGTCCTGGGATCGTGCCCTGCGTCAGGGAACCTGCTTCCTCCTCTCTCTCTCTGCCTGCATCTTTGACTACTTGTGATCTCTGTCTGTCAAATAAATAAATAAAATCTTAAAAAAAAAAACAAAACAATAGCAATAATAAAACCTCAAGAAAATCTGCTCGTTCTATCCAAAGGGTCAGAAAAAGAATAAATTAGCAAGACAGAAAACATTTAGATGATAACTGCCCTATTCCAACCAAACACCACGGAAAATATGGCAGACCCACCCCCACTCCCATCAGCAAAAACCAACTGCAGAGCTTAGACTTCTACCCTTGCCAAATTTATGAGGTGACCCAATCCCCCACCTAGAGTAGTGATTGAGAAGGCTGAAGGGGAGTCATAACTTTTACCCCTGCTGGATTCCTAAGCTTTTGTCTCAATCTAGTGATATTGAGGCATATCCTCTCACTGGGGTGGTCTCAGAAGTGGCATAGTGGAGGGTCAGGACTTTCACCACTTTGCAGTTATAACATGCCCCCCTCTTCCCACCAGGGTGTCAACAGAACTCAGTGGAGAAAGTGAAATTTTACCCATAACAAGTAACAAGGCAGCACTCCAAGATCCCTAGCTGGTGCAACAGGGGACTTAAAAAAACCGAAGTCATACATAAGACACAGAGATTTATTATGCCTGAAACATCTAGGATTCAACAGTAAATCTTTCATTACACCACGAACCAGGATCATCTCAACTTGAAAAGGCAATCATGAGATGCCAACACCAAGATGACATAGACGTTAGATTCATCTGACAAGTGTTTCAAAGAAGCCATTATAAAAATGCTTTTAAAAGCAATTACAGGGGTGCCTGGTTAAGTCAGGTAAGCATCTGCCTTCGGCTCAGGTCGTGATCTCAGGGTCCTGGGATCGAGCCCCACGTCGGGCTCCATGCTCAGCAGAAAGTCTGCTTCTCCCTCTCTCTCTGACCTTCCTCCCTGCTTATTCATTCTTTCTCTCTCTAAAAAAAAAAAAAAAAATGCAATTATACACACACTTGAAACAAATGAAAAAATGTAGTCTCACCAAAGAAACAGAAGGCATAAGAAGAACCAAATAGAAACTTTATAGCTGAAAAATAAAATAACCAAAATTAAAAACTAAGTAGAGAAAACAGAAAAAAGATTTAGTAAATTTGTAGACAGAAACACAGAAAATCCCCAACCTGGACAACAGAGAGAAAATAGATGGAGAAAAGTGAACAGAGACACAGATATTTCCAGGATCATAATGAAAGATCTAATATTTTGTGTCATCAGAATCCCAGGAGGAGAAGAGACAGTGACTGGGGCTAAAAAGAATCTGAAGAAATAATGGCTAAAATGTACTAAATTCTGGTAAAAGATACAAGCCTACAGTTTCAGAAACAGGACAAATCCCAAACAGAATAAACACAAAGACACAACATAATCAAACTTCTGAAAATTACAGACAAAGAATAAACTTAGAAGCAAGCAGGAAGAGAGAAACAACTCCTGACCTAAAGAGATGGAACACTCTGAAAGCAGTGTCTCCGCAGAAACCATGGAGCCATAAGGAACTGGCACATTTTTAGAGCTCTGAACGAACGGTCAAACCAGAATTTTCTATTGAGCAAAAATATCCTTAAGGAATGAAGGGGAACCCAAAACAATCTCAAATGAATGGAAATCAAATATAAGTTGTCAACCTACCTACTCCAAAAGAATGGCTAACATAAGGTCTTGAAACGGAAAGGAAATGATAAAAGCAGGGATCTTGAACTCCATTGGGAAGAAAGAAAAAACACAGAAAGGAGTAAAAACAGTGGTGAATATACAGTATACTTTCCTTCTCTTCTTGACTTTTCTGAATATGTTGGGCATTAGAAACAAAAATTGTAACACTGGTATGGTACTTAATGTATGTAAAGGAGATATTAAGATAATTATATTACAAACACAGATGCATTTGGGGGACTAAGAATGGTACAGCATCAATTCTGTGATATTCTTACCAAAAATGTACAACCTCAATCAATCAATCATGAGAAAATATTAGAAAAACCCAAATTCAGGAATATTCTACAAAATAAATAATCATATTTTCAAAAACATTAAGGTCATGAAAGACTAAAGAACTATTACTTGATTGGAAGAGATTTAAGAGACATCACAACTAAATGCACTGTGGGATCCTAGACAGACCCTGGGCAAGAAAGAGGACATTAGTAGGAAACACTGGAAAATTTTGAATAAGATTACATCATCATTAATTTCCTGGTGCTGATAATGATACCGTGGTTGTATAATTGTTAGCATTAAGTTCTTTCTACCTTTCTCTAAATTTAAAATTATTTTTAAAAGGCCATTATAAAAGTAAACCTTTAGTGCTTCAGAATAAAGAAGATTTGAAAGAGGTCACATGCCCATTAGAGTAGATATCAGTTTTTCTGCGCATATCAGGGTTTATATTAAAAGAATCTTCAAACACAAGAAAAGAGAATCAGTGGAGATTAAATTTTCTTTTCATTAGAAAAATAAAGTCACTGTGCAATGTGATCCTTTCTACTTATGATATGGGAAGGAAAAAGGATGCAGGAAAAAAAAGTTTCTGGCATAAAAGCCTGGAAAATTGTAATATCCAAAGCATCATGACAAAGAGACGTTAAATGTTCCTCCTTAAGTTAGAGATTTTGAGAGAAAAAAAAATTATAATAGAGGCCTATTCTTGGGAATCCTAGCAATGGGGATGAAGAAACTTGAACCAAGAGATACCAATAAATGTTATCTGATTTCCGAAAGCTAAAAGTAAGTTGCTGCTCAGGCTGTAGGAGCAAACACCATCTATGACAGATTATTTCTCAGCTATTTTTATTTTTATTCTAGGACAATATTACTATTACTACCTGAACTTTCTCCTCTATCATTAATGTCTTTACAAAAATTTCCACTGAAATTACTTCTGATAGGGAGCAGGAACCAGTAAGTTATTAGGTTCTTCTTTTCAGCAGTTGACAAAAAAGGTGATAGAGAACCAGAAGAGACTGTTCTCATAACAGCCAAGAGAATAGAAAGTTTGAGAGACAAAGTCTGGAGTTTGAGTCCAGCCAGATTAACTGCTTCAGAAAACAAAATTCGAAACTATGCAGAGGAATGTAATAGAATCTAGAATCTCTATACTGTATTACTGACAATAGTCAGGATTCAATCCAAAATTACTTGACCTGGAATAAACAGGAAAAGGTGACTCATACTCCAGTGAAAAGGCACTCAATAGAGACCAAATTCAATATACCTGATGTTGAAATGAGTACAAAAGGTGTTTAAAGCACCTATTTCAACTCTTCTTATAGAAAATCTCAGCAGAGAAACCAAAACTTCAAAAGAACCATATGGAAATTCGAGAAATGAAAATACAATATCCAAAGTTTAAAAAAATTCACTGAAGACACACAGTAAACTTATAGATCAATTAAAAAATATAATTTAAAGTTCAGAGAAAAAAAATTTTTATGAATAAAGACTCCGGAATCTGTGGACAATATTTTAAAAATACGTATATATGGAGTTTCAAAAGAAGAGCAGAGAAAGGGTGCAAAATACTTACTGAAAGAAAATATGGCCTCAAATTTCCCAAATTAGATGAAAGCAATAAGTATACAGTAAATTCAACAATGGCTCCAAAATTCCTAACCTCTATACTTTTGATTGTGACCTTATTTGGAAATAGGCTCTTCGCAGAAGAAATTAAGTTGAGTATGTCAAGATCATACTGGTAGGGAGATAATATTTGCAACACAAATATTATATAAAAAGGACTCTTATAGTGCCATAAGAAAAGACCCCAATTAGAAACTTGACAAAGACATGGACATTTCATAAAGACCTATAATTGGCCAATAAGCACATAAGAAAAAGATCATATGGGTCATTAATGAAATACAAATTAAAATATAAATGTGATACCACTGTACTCTTATTTGAGTAAGACTGATCATATCAATGTATGGAACTCTCATACATGTTAGTAAGAATAATATGTTACATTATGCATATTGAAAATATGCATATGCATATTGAAAAAATCTGATAGTTTCTTATAACTTTGTACGTACACTAACCATGTGACCCAGCAAATTTACTCCAGGGCATTTTTCTAAGGGAATTAGAAAGATGTCTGCATAAAATCTTATACATGAATATTCATAAACAGCTTTATTCATAATAGCACCAAACTGAAAATAACTCAAATGTCCATCAACAGGTAAAGAGAAACAACTTGTGGTATACATCCCTATAGTGGACTAGTACTTAATGAAAAACAACAAAAACCAAACCAAACAAACAAACCAAAAAACCCTCTACTATATACAATATGGAAGAATCTCAAAAACATTATAGCAAGTGAAAGAAGCCAGATGCAAGGCTGTGCATACTGTATGGTTCCATTTTTATGAAATTCCTGAAAAGGCAAAGTTAATCTTTAGTAACAAGAGGATATCCTGGTTATCTGGATCCATGGGGAGGTGGGGAAAACAAGATGCAAAGAGGGACCAGGAAAACTTTTACAGTAATAGCAATATTGTCTTGATTGTGGTAGCAGTCACATGGTTGCATATATTTTTCAAAACTTTGTAACAAAATGGTTGTGTCTAATTGCACATAATTATAGCTCAATAAGGCTTTTTAAAATATCAAAAAGGTATAGTTATCTTTGACACAACAGTTGGAGACATGAAGTCTCCTGCATATACTTCTCATAAATAATCATAACTAATCTCACAATTAATTTCCTAGCAACTATTACCTTCGGATATTAACACCATTTGAATTTATCATATGTGTTTGGATGTCCCCTGTCCCTACTCCACATCTCACCCCCACACACCCATTTTTATGTTAGCTCCATGAGAGCAGAAACCTTGACTATCATATGTTACATCCTCAGGGCCAAGAAGTATGCCTGGCCCATGACAGGTGTCAATATATTTCAGTAGAATTAATGGATAAATGAACTCTTTACATTGTTAATATTCACTGGGAATCTCTCCTAGGCTATTTACTCATTTTCCCTCATCAAACTTTACTTTTTTTTTTTTAAGATTTTGTTTATTTATTTGAGAGAGAGAGAGAGAGAAAGCACTAGCAGGGGTAGGGGCAGAGGGAGAAGCAGGCTCCCCACTGAGCCGGGAACCTGACATGGGGCTGGATCCCAGGACCCCGAGATCGTGACCTGAGCTGAAGGCAGATGCTTCAGACTGAGCCACCCAGGAGCCCCATAAACTTAACTACTTCTATGGCTTCAATTCCATCTGTATAAAGATGACTCTCCAAACTCTGTGTCCTATCCTTTCTTGCTGATCACCAGAAGCATTAAGAACTACCTCTTGCACAACTTTATTCAGGCAATGCAAATTTCACGTGTTTAAAATGGAACCCATTAACTTCCTTTAAGTTCTCTCATCAATACTAAACATAAAACCTTGCCTAAAACATGTCACATTCATATTATCTTACTTTATTTCACTCTCAAATTCTTGAAAAAATAGTCTATGTATTCTCAGATAGTCTCTACTTACTCTTCAACATACGTGCATCTTGCTTCCACCTGGAACAGGCGGGTGAAAGCGCACTCATAAAAACCAGCACAAGAGGTCATTTAATTCTCTCAGCTCTAGCTTAGACAAGTGCACCTTAGCCCCATTCCTCTACACTCACCAGCTCTGCCCTAACCCAGTCTTCGTTATTTCTCTACTGGATTCAGTCAAAACCACTCTAATTAGTCTTTTTTGCTACCAGTCTTGTTTCTTTTTTGTCTAATTCATGCTTTGTACCGCTGACAGAATTATCTTTCTAAAATACAAAACCAGGGGCCCCTGGGTGGCTCAGTGGGTTAAAGCCTCTGCCTTCGGCTCGGGGTATGATTCCAGGGTTCTGGGATCACGCCCCACATCAGGCTCTCTGCTCAGCAGGGAGCCTGCTTCCTCTTCTCTCTCTGCCTGCCTCTCTACTTGTGATCTCTGTCAAATAAATAAAATCTTTTTTTAAAAAATAAATAAATAAAATATAAAACCAATGTCCCTACCCTTTTAAAAATAAGGCCACAGGGACGCCTGGGTGGCTCAGTTGGTTAAGCCGCTGCCTTCAGCTCAGGTCATGATCCCAGTGTCCTGGGATCGAGTCCCACATTGGGCTCCTTGCTCAGCAGGGAGTCCACTTCTCCCTCTGCCTCTGCCTGCCTCTCTGCCTGCTTGTGCTCTCTTTCTCTGACAAATAAATAAATAAAATTTAAAAAAATAAATAAATAAAAATAAAAATAAGGCCACGGTCTCTGCCTAAAAGCTAAAAATCTAAACTCCTAGCAAAGCACAGCTTCTTGGTCTCCCTGCGAACCACTGCCACTTCGACTCTAAGCATTTTATGAAATACCATGTCCTTTTATGTCTTCAGTGCTTACCTTCTGCCTGCAATTCTTATTCACCTGAAAATTCTATGTGCTCTTCAAAACTTATTTCAAATGTCCCATCTGCTATAAATTCTTCCCTAATTCCTTCAGTCAAAGCTGTTCATTCCTATTTGTGATTCTTGACATGGCTAACCACACCTCAAGTGAACACTTATCAGGTTACCCTTATTATGCCCCTCATTATTGGAGGCAGAATTACATACAGTATTTCATAAATCTTTAATTTTTTGTTATCAAGCTGCTGTGTAACGTTCAAACACTGAGCTTTGGAGATGGGACTAATTTATGGTGGTGGCCAACCTTTTGCATACTGGATTTATTTACCTGTCTTTCCCCAATGTGATCATAACTCCTCCTGTGCCCAGTACTTGGCATGCTACCTAGCATGTGAAGGTACTTATGAGTACTGGCCCAGAGTCAATAAGCAGGTGTTCCATTTTCTGTTTTTCAGTTAAATCAATTCCAGTACTCAATGGCTTGACATCTCTAGCCTGGTTAACATCATGTCCATCTAATTCTTTTATATACTGAAATTTTTTCTCTTAATTTTTCTCTTAATACTTTTAAACATTTTTTCTCTTAATTTTTTTCTCTTAATAAGATTTATTCAAGCTGTCACTGTGTCATCTTCAAACAGTAGTCCTTGTTTCTTCAATGTTCCATTTTAGGACTTGATTCTGGACTTTTCTTATACTTAAAAAAGATGACAGTCTGAGGGTTTTGAAGAGGCGGGGGTGGGGGGTCGGGGAGAGTGGGAAGTTGGGCCAGCCTAGTGGTGGGTATTGTGGAGGGCATGTATTGCATGGAGCACTGGGTGTGGTGCATAAACAATGAATTCTAGTACACTGAAAAGTAATAAAAAAATAAAAATTTTTTTAAAAAATGACAGTAATACTGATAAAAACATGTATGTTTTTCAAATATCCCTTATCTCTGACAGTTAAATCTGCCTGTTGATGTGACCATGTTAAGAGAGCAGAATTTTTCAGAACTTAAAGATCTGTCAGGATTTAAAATTAATAGTTTTGCAAGGGGAAATAAGTAAACTATATTACTAATAGGATGTCTTACTTGTGTAGTCCCTCAAATGTGTGTTCACATAATAAAGTTTTATCTCAGAATAAAATACAAAGTTCCTTCCAGCTCAAGAGTCAGAATTCTTACATAACAGACTCAGCTATGAGGGCTTAAATACATTTGTTAATGAAATCTATGACTAAAACAAAACAATATCTAAAAGGCCATGGACCATCACCACAAACTAGTCCTACTTACAGGAATAAATCTTCAAACATGATACAATAGTTTGATTTAAAATAAAGATCTGTAGCAAAAAGCAAATATGTACCAGGCATTTCTGCTTGTGTGGTAAGATAATGTACATGCCTACATCACTATCTAATATATAATGAGTCAATTAATAAACATCAGTTTCATTTTCTTGTTTACCCATATATCTCTGATATAAAGTATGCCCCTGCTATGTTAGTATCTTTTTCTGTGTATAAAAATCCTTTATGTGCAGTAACTCCACATCCTGTTCTCTCTCTCAAGAATTGCCCTGAGTGAGAAGAGAACAATATCCATGAAATTTTAACCACTGTCACTAATGAAAAAAAAAAAAAAAAAATCTTAGATATAGCTGAATTCTGGAGAGAGGGAAACAGATCATTTCAACATGACTTAGAATGACCATTGGTATGTTGGTACTAGCCAGACATGAAGGGACTTGATGGGTATTAAAATTAATCTTATGCTACTAAGTAAAAATCACATCATTGCCAACCTTCTGCAGCAAAAGGAAATGTAGTTCCCTTCTAGATGAAAAACCATTTCTTTTTCTTCAAAGACTTGATTTTCAAATGATTCCAAGTAGAATTCTTACGATGAGCTGAAATCTCTTCTGACGCAAACAGAGAAAGCTACAAATATTTCTACTCAGAGAAGACCTGTAACAGCCGCCATTTTTTTCTGTACCACTTATTTTAGAGCCATATCAAAGTCACTGTGGTAGGAAAGGCTCTTTCTTTGGTTGTATATTACTTTTTCTTTGAAATATCTTATATGTCTTACTATATATGTGCTGGTACATCAAGGCTCAAGATGAATGTCTTTGTCCATCTGACTTCCAGGCTATACTCTGCAGTGATTTAGGGTCAAGTTAGTCCTGAATAGTTCATGCAGTAGTAATGGACTACTTTACTCAAGACTTGCTTGCCTCTTACCTGTATTATTGTTACTAATCACAAGATACGCTTATATGCATCAGGATTTCCTTCTTCCAACTAGAATTTTTCTCTATAGAGTTGGAAATTTCACCAAAATGAGTTGGTAATTCCACTGTTATATAATATGTAATAGTAAAGTTATGTAATATGTAGTCTGCATACCTTTGGGAGTTTGGCAAAGTATGTCAAACATAATGGTAACAATATAATAATTCAGTTTGCATGAACTTGGGTTGCCCATCTGAAGAACAAATATGAGCTTAGGGTCACTATAAAAAGACCAAGCCGTGGGGAGAGTTCAAACACTAAACCAAGTTCTCCAAGGTCTTTGGAAAACAGTAAAGGCCAAACCCAAGAGGGATTTTTAAAGAGTGACCATAAGAGCAGTATCCTTGACCCCATGCCAAACCCACAGGTGTGTTCTACTCATTGTACTCTGAATAACTTCTCTTCACTTTACACATCCATTTGTGTAAAAACGTAGGTGAAAATTTGGGCTCAGAAGTGACACAGTAAGTTATGTTTCAAGGATATATTTAAAATTGGGGGGGGGGGCACCTGGGTGGCTCAGTGGGTTAAAGCTTCTGCCTTCAGCTCAGGTCATGATCCCAGGGTCCTGGATAGAGCCCCGCATTGGGCTCTCTGCTCAGCAGGGAGCCTGCTTCCCTTCCTCTCTCTCTGCCTAATTGTGATCTCTGCTAAATAAATAAAATCTTAAAAAAAAAATTGGGGAAAACATTTCTATGTGGGAGAGTTATATGTACATGCAAGATCTCTTTCTCCATATTCTTTTAGAGACCTACAAAGTTTAATTTATATTGCTCTTTGAAAAGAAATGGATTCCTCATTCTTTAAAAAAAAAAAAAAGGCTGCAAACAGCCACTCTGATGATAAATATTTGGATTATTAAAAAAAATGAGGTATAATGAAAACTTTTAAAAAAGGGAAAGAAAAAAGTTGATTCTCAGATTGGCCAGTACCTTCCACACCATATTCTCAATCTAATCTATATTAAGGTCATATTGTTAAAATGTTATACATCATATATGTTAAACAAATATTTAAGACTATAACTATAATAGAAGCCTGTTATAATCCTATTAAACTTCAAAAAAGGAGACATATCAGTTGAAATATATTAAATTTGAATTGTATTTGAAAAGAAAGTTTTTAATTAAGTAGATATTTCAAAGCTTTCTACTGACATTTAATTTAAATAGTTATTTCAAAGCTTTCTACTGTCATTTTCATCTTGCTGGAAATGGCACTAACAATGAAAACAATAATAAAAAAGCTCCTCTATAAAACACACTTTGATTTTGTAAAATAAACAAATTATGGTTTAACTAAGACAAAAACTGTTTCTTTATATTCCTCATGAAAAAAACAAACCTAGTTTATTATATTTTACTCTGAAGATTTCAAAATCAGCACTGTTCAATGGAGGATGATCACAATAAGGGGACAGAGGAGCAAACTGAAATTAAATTCATCTAGAAAGGATAATTTGCTAAAAGGATTCATTTTCATTTCCAATCAAATTACTTTTCTAATGACTCATTTAAATAAAGCATGATATCGTGATTTATAAGAAATATATATTTGGTCTTCAACCCTTTTTTCTGAAACTAGCTCCTAAAACCCTTGCATTTTCCTAAGTATTGAAAGCGACAGAGTTGTATGTTAAGGAGGTGACTTTTGAAAGCATCTATGGATGGGAGCTGATTGAAAATGGAGCCAAGAATTGACTAGGGAGTTGAAACTTTCATCCCCACCACCCCTGACCTTGGGGGAGGGGAGAACGGCTGGAGGTTGAATCAGTTGCCAATGGTCAATGATTTAATCCATCATGACTGTATAATGAAGCTTCCATAAAAGCCCAAAAGGACAGGGTTCTGAGAGCTTCTGGGTTTGGTGAACACATGGAGATGCTGGGAAAGTGGCGTACCAGGAGAAGGCATGGAAGCTGTGTGCCCCAGCCACACACCTTGCCCTAGACATCTCTTCCATCCAGCTGTACTGAGTTACATCCTTTCACAATAAACTGGTGATTTAGTAAGTAAAATTCTCTGAGTTCTGTGAGTTGCTCTAGCAAATTAATTGAACCTGAGGAGGAGGATGGGGGAACCTCTGATTTATAGCTGGTCAGTCAAAACTACAGGTAGCGGGGCGCCTGGGTGGCCCAGTGGGTTGAGCCTCTGCCTTTGGCTCAGGTCATGATCTCAGGATCCTAGGATCGAGCCCCTAGGATCTGGCTCTCTGCTTGGCAGGGAGCCTGCTTCCCCCCGCCCCCCGCCTGCCTCTCTGCCTACTTGTGATCTCTCTCTGTGTCAAATAAATAAAATAAAATCTTCAAAAAAAAAAAAAAAGTACAGGTAGCAACCTGGGCTTGATTGATACCTCATAGCTGGCAGACAAGGGCGGGGGTCTTGTAGGACTGAACCCTAGACCTGTGGGATCTGATGCTGTCTCCATGAAGACAGTATCAGACCTGAGTTGAATTCTCAGACACCCTGCTTGGTGCTGTGTGGGTACCACCCAACCCCTGTACATACACTAGAATTGGTGCAAGAGCCAAAAGACAAGGGAACTTGCCTATACCTAATTACACAAATCTAAATTTCTAATATCATTAGTATGGCAAAACATATTAATGATATTAAAACTTAACAATAACGTAAATTATAACACAACAAAACAAAGTCTTCCACTTTGGTTCAAATGCACAGCATTTCAAGAATGTCCCTGCCAAAATAACTGTCTTTAAAAAGCTGAATAGTTTTGGCATTATCGAGGTACATAACAAGAAACCTGAAACATACTGGTATAACTATAATTTCTAATGAGTTTTTGTGAAAATCACTGAAGTTATAGAAGCATACTGACTGGGCTGGACAAAAATCTAAGGCTCACACAACTATTGATATAAAACTTCTCTTTAAATAATAATAAAACAATATGAACACTCAGGTTTTAAAAGAGGACAGTTAAAATGCACTCAATAAAACTTCAAAGGGACATGTATCGATTTATGATGGGGATCCAAAATCTTGCATCTGAAATAGGATAAAAACTTGAGGTGAGCTCAGGCAATGATGAAAGAACTACCAAGAATGTGCAAGTGTTCAGTCACATTCTTATCTGTGAAGTCAGCTTTATTAATAACTTTAATTGTATAATAATTATAATTATTTTATAGATTTAAGCAAAGGATGTGAGTTTAATACCTACATTCTAGTGAGCAAACAAGCTTTCTGTAATTTATAAATTTCAGTTAAAGATTGGGTAATGAAAAAAATTTTAAAGTTAAAACAACTTAGTTTTCAGTACACTAATGTATTTTTACTTTGTAATACAATATAGCTGTCACATACAATGGCTCTGATAGGCTTAAGTCAAATTTCAATGGGCAAGGAAGGCCAAAGAAGGGTTTATACAATATTCAATATGCAATCATATCTATTCAGTATACAATAACAAAATAAAAAAGTACTAACCTAGAAACACAGAAAAAGAATTTATTGTTTTTAAATTCCAGAAATTAAAAATAACAGAGTAGCATGTAATGCATAACAAGCTGGCCCTATAATTTCTAAACTACAGTCCAATGGAAACATTTAAGAATGAGCAACAGTCTACATGTTTTCCTACCAGGTAAAGACACCTGAGAAAGGTACCCATAAAGAAATAGGCTTTAAAACTCTTAACTACAAAGAATCTTTTACCGTGACATTATGAAGATATGCTCTGTGTCTGACAGGACACTAAGCCTTTTCCCACAGAGCTTCTGTTACTGCTCAGCTGCAGGCTGTGATCTATCAGTGATACAATATTCCACATCAATACCAAGCTCATTTGACCAAAGCAGCACAGCAATGTTTTAAAACCATCTGTTTATATTCAATAGTATGTAAAAATCACAGTACACAAATTTGGATATGTTTAACTTGTCCATAAATAAGAGCATATTATCTTAGCGTAAGCTTTAGAAAGAGGTCTGAGCAGTCAGGCCAATAATGGGGGAAACAGACTCTACATTTTGACTAAAGTAATTATAAAATTGCAATTGTTATCATCACCAAGAAATAACAAATAAATACAAATTTAAAAAAATTTAAGTAGTTCCTCTGGCAGCAAAATTACATCTACCATAGTAACATTTCCAAGAAAAAAAAATCAATTTGGAGCTTGAATGTATTTTGTGCTTTTTGTTTCTATAAAAATGCAGTGTTACTCTCAGACATTTCTAAATAACTAGATTTGTAAATAAGCAGTGAATTTCTTTTCAACACAGTTTATTTTTAGTTCATGGTGTGCAGATTATAGAACTAAATTATTAGCTTTTTACCAGTACTTTAACTGTATGAATCGTGGTCTTTTTATTTTAAACAGTGATTTACTGTCATTCTTAAGGTAAACAACAAAAACAAATTCTAAAATTTTAACTTCAAATTAAGTGTTTCAAATTTCAGATGACAGAGCCAATAACTGGTAACAGCTTCTTCAATTTCATATTAATAGTATAATCAAAAACTTACTAAGGATTACCTGGCAACAGATTTGAAAGAATCAGGTTTCTGTTGAAGGCAAACAAACAAAAAAACATGCAAAATACCTGCCAAAACACATGATCTTCTTTCTGATTTTATATCTAAACTTGTAAAATGTTTATAAATACATGATCATTCTACACAATACAGAGCTTCTAGAGCATTGCTAAAGGAAATTACAGTTTTTGGTCTTAAGGAATAAGACTAAGATGGAAAGGGGGATGAAAACGGTGAAATCTGGGGGTGCAGTACACTCTTCCTACACACAAGCACGCGGCTGCTCATCCGGTCAGGTGTGTGGTTACCATTCAGTACATGATTCTCCCGGCAACTAAGAAATTAGAACACAGCTATTTCCTCGTCCTAGAGTTAACAATTCTTTTAAAAGCTCTATCCAGAAAGGACTGTTGGGTTGTTTTGTTTTGGTTTTGTTTTAAAAGGGAACAAAGAATAAATAAGGAAAAAAATTTCCATCCCCAAATTCATATACACAGGTTCAGTGAGCTGTGAGCTACAGTCAGACTGACCGGTGAAACAAAACTGTTAGTACCATGAGACAGGTGCTACCTTAGACAGTTCAAAACATGATCCACTAAAACAAATACATGTTTTTATGCCTCAAACAACTAGAAAGCATGTCATTACTGTTTAATTAGCTCCTAAGATAACAGAGTTCTAGGATGTTGTACCTTCACGGTATACCTGAATCATTACTAGCAACAGAATGCCAACTTCAAAACTGCTATGAAAGTAAAATCATCATCAGAAAAATTCAGCCTTATTGTAAATGAGGGAGAACTTAGTGCTAAATACTAATACCAAATGTATGAAGGCAGAATTTTTGTTTGTGGAAGACAGAATGAGGAGTTAAATGCACCCAATCAAGACCAACTGGAAGACAGAACAGAGAATTAAAAATGTTTCAGAAAAAAAAAATAATAATAATAAGAGGAAGAAGAAGGACAATGGAGGTGATCCAGGCAGCACAAGAAGAATGGATAGAATGAAAATAAAAGAAAATGAGGCACGTGCATGTGGCTCTCTTTTTTCTGACTTCCGTGTTCCTAATACTTCACAATGTAAGTGGCATATAGGTAACACTAGCAGGCAAGGATGAGCTTTCTGATGGATAGTGATGAAGGATTTGGGGCTAATGAATTTGTTTTCTTGTTTTTGTTTTTGCTTTTAATTCATACCTGAAAGCCTTGAATCCTTGCTAAATATTCCAGTTGTTTTGAAGGTTGTACTGGAGAACAAGGGGGAGTAGGAGAACTTCCTTTTAAACCTATGGCTTCAGCTGTAGGAGATGTTCCATTCATTAGGAGTTCCCTGGCAATTGTAGCTGAACTATTCGATGTGGGAGATATACTGAAGAAAGAGCTTGAGGGTTGGTTCATATCTTTGGGTGACAAATAGCCTAGAGTAGTGCCAGAGATTACTTTGTGGCGGCTGGCTTCCATCTCTTGATAAACATCAGGAGACAAATGAAGAATTCCTTTTGGAGCTATAAATAAAATTAAGGAACATTGTTATTACATTTAAATAATTAAAAGAGAAACATGTTATAGCATTATTCACATAATGATTTTACTTGGTTTCATAACAAAGCGGTAAGAAACACTGTCAATTAAGCATCTTCCTCATAGGTGCCAAGGCATTTGCAGCCTCAATTTAGAGGTGAATAACATGTCAGAAGTTTAAAAAGATTGGGAATGTGCTGGGTCTTCAACCTGCAATTTAATATTTTATCATCTCCCAAAGAGACACGAAACCCCTCATACATGCAGCAATTGAGAAACAGTAAGTCAAATGAAGGTTGAATCAGTCCAAGTCATCTGAGATACAAACTCAGGTGTTCTTCCCCTCACAAAGGTATCCCACAGACAATTCTAACTCATGAACACTTCAAAAAATGACAGAGTATCTTTTTCCCAAAACTGGCATTGTCTCCTATCTTGATAATCTCAATATGATGCCACCATTTATCTGCTCAGGTGCCCAACCTACACTCCTGACAGCCATTTTGACTCATTCATAGATAAGCAGTTACCATAGCCGCTATAGAATTTGTTCCATCATAATCAAGTATGCTAGCTCAAGCCAGACCATGGGCAGGTTCTGATATCAAGAGGAAGGAGCCAAGAGATATGTTATCAGTGGGTGGGGTTGTAAACCTATAAAAGAAGCCCTTCCTTTCCTTTGACTATCATTTGTCTCAGAGATGTTTCACACTGAATGTTCTAATGTCTTTGGATCAGATATTAGCATCTCTCAAATCTTATCTTTAAAAATTACCGAGAAATCGCCACTTTTGGAGAATGTGCTCTGACAGACACAACTTAATTCCCATGCTCTTGCCTCTCTCTCTCTCTCCCCCACCATTAACCTTCTGATTCAAGCCTTCACTGTTTCTCACCTGGACTACCATAAACAATCACTAAAAGAGTTCGCTGTTGTGGCACCTGGGTGGCTGTTAGTTAAGCGCAGGTCATGATCTCAGTGTCCAGGGATGGAGTTCTGTGTTGGGCTCCCTACTCAGTGGGAAGTCTGCTACTTCCTCTGCCCCTCCCCCTGCTTGTGCTCCCTAGAGCGTGCTCAATCTCTCTCTCTCTCTCTCTCTCTCAAATGAATAAAATCTTTTAAAAAAAGTTTCACTGCTGCTAGTCTTCCTGGTGTCCATTTCCCCAAATGTCTATAACACAGCCCCAAATAAAAGTGTCCCATGATAAATAAATCTAGGAAATAATGCAAATGATCTCACATACACACACCCCTACCTTTTGGAAGATTAAAAATGCACATTAGCGGCATAGTAAAGACTGAGAAGTTTAGAACAAAAATCTATTCAACTTGGTTTAACCCAGGACTTCACAAATTTATTTTTTATCCAATTTTTAAAATTTTAATTTAATTCTAGTATATTTAACATAGTGTTATATTAGTTTCAGGTGTATCATATACTGATTCAACAATTCTATATCCTAGTGTTTTACATAACATTAATAACAACTCTTTTCAACACTTTGAAAAATGCTAAGGCTAGCCATTTTCTTACTTTAATGTCTTTTCTGGCTTCCCATCACTGAACTATTAAGTCCAAACTCCTTGGGATGACATACAAAGCCCTTAATCATCTAGTTCCTCCTTACATTTCTATTCTCTTCTAAATTCTTCATGAAGATCCCATGTTCCAGTCATGCAGATATATTCACACTTTTCCAACATTTCACGCGGTTTGATCCCATCACATCTTATTTCTGTTGTTCAATTACAAACACACGCACGCACGCACACATGGTTAAGCTCCTATTGCTAGGTTCCAGGCACTGTGCTAACCAATGCTGTCCTGACCTCCAGTCAGGTTGAGTCTGTTGGGAGAGGAAAACGAAAAGGGATCATGTAAAGTGGTAGGTACCTCAGTGAAGATGGATCCAGAGAGCAGTGGGCATGGTAAAGGAGAAGCACTAGGAACTCAGGAAAGGCTTCCCGGGCATGACACTGACAGCAGATTTCAAGGGATAAGGAGAATAAAGCCAAGGAGGAAGAGAAGTGAAGGCAGAGACAGAGGCAGGCACCAGCAGAGTGCGTGTGCCAGAAAACCATCAGCAGTTCCTTACCACTAGGGCAGGAAGAGACAGGTGGGAACTGCAAAAGGTTAAGGTGGAGGGAGGCAGGGGCCAAGGTCCAGGGACTTTATCCTGATAGCATCAAAACATAAAACATTTGTTATTTTTTAAAAATAATTTATACAGCTCAAATTAATAATTTTATTTTATGGATTTAATGGATTGGCTTTATTATTATGCCTTTGTGTTAGATTTATAACTGGGAAGGAATTTCAATAAAATTTTTTTAAAAGAAAACATGCACTGGATAAAATACAGAGAAATCTTCCTCTAATCAGAGGAAATGACTATTAACATTATGCTTTAAATATATGCTTTTAATCTTTTTTTTTGGTATGAACTTTTTTGGTGTTGAGTTTAAGAAATATGTTAAAACATAGGCCTACCATATGATCCTGTTGTTTATAAAACAATATACTTCTACTACTACTATTAAGGCATAATATTTCACTACATGAATTGTTTCCTTAAACAAGTCCATATTGTTGGACATCTAACTTGTTTCCAAATTTTTGTAATTATAAACAACATAGTGATGAACATTTTTGTTTTTAAATCCTCGTTTATAGGAAAATTTATTTCCTTAAATTACAAGCAGAATTGCTATTCAAACAATATACATTTTAGGTTTTGACATTAACAATTTGCTCCAAATTGGTACAACTCCAAAAAAGCTGTAAGAATTTCACACTCCCATATTAATATATGAAAGTACCTATTTTTTCCTATTTTGGGGTTGAATATTGTTATTATTTAAAAGAAACTTTGCCTCTGCTTTGTGTGTAGATAAGTGAGAAGATTTTTAAATGATACCCTCTGTACCAAAACAATAAAAAAAGATACGTTCAGTCCTACACCCTGACCTCTAGGGAGGTGAGAGGAGCTACAGATCCCCAATGATTTAATCAACCTTGCCTACGTAATGGAATCTCCATATAAAACCCTTAAATGATGAAGCTTGGAGAGTGCCTGAGTTCTTAATATATTCATGTGCTGAGAGGGTGGTGTACCCCTATGCCAACTGCTGTGCTCCAGACCCTTCTAGACCTCACCCCATGTACCTCATCATCCGGCTGTTCATTTATATCCTTTATAAAAAAAAAAACAGTGATAGTAAATAAAATATCTTGCCGAGTTCTGTGAGCCATTCTAGCAAATGATCAAACTTGAGGGGGTTGTGGAGCTCCCTAAATTGAGAGCCAGTGAGTTGGTGAGAAGTACAGGGGGCAGCATGGGACTTGTGACTGGCATCTGACATGGGGCAGTCCTGTGGGGCTGAGCCCTTCATCTGTGGGGCTCTACATTAATTCTGAGTCATGTCAGAATTGAGTTGAACTGTAAGACACCCAACAGGTTGGAAAATTGGAGAATTGGTTGATATGAGGGAAAAAAAATCCTCACATATTTGGTGTCAGAAGTGCTGTGAGTAAAAACAGTTCATATGTCAAAATTGATCAAACTATACACATTATGTGCAGCTTATTATACTTCAATTATACCTCAATAAAGTTTAAGAATATTTGCCAATTTGATAAGTGAAATGTCTTACTGGTTTTTGTTTTTTCACAAGCTGCATAAATACCACATATAATTCTTACTTAAATACTAATTTAAATGTTACGACTCTAAATTCTACACTCAGTATAAGAAATCAAAAACTAACAGCATTACTTCAGTATTGTTATTATACAGCAGTAATGGGCTTGCCAATAACAATACTATAAAGCAACAAAAATGCTCTCTCAACACTCCAGAGAGGCATTACGTCACAGTGTAAGAACTCATGCAGAGTTCAGGCTCCCTTATTCTACAGTAAAACCCGAGTTGACTTTTCTTCAAAAATAACGAAGATTCCTTTCTAGAGAGCTCAACTAATATAATAGTTGTTGAAAGACTGTAAAGACACACGTGGATTTCTGTGGTCAACTACCGAATGATTTTTAACTTGAATAATAGTAACAGAGTGTATGGATTGGTCACAATTCATTTATGTTCTTCCTGCTGTAAATGTAAGTAGCTTTTCAGTAGGGTGAGGGCCTGAAAGTAGAATCAAAGAGTAATTTAGGCTCTACATATTTAAGAACTTTAACTTATTTTGCCAATTAGGCCTCCTGAAAAACTATACCAATTTATGTTTCTATTAGCAGTACGTGACTAAACCGGTTTTTCTCATTCGTCTGTTGACACAGGTTTTAGTTATTCTAAATAATTATTGACACTACCACATTTCATTGTTATATTGATTTACATTTATTTAATTACTGTGCAGGATAAACTTCTTCTCGTGAAGAAGGCCTGTGCCTTCTTTTCTGTTAGTCTGGACCTCAGTTTTCCTCAGGGACTTCAAATGTATTCCCCTTGCTCAAGCCTATTACATCCTACTATATTCATGCTCTTTCTGAGATGTCCCTACCCCATTCTCCCGTCATCTCTGTCTGACTTTGCCTTTAATACTCCTACGCTGGTACTACTGGTCTGTAACCATTGCACATAGCTACACTGCAGATACAACCCTGGCATTATGCTAGCACTTTAAATGAAATTATCTCATTGAATACTCCACAACAACCACATGAAAAGGGCATTTTTATTTCTCTATATTAGAAATGAAAAAACCTGAAGCATGGTGCTTAGCCAAGGTCATATGGATAAGACAAAGCAATGCTAGACTATGACTCCGAGGCATCTGACTCTAGAGCCTGGATACCTAAACATTACATTCGATGACCTCCTGAAAGAACAACTGAGGAGCTAAGTGCAGGGCCCAGCCAGCTCCAAACAGGTACATTTAATCCAGGAATTAAACTCCACACCTGGGGTTTGCCTGGGGTGACACTAGGCTGATCCATGTCCCTGTAGTTGCCCCTCAACATTCCAAAGACCGCATCACCAAAATTTCCCTAAAATAGGGATGTTCAAATAGGATTTTAAAAGCCCAACCTTGCCAACAACTGTGACATCTGACAAAATGAAGAATGCTGGACCATTGTGCCCATTTTACATGTTTCTCCCATTAGGCCTGTGCTGCTTTCTAGTGTGTACGTGAACCTTCCGGTTCACGCAGAACTTCCTGGAGCATCTTCATGGAGCTCCAGTCCTTACTGGGAGAGTTGCAGAGGGCATTTTGAATCAAGCTCTCTTTAAAGATTTTATCACATGTGCAGATAAGCAAACTCAGGAAAACCTTGCCTTTCAACGTTCAGTAATGTCCTGACTCTCTGAGAGAGGCTGAACAATGTGTTAATGAGTAGTGAGTACTATCAGGGTAGCAGAACAATAGGGCAAGCCAATGTAGTAAGATCGACAATGTTATCACACTGGTGCAAATGGTTAATATGTAAGGAAGCATTTCTCTGCAAGCCCATGAAATGAGTACATAGCTATTTCTTAGTAAAATCGGTTAGTCACTTTTTATATCAAAGCTTTGAATTTTTTGAATTTTTGTCACAAAACTTGGACTAAATTTTTTTAATAATTATTCAAATATCCAATAATCCTCAGGTCTTCTTTTGCCACAGTGAGTTCTGCATAACAAAAAGTTGTAATTCACATAGGGCTAAAATAATTTTTTAAGTGAGACAAGGAGCAGAATGCTGGGGTGGCAGATTCCTCTGACTGAAATTTAGCACATGTGGGGTAGATAGACTCTGCTTCTACTTCGATAACATCATGGACAATTCACCAAATTTTAATAAGAAAGTCAATTATCTGTGTATATTTTGAAAGCTGATGCCTCAGATTTTTATTCCTTCTTTGGCCAGAAAGAATATTTTGCTGGGGTGCTTGGGTAGCACAGTTGGTTAAGTGTCTGACTCCTGGTTTCAGCTCAGGTCCTGACCTCAGGGTTGTGAGATCAAGCCCCATGTTGGCATCCACATTCAGCACGGAGTCTGCTTAAATAAATAAATCCTGAGCATGTAGTGTACAGCATGGTGACTATAGTTAATAATACTGTATTGCTTATTTGAAAGTTGTTAAGAGACTAGATCTTAAAAGTTCTCATCATAAGAAAAAAAATGTGTAACTGTGTGGTGATGGATGTTAACTAGACTTCCTAAAACGAAATAAAATAAAATCAAACTAGGGGAAAAAAAAAAGACTCCACCTCCCTTTGCTCCTTATCCCACCCCAACTCCCTTTCTCTAAAATAAATAAATAAATCTTTAAAAAAAAAAAAAGAATACTTTTATTTAGGGTTATCTATCCTGCTCTTGATTATCATCAATTATTTTAAAACACCCCTCAATTTTTTGAACTGGTTATCTGAAAAGTTACTTGGCTGCTCCTGGCAAAATTGATTCCCAGTGAGTTTTGCTTTTTAAAATCTCTTGTCCAAAGTTTTAAATGGCAGCCAGGTACTAATATGTTATGTGGCTGATCTTCCTGTTGATAAAGGTAAAGTCCACCTTGCTAGCATTTGCTGCTCACTAAATTTCCCTTGTGTGTCTTGATGGTGGTAATAACATCTTTTGTCATCATTATAATCTGCTCAATAAACCTTACCTTTAAAGTTTCAGAAACAAATTCTAATTTTAGAAAAATCTTAAAAACTGGGAAATGGACTACTGTTTCACAACAGGAAATCTGAGAAAAGCATGAGCAAGAATAACATGATTTATCTATTTTACAAATCATCTCCACGAAAATTCATGAAATCCAAGTAGGGTCTATTGTATTATACCAGTATCAATTTCCTAGTTTTGTAAATGTAATTATGTAAAATGTCACCACTGGGAGAAGCCGAGTGATGGGTACACGCAAACCCTCTGTACCACTTTTACAGCTTTAAAAAGTTGTAAAAACCCAATTATGAGAAAGCGCTGTTATATTGCTCTGGGCCTCTTGCTCTGTACCGAGACCCTAGAACAAGATCCTGTTGAGACATCAAGGTAGGAAGGACAGTGGCACTAGCACTAGATATGGCCCTCAGAGCAAGCAGGGCTGGCACTGGCGGTGCCTGCTCCTTGAGGGCTGCAGCTTTGACCACTGCCTCTGCCTAATGCAGTCTCTGGTTTCCAGGCTCTGGGCTCAAGGCTAGTATTCTTTCTTTTCCAGGGAAGTTCAGGGCCATTTATCAGATGAGCACGTATGCAGCCCAAGAAGGAACCACCAGACCACCATGGTCACCTTCCCAGAGACAGGAATAGTCAATCCATCCTCTGCATGTTCTTTAGCTACTAAGCTGATTGGACCTTAGAAATTTCCACTTACAGCAAACTATAAGAGACTCTTAACTCTAGGAAACAAACTGAGGGTTTCTGGAGGGGAGGTGGGTGGAGGGTTAGGTAAATGGGTGACAGACATTAAGGAGGGCACTTGATAATAATGAGCAACTGATGAATCACTAAACTCTACCCCTAAAACTAATAATATAGTATATGTTAACTAAAGTGCATTTAAATAAAAAATTTTTAAAAAGAGAAATCTCCATTTCCTGCTGCTGTATTGTTGAGATACAATGGAACAGGGTGTTATTTTTAGGGGACCCCACCTCTCCTTTTCCACACAGCTCAGTATCCACCTGTCTCAAGCTGAAGCTCAAGGGTCCCTAGTTCTGCCTAATTTTTAAGTCAAATATAAATTATTTAGGAGGAAACAAAAACCAATTAATGCAAAATTTGGAAGAAATTCTTCTGAAAATCAAACTAAAAAAGGAAAATGTTGGATAAAAGCAATACAATGGAAAAAAATCAAACAAATGTAAATAATTTATCCGAGTTTTTAATTTTAATTTAATTTGTTTTAATTTGTTTGAGAAAGAGAGGGAGACCAATGAGGGAGAGTGAGAGGGAAAAGCAGATACCCCCCTGAGCAGAGAGAGCTGGACATGGGGCTCCATCCCAGAACCCTGAGATGACATGAGCCAAAGGCAGACACTTAACAGACTGAGCCACGCAGGCGCCCCAGAATTTCTTTTTTAAGGTCAGTTTCAGAATCAGCTTGAAGGAATCTCTTAACTAGCCAACATTTGATCACATCTCACATTACAGATAACACTAAAGCTATTCTGATTAAAGAAATAGCTACACTGATGGGACATCTGGGTGGCTCAGTCAGTTAAGCAACTGCCTAGGTTGCTTAGGTCATGACCCCAGGGTCTTGAGACTGAGTCCCAAATTGGGCTCCTTGCTCGGCAGGGAGCCTGCTTCTCCTTCTGCCCCTCCCCCTGCTCATGGTCTCTCTCACTCTCTCTCTCTCTCACTCCTTCTCAAATAAATAAATAAATAAAATCTCAAAAAAAAAAAAAGCTACACTGAAAAAGATGTCATTACTGAACTAATGAATAAAATGACATATTTTAATGTGCTCAAAAAGCATAAATTAAATCAGTGGTGAAAACTAACCTTATTCTTGCCCTTAAGAGTTAGACAGCACTAATTTTGTTAATCTGTGCATTTTATTGGTCTTTTTTTCTTTGTTTTTTTGGGAGGGCAGGGGCTACATTTTACATGATATATGTGAACTTATTAATTTGGTGAATGCATATTTATTAAATTACTGGCAGAACTTGTTGGCAAGATATGAAAGTCTTCTGGTGAGCATAGTACCAAGAGGAAAAAGTGCTTAGTGCAGCCCTAATCCACAAAAGGTGGAATCCTAGGGGAGAGTCCTGACAGGAAGCCATGAAACAGAACCCTGCACACCTCAGGGGGATTGTACCTTCATTATTTCAGTAGTATATTGCAGTGTAGGGAAACAACTAAATGGTAAATGATAAGTTTCCTTTAAAAACCTAAAAACAATAATAGCAAAAAAAAATGCTATTGAATTTTTTAAAAAACAAATTTCAAATAAATTGGGGAATGCCTATGGAAAGCTTGTTCCACTGCACTAATGTACACTATCTTAGCCAAGGAAAGGGGCTAGTCAAGAGTTTTCAAACCCAGGAGCTGAACTGTTATTTTTTCTTGAAAAAAGAAAATTAAAAAATATATAATGACAAAGGATAAGGACCTGAGTATGGTGAATAAATCTATAATTCACCTTAAAAATAAAGATGGTCTCAGTTGGCTTATGTAGAAGCTGCTCAAGGCTCAACATTTTCAGTAAGATAGAACTGTGAATATTTCTATTGAGTAAGACAAAACTGTTAGGGTAAAAATGAAGTTTGAGAGCAACTTGTGAAGATAATGAGCCGCGTTCAATTATGTGTCATTTAAATAGGGTTAAAATGTTGCTTATAAAATAAAGATCATTAGTCATCTTTCTTCACACACACAAAAAATCCATTAGTGACTACTTCCCTAAAATTGCAAAAAAAAGCCCCCACCAAACCCCATCCCCCCAACAATGGATTATATAAGCCCTCCATATGATACAAATGACCAATCTCTCAGCAGGAAGAAACACATACTTAAACAGTTGTCTACTGCAAAAACCCCCTACATTGCATCCCATTGTTCCCCTGCTAGCACCCCAAGCATCTGTTCCAGATAGCTCATAAAACAATAATAATTATAGCTAAAACTCACACAGTCTTTACTGGAAAGCAGGCTTTGCATGTATTACCTCAGTAATCCTCACAATGACCCTCTGTCACAGGAATTATGATTATCTCCATTTTTACGGTCGAAGGCCCCAAGGCACAGCAAGGTCACGGTGACCTCTCAAAGTTACAGCTGGTAAGTGGCAAGCCTTGGGACTGCAACTAGGCATCTGGCTTTGGGATCAGCATGTGTAACTACCATTCAATCAGTAAAACAAACAAACAAATATAAAACCCAGAGCTATTATTCTTTGCATCTGTAAGTTCAAGTTCTGTGCAAATGAGTCCTGAAATATTCTAACACCAGAACAGAGAAAAGAAACTGTCAAGATAAACTTAATATGAGGTGTCTCCTGTTTTTCATTTCAAACTTATTTTCTAGGCTCAATGAACCAGAGTCTCACTCAAGTAGCATAATAATAGAAAAGACAGACACAGGAGCCAGGCAGAAATTACTTTAAAAAAAAAAATAAAAATTCCTCTTGTGAAACTACCATTTGAAAAATAATGTGCTCAGCCAGCATCATAATTTTGTTGTGAGAAAGTAACTTCAAGTATTAGGTTAACATAATAGAAAAAGCACAGGTTTAGGATGAAAGAATTTAATCCACACAACACTTTCTTTTCATTCTCTTTATATGGTATAAATTACGCTTTAGTTTATTAAAAATTAGTCTATGTATTACTCAGAAAGTTATGGCTGATTCCACAATATTGTAAATAAAATGAACTGATTGGAATTATATAAATATTAAGGACACTTCTTATTTTAAAAATTGCCTTGCAAAAATAACAAATTCATTTTTTAGGTCAGGAGTTTTTGTCTAGCGAGGCACTTAGATAAAAAGTACTTTAATTCAGAGAAGCACACACAAAAAACTGTTGTTTTACTCTTTTTTTTAAAATCATTTTTTAATTTATTTTCAACATAACAGTATTCATTGTTTTTGTACCACACCCAGTGCTCCATGCAATCCGTGCCCTCTCTAATACCCACCACCTGGTTCCCCCAACCTCCCACCCTCCCACCTCTTCAAACCCTTCAGATTGTTTTTCAGAGTCCATAGTCTCTCATTGTTCACCTCCCCTTCCAATTTCCCCCAACTCCCTTCTCCTAACTCCCCATGTCCTCCATGCTATTTGTTATGTTCCACAAATAAGTGAAATCATATGATAATTGACTCTCTCTGCTTGGCTTATTTCACTCAGCATAATCTCTTCCAGTCCCGTCCATGTTGCTACAAAAGTTGGGTATTCATCCTTTCTGATGGAGGCATAATACTCCATAATGTATATGGGCCACATCTTCCTTATCCATTCGTCCATTGAAGGGCATCTTGGTTCTTTCCACAGTTTGGCGACCGTGGCCATTGCTGCTATAAACATTGGGGTACAGATGGCCCTTCTTTTCACTAAATCTGTATCTTTGGGGTAAATACCCAGTAGTGCAATTGCAGGGTCATAGGGAAGTTCTATTTTTAATTTCTTGAGAAATCTCCAAACTGTTCTCTAAAGAGGCTACACCAACTTGCATTCCCACCAACAGTGTAAGAGGGTTCCCCTTTCTCCACATCCCCTCCAACACATGTTGTTTCCTGTCTTGCTAATTTTGGCCCTCAACTCTATGGTCAGTTAATCTTCGACAAAATACGAAAAAATATACAGTGGAAAAAAGACAGTCTCTTCAATAAATAGTGCTGGGAAAACTGGACAGCTATATGTAGAAGAATGAAACTCGACCATTCTCTTACACCGTACACAAAGATAAACACAAAATGGATAAAAGACCTCAACGTGAGACAGGAATCCATCAGAATCCTAGAGGAGAACATAGGCAGTAATCTCTTCGATATCAGCCACAGCAACTTCTTTCAAGATATGTCTCCAAAGGCAAAGGAAACAAAAGCCAAAATAAACTTTTGGGACTTCATCAAAATCAAAAGCTTCTGCACAGCAAAGGAAACAGTCAAGAAAACAAAGAGGCAACCGACGGAATGGGAGAAGATATTTGCAAATCACAGTACAGACAAAAGATTGATATCCAGGATCTATAAAGAACTCCTCAAACTCAACACACACAAAACAGATAATCATATCAAAAAATGGGCAGAAGATATGAACAGACACTCCTCCAATGAAGACATAAAAATGGCTATCAGACACATGAAAAAATGTTCATCATCACTAGCCATCAGGGAGATTCAAATTAAAACCACATTGAGATATCACCTTACACCAGTTAGAATGGCCAAAATTAGCAAGACAGGAAACAACATCTGTTGTTTTACTCTTACCCATGACACCAAAGGCCAAGTTTGGAGCCTAAACTTTTACTCCCAAAAAGCCATAACAAGATTCCCCACACCCTCACTGTGTAGGGAACTGGGACTTCACCCTATAGTATCAATGGAGATCACAGAAAGCCTGTATATTTACCTTACCCCCACCCAGCAGTAATGAGATGTCTTTTCCTCTCCCTGCTGGAGTGTTGTTAGGAAAGGAACCGCAGAGAGTGAGGACTTTAATCATCAACTAGTAGTGAAAGGATTATTTCCACTGTGGTGTCTATGAAGATCATGTGCAGCCAGAATTCACAGCCTATCCATCAATAATAAAGAGTCCCCCACCTTGGGTATCACTATAGGTAAAAGGGGTAAACTGGACTTGTACCTGCAACTAACAATAACAAGGTGGCATCCCTCATTCACAGGCCAAGTGGAACCCCCCACACACACCACTAGAAACAGGTTTATAAAAGATTCATAGTCTCATAGTGTCATATGAAAATGTCCAAGTTTCAATCAAAACTTGCAAATGATATCAAGAACCATGAATATCTCAAATTGAATAGAAAAAAAATCAAAAGATGCAAATATTGAGAGGACAGAGATTTTGGAATAATCTAACAAAAATTTTAGCAAGTAGAAACATGCTTGAAACAACTATAAAACAGAAAGCTTTGGCAAAGAGGAAGTCTCAGAAAAGAAATGGAAGATATAAAGGAGAACCAAATGAAAATTTTGGAACTAAAATACAAAGTAATTGAAATAAAAATCTGAGTGGATGGTTTCAATGGCTGAATGGAGGGAACAGAAGAAACAATTAGTGAAGTGGAAGTTAAAAAAGATAGAAATTACCCAATAAAAACAACAGAGGAAAAAAAAAGACTGGAAAAAATGAATAATGAATACCTCAAGGATTAGTGAAACTACAAAAGAAGATCTAAAATCTACACTTAGATTTTAGGAAGAGGGTGGGGCTGAAAAAAGCACTGAAGAAATAATGGCTGAAAATGCCTGAAATTGGCAAGAGTCAAAAACCTCACAAATTCAAAATGCTGTGTGAACCCCAAGTGGGAAAAACATAAAGAAATCCACAATAAAACACATCATAATTAAACTTCCAGGGCGCCTGGGTGGCTCAGTGGGTTAAGCCTCTGCCTTCGGCTCAGGTCATGATCTCAGGGTCCTGGGATCAAGTCCCGCATCAGGCTCTCTGTTCTATAGGGAACCTGCTTCCTCCTCTCTCTCTCTGCCTCTCTGCCTACTTATGATCTCTGTCTGTCAAATGAATAAATAAAATCTTTAAAAACAAAAACAAACAAACAAAAAACTTCCAAAAACTAAAGACAAAGAAAAGGAATCTTGAAAGCAGTCAGAAAAAAAGCAAAACTTGGGGTGCCTGGGTGGCTCAGTGGGTTAAGCCGCTGCCTTCGGCTCAGGTCATGATCTCAGGGTCCTGGGATCGAGTCCCGCATCGGGCTCTCTGCCCAGCAGGGAGCCTGCTTCCTCCTCTCTCTCTCTCTATCTGCCTCTCCGTCTACTTGTGATCTGTGTCTGTCAAATAAATAAATAAAATCTTTAAAAAAAAAAAAAAAAAGAAAAAAGAAAAAAAGAAAAACTTAACCTGAGAAAAACAATTCAAATGACAGTAGATTCTCATCCTAAATCAGGGGTGCCAAAAAGAAAAAGCACAATATTCATCAAATGCTGAGGGGAGTGGAAGTACTGTTGATTCAGAATTCTATATCCAGGGGTGCCTGAGTGCCTCAGTGGGTTAAAGCCTCTGCCTTCAGCTCAGGTCATGATCCCAGGGTCCTGGGATCGAGCCCCACATCAGGCTCTCTGCTCAGCGGGAAGCCTGCCTCTTACTCTCTCTCTCTGCATACCTCTCTGCCTATTTGTGATCTCTGCCTGTCAAATAAATAAATAAAATCTTAAAAAAAAAAAAAGAATTCCATATCCAGAAAACAAAAACAAAAACAGTAACTTTAGGAATGAAGGGGATATTGAAGCATTCTCAGATACAGGAAAACTAAGACAATTTTCACCAGTAAACTCACCCTAAAAGAAAGGCTACACCAAATCCTCTAGCAGAAAGAAACAAAAAAAGAAGGAACCGCAGAACGTAAAGAAGGAAGAAGAAACATGGTAATCAAATAATATGGGTAAATATACTAGAATCAAAATACTCAAACTGAAATCAAACTGAAATTCTAAAGAGTGATCAAGTAACCCATAGGAGGCAAGGAAAAAAACAACAAAAAAGAATAGATAGGAAAAATAAAATGGCAGACTTAAACCCTAACATACCAATAATTATATTAAATATAAATGACCTAAATATACAAATAAAAAGGAGATTGGCAGAGTAGATTAAAAAATATAACCCAATTATATGCTGTCTAAAAGAAACTCCAAGTATTATGAGATAGGCAAGTTAAAAGTTAAGGATAAGGAAGTTTTTCTTATAAATATTAATCAAATACAAATAAAAAAAAGAGCAGGGCATTCTATTTCCAAGAGGACATGAGGAGATCTATTAACCCACCCCCATCAAACAACCATAACTGAAAACTATTAATTTAAAAAAACCTTTTTAAGTTTCTGGGAATTGTTCTAAGTGCATACAGCAAATCAGACATTTTCCAATGTAATAAAAAAATTGGCTAGACTCTGTCCCCAGTTCTTAGGAGGTAGCCTCTAAATCCTTGGAATTTCTTTTGTTATTCATGGGGGACCCCTTGGACCACATCAGAGTTTATGCTAACAAAATGATTCAAGATGGGTGATGGCCATGTCAGAAAAACCAACTATGTGATTAGATGGTTAGAGCTTTGAATCAAATTATATCAGCCCAATTTCTGAGAAAGGAGAGAGCTGGAGACTGGTATCAACTTCCTGGCCAATGAATGATTCAATCAGTTATGCCTATAAAATGAGACCTCATAAAAATTCTGGGCAATCTGAAAACCTGAGTGAGCCCCCCTGGCTGGCAATACTCTGTGCATATTACACATGATGTGTAAGGAAGGATGATGCACCCTGACTTCATGAGAAAAGGGCTGGAAGCTTTGTGTTTAGGAGCCTCCCATATCTCATCCTATACATCTCTTGGTTGGTTCTGATTTGTATCCATTCTGCTATAAAAATATCATAATCTTAAGTATAGGACTTTCCTGGATTCTGTAAATCATTCTAGTGAATTATCAAATCTAAAGGGCCATGAAAAGCAGTGAATTTATAAATAGTTGGTCAGAAGTGAGAGTGGTCCTAGAAACCCTCCAATAGCGGCTGGTATCTGAAGGGAGGTCAGTCTTGTAGTGACCATGGGACATTAAGCGTAACTCCAGGTCTTGCATCAGAAGTCATTATACTAAGTCACTGATCAAGAAAATCTAACAAATCTTGGCAAAAACAATAATCTGTGGCATTTGAGCCATGACCCATTTCCTCCCCCATAAACAGCTAAGAAGATGGTGGTGGGGGCTCTCTTTCTCCTCAATCTCCTGTTAAGGAATATGGCATTTTACCAGGAAGAGCAGACTACCAGAATATCTCATTTCCCCTAGCTGTAAGCTGAAAAAGCTAAATTCCTCACATACATGGCCATGAAACTGGGCAATCCCTTCTTCCATCCAGCCCCCACTCATACAGTGAAGGCTCTACACAAGCACAGCAGGCTGAAAAAAAATGTGGGAACTGACATCCCTCCCTCAGCTTGCTCAGAGGAGCGAGGTTCATGTCAGGAAAGGCAAGCTAAGGGCAACAGAGCCTACCTCCCCTACCCAACACTCTGGTCATAAAGCAGGGGTGTCACTCTCAGAGAAGTGACAACTGTCCCCATTCTTACTCCAGAGCACTGACTCAGAAATTGTGCCCAGGGGGTGATGTAGTCTATAACTGAGCTGTAGAGATCTCTCAAATGAAATTACTCTATTTGAAATGGATTATGGGAAAGTTTAAGCCTAAGAGCACTCTTGAAAACACTGGAGATTTTGGTGGTTAGCAATCCACAGGAGTCTGCTAACTTCATGAAAGCAGCAGGAAGCTATACTGTAAACCTGTCAGTTTCCCAGAAAGAACCAGGGAAAGAGACAGACAAGAAGAGTGCTCTTGGGGTCAAAACCTGAAATACTGGCCTCAAAAAAATATTCTGAAAAGGGATCCAAATGTAATTGGATCAGACTTGCAGCAATTTACGTCCCAAGAAAACAACAGGGCTATCTGCCAGCAATTAGTGGAATCCAGCAGCTGAGTGTTAAATCAACAAAGGCAGAAAACTTAACAGAGATCAGACAGAGAGTAAAATAGAGCCCTACTAAATCTACTGTCATCCCATTTGACCACATACACACTAAAGACTCCTCCCTCTGAGAAAGGTGACATCAGAGACTTCATACTGCAAGAGAAAAAAATCTCACAAAAATAGTCCAGCTTTTCACCTAAGAATAGGAACAAGACAAGGATCCCCATTTTTGATATGTCTATTCAATAAATATTAGAAGTTCTAACCTGAGCAATTAGGCAAGAAAAAGAAATAGAAAGCATTCAAACTGTAAATAAAGAAGTAAAATTACGTCTGGTCACAGATTATATGATCTTACCTGCAGAAAACATGAGAGATTCCACAAACTGTTAGAACTTATACATAAACACAGCAAAACAGCAGGACATAAAGTCAACACACAAAAATTAGTATGGATTTCTATACACTAACAAGCTATCTGAAAAGGATATTAGGAAAATAATCCATTTACAATAGCATAAAAAATACAATATTTAGATTATTCATAATTGTGAATTATTAAATTTAATATTATTAAAATGCCCATACTGTCAAAACCATCTACAGATTTGATGTAATCCTTATCTAAATATCACTGGCTCTTTTTACAGGAAAAAAACCCTAAAATTCATATGGAACTATAAGATAGGCAAATCAATCTTGAGAAAGAAGAATCAAGCTAAAGACACCACACTTACTGGTTTTAAAACATTACAAAGCTAAAATAATCAAAACTCTGAGGACTGGCATAAAAATGGATATACAGACCAATAGAACAGAACAGAAAGTCCAGAAATAAATTCCCATATATTTGGTCAAGTAATCTTTCACAATGGTGTCAAGAATACACAATGAGGAAAACACAGCACATTCAACAAATGGTGCTGGGCAAACTGGATATCCAGAACCAAAGGAATGATACTGAACCCTTACTTTACACCATATACACACAAAAAAAATCAACTCAAAGTGGATTAAAGATTTAAACATAAAATCCAGGCAATGATTTCTTAAATATGATACTAAAGCACAGGCAAAAAATGCAAAAATAGACCCAAGTGGGACTATTTCAAACTGAAAATCTTCTGTACAGAGAAGGAAACCATCAACAGAGTGAAAAGGCAACTTATGGGATGGGAGAAACATTTGCAAACCATGTATCTTATAAGGGGGTAATACTCAAAATATATAAAGAACTCCTACAATTCAACAACAAAAAGACTAATAATCTGGTTTAAAAATATGTAGGGGAAGGATTTGAACAGATATTTCTCCAAAGAAGACATACGAACGGCCAACAGGTATATTAAAAGATGCTTGACATCACCAATGATCAAAGAAATGCAAATCAAAATGTTAATGAGGCATCACCTCACCCCTAGTAGGATGGCCATTGCTTAAAAGAAAAAAAAAAAAGGAAATATTAATGAGGATGTGAAGAAATCTGAACCCTTGTACACAATTAGTGGGAATGTAAAATAGGGCACCCATAATGGAAAAAAGTATGGAGATAACTCAAAAAATTATAAAAAGAACTACCACATGAAACAGCAACCCCACTTCTGGGTATTTATCCAAAAGAACTAAAAACAAGATCTGAAAGAGAATTTGCTTTCTCATGTTCACTGCCACTTTATTCACAACAGCAAAAAGTAGAAATAATCTAATCTACATCAGTGGATGAATGGATAAAGAAGAATGGTATATACATACAGTAGAATATTATTTAGCCATAGAAAGAAGGAAATCCTGTCATATGTAATAACATGCATGAACCTTGAGAACATTATACTAAGTGACATAAGGCAGACACAGAAAGACAAATATTACATGATCCCACATATATGAGGTATCTAAAGTAGTCACCCTCACAGAAAACAGAAAGTAGAATGGTCACTGCCAAGGACTGGGAAGAAGGATAAATGGGGAGTTGCTGTTCAATGAGTACAAAACTTCAGTCATGCACAGTGAAAAAGTTCTAGAGATTTTCTGTACAACACTGTGCTTACAGTTAACAATACTATACAGTGCATTAAAAATCTGTTGAAAGGGCAGATCTCATGTATAACATGCTTTTAGCCACAATAAAAAAAATATAAAATTTAATTTAAAAATAATAAGTAGGAGGTGGGTGGGGGAATGGGGTAACTGGGTGACAGGCATTAAGGAGGGCACATGATGTGATGAGCACTGGGTATTATATGCAATTGATGAATAAATGAACTGTATATCTGAAACTAATGATACACTGTATGTTAAGTAATTGAATTTAAATGGGAAAAAATTAGTAAATGTCCCATATACTAATAATGAACAAGTGGAATTTGAAATTAAAAACACAATACATCAAAAACTATGATGTACTATATAGTTGCTAACTGAATTTAAAAAAAAACAATACCATGTATATTAGCACTCAAAAAATAACATTCTTAGGTATAAATCTAACAAAACATGTACAACATCTCTATGAAGAAAGCTATAAAGCCCTGAAGAAAAAAATCAAAGAGAACTAAATAAATGGAGAGATAGTCCATGTTCATGGATAGGAAGACTCAATATTGTCAGTATGTCAGTTCTTCCCAACTTGACCAATAAATTCAATGCTATCACAATCAAAATCCCAGCAAGTTATTAATGAATACTGACAAACTGATTCTAAAGTTTATATGGAGAGGCAAAAGCCCCCAAAATAGCCAATACAATATTAAAGGTGAAGAACTAAGTTGGAGGACTGATGTTACTCAATTTCAAGACTCACGAGAGAGCTACAGTAATCAAGACAATGTGGTATCAGTGAAAGAACAAACAGATTAAAGAAACAAAAGAGAGAGCCCAGAAATAAACCCCCATAACTATAGTCAATTCATTTTTGACAAAAGAACAAAGGCAGTACAGTGGAGCAAAGACATTCTCTTCAACTGTCAGATGGTGTTAGAACAACTGGATATCCATACACACAAAAATTAATCTAGATACAGACCTTACACCTTTCACAAAATCAGTAGACCCAAATGTAAAATGAAAAATTAATAAACTTCCAGAAGATAATATAGGAGAAAATCTAGATGACCTTGAGTATGGTAATAATGCCTTTGTCATTATACACTAAAACAAGAACCATGAAAAAACAATTGATAAGCTAGACTTCATTAAAATTAAAAACTTCTGCCCTAAAAAACAAAAGAAAACAAAAAAGACAACAGTAAAAGAATTATAAGGCAAGTCACAGACTGGGAGAAAGTATTTGCAAAATACACATTTGATGAAGGACTATTATCCAAAATACACAAAGAACTCCAAAAACTCAACAATAACCCAATTAACAAACAACCCAGTTAAAAATAGGCCAAAGACCTTAACAGACACCTCACCAAAGAAGATACACAGATGGAAAAAAAAAAAAAAGAATATATACACATGGCAAATAACCATATAAAAAGATGCTCCATATCATAGGAAATATAAATAAAAATAAAAAATGAAATACCACTACTTACTTAGTAGAATGGCCAAAATCCAGAATACTGACACCACGGCTAAATGCTGATGTGGACACGGGGTTACAGGAGCTCCCACTCATTGCTGGTGGGAATACAAAATGGTACAGCCACTCTGGAAAACAGTACTCCTACCACACAATCCAGCAATTGTGCTTCTTGGTATTTATTCAAGGCAGTTAAAAATTATGTCTACACGAAAACCTGCATACAAATGTTCACAGAAGCTTTACTGTTAATTGGAAAAATGTAGAAGCAACCAAGATGTCCCTCAGTAGGTGACTGGATAAACGGTGATACATCCAGACAATGGAATACTATTCAGCACTAAAAAGAAATGACCTACCAAGTCATGAAAAGACGTGGAAGAATCTTAAATGCTTATTGCTATGTGAAAGAAGCCAATCTTTTTTTTTTTTTTTTTAAGATTTTACTTATTTATTTGAGAGAGAGAGAGTGAGGGAGAGCATGAGAGAGGAGAAGGTCAGATGGAGAAGCGGACTCCCCATGGACCTGGGAGCCTGATGCAGGACTCAATCCCAGGACTCCAGGATCATGACCTAAGCCAAAGGCAGCCGCTTAACCAACTGAGTCACCCAGGTGCCCCAAAGAAGCCAATCTTAAAAGAATATGTATCTATGACTCCGACTGCATGATACTCTGGAAAATGAAAAACTATAGACGATTAAAAGATTGGTGGCTTGCGGGAGAGAGGAAGAGATGAACAGGCAAAGCACAGAGAACTTTTAGGGCAGTGAAAATATTCTATATGATATTGTAACGATGGATATATAACATTAGACATCTGTCCAAACCTGTAAAATGTACAACACCATGAGTGAAGCCTACGGTAAACTATGGGCTTTGAGTGACTATGATGTATTGATGGAGGTTCATCCTTCGTGACAAATGAGCCATTCTGGTGAGTGACAGGGACAATGGGGAAGGCTGTGCATGTGTGGGGATAGAGGATATACAGGAAATCTCTGTACCCTCCTCTCAATTTTGTTGTAAAATCTAAATCTGCTTTAAAAAAATCTTTTTTAAAAAACAGAAAATTTAAAAATAGTCTGACATTTTGTATTAGCACAAAGTGTAACAAAGACAAGACAATAGCATGGTGGTAAATGTACTAGACTGAAGCCTCCCTATCTGAGTTTGAATTGCAGCAGCAGATAGCCTCTTTACCTTGCTTTCTTGATCCGTAAAATGAATTAGACTAGAGGAACTTGAAAATTTCTTTCAGCTCTAAAAGCCTATGAATCATCTTAACACAAACCAGAAAGCTTGGAATAAAACAATACACTTGAATAACATCACCCAAAAAGCCTGTTGAGTGTTTTTTAAAATGGACTATTACTGAAGTTTTTTAAGTCTTAAGAAAAATCATGTAATGCAGATGGCTGTTCCATTGTTAAAATAAACATTTCACATGCTTTCTCAGCCATTTTAGTGTTTTTACATGATCCACCCAAATATCAAACTGGTATCTGAAACAATAGTTTGGACATTTTCCATGTTATGAAACATCCTAAATGTTCTTTAAAAAAGATTCTGGTACGTGATATACAAAACATTCTTTTAAGAAAATGCATACTTAATTTTAGTGGAAGTTCTGAGAAAAAGCTTTATTCAGTTATTCTTTATTAGCAAGTGATATATATGGAAATAAACATGTTATATAGTGGCAAAGGTGGACCTCAGAATCAGAAGATACAAGTCTTTACTACCTCTACCTAACTTACTATCCCTCAAGCAAATTAATATATCACCCGAGCCTCAATCATCCTGTTTGTAAAATGAGAGGTTGGACATTCTCCAAACTTTTCACACTTCAGACGGCTTGTATTGTTTTTCTTCTACGCATACCATAGCTCAAGGATCTGCCTTTCAGACAGATTGTATTTATTTAGGGTAATATTTAGGATAATAAATCATCTTCTGGTTTCTTCTACCAAAGAATGCCAATCTGAGATTCAGAACAACTTGAGATAGAAATTCAGAGATACATTTCTAATTCAAAGCAATAAATCTACTAAGAAAGAATGCAATATTTCTATTAGGTTATTGAAATACCAGTAACGACACCTATTTTTATATTGAGTAGAGCAACACCAAGCTGAGAAGCACAGGCCTAAATGGTAACTAAGACAACCAATACAGTGGGGAAAAAGTGGGAAAAAAATGGGAAAAAAAACACCATATTCTTTTCATTTGTTCAAACGAAATTACAATGTCAGGTACTGTGCTCTCATGATTTACTTTTTAAATCAAAACAATTGGGTTTTTTTTCCCTAGATTGCACTTATTTTTTAAGTCTTCCCTCCTTTTCCCTTGGGGAGAGGTGGTTAACCATCTTTTAGATTGATTAGCTTTCCAAGAAGCAGTTTCAACTTTAAAACATGTTCTTGCAATCACCAATAATACCAAAAATAGTACCATACAGTCAAGAGACACCTGAATAAATAAAAGAATAAATGCCACATCTGTTGTATGCAGAAGTTTTAGGGAGACTGTCACCACTGCCTTCCTGAATCTTAAACCTAACAGCCCTCAAGCATACTGTTGCCTCTTCCTTCCTTTAGTGATTTTAGTCAATGTTTTGACTACCCTTGCTCCTTTTACTTCCCATGTCAAGGGGATTTTTATCTTTCCAATTACATGTACTCCATGTAGTATGTGCTGAAAGATCATGGATCGAGCACTTCTCTGTTCATATTTATTTTAAATAAATGGAGTTTTAAATTGATTCATGTTAAAACACAATAAAGACACAATGATTAAAATCGGAGCATGGACAGTCAAATGAAGAGAAGAGAACAGAAAGTCCAGAACAAAACCAAATATAGAATCTTAATATATGATAATGGTAAAGTATCAACACCATGGGGATTAAAATTGAAGCCATACTTGGAGTATAAATCCCAGATGGACCACAGATTTAAAGACAAAAAAAAAAACAAAAACTTATTATAAAATTTCCAGAAGATAATGTAAGAGAATTTTTTTGTAATTTCACAGTGGGGAAGGCATTATTAACTATGTTAAGATTACAAGTGCTATATATATGGACTATAAAAGACAGACCACGCAAATATACTAAAAATAAAACCAAACTTTAAAAGAAGATTTCACCATAAACAAAGTGAACTTGAAAAATATTGGCAAGTCCTATTATAAAGGCACATACACATACGCTCTCTAATCAAATTAGGAAGAATAGAAGACCAACATCTAACTTTAAAATGAGCACTAATTATGACACCACTGACATAAAAAGTATTGAAAGGGCTCATAAACATACAAAAATATAATCAACCTCATTAATTTCATTCACAATAGGAGAAATGCAAAATAAAACTATATTGAATACCATATTTCAACTATCAGATTGGCACAGATCCAGGAGTTTGACAGCACATTGTGTTTCTAAAGCTGGGGGGAAACAGGAAATCTCATATAATGCTGGTAGGAATGTAAATTGTTAAATCTCTACTGAGTATAACCTGGCTACATCTATCAAAATTTATACGTTTTCATATTCTTTGACTCAGTAATTCCACTTGTAGGAATTTACCTAACAAATACACTAACACACACATAAAATGATATATGTCTGAGGTTTTACACAGCAGGATAATTTATAATAGAAAAATAACATAAACCATCGAAATGCCCATCAGTTAGGAACTAGTTAAATAATAAAAAAGTCCTATGCATATCAATATGAAAGGCTCTTCAGGACATATTGTTAAGTGAAAAGAGAAAATTGTACAACAGTGTGTCTGGAATGCTAGGGGATATAATAATACATACTTGAATTTGCTTGTATATGTATAGGAAGATTCTGGAACAGTACAAAAGAAACCAAACATAAGTTAACTTGCTTGGGAGACAGGGTAAAAATGTGTGAATGAGAACAAAAGTGGGGAAGACTTTTTACATTTTTTGCATTATTTATTTTTATCCATTGTAAAAAAAACTAAAAAGAAAAAAGAAAAATAAGATTAATGATATAGTTGAATTGGAACTAAACTTCAACTAAATTCATCATTGAAAATGAAATCAAAGGTAAAAGATTTTTTAAATGTCTATTTCTAGAGTGTGGAGAAGTAGATACTTTGAGGGGCACCTGGGATCTCCCATTACAAAACAACTGGTATTTTTATAAATCTGAATGTACATATGCCCTATAATATATAAATTCCACAGGCAGATGTGATCCCCCAAACTCTTAGACATGTGCACCAGGAGAAAGATTAAAAAATGTTCATAGTTTTACTATTAATAATAATAAAATCCTGAAAATAACTCAAATTTGGATCAATAATCACATAATGGATGAAACACAATAATGTAACAAATTAATCTTAAATTACAATAAGTGGGAGAATAAAGCTTAGAAAGAATACCATCTTTCTAAAGTTTAAAAAAAAAAGCAAACTAAACAAATACTGTTAAGGACTAATACTTATTTGGTGAAACTATGGAATAAAGGGTAAAGGGACTACATAAAAAATGCAGATGGACTGGTCACCTCTGTCGTGGAGAGGCATGGGAGGCCAAGAGATACGAAAGAGGAAAATGTGGAGGTAAGGATATCTGTAATATTCTTATTCTTAAATTGAGTGGTGTGTTCACAAATGTTTATTATATTATCAACTTCATAACTTAAATGTGTTAAATGCTTTATGTGTCAAGTTGTGTTTTTTCTTTAAAGATAATAACACACAAGTTTAACATTTCTTGGCAAACTGTAATACACCACACTGGATTTATAAAACTCCATCTTTCTATATAAGCTAATAAATAAGTAATTATAAGCATTAACCTGATTTTCTCCTTCTGCTTATTGTAGAGTTTCTTTTATAACAGAAAAAATCAGTTAAGTAGGTATATTAGTACTTCAACTTTCAATCTCTGGGAAACTTTCACCTATGTGGCGTTATAAGCTCTCTTCCAGTTATGATAGTTTTAGATACCTTTTGATCCCCATAGAGCTCCGAGAAGAGCATATATTTCAGATTTCCAAAACAAATATCTAAAATTAAAATTTCATTCAGCACTTTAGAAAACTATATGTTTTCTCTTCTTTAAAAAAAAGAAAGTCAGAGAGGTACCTGGATTGAATCAGTTAAGTGTCCAACTCAATTTCAGCTCAGGTCATCAGAGTCATAAGATCAAACCCGGTGTTGGGCTCCATGCCAGGGACAGTCTGCTTGAGATTCTCTCTCCCTGCCCTTGCCCCTCCCCACCACTCTCTCTCTCTTTCTCTCTCTTTATAAGTAAATAAATATATAAATAAATATTAAAATTAGAAATAAAAGCCATAATAGCTTCCTGAAGTAGATTTCAGTATATAGGTAACTACTGCCCTAGCTCTTTAATACATACTCCATGATCCCCAGGTCCTGGGAGAGTCCACATCAGGCTCCTCACTCAGAGGGAGCCTGCTTCTTCCTCTGCCTGCTGCTCCCCCTGCTTGTGCTCTCTCTCTCTCTCTAACAAATAAATAAAATTTTTAAAATATATATACATATTTTACATTTATTTTTATTAGCCTATTTGTGTCCTTCATGTTTATTTATCCTGTTGCTATATATACTGCAATTTACACTGTTTATCATTTGCCTTTTTATTTTCTTACGCTGCTTCATGAATTCACTTTCACTTTTTATGTACTTATATCCATCTTTTTTTTTTCATGTTTTCATCCTTTGCTCTTACACTAAAAAAAAAAAAACTCATACTGCAATCAATAAATGCATCTTTAAACTGTTCATATGGCAGCCTTTCTTAAAAACCATGTATCTTAGACAAAAAAAAAAACACTTTTTTTGTCTAAAAATTGAGTCAAATCAGTTTTTAAATTCATGAAAATTTAAATTCAATCTTTCCTAAGAATATTTCAGAAAAATATACTATGTTAATCTAATTAAAGGCCTTCATTCTAGTTTCAGATTCTTTTCCATAAATGAATGTGCCTTTAACTACAAACTCAACATGTATGACTGTTAACAGAAGCAAGCTTAATGCTGCCTCTCTTCTCCCTAGAGTCAATGGGCAAGACAAAAGAATCCCAGCCCAAGTAATAAAAAGGCTTCTCATCACTTAGCCAAGCCCAACATAGCCACCCATGGAAAAGAGGGAGACAGTCTTTCTGGAACATGTGAATCTGTCTTCCCTTGCTCAGGAGAGGACCAGCATTTCCCCTTGCAGTCTCACCAGGTACAAGAGAACAGGCAATGAGGATGTGTAGGTCTTGTTGCCCCAGCTGCCAGTTCAACAGACCTATATTCACGGGATAGGACTTCGTTCAAAGAAAACTAGCCGGGGCATAAACAACCCAACAATCTTTTAAAAGTAGATAGCTAAGTCAGCTACACGCTTAGATTTCCAACGTAGGATTTATGTCTAAATAAATAATTAACATGATCACTTTGTTTAATATTTAAATCCAACTAACTTAATTGTCTCATTACAAAGTGGTTTTGTTATTATGCAAGGCACAAAAGTAAATTGTTCGGGGACACTCCCAAAACACTTAAAGAATCTATTGGTCTGTTTTCCTAAAATTAAAAGTACAACCCTCACCCACACCCATGCGTAAAAGCAGAGGTTCTAAATACGTACACAGCATGTGGGAAGCAAGCCTACAATCTATCTTAAGTCATGTCACTGGGATAGTTTGGCTTCCTGGTTTCAGGATGTATAAGTTTAACAATATAAGGATATGACAGAAAAGTGACACAAATTTTGGCAAGTCAACTGATACTGAAAAGGTCAAGAAGAATTCTATCCCATCCCAAAAGTATTTGTCCTGGGTCATCTCTAATGAACCTAGAAGAGCCAGCATATTTCAGAGAGGCTAAATAAAACTTTTTAAAAGGTTAGTGGAAAAATATTTATGTGAAAAATGCCTCCAAATAATCTTTTAGTGGGTGGATTCAGCACATACCAGTGAATACCTTTGAGCTTAGTCCAATTTTGAATTAAGCTAGAGTTCACCTTTAAGAAACAATGAACCTGTTTTTAAGTAAAACCCTCTATTAATAAAAAACATGGAATGTGAATACAAAATAAAAGATATTATCAACTGAACTGTATCTAAATATTTTACAAAGTTTTCCATGAGCCGTCAGTAGATCTTTAAAATGCATGATCTTTTAAAAAACTTGTTAGTCATTCATCTGTAAAAATCTAGCTTTTTATGTGTATGCCAAGCATAAAATTGCCCCATGCTAAATTTAACACAAACCTCATATCACAGTTATGTGTTCTCGCACTTCAACATGACTATGACAGTGATTTAAAGGGTAAAAACACACAGAACAGCCAGTCTACCTTTTGCTGCAATTCAGTAGAATGAAAAAAGCCTGAGAAGCATTCAAAAATTAGGTCCATATTTTAAATCTGCAGGCAATCAAGCCAGGAGTCAGGCTATGCAATCACAATCACTTGCAAAACCATTTAAACCATTTTTTTTAGTTCTAATTGTTAGCAGTTTCTTATGACTGTAATCTTTAAAAAAATATCTTCCACTTCAAAAATTAAATGCACATGTACATTAACTTTTTTTGTCTACTTAGAGTTAGGTGCTAGCTATGCCAGGTTAAAATTTTCTTTCTCCTTTCCAATTCTGCATTCCCTGCATTTAATTTTTGTATACTATGCTTCCAAGTTAATTTCACAATATTTATCCAAACAATGGTTAGCTAACTATAATTTGTAAAGTAATATAGAGTTTAATAAAGAAAATAATACAGAGTCACTTTATGATAACATCCTACTTTTTACAAAGTATGTTACCTTTGCAGACATTATTCAAGAATGGTTAATCATTTTACAAATGTTAGATTATTAAAGATACTCAGCATTATAAACTGGTATGCGTAACTCTTAACAGAGCTCATTGAATCAGAAGACATGAAACAAGCTGCTCAAGATCAGAAAATATGCCAGCGTGGCAGCCAGCAGGGACAACTTCGAATTCTTGTCTTCCCCCACATGTACCATCCCAAGAGATGCCTACTCTCATCTTTGCCTGCAAAATTCTAAACACAGGTATTCGTCATCAGACAGAAACCAGTTGGGGCAGAATTTCAAACTTAAGGAATTAAGTAAAAAGAATTTAACATTAATGTTATCATAATATACAAATTTAATTTTCAGCTAATGGATTCATCACTTGAATGATCAATTGCTAAGAAACAAACTTTTTGCTAATGTTGTATTTAAGTAGCTAGGAGTTGGCTCCAGAGGACACTGGAGTGCTGCTAGAGAGAACCAGCCATCAGGGAGTAAAACAGTTATATTTCAGAGCAGGGCTGCCGGCATCCTCTGTGATAACCTGAGGCAGAGACCACTCAGTGTTCAGACGGAAGAACCCAGGCTTTGGCTTTGTCACCTCTCACAGTTTGGAAGGGCTGAGGGGTCGTATCCTTCTTTCAAGTTCTCAATTTGAACTACTAGAAACTGAAGGAAGTTCTAAAGTGTTAACAGTTTAGTTGAGTTTCAAGCTGGCTCCGAATGCTTATTACTGTGTTAAATGAAAACAACACAGTACAAGATAATTATATAAAAATATGTGTGTACATAAAAAGAACTGAAATGGGATACAGTTGATTTTATTTTTTTAATTTAATTAACACAATAGTGCATTATTAGTTTCAGAGGTAGAGTTTAGTGATTCATCAGTCTTATATACTAACCAGTGCTTACTATATCCCATGCCCTCCTTAATGTCCATCACCCTGTTACCCCATCTCCCTATCCTCCCCCACCCCAGCAATCCTCAGCACGTTGTCTCCTATTCTAGTTTGTCTCCCTCTCTGATTTCATCTTCAAACAGTTGATTTTAGAGTATGATGGGTTTATAGATAATTGTTTTACTTTCTTGATTCTTTTATATTATAACAATGATGCAATAAAAACAGCTTTAAAAAATTAGATCCCCACCATGTAGAGTAAACGGTACTTAGTTTGCAATGACTAAACCATGCTAAGAATATAAGTGCTTGTGTCTTCTGTCAGCTCCAGGAAATCAAATACCATGACTTCCTTGTCTCCACCACAACATCTCAAGCCCAAGTAGATCCAATAAATATCCAGTGCCAGTCTAATCAATGAACCACTGACAAACACCAAGTATAGTCAACATGAAAGTGAAAACTTACTGTTATTTGTTGGTTCAGGAAACCCAGCCTTTGGACCACTCCATCCTTTGTTTTCCCCTGTCTGAAAGATTAAGCCAATTGTTTAAATTCAGAGAAACAGATTTATGCAAAAAGAAAAAAGTTAACTAACCAATTAAGCGAAGGCAAAAGTCTCTAGCGTGATTATTTATTCTCTCCCTCTTTAACCCCAGGACCATGGACACAAAAGTAATTAATATGAACAGTAACATTCTTCCTTTCCTATATGCAATGTCTTATGTCTTTTTCTGCTTATGTCTTTTTCTGCTTTTATCTGTTCATCTAAATTTATAATTTAAGTAATCAAGAAAGGCTCACAGTCAATACATGTAGTATATACAACATAGGTTCTATCTAGATGGTTAAAAAGCAAACAATTCTTAAACAGTAAATAACAATCATCACAAGTGCTAAAGTAACTCAAAGGGTTTTATGGTTTCTGAGGTCTAATCAACAATGGAAACTGTTCTGTGAAAGCTCTAAGAAGGGTCATGAAATACTGCTAATGACATACACAGAAGATTGAAAACTAAGCCCAAACTTTAAGTAAAACATATAATATCCTGACTTTTGTCAGGCCATTTGATCTGCCTGTTATAAAAATAAATTCAGAGAAGCCAAAGTATTTTGAATTGGTAAGTATTTTAGTCAAATTAATAAGTGACTTTAACTGGTTATGTCCTCTTTGTGTGGAGCTGGTTTTATTGATATAAAGTACTACAGGGGAAAAAAGTCATATTTCCTATTATAATCAGCTTTTATATTTATATTATCAGATGTTAAAGTTCAAATGGAAAAATAAACTCTAGATATAAACACAAAATATAATCCTGGCAAATAGTATACCACTGTGAAAGGACAGAAGAGGAGTAAATGCTCATAAATGCAGGTGGGTGTCAATGGAAGGCCCAAGGAGACCCCACATACACATTCTCTGTGAAGATGAGATCAGAATGAGAAGAAAGCTGCCTGAGGGAGGTTAAAAGTTTGAGGAAAGTGGAGCAAGGTATTAAGTCACATTAGGGAAGAGAAGAGGAAGCAGATCAGAAGAATGCAGATTCTCAGGCACCCACCTCTGAGACTCAGGCACACAGTCTGCTTGAGAATGAGTCTGGGCAAGAAAATCAAGAACTATGTCCCCACACCCACCATACTTTTATGATCAAGTAATAAGCACAACAGCTGACTACAGAGCATGCATATATACCTCACCCCTTGGGACAGTGAAGAGGGACTCCTGAAACCTGAGGGCAGAGCAGAAACATTGAGGGGAAAATCCTCCCCAAACCTCAGCCCACACAAAACACAGATAATAGCACACCACTGCTGAAGGAATTTGAAGTCAGTAGTGATGATAGCAACAACAAAACTCAAAATGAGCTCAACTACTGACAAGATTGATACCACCCTCTACACCCTCCAGAATTAATAGTCTGACAGAAAAGACATGCCTATTCCTCAACATAAATACTGTTTAACTCAGCCTCCAAAATTTTTCAATATAAAATGTCCATTACTTATTCAAAAATTATAAGACAACCAAAATTTCAAGAATTACCCATTGTCAGAGGATAAAGAAGTCAACAAAACAGGACCCAGAGGTCAGAATTATAGAAAATAAATTGTATAATACCTAAGATTAGCAGGTTAGAAGATTTAATATATGTAATGTACATAATATAATGACAGACAACATGTTTAAATATATGGGGAATCTCAACAGAGAAACAGAAACTATAGAACAAAAGTGATTGGAAATCTTGGGGGACAGTCACAAATGAAAATTAATGCTGATGTTGTTATTAACACATGGACACAGATGAAAAATATTCACTAAAACTGCAGATAAATCAATAGAAATTATTCAAACTGAGGCACAGGAAAAAAAGGTAAAAAATTAAAAGGAACAAAAGATACTAGAGCTATAAAACAATACCAATGGTCTAACAAATGTATAACTGGAAACTCCACAGAAGAGAGGAAACAAAGAATAAGAAATATTTGAAGAAATAACAGCTGAGAATTTGATGAAGTAGCCAAATTATAACAAACCACAGATACCACGTTCAGAGACCACTAAAGCAGGAAAAATACAAAAAGGGGAAGAAAGAAGGGGGAAGAAAAGAGGAGAAAGGGAGGAAGGAGAGAGGAAGAACAGGCAAGAGGGCAGAAGGATAAAGCAAAAAAAAAAAAATCATATTTACACATATTATAGTCAAACTGCTGAGAACTAATGAAAAAAGAAAATTCTGACAGCCTTCAAAGGGAAAAAGATAACATGAAGAGGAAAGAGCGGGTAAGAATTACAGCAGATGTTTCAACAAAAAGTATGCAAGTCAAGAGACAATGAAACAAGATCTTTTCAGTACAGTAGATCCCCTTATCTAGAGGGGATGCATTCCAAGTTCCCCAGCAGGCACCTGATAGCACAGATAGTACAAAACCCTATATATACTATGTTTTTTCCTGAACATACACACCTACAACATGTTTAATTTATAAATTAGGTACAGTAAGAGATTAACAATAATAAATAATAAAATAGAACAGTTATAACACTATAGTAAGTTATGTGAACGTGATCTTTCTCTCAAAATATCTTACTGTATTATACTCACTATTCTTGTGATGATTTGAGATGATAAAATGCCTATGGGATGAGATTAAGTGAGGTGAATGGCAAAGGCATTCTAATGTAGAGTTAGGCAACTATTAATTTTCTGATGAGCTTTCAGACTGTGGATGGCCGCAGGTGACTGAATCCATGGAGAGTGAAACCATAAATATGGGAGACTACTGTACTGAAAGAAAAAAACCCAGATTCCTATATCCAGACAAAAATAACTTGCAAAAATGAAAATGAAATAAAGACTTCTTTATCAAACAAAAACCAAGAGAAATTACTTCCAGTAGACTTGTTAATACAAGTAGTTCTAGAGTAAGTTTTATAAGCAGGAGTATAATACCAGAAAGAAATCTAAACAAATGAACATTATTCATGAATATGAATCTACACGAATGAATGAGGACTACTGAAAATGGTAAAAATGAGGGTAAATATAAGACATTTTTTCTGATTTCAACAACATAAAATGATAATTGACTATATAAAGCATAATTAGTAACAATAAATTTTGAGTTTATACTATATATAGAAGTAATATGTATGACCACAATAGGAGGTCTCTGAAACATACAGAGTATAATCACAATAGGAGGTCATAAAGAAAGATAGAAAAATAAAATGTATGACCATATTAGAGGTCAAAGAGAGGAAAGTGAACAAAGAATAAATGGAATAAATAGAAACAAGTAGTAAGACAATACATTTAAATCCAGCCGTATCAATAACTACGATAAATGTAAATGGTCTAATCACCTTCCACTAAAAGACAGACTGTCAAATTAGATTTTAAAAAGCAAGACCCAATTATGTTTTCTTAAAAAAAGCAATTTAAGTATAAAGACACAGATGGGCTAAGACAATGGCGGAAAAATATCTCATGCAAACATTAATCAAATTTAAACCGGGATGGCTATAATAACATCAGACAAAGCAGAATTCAGGGAAAGGATTATCAAGGCTAAGGAAAGAAATCATATAATAATAAAGTGGCCAAGTCATCAAAAAGACATAACAATGCTAATTATATATATATATATATATATATATATATGTTAACCACAAAACTTTAAAGTACACAGAACAAAATTGATAAAACTGAAAGAAGTGGAGACACTATCCAACTTATAACTGGAGACACTAACAATAAAATAAGCAGAAAGAAAATCAGAAGGAATACAAGACTGGAAAGAAGCCAAAAAGAAAACTAAAACATATCTTGAACTGAATAAAAATAAAAACTCAACTTGTCAAAATCTGTAGGACAAAGTTAAAAATCTGCCAGTGAAATTCACCATTACAACAGGCTAAACAGAAAAATCATATGACATATCAAAAGATGCAGAGAAAGCATTTAGCAAAATTCAAAATTCAAAATGTACTGACAATTAAGTAAAAAAAAAACAACCCAATCTCTTAATAAAGCAGGAATATAAGGAAATATCAATCTGATACAGAGTACCTATGAAAAAAAAACTACAATCATCATGGTATTTATAAAGGTGAAAGACTGAATGACTTTCCTTCTACAATGGGGAACAAGGTAAGGATATCTGCTTTCCTATTCAACAATCAACCACTTCTATTCACCATTGTACCAGATGCTCTTTTCACAGCAATAAAGCAAGGCAAGTAGATAAAAGCATACAGATTAGAAGGGAAGAAATAAAACTTTCTTCATAGACGATACGGTCATCAATGCAGAAAATCCCACACACTCTACAAAATAAACTATTATAACTTATTACTCAGTTTAGCTAGGTCACAGAGCACAAGGTCAATGTATAAAGACCAACTTTATTTCTATACAATAGAAAAGAACTGGAAATTGAATGGTACAGTCATTGGTTTAAAAACCAACATCATTAAAAAATGTACCATTAATAATATATCCAAAAACATGAACCACTTAGGGATAAACATAAAAATTGTGTAAAGTATTTCTATGAAAACATACAGAACACTGCTGTAAGATATTTCTATAAAAACCTAAATAAATGGAGAGCTAGATCTTGTTCATGGACTGAAAGATTCCATATTAAGATACTGATTTACGTGAAACTGATATTCAACACAATCCTAAAGAAAACTTCCCAGTTGTCTCTTTCTTTTCTTGGTAAAGACTGATTCTAAAATTTCTATAGAAATGCAAAGGCTCCAGACTAGCCAAAATAATTTAAAATATAAAAAAAAAAAAAAACAGAACAAAGACAAGAGTTCTTTATCTGATTTCAAACCCATACATAATTATAATAGCTTCAGAATAGACATATGGATTAAAGGAACAGAATCTAGAAACAGACCCACAAATATGTGGTCAACTGATTTTCAACAATTGCTAAAAGAATTCAATGGAAAAGCATTAACCTTTGAAACAAATGATGCTAGAACAACTGGATCACCTATGCGGAAAAGGAGGGAAGGAGAGGACAGGAAGGGAGGGAAGGAAAAGGCAGGGGAGTTCTTTATCTGATAAAAAATTTGTGTCCAAAATATATAAAGAACTCTTATACAACTACTCAATAAGAAAGCAAACTATCCAATTTTTAAAAAGACAAAACTTTGAATAGGCATTTCAGGGAAGAGATATGAATGGTAAATAAACATGATAAAATATTCAACATTATCAGTTATTAGGGATATACAAATTAAATTCCAGTGAGATAACATTATACACCTACAAGTACAATCAAAACTATCAAAACCAACAATACCAAGAGCTGAATGTGAAGTAACTGCAGCTCTCAAACAATCCTGGTGGGAATACAAATTGGTACCGCCTCTCTGAAAAACCTCTTCACAGCTTCTTAACAAAGTTACACATGCGCTAATTATACAAATATGTACATAAAGAATATACTAGAGAAATATATACATATGAAGACTTATACATGAATGTTTACAGCCACATAGTTTATAACAGCCTCAAAGTAGAAAGAGCCCAAATGTTGGTGCAGACTAAAACAGTAACAGACAATAGAAAAGAACAAACTAATGATAAATGCAACAGCACGGAAGAATCTTAGCATTATGAAGCCAGACATAAAAGGCTTCCTAATGTATGAGCCAAATTATATGACGTTCTGGAAAGGCAAAATTATAGAAACAGAAATCAAGTGAGTGCTTGCCAGGAGCTAAGGGGAGGGGAAGAGATGAACTACAAACGGGAACTTTTCTGGGGTAACAGAAGTATTATACATCTTAATTGTGGTGCCAGTTAATGAATGTGTATGCATATAACAACACACTTGTCAAAATTCACTGAACTGCATCTCAATAAATCTGAAATTTTTTATAAAGTGGGGATATGTTATAATATACACATAGAATATCTCTGTAAAGATATTTATTTCTATTTATCAAATCCTTATATAATATTCACTGTATTTCAGACAGTATTCTAAATGTTGTACAATTAAGTCATTGTGGAAGATGCTATTCAAAAGAGAGACTAAGAGACCAAGGATCTCAGAGTGAAGTAAGATTAACTTTCTCCTCAGTGTTCACCCGTTCATGCGATTTGAATTCTTTCAGCCATATATATAATTGTTTATTAAGAAAAAAAACTTTTTAAAAACACGCTTTTGCAGGTTTTTAAGCTGCTTTTCCCACATTCATCACAGATTTTATTGACCGATCAGTGTATTCTGTCCTTGTCCTGATCTCTCTGTAGCCTATGACTGCTACCTACCTCTTTTTTTTTTTAATGTTCTGTTAGTCGCCATACAGTACTTCAGCTGGAGGAATCATGCTACCTACTTCTTAAAGCCACTCTCTCTTCCTGTTTACAGGTTTTCTTTTCTCTTCCTTCCCATCTCCCCCATGCACATTATCGGCTACTGAAAGCTTATCACACACACTTCAGAAATACCTCAGCTATCTATCCCCTTGCTTCTCTACCACCACTGCCTGAGTTCAGACCCTCGGCTTCTTTTACCTGATCAGCTCTGCTAGCCTCCTAGCTGGACTCTCAGCCTCCAGTCTCATCCTGCTCAAATACACTCCCTGTGTTACTCACACGCTGTCTTTTGAAGAACACAAAACACATCATGTCACTTCCGTGTTCAAATCTTAAATTAGTAACTCATCAAGCTCTTTAACTCACATAAAAACAGTGGCCTCAGCTATTCCTGACTTTCCAGATTCATCTTCACATTCTCTAGGTTCTGGGATACTATAATTTTTGTTACATGATTAAAGCTACTCACTGTTAACACTTAAGGGTTAGTTTTCTGAGCATAGGGACCAAGTTTCAGTCATCTTATTATCTTCAGCTACCAGTGTTTGGCATTGAGTAAGTGCAATGGGTAAATTTTATGCATCATTGTCTGGACCATGGTGACTAGGTAACTGATCGAGCATTATTCTGGGTGTTCTGTGAGGGTGATTTTGGAAGAGACGGACGCTGAAATCATTGAACTCTGAGTAAAGCAGATTCCTCTCTGTAATGTGGGTGAGCCTAATCAGTTGAAGACCTACCTAGAAGAAAAGCTTGACCTCTCGTGAAGCAAGAGGGAACTCAGCAGAAAGCTTCTGGACTCAGACTTAACTCCTGATTCTCCAGCCTGCTGGCCTCTCACTCAGATTTTGGACTAGCCAAGCCTCTGCAACTGCACAGGCCAATTCCCTAAAATAAGTCTCTGTGACTAATGTATGAATATGTATGTACACACACACACACACGCACATCCTGCTGCACTGTTTCTCTGGAGAACCTTGAACAATAATATAGTACATATACAAAAAATGTTTTCATATTAATAAAATTAGTGGTTTATTTTCACTTAACATACAAATACATGTCTATGAGGAGATTTATTTTGACATATATTTATAAATCACTCACCAGTTTTAAGTCAATATAAATGTGTTAAGTTAAAACAACATATACACAATATAAGAACTACAGAATCTTGAACACATGTTAGGTTTCATGTTACAAATACTTTTAAAAGAAGAAAAAGCACTGACTAGCCAGGTTATAAAAACAGAATTGAAATCTCTAGCGATATCACACACACAAATAAATCTTAATCACTCAAAATAATTGCCTAGATATTCACAGCTATCTTAAAAAGAAAAGTATATCTAAATGTTTTCTAATACATGATTTTGTTTTTACTCTAAATTTCAGAAATGTGTTCCTACAGAAACTGAAAACATCTCTAAAACAGAATCCTTATGTGAGAAACGGCATGGAAAAAAAAGCATATTGTTTTTGATAGAAATAATCATTAAGCCTGTTTCATGAATTTTCATTTAATAAAATGTTTAGTCAAAATAATTTCTACATGTACACAGATAAAATGATAATACAAAATGGAATTAAGCTAGTTCGTGCTAAGTTATCTGCCAAGTACAGAATTTGGGGTTCTCTGCTTCTCTTGCAACAGAGGTAGGTGTTAATGATGTCATTAACTGCCGCAGAAGAAATAGGGGACCATGAACATAAGTCTTGGCAGAAAATAAACACCCTCTGAGTTTACCTTTAAACTTAAAGTAAATAAAAAAATTAGTTTATAGAGCGCCTGTCCAATATAGTTCCTGCCCTAAAGGGATAACTCAGGATCTTTATTTCCAGTGTTTTCAGCTGTATTCCAGAAATAAAGGCTCACAAACTCTGTTCTTTAAAAAGCACAAATTAAAAACTGTGGCTATATGGCAAAAACCACGAGTCAATAAGCTAAAAAGTATTCAACTGGAATTATATAAAACTTATACACCAATGTAATTTTTTAGCATTTTCCAACTGTAAGATTGTAATATTTCATCTTGGCCCCATAAACAGATGTTATTTTGTACCTGGAGAATCTATCTTTAAAGATATAGAGTATACTGACTTCTACTTTAACAGTAGTTAAGACATTACTTAGAGTCAAAAACACTGGAATAGGATTTGTTCCTCACTCTGATATTCTGACAGGATAGGTATATGTACATATAAATTTAGCTCTCACCTTGTCAAGTTGATCTTGAAGACTAGTGGATGCTTTATAACCAAGCTGTAACAGCATTGCTTCTGCAGCATTTTTTTTGGCTATCTTTTTGTTAGGTCCTGTTCCGGTAGCAACTTCATTGCCTACTTTGACCTGATAAGATTAAAGGAAGAAAGTGAGGATAACTGCTTTGGTAAACAGGAACTTCTTAACACCATAAAACAATGTGTCATGCTCTTTAACATTCAAAAACATAAAATTTGGTCCATAATGAAAACAGCAACTAAGATACTAACCCATTTAAATAATGTTATAAATACAAGTGAAAATATACGTGGGGAAAAATACAACAATATGGTCCTCAAACTGACAATGGGGGTTTATCTCAGGGTGACAGAATCTTAAGTGATTTTTACTTCCTTACATATTTCTACGTTATTTGATTTTTAAAACAATATTATTTATATAAGCAGAAAAATAAATTCACATTGTAACATAATTTACATAGATTATGACTACATTTAGTATTATTTATTTAATGAACTAAAAAACTGAAATTCATGGTGCTGCCATTTAAAACAATGCTCACATTGCATCCCAAGTTTATAAAGCTTTATATAAATAGTTCCTGAGGAAAATTAATATACAAGGGTTAATACAATATTGTGGTTAAGAACAAAGATTTCCAGGTCAGATCTGGGTATGAAATTATTCTAGAGGCGCTTAGGTGGCTCAATTAATTAAGCACTGGATTCCTAATTTCGGCTCAGGTCATGATCATGCAAACGAGCCCTGAGACTCTAGCTCTACTCTGGACACGGCACCTCTCTTCCCTCCCCAAACCTCCCTCTCTGTCTCTTTAAAAAAAAAAAAGAAAAGAAAAGAAATTCTACTACTTCCTAACTGTATGAATTGATTCAAATTAGTCAACATCTTTAAGCTTCAGTTTTTTCATCAGTAAAAGAGGTACTCCTATACTACCTCACAGTATTGCTCTGAAAATTAAACAAGAAAATGTATGTAAACTAGTGTATAATATATCATAATTGCTCAATAACTGGAGTTTGTTTTTTTTAAGACTTTATTTATTTGACAGAGACAGAGTACAAGCAGGGGGAGGGAGAAGCAGGCTCCCACTGAGTAGTGAGCACAGGACTCTGGGATCATGACCTGAGCCAAAGGCAGACGCTTAACTGACTGAGCCACCCAGGTGCCGCTAACAGGAGCTTTTTATCATTAGAACTATTCCACAATTATCTCTGGGAAACAAATGACACACACATACACATATATGTCTATATATGTATTTAAAATACATCAGCCATCTCATATCCACACATATATTTTCCAAATTGGGTAGTGTTTTTAATGCTGCACCTGCCAAGACCTAATGCAAAAAAAAAAAAAAAAAAAAAAAGAAAGAAAAAAAAAAGAAAAAAAAGTAAATCAGAAAGTTAAAAGGAAAAAAATTAAAAAATTAAAAAAAAATTTTAAGATTTTATTTATTTGAGAGAGAGAGAGAGAATGAGAGAAAGAGACAGAAAGAGAGAGTACACAGAAGTAGGGGGAGAAGCAGAGAGAAGCAGACTTCCTGCTGAGCAGGGGCTCAATCCCAGGACCCAGGGATCATGATCTGAGCCAAAGGCAGATGCTTAAGTGACTGAGCTACCCACGTGCTCCCAAATAAATACATTAAGAAAATGTTTAAAAAGAAAGCAAAAAGTGCAGCATTACAAGGACAAATAAGAACTACACAACCACAGTGAGATTTGTTTTTATGAACTGGGTCTCAATAAACGATCAAAGCAGCAAACAAGAAGAAAATCACAACTTTATAAATTAAACAAAGTAGTCCGAATAATCTACAGGCAAAGAAGAAACCCCAGTAAAAATTAGAAAATATTTTAAGTAAGTAATAACAGAAATACAAAATATCAAAATTTGAAGTTTGCAGCTAAAGGAGGGTCAAGGAGAAAATATACAGTCATAAAAGCTTAGGGAATGGCAGGCATCTAATGAGCTAAACATCCGGCTCAAGAAGTTCCTAGAGAAAAATGAATCCAAAGAAAAAAGAAGAAGAAAGACAAGGGCAGAAATTAAGGAAATAGAAAACAAAATACGATAAAAAATTTGAAAAAGCCAAAAGTTGGTTTCCTGAAATGACTAATAAAATGATAAATCAAAGATTAAGACTGGGGTGCCTGGGTGGCTCAGTGGGTTAAGCCTCTGCCTTCGGCTCAGGTCATGATCCCAGGGTCCTGGGATCGAGCCCCGCATCGGGCTCTCTGCTCAGCGGGGAGCCTGCTTCTTCCCCTCTCCCTGCCTGCCTCTCTGCCTACTTGTGATCTCTGTCTGTCAAATAAATGAATAAAATCTTTAAAAAAAAAAAAAAAGATTAAGACTGATCAAGGAAAAGTAAGAGAAGATACGAATAAGAATGAAAATGGGAGATTTTGTTGTATAGCATTATATACATTACATTTTGTTGTTTTACATTTTGTTGTATAGCATTAAAAAAAAATAATAAGGGACAGGGGAGCCTGTGTAGCTCAGTTTGGTGTGTCTGCCTTTCTTCTGGGATCAAGTCCCACATGGCTCTCTGTTCAGTGGGGAGTCTGCTTCTCCCTCTCCTGATCCCCCTGCTTATGCTCTCTCTTCTCTCTCCCTGTCAAATGAATAAAATCTTTTAAAAATAACAAGGGATATTGAATATTTCAGCTAAAAATTTTTGAATATTTAAACAAAGTGGAAAAATTCCTCAACAATACAAATTACCAAAACTGGCATAGAATAAACCCCGAACTGTATAGCTCTATAACCATTAAAAAAAAAAAAAAAAAAAACCCACAATAATTAAAAGCATTTCCACAAAGAAAACTCCAGAGAGCTCCTCCAGCAAGTTCTACCTAATATTTAAGGAAGAATAATGTTAGTCTTACAAAAATTCATCTAAGAATAGAAAAAGAGATCTCAGTCCCCAATTATTCAGTGAGGTATCACTTTGATTCCAAAATCCAACAAGAACAGTATAAGAAAAAATTTTACAGACCAATTTCATTCATGAATATAACTGCTAAAGTTTAAACTATATAAGACTAAACTGAACAAAGCAATATAGAGAAAGAAAAATCATGACGAAGTTAGGTTTATCACAGAAATTTAAGATTGGTCTAACATTTGAAAGTCAAACAAAATCTGTCAACAGAATCTGCTATATTAATAAGTTGAGAAGGCAAAACATACAGTCATCATAATAAATGGAGCAAAAGCATTTGATAAAACTCAACATCCATTCATAATAAAAATTCTTAGTAAACTAGGGGAAAAAGGGAACTTCCTAAATATGATAAAGGGCATTTTGTAAAAAACCTATAGCAAACCTCAGCAAATGTTATACGTAACGTTGAAATTCTGAAATTAGAAACAAGACAAGATGCCTTCTAGCATTTAACATTTTATTACAAATCCTAGACAGAACAATAAGGCAAGAAAAAATATGGTATGGAATTAGAAGTATAAAAACAAACCGTCATTATCTGGAGATATGTTATTTACATAGGAAATCCAAGAATATCTACAGATAAATTACAAGAATTTATGAGTGCTAAGTTTTCTATGTAAATAGTAGTATACAAAAGCCAACTGCATTTTTATATCCCATCAACAATCAAGTAGGAAATTATAAAAGTTATTAAATGCAAATCAAATACCTATGATGTTTAAGAACTTTATACAGAAAATAAGCACCAAGAAAAATTAAGATAAACCTAATAAATAGAGATATGCCATACTCATGCACTGAAAATCAGTATGATATCAATTCTCTTCAATGTGACCTGTAAATTCAATTAATTTTCATCAAAATTCCACATGTTTTTACAATATTTGACAAGCTGATTCCAAAATTTACATGGAAATACAAAGTGCTAAGACCAACCAAGATCTTTTTGAGGAGGAATTTGGCAGCATTAAAATTAATTACTTCTGTTCCTCAAGAGCATCACTAAAATCGGGGGGGAAAAAGGAGAGTCACAACACAAGGAAAGATATTTGAAATGTCATGTAACTGAAAAGGACTCACATTCCAGAATATATAATGAATGCCTCTATGTTATTTTTTTTTAAACCATACAAAAATAAGCAAGAGAGCTGAACAGGCAATCTATATATGAAAATTTGGATTGTTTGACCAGATGTCACTGTGCTTTGTTTAGAAAAAAATTAGCTTCAATAGCTTCATGCCACTTTAATAAAATTTCACAATTATAATATACTGTGTACTAGCAATGAATTAGTATGTAGTAAATTTAGTTTTCAGACATAAAGCATGATACTTCTACCCGCAGTTTTCTTTTCTGGCTTTTGGGTGAAAGCATAATTGGCTATTTCATTTGTCTCAGAACATACCAATTCCCATCTGGTAACCAGACTTGTGTACTGTTTGCCATTTATTCTTACACAGTATTCAGGTTCCGTGTTACCATTTCTATCACTACTTTTAAGATTCAGTGAACAAAGTACTTCTAACACAGTGGTTAGAAAAAAAAAAAACCTTAAATATAAACAATGTGCAAATTATATGACAAAGAAATTATACTCTTTTAATAGAATTTTAGTAAAGATGAACTAAATGACCTAGTTCTTGTAGTACACGAAACACTGAAAATGTATTTATTATAGAATTTCTGTAACAACTATCACAAATGTCATAGTTCAAATCTGCGCCATGTCTTTTTCTTCTAAAACTAGAAACCATCACATTATGACAACTCAGCCAGATTCTACAGACCTCACTCAGAAGCACTGATCAAGTGCAGTCCACAGTGGTTCCCTGGAGCTGAGTGAACACACGTGAGCCGTATCTGTGCTGGCCTGCCCTGCCCTGAACACAGCAGGCCCTAGCTATAATGCGCTTGAGTCCCCGGGTAAAGCCAGACCTCTGATACCTGTTATTTTTCCCAGTGTTTGCTCTGCTTCCCCAGCTTCACACGCCCCTGTGTTGTTGCTGGAATGCTTGCAAGCTAACAGATTAGGCTAGCTACGTCAGAAGCTTCCTCTACTGCTCTGAGGGTCAAAAGACTTGCCAAAGTAAATGGAAGCAAGATCACCGAGCAACAAAAAAATGTTATCATCTGGTTTTTTCATGCTACATACCCCTCACTCACGCTCATTCAATTCTTTTGCTGCTTCATCTCTAAATCACATTTCTCCACCCAGGCCTTATACTCTTTGACTCCCGTCTCCTGATCTTGGGGAATGCTGTTCCCATCTCGGCATTCACGTTGGATCTGAATCTACCAGCTTCCCATCTGACCTACTCTGACACCTTCAGGACTGACTATTAGAAAAGATGCTTCCAGATTCATTTTTGCCATTCACTCACCCCTCACTTCACACAAGTTTTTATAATGGCATGGCTCAACAGTTTGCAGGTAGTTATCCCAGACTTATTTGTTACTACTGGAAAAGGTGAGTGTGCTGAAGGACTTGGATTCCCTAACAAACACAGTGGTCACTAAAAAAAAAAGAAAAATCACAACATTATAAAAGCAATTAAGTATATAAGTAAACTTTGTAAGTCATCTTTCTAGAAAACTCAAAAAATTTTTAACCATTACAAATAAATATTTTTTAAGATTTTATTTATTTATTTGACAGAGATCACAAGTAGGCAGAGAGGCAGGCAGAGAGAAAGGAAGGGAAGCAGGCTCCCTGCTGAGCAGAGAGCCCAATGCGGGACTCGATCCCAGGACCCTGAGATCAAGACCTGAGCGGAAGGCAGCGGCTTAACCCACTGAGCCACCCAGGCGCCCCCATTACAAATATTTTTACACTAAAATATTAATTTGTCTGCAAAGAAGTTCAATTATTTTGCTAAGCAGTAACTTTAAGACTGCCAGATTTTGGGGCGCCTGGGTGGCTCAGTGGGTTGAGCCTCTGCCTTCGGCTCAGGTCACGATCTCAGGGACCTGGGATCGAGCCCCACGTCAGGCTCTCTGCTCATTGGGGAGCGTTCTTCCCTCTCTCTCTCTCTGCCTTCCTTTGCATACTTGTGATCTCTGTCTGTCAAATAAATAAATAAAGTCTTTAAAAAAAAAAAAAAAAGACTGCCAGATTTTTACATTTAAACAAATCACTTAAACGAGTCAAGTCCTCAAAAAACTAAAAAAAAACTCTAAAATAGCACATACCAAAGACAATTCATTATCTTTCAGTGAGTCACAAATAAAACTGAAGAAATTTGCTTTATATTTTAAAAACCTGAGATTTTAATCACAGGTGGGAAAAATTAACTCAATAGGATGTGCTATACACAATGTGTATATGTCATATACATTTAATTTAGTTGTCATTATTTTCTCTTCAAAAAATTAAGATATAAAATATAAAAAGCTTTCTAAAAAAATAAAAAGCTTTAAGAAATATATTAAATATTTGGATATTTAAGAATATCCAAATATTTGGATATTCTAAATATCCAAATAATCTTATCAGAGATTTTTCTTTGCCTAGTAATCAATACAAGTAACTGCATCTACTTTATAACATACAAACTTATCTTTATTTTTCACAGTGATAGATAAATATGAGCGTATTATATTACCTCTAGATATTTTTACTTCCACATTCAGTTATAACAAATGATAACATTGCTTAAGTAGTTTATACAAAAGCCTTTACTTTGATAAACTTGCTGCAATACTATAATGAATCCACTGGGGATTCCAGAAGGGGAAAGCAATATGAATTCAGTGTGAAAACATTTAAAAGCACAGCCAAATGTTCCCATTTGACTAGAATGTTTATGAATACCCATAAAATGGAAGCTGGCCTAAGATATTCTAAATTCCTTTTTCAGAAGGGGTACTCAATATACTCTGCAGGGAAAAAAAAATGTTTAATAAACTCAAAGCCAGTTTTTATTCCTAATATAGGTCTAAATTTTAGGTGACTTTTTCCCCCTTCCCTTTTTTTTCCTCTATCGGAGTTCAAAAAATATATTCTAGAATTCTTCCTAGAATTCTCCTAAACATGTAAAAGGAAAAATGGTAAAGTGTTTTATGAAGTGAAAGTACTAGAATAAGACTTCTGGGTCTAATGACATCTAGATAGTATGTGTTTACTAGTCACAGAAGCAGTCCCCCCTTTTTGGATATTTAGGTTCCCAACCATGGTTTATCTGTGACTGCACTGTTAAGTTTACATCTCCAACAAAGCCAAACAACTAGCTCTCAGTCAGGCAGATAGGCAGCAAATATACACCAAAGATTTCTTAAGGTACTGTTATGTACATATACTATACTTTGTACTGTGAGATAAAGAAATGTGGAGATTATAAATTGGGAAAGAAGGTAAAATTAAGAAATGCATGAAAAGGGGGTGCCTGGGTGGCTCAGTTGGTTAAGTGATGACACTTAGTTTCAGCTTAGGTCATGATCTTGGGTCATGAGATCAAGCCCTGTGTCAGGCTTCACACTCAGCACAGAGTCTGACTGGGATTCTTTCCCTCTTCCTCCTCCTCCATCTCTGCCCCTCCCCTGGCTTGTGTGCATAGGCACTCTCTCTCGCTCGCTCTCAAATAAATAAATAAAATCTTAAAAAAAAAAAAAAGATATGTATGAAAAGTTAATAAATATACTACGTGTTACTACCAAAATGTCCACCACATGGTGAGGACTTAGTAGATATATATGGGTTTTAACTGGATTACATTAAAGGTGAGATCCACGGGTCTGACTGGAAAAAGTTTCTTTGACAAGCCAATTATAATAAAAAGTTTTGGGACAATAAGGGGAATTTAAATATGGACTGAGTATTAGATGATTCTAATGAATATGAATCGTGCCTAATGTAAGAACATAAAGGAAAACTTCCATATTTTTTAATGATATACACTAAGTAGGTAAGCTGAAATGGTATGTGGCTAGATATTAGCTCTGAAATACCTCAAGAAAAAATGGAAGGGAGGGAAGGAGGAAAGAAAAATTGACAGCTGAAGCAAGTGTGGCAGAAAAAGTCTTCATTGTTGTGTTTGGATATTAGTCATACTCCTCATATGCCACTGCTAGTCCATTATATTATTGTTTACAGTTTACTATTAAATATAACCACCTTGGATATGTTTGAAATTTACATAATAAGAATCTAAGGTTTCTTTGATATTGGGGCTTAAGTTGGCAAATGAAGATAAACAGGCAGAATTTTAAAAGGCGGGTATTTTAGGCATTGTACCTCAATCTGCAACCTCTTAATCTCTAGAGGCCTAAATCTCAGTGGTTCTGAGTCTCTCGGTCCTCACCAGAGTTAGGTAGGAAGTCAGCTTTCTTTTCTTAATTTTCCAGATAACCCAAAAAAGCTCATGCTCTTGGCCCTATTCCATCTACGACATCTATCTCCTAAATGATGTTTCTAATTCCATCTGTATCCTTGTTCCCAGTTGTTAACAGCCTCCGGCTGGAAACTTTAATATAAGTTAGAGATAGGCACTCTACACTAGAAACTCCGTGGTCAATAACCTGTGTGAACTCACAGTCCCTTCAAAAACCCAGACTGTCTATTTTAACATGTCCTTGACACTTGAATGTTTCAACCAAGTTGGTAGGTGGGCCTAGAAGGAAGGAATGTTATTAGTTCCTAGTTTGCCTTTCCCCCATGTCTCTTTTACAACCTGGGTGTTTCCAATTTTTTTTTTCAGTGTTTCAAAAAATTTTTTCTAATATAAATGTTAGAAATACCTGCATCACAAACTCCCGACGTCGGGGCATTCCTCTTTCTGAAAGCAGAACATAATCTGGCTCCTTTTCCTTTTTGGCCTGTTGAATTTGAGCCAGGCGGCTAATGGGGTTCATTCCTTGACCGTATTCTGGTCCAGCCTAAAAAATAATTTCAGAAAAAATCTCAAAACATGTTTTGTAAACTTGTTTTTGGATCCTTAAAGAAAGTGCGGTTCTCCCCTCACCCTCTGCAACCCAAAACCAAAACTAGAGAAGATAATGTGACTGGTTAGTCATTTAAAAAGATTTATAAAGGTAAATCATAGAATGGATCTGAAACAAAGGCTTCTATGGGATTTAGGGCTCAAAGGTGTTATTGGTAAGTTGGGTCAAGTCTGCTTTTCAAATCTTCAATATATTAGAGCTGCTTCACAACTTCTATTCATCAAAAAACACCAAAAAGGGGGGCACCTGGGTAGCTCTGAGGTTGAGCATCTGACTTTGGTTCTGTTTGAGCATCTGACTTTGGTTCTGGTCATAGTCTCCTGTTCCTGGGATTGAGCCCTGCATAGGGCTCCATGCTCAGTAGGGAGTTTGCTTGTCTCTCTCCCTCTGCCTCTCCCAGGGCTCATGTTATCTCTCTCTCCACCCCACTCAAATAAATGGATAAAATCTTAAACACACACACACACACACACACACACCAAAAAGAATGTAAGAAGACAAGCCATGAACTAGGAAAAGATACCTGAAATACATATAACTAAAAAAAGATATACCCAGTACCTAAAATACATATCCTTTTAATTTTTTATTTAAACCAACTGAGCTACTCAGGTGCCCCAAAATATATTTTTTTCAACTCCTAGAGTATTAAGACAATGTAAAAGAAAAATAGGCAAAAGAGGTGAATAGATATTTAACAGAAGAAAAAAATATGAAAAAATAATCTCATTAAGACTCAGAAAATGCATGTTAAAACCATAGTGAGACACTATTTCATACCCATCCACTTACCAAAAATTAAGAAGTCTGACAGCCCCAATTAGTGAGGATGCAGAGTAACAAAAACCTATACAATACTGGGGCACCTGGCTGGCTCAATCAAGCGAGCAGGCAATTCTTGATCTTGGGGCCGTGAGTTCAAGCCCCACACTGGGTGTAGAGATTACTAAAAAATAAATAAACTTAAAAAAAAAAAACAACTTATACAGTGATAGTAATATAAATTGAAAAACAATTTGGCAAAGACAAAAACCAGTAGCCTACTCACAGGCATGTTATATCCCTAGTAAACTGTTGCCCATACGCACGAGCTCACACATACAAGAATATCCAGAGCTACATTATTTGAAATAGCAAAAAAATCTAGAAACAACCCGAACAGTCATCAGTAAAAAATAAATAAATTATGGCATATTTATAGAGTTGAGTGGCATATAACAATGAAAATGAATTAGTGGTGGCTCAGGTCATGATCCCAGGGTCCTGGGATTGAGTCCCGCAACGCACTCCTTGCTCAGCGGAGTAATAAATAATTAAATTTATTTATTAATAAATAATTAAAATCTTTAAAAAAAAGAAAAGAAAAGGGGTGCCTGGGTCGCTCAGTGGGTTAAAGCCTCTGCCTTCGGCTCAGGTCACGATCCCAGAGTCCTGGGATCGAGCCCCGCCATCGGGCTCTCTGCTTGGCAGGGAGCCTGCTTCCCTTCCTCTCACTCTCTGCCTGCCTCTCTGCCTACTTGTGATCTCTGTCTGTCAAATAAATAAATAAAATCTTTAAAAGAAAAAAAGAAAATGAATTAAGGATAGCTACATGCCTCAAAATGATTGATTTTTTTTAAAAAAAGCTTTAAGAAAAGCAAGCACAGAAGAATAAATACAGGATGATATAATTTATGTAAAGCCCACTAAAACCACAAAACACTGCTGAAATTAAATGAGATCTCAATAAATGGACAGACATATATGGTCATGGATCAGAAGACTCAATATTCTTAAAATGTCATTTCTCTTCAAACTGATCAATTCATTGCAATCCCAATCAAAATCCCATGTTTGGGCTTTTTCTTGTAATAATTCATAAGCTAATGCTAAGATTCATGTAGAAATGCAAAAGACAAATAAACAAATGACTGAAAAATAGAACTGGAGGACCCAGACTACCTGAATTCAAGATTTATTATAAAGCTATGGCAATCAAGACAGTATGTATAGTATTGGCATAAAGATAGACAAAGAGATTAATGAAACACAGCAACATCCAGAAACAGACCCATACAAATATGGTCAACTGATTTTTGACAAAGGTGCAAAAGCAATTCATTGGAGAAAGGGCAGTCTTTTCAACCACTGGTACCAGAACAACTGAATATTCATAGGCAAAAAAAGAAAAACTCTGAAACTTCATACCTCACACCATTATAAAAAAAATAACTCAAATGGTTTACAGACTTAAATTTAATATGTGTAACCATAAAACTTCCAGAAGAAAATACAGGTGAAATTTTTGTGACTTGGTTAGGTGAAAACTGCTTAGGTACAACCCTAAAATCATATTCCATAAAAATAATAAACAGGAATTTTTCAGAATTAGTAATTTCTCTTCTTTCAAAAGGACAAGTAATAGGCTTGGAGAAAATATTTGCAAGCCACATATCTGATCAAGAACTTGTGGGGGGAGGGGAGTAAAATAGGTAAAGGGGATTAAGAGATATAAACTTCCAGTTATAAAATAAATAAGCCATAGGGATGTAATGTACAGCATAAGGAATGTAGTCGGTAATATTATAACAACTTTGTATGGTGACAGATGGTAACTAGACTTCATGGGGATCATTTCATAATGTATAAAAATATTGAAACACTATGATGTACACCTGAAACTAAGAGGATATTGCATGTCATTTATGCTTCAATAAAAAAAAAAAAGAATTCTCACTGAAAAATAACTTGTATCCTAAGTATATGAAGACCTCTCAAAATTCAGTAATAAATTTATTATTATTTAAATTTTATTATTTTTATTATTTAAATTCTCTAATTTTTTAAATGGGCAAAAGATCTGAAGAACACTTCATCAAGCTTCATGTGCTACCAAACACATAAAAATGCTCAGTATCATTAGTCACTGCAGAAATGTGAATTAAGGACGCCTGGGTGGCTCAGTTGGTTGGACGACTGCCTTCGGCTCAGGTCATGATCCTGGAGTCCCGGGATCGAGTCCCGCATCGGGCTCCCAGCTCCACGGGGAGTCTGCTTCCCTCTCTGACCTTCTCCTTGCTCATGCTCTCTCTCACTGTCTCTCTCTCAAATAAATAAATAAAATCTTTAAAAAAAAAAAAAAAAAAAAGAAATGTGAATTAAAACCACAATGAGGTATCAATACACATGTATCTGCACAACTGAAATTCAAGACTATACTATGTATTAGAAAGGACACATGGCTGATGAGAATACAAAACAGTATATTCATGTTAAGAAACAACTGGCCATCTCTTAAAATGTTGAATATATACCTACTAAATGACCAAGTCATTCACTTCCAAGCATTTACCACTCCCTCCTAAAAAAAGGAAAGCTTAGCCCATGAGATTTATACAGAAATGTTCATAGCAGCTTTATTTATAGCCCCAAGTGAGAAACATACAAAATATCCACCAAAGGATGAATGTGTAAACAAAGGTTGGTGTAATTATACGACAAAATACTACTGGCACTAAAATAGAACCAATAACTGATACACGGAACACCATGAATGAATCTTGAAATGATTTATGCTAAGTGAAAGAAGCCAGCCAAAAAAGGGGTAGTTTCTTGGGAACAGAAGATGGGAGGAATTATAGAGGGCAATGAGGAAACTTCTGGGAACGATGGATAGGTTCATTACCTGGATTATGGTCATGGTAACAAAGGTGTACACATATATCAAAACATATCAAATCATATGCTTTAAATATGTACACTTCATTATATATCAACTATACCTCAACAAAGCTGTTTTAAAAGCTAACTAACCAAATGCCATTTTTTCAGAAAAACAAACATATAGTAAAATTATAAGGTAAGGAATTGTTAAATATAAAACCAATGATTATGATTAACTATGTGAGGTGGTATATGGATGTGACAGAAGAGGGGCTCACACAGAGCTTCAATCTCACTGAGAAACATTTTATATTCAAGTTGGGCAGTAGGTCTTACTTTTACTTAGTATGCTTTTTAACTTACAAACAAATATTATATAAACCATTTAGAAGACACTCTATTTTTAACACTATATGGGTAATGTTTGTGAGGAAAACTTTTTAAATCTTTTTAAACTTACATATGGCTGTTTTAGTGCCTTCTAAAAGGTTTAAAAACAAAAAAAAAAAACTTTGCAAATCTCTGTGGATATGAACTTTCTTCATATATTATTTCTAGAAATAAAGCTTTATATTTATCACATGGTCAAAACCTTATTTCCAGCAGTGAAAATTTCTTCTAAAACAGGTATAAGAGACAAGGGTTATCAATATGTTACAGATGATGGATGTTACACTAAACTTATGTATACAGTGAGCTCCTCCTAAGAACTGCTGGGTCTCAACCATATCTAATTTGGTGCTGTAGGTCAGATCCTGCACTATCTTTTAAATTATGTTTATGATTTTGGACTTTATCCATGGAGCAATGGGAAATTACTAAAAGATTTCAAGCAGAGGCATGACATGATCTGACTGATGTCTCTAAAAGATAACACTTTTTAAAAGATCAGTTGATATCAAAAGTATTATAAGAAGACCAATTAAAAACCTGCTAGAGCAGTTCAAGCAAGAGAAGATTGTGAGCTGAATCAAAAGGGTGGCAGAGGAATGGGAAAAAATGTACCAACTTAAGAAATTCTTAACCTGAGAATCGATTCAACAGGACTTGACTGATTAGATAAAATGGCTAAGAAAGAAGTTAAAAATGACTCACGGGAAGATATTCGCAAATGACACTACAAAGGGCTGATATCCAAGATCTATAAAGAACTCCTCAAACTCAACACACACAAAACAGATAATCACATCAAAAAATGGGCAGAAGACATGAACAGACACTTCTCCAAAGAAGACATACAAATGGCTAACAGACATATGAAAAAATGTTCATCATCATTAGCCATCAAGGAGATTCAAATCAAAACTACATTGAGAGTCCACCTTATACCAGTCAGAATGGCCAAAATTAACAAGACAGTAAACAGCAAGTGTTGGAGAGGATGGGGAAAAAGGGGAACCCTCTTACACTGTTGGTGGGAATGCAAGTTGGTGCAGCCACTTTGGAAAACAGTGTGGAGATTCCTTAAGAAAATTAAAAATAGAGCTACCCTATGACCCTGCAATTGCACTACTGGGTATTTACCCCAAAGATACAAATGTAGTGAAAAGAAGAGCCATCTGTACCCCCAATGTTCATAGAAACAATGGCCACAGTTGCCAAACTGTGGAAAGAACCAAGATGTCCTTCCACGGACGAATGGATAAAGAAGATATCGTCCATATATACAATGGAGCATTATGTGTCCATCAGAAAGGATGAGTACCCAACTTTTGCATCAACATGGACGGGACTGGAAGAGATTATGTTGAGTGAAATAAGTCAAGCAGAGTCAATTATCATATGGTTTCACTTACTTATGGAGCATAAGGAATAACATGGAGGACATTGGGAGATGGAGAGAAGCGAGTTGGGGGAAACTGGAAGGGAACACAAACCATGAGAGACTGTGGACTCTGAGAAGCAAACGGAGGGTTTGGGAGGGAAGGGGGTGGGGGGCTGGGTGAGCCTGGTGGTGAGTATTATGGAGGGCACGTATTGCATGGAGCACTGGGTGTGGTGCATAAACAGTGAATTTTGGAATATTGAAAAAAAAATTAAATTAAATTTTTAAAAAAATGACTCCCAGGCTTTTGTTTCAGCAGCAGGATGGTGATGCCAGGTACTGTGATAAGTAATGCTGGAGGAGAAGGAGGTTATGATGACTTTGATGTGCCTGCGAAATTACAAAGTGAAGATGTCCAAGATGCAGTGTAGAGCACAGAAGAGAATTTGGGAATCATCTATATAAAGAATGAATTGAAGCCCTAAAAGTATGAACAGCAACCTAGGGGAGAGTAAGAGAAGAAAAAGACTTAGAACTTTAGTACTGTAATAGGTAGAAGAGGAAAGGAAAATGTTAACTTTTGATAAAATAATGGTTACTACCTCTACTTACATACCAGAAAAATGGAAACTAAATGAATTATAAAGGAAGTAAAGTACTGGTAAGAAAAGATGAATACAGACAATAAGTTGTAAGTCTAAGATTGGGGTATCAGTAAAAAGGTGAAAGGAAGCCTTTGAGTCTAGCATAAGAAGCCTGCCTAGCTCATGAAGATATTGAAATAAAAATGTATTTTCAGGGGTGCCTGGGTGGCTCAGTGGGTTAAAGCCTCTGCCTTTGGCTCAGGTCATGATCTCAGAGTCCTGGGATCGAGCCCCACATCGGGCTCTCTACTCAGCAGGGAGCCTGCTTCCTCCTCTCTCTCTGCCTGCCTCTCTGCCTACTTGTAATCTCTGTCTGTCAAATAAATAAATAAAATCTTTAAAAAAAAATGTATTTTCAATGATACATTGTCTCCATTGTTTAATTTGCCTCTTTTATAAAAATGTTCTTAAGTTCCATGGGGCACCTGGGTGGCTCAGTTGGTTAAGCATTTGACTCCTGATTTTGGCTCAGGTCATGATCTCAGGGCTATGAGACTGAGCCCCGCATCCAGCTCCACACTTGGCATGGAGCCTGCTTAAGATTCTCTCTCTTCCTCTCCCCCTGCCCCTTCCTCCCTCCTCTTAGAAAAAATGGCAAGTTCCAAAACACTGTTGTTGATATGGATTCCAGTGACAAAAAAATGAGATGCTTAAATCCAATTTGATAATAATGAAGTCTGAGAACATAAAGATTGGCTGTTCCTTCCCTTGATTGAAATTAACTATTAGCATCCTTGACAGTTAAGTTATTCCTTGGATAGCAAGTTTTATGTTATCTTTCCACAAACTAGTATAAAAGTCTTGTAACTGTTGTGTCCAGAAAATTTTATCTCCAACATCAGAAACACTTCCCATCTTACAGAAGAGAACTACATTAAAAAATAAAATATAAACCCAGAGACATCCATAGGGCAGTCTTACATTTTAACAAGGTAATTCTGTACAGTTAATTTTAAAATCCAAAAAGACTTCACAATCAACCAGTTTCAAATGGGCACTAGAATCAGACGTGACTAGACCTGGAACCTGTTACACGATCTTGGGTAAGTTTCTTAAACATCAAGGATCCTATCTGTAAAACAGGATAACAGCTACATCACAGCATGATTAAGAAAATTAAAATAATGTGATATTTTATTTTAAATAAAATCAAAGTAAATCATCAACAATTTATTCTCTGCTTCTACTGCATAATAAGGAACTGGAGAGCCTAGATGTATAAGACCTATAAGGAAGGATAAAAATGCTGCAAACTAAGATATTATTTCAACCTACCCATTTATTGGCCCACTATACTTAAAATTATCTAGATTCCAACTCATTGTATGCATGCTGCTTTCTCAAAATAACCTTACATTTCAGAAGATGTCTATAGATTTTATTTTAACATAAGACAGACATGGTACAAATAATTCCAAGTGTGATGTATGCGAGGAAAAATGCAGAGGCAAACCTAATCCGGGAGTAGGGGAGAACAAAGAAGGCTTCCCTAAAGAAGTCAAGTTCAAGCTGAGATCTGAATGGTGGATAGGAAGAAAGTTCTGGAATAACATGCTCATATACTAGAAGTAGCAGCAAAAAATACTGAAAATTCAAAATGTTTATCCCCAATCTGGGGAATAACATCGAAACAATAATTTTGCCTTTAATGAGGCAATGAGGGTTATGTTTATATTCTATCATAAAAACGTACAGATCTTTTCTAGTCTAATGGCTCACTATTTGTAACTTATTAAGATTCAACTTAGTTGGGGCGCCTGGGTGGCTCAGTGGGTTAAGCTCTGCCTTCAGCTCAGATCATGATCTTAGGATCATGGGATCGAGCCCCACATCGGGCTCTCTGCTCAGTAGGGAGCCTGCTTTCCCCTCTCTCTCTCTTCCTGCCTCTCTGCCTACTTGTGATCTCTCTCTCTCTCCCTGTCAAATAAATAAATAAAATCTTAAAATGGATTCAATTTAGTTTAATAAATTAGTTGGAAATTAATGTGACCAGTTTTGTGCTGCCATTCTGATGCAGAGCAGTGTTCTTCCATCATGGAAAAGCTAAAGATTTTATATATAAAATGACTTAAGACAAACAAAAAAACCAAAACAGACTCACTAATACAGAGAACAAACTGATGGTTGGCAGAGGGAAGGGGAATTGGTGAAATAGGTGACAGGGATTAAGAGCTAAAAACTTCCAGTTACAAAATAAGTTACAAAGATGAAAAGTATAGCATAGAAAATATAGTCAATAATAGTGTTATAATGAAGTGACAAATAGTGACCAAATACTCAGTAATATGTAGAGTGTTGAGTCGGTATATTGTACACCTGACACTAATATTTCATTGTATTTCTACTTTGTATTTCTACAAAAATTATTTTTAAAAAATTGAAGAAAATAGACCATGGATATATTCACATACATATAAAATGTGAATAGAGTTACATATGAAATAACAATAGTTAATCTTTATTGAGCACTTATAATTTATATCATTAATAAATATTTAATAATAATTACTAATGCATTCTGTGTATAATTCAGTTAACACGTAACAATCCTATGAAGCAAGTTCAATTATTATTCCTACTTTCATAAATAAAGAAATATAAGACTATAAAAGTTAGGTAAACTTACTCAGGTCACAGGGACTCATACTCAAAACTGATTCTAAACATTATGTTCTTAAAGCCACATCCTACTCCCTAACCACGTGATAGGAATGAAAGCCAGCCCTCAGAACCAGCAGGACTCAGGACATGTGGATCTATTTGGTATTATTTTTCGTCTACCTTACATGTAAGGTAGAATGCTATTTCAGGGAACACATAACCCACACCTTCTCAGGGAGATAATGATAGTATTTATTAAGAAGAACACATGTACGGGGTGCCTGGGTGGCTCAGTCCGTTAAGTGTCTGCCTTCGGCTCAGGTCATGATCCCAGCATCCTGGGATCCAGCCCTGAATCGGGCTCCTTGGTCAACAGGGAGCCGCTTCTCCCTCTCCCTCTGCCTGTCACTCCCTCTGCTTGTATCCTCTATCAAATAAAATCTTTTTTTTTTTTTAAATAAGAGGAACACACGTTTATATATTTATGTAAATACATATGCATGTATCTTTAAATTAAACAAAGGTGCAAAAGGCAGAAAGTCTATAAAAATACTGTAGTTGTACCATTGTACAATCTAAACAAAAGAGGTTCATCAAAGAGAAAATGTACAGTTGACCCCTGAACAATGTGGGGGAGCAAACACCTATGCCCTACTCAGTCAAAAATCCATATATAACTTCTTTTTGTTTTGATTCCCCCAAAACTTAAATACTAATAACCTACGGTTGATCAGAAGCCTCACTAATAACTTAAAACAGTGAATTAACACATATTCTATGTGTTATGCATGTTACATGTATTATAAGGAAAAGAAAATACATTTACCATACTGTAGTTACAGGGAAAATCTGCATATAAATGGACACATGTTGTTCAAGGGCTAACCCTGCTTCATTTTTGTAATCCTTGATGTGTAGAGCCTAAGCAGAAGTTCGCTAAGTGACACTGACTTGGCAACTGACACGCTAGCAGCTGAAGGCCTTCTGTGAATGGAACTCGAGCTCATGTACCGCCTACATACTGAGCACTCACAGGCAGCATCCCGTACTCAGTGCTGAAATCATCTCATTCCTTTTTTGCTTTTTGGTGGTGGTGGTGTAAACAACAACAAAAAATCTGCTCTAGTAAAAGAAAGAGTTACAACATCTTGAAAAATGCGTGCTCTGTTTTCTTCTTTGGCAAGGTATACGTGAGGGAAAGAATAGAAACAAAACACTACCACTTACCTCACAGGGCTGCTATGAGGATTAAATGTGATACAGCACGTGAAATGCTGGGACACACAGTGCTTTATGCGCACTAGCTGCGGCTGCTCTCACCAGCACTGGTATCATTCACGCGATTATTACCCTGTAACCTACCACCATTTCAGGATATCCCGAGAAGTCACTATAGCACAGACTAGCATGCGGAAAGAAGACAGGACTGGAAATCAGAGTAGTTCAAGTTGCTCTGCAGCCGCAGGTGAATCAGAGTGAGCGAAGTCTTTGGACATGCTTCACAAAACCTTAGTTGTGAAAAAGGGGTAACGTCCTCTATCTTGCACAGTCCTGATGAGAAGCACACTAAAGGTGATCCTGAATTAGAAAGTATCTTTAAAAACCATAGAGAACAATAAATATGGAAGGTATGATTGTTTAATGAACAAATGCAGGTGTCCAGTGTCTAAAAGCAACACAGAATAGTTATTAATTTACAGTCCAGGGCCTCCCTTGACTCTGAGGCATAGAACCCACAGGTGTAGGTGCCTGCCCCACAGAAAAACTTTTATCTAGAGTTACCATCCTACTGATACAGCGAAACTAACCAGTGTTCACAAGCACACACTTACCTTTACTATTGTTTTAGGGCGTTTTTTAAAAAATAATTTTGGCTTTTCAACCACAGGAAGAGGTGGAAGTTTCTTAAGCTCCTGGAGGACGGTGGTGGCAGCACGCTTCTTGGAAAGTTTTTTGCTATTTCCCTCTCCTTCTGCAGAGAACTCTCCCACTGACACCCGAGTAACAAAGCTTTTCATATGCGGTGGTCCACTTTCTTTAATAACCTATTAAATATAATTAAAATATTTCATATAGGCACTTAAGAAATGTTCTCATCGCATGAATCTTTTTAAAATGTTCATATCATAATCAAAATTTAAATTATAAAGAATTATGCCAAAATTATAGATTTCTTTAATAAAGTTATATAGATATTATATAGGCACATTCACTTATGATCCTTATGATGCTTAATGAACTGAAGTCGAAAGAAAAAAATAAGTATATTCAATTCATAGTCAAAATTTGTGTTTTACTAGCTTAAAATAGGCAATTCTAATTATTGTGACCCAGTTTCTTACGGAACAGAAAATTAAGAATATAAAACACACCATATTGGATTACATACACAGACCATCCAAAACAATAATTTGTATTTAACTGTGTACATCTCTAATTTCTTCCCTATAATAAGTTACGAAGTACAAGACTACTTCTTCCTGGGGATCTCTAGCCCATAAAGCGTCCTTCATGTGGAAGCCTCTCAAAAATAACTTATGGGTAAAAATAACCTATTTTTGATGGAGTCCTCAAAGGCTGTTTTATAGAAAGGAATGTTTACTTTCTGCAACATCTTAAAAAGGTAAGTAGACATACCATAAAAAAATACCTATCTTAGAAATGGAATAGCTGTGAATGTTCCTAAACATTCTGTATTCTTTAAACTATGCCAGCTTTTGGAGGAAAGATGCCTTCCAAAACCCAAATGCTCAGAACTTTAATCTCCTTCAAAATCCTGACCTATAAAAGATACCCTAGTTAAACAGTTTACCATTTAACTTTATATTAAAATTCTGTCTTCTAATATTAGATACCAATTAGGAAAGGAAAAGGGAAACAATACAGGATACAAAACAACACAGTTGGATTGTATTCAATTGGATTAATTCAATAATGCTGGATTCTTATTATCTCAATAATCCAACACTACTGGGGATAAGAAAACTTATGATAATCATACTTCCTATTTAATTTCAGTTTACTAGCTGAAACATCAAAAATGTTTATTTTAATTACTTTGATGGATAGCCCCTTCAATTAAAAAAAAAAGTATGTGCTTAACAAACTTGACAGAATACTAAATATCTGATCTTGTATTACTCACATTAGATCGTCATTATGAAAACTAAATATTCTATACTATATTAATGCTTCCAAGGACTTCTAAGACTTATAAAACTGTTCCTATTCATTGTAGCCTTTAAAAGGCCCATGTTCAATAACTTTTGAGTATATGTAATTACTTTTGATAGGTTTTCTAGATCTCCCCCATCATTTCTTGGTGGAACCAACAGACCCCCCCCAAGTACATTCCATCCCTGCTTTCCTCATTTTGCTGCTTTTAATCTGCCATAGGATGAGAGATCAGATAAGCCAACTGAGGAGAACTGTGTCTAAGGACAGGTTCTCAGTCAAGGTCAGTTGATCTTGGCAGTAAATAAAATGTGGGAGCTTTCTAGTCAGTGAACATCCATAATTTGAAGGATACTCCATAACCATTTCAGCTTATTTCCTGGGTTTTGCCTATTTTCTAGATATCTGAGTTACAAAATTAGTGACCTCTTAATAAAGGAGGTTATTATAATAATTAAAAATTTTTCCCTTTTAAATTTCACATTTTGTAAACATTTTGTGACATGTTTATCTGGTTGTAGAGACCTGCTTAATTACTTCCTAGTGATTTATTAGTAAAAGTTAAATTTAAACCTATTCTGGTTCCACAAATTTAGAAGAATTTAGTAGTTAATATATATATGTCACTATTAACTTGAATACTTTCAATTTAATCCTATTAAAAACACCAAACCTTACTACAAATTACCTTATGCTCACAAAATAAATTTTATGATGAAAACTAAAATGTCATATATACAAATTATTTAATGCAGAAAAGTCAAAGAGATCAGCAGAAATCCATGATATTATAGTAGTTCTATTTTCCCCAGGGCCCATATGATTTCATGCTACACAGTTTGAACATAAGGAAGCACATTAACTCTTTCAGGATACTAGTATGCCGGCTGATTAATTTGTTTGCTTATTTTAAATAGTGAGGAGCAGGGGAGAGAAATGAAAGATCACTACTGAGCACATACCTCAAAACTGACGGGCATATTTCGCTTCAGAGCAATTTCAAACACTAAGCTGATCTCAGATTTATTCGCATCTTTGTCATCATCCATTTCTTTTCCTGATTCGCCATTCTAAATCACAAAAAATAGTATGACGATGAATCTTCGCTTTGTAACAAACTCTACATATATTTACAATTAAGATGCCTATTTAAAATACAGTAAGAAACAAGAAACCAGAGACTGTATCTTGTGGGTTCCTATCCATATAACAACAGGAGTGGTGGGCTTTGCTGAGACACTTTTTTGTAATTTAATTTTTAGGGGTTTTTGTTTTTCATTTTTTTTTTGTTTTTTGCTCCAAGTGGAAGGATAAATGCTGAGTGTGGAAATCTTTTACTTAACCATATACTAATTTGAATTCATACTACGTCCCCAGACTCAATTCTCTGTCTATCCCCCAACCACACAGACACACAACACTTTCCCTGATATTCTAATACGCTTCTTAATCTTCTGTGAAGACCAAATTATAGAAAGCTTATGGGATGCAAATCAGGATTTTGGAGCTCTATGTCTGGCTCTGACATCAATTTGGTTATCCCCTTCTTGAACACATAATTCTGAAGAGATTCATATATATTGAATCCAGAGTATTAGAGATAAAAAGATCAAGAGACAGTATTCCTACTGCCAAGAAACTTATGACTTAGTGTGAAAACAGATAAGCAAACAGATTAAGAGTTATAATGAAAGTGTACAAGCAGAAAAATACCTAAGTCAGCCATTAACTAAGATGAATCTCAAAGGGGGAGGACAAGAGGTTTGAGGGCAGGGGAAATGTAGGGGTTGAACAGAACAGTTTGCAATAACTAAGTGGAGAGCTCAAAAACGATGTGACTTGTAAGATATGTCTGAGCCAAAGATACTATTTTGAAATCAATAGAGAAGGCTGCTAAAGCCATGGGAATAGGTGCAATTACTCAACATCAGCCTTGATACCCTGGTCTGTAAAATAAAATAGGACTGAAACAAATCTATGAAAATCTCTTCCACTTGAAACTCCTTGATTCTAAATGAACACAATGTAATCTATGCTCAATAAACATAGCATTAAATGAAGGGTAAATGAATGCAACTTCTCAAGCTTATTCACATCCCCAAATACTATGCTGCCTGAGAAGTAAAATCCATAGGTGGACCAAAGTTCTCAAAGGTTAAGGTCATCCTAGCAGGAACACATGAGTCTGGTACAGTAGACAGGTGATCTGAGAAGGAAATCATAGCAGGTCACTACTCTAATATTCTTTCCTATCAGAAGAGATTATTTCTTTTATTTTTAGAAACACGTTTATTTGTCTTATCAATAATCTCACTGGGGAACTACAAGGAAGAGACTGTCACATGTAGCGGCAACATACCTGAGGTGACTTTTCCGGAATAGGTTCATTCTGCAATGCTTGAAGGGCTTTCATTGCAGCATTGTGTCTAGCAGCTTGTCGAGTCTTTCCTTCCCCAAAAAATTCATTATTTCCTACAGTCAGCTGAACATAAAAGATCTTGGGCATTGGGCAATGATACCTAAGATAAGAAAATAAAAATATTAATGTTAGTTCAGTAAAGCCATTCTGTAATCATGAGTAAGATTTGTTTTCTTGAAAATGATAGCAACCACATAAGGTACTATATACTCTCTTACTCACCCTAGCCAAGTATTAACCTCATGAACGTATTTATAAAAGATAAAATATGAGTCAATATAGCTGTAGACGTATTTCTCCATGAAAAGCACATTATAGAAAACAATATTAAATATAATATAATAGAAATTATTCAATTATATCACAAAAAACTTTTAATAGAGGTTTTCAGCCAGATCTTGAGAGATGTGAGCCAAGTGGTCTGGTGCTGAAGGGGGCCACAACAGAGGCAGGAGACTGGTAAGCCCACTTAGGGGACAACATGCAGAGGACAGTGACTTCAGCAGAAGACAGTTATGGCTAGACATAGGAGGGGAAGAGAGATGGAGCTACTACTCCATTCCAAAGGAATAAGTCCTTTGCCAAGTAACAAGAAGATCAGACTGAATATAAGAGAGAATGGGAACATAAGCCGATTCTTAAGCAGGTAAGCAATATCATAATAAAATATATTTAAAGAAAACATTTTTAGCAGGTTTGTGTCCAACAACTGATGGAGTTACAACTAGAAAGCAGTAGTGATGTAAATATGAAGGGGAAAAAAGGGCTGAATGAAGAAAGAACTAGAAGAAATTAAGAAAAAATTAAGAGGATATGTAATACAATTAATTAATTCAACAATTACTTATGGAGGACATTCTTTATGACAAGGGAATATGACAATGAACAAAAACACATTGTACTGGGTAAGACAGATAATATATAAGGTAATATGCAGAATATCTAGTAGGTTAGAGATCTAAGTTAAACAGAAAAAGGAAAGGTCAGAACTGTCAGGGAGGTGGGTTTTAGACAGGGTGACCAGGGAGGGTCTCACTGAGAAGATGGCAACTGTGTAAAGGCCTAAAATAAATGAGGGAGGAAGCCACCCAGATATCTGGAACAGTGCACTTGACAGAGAAAACAGCAAGTGCAAAGGCCCTGGGGCAGCAGTGTGCCAAGCACATTCAAGTAATTCAGAAGATGCCTAAATGGCTACAGTGGAGGGATAAGGAAAGAAAAGTTAAGAAATGAAAAGAAGTAGCCAGATACCATAGGGCCTTACTTAGAAATTATTGTAGGGATTTGACTTTTGCCCTGAGTGAAATGACCAGCCACTAGAAGGTTTGGAAGAGAAGCGACATATCTCACTTGCATTCTGGAAGGATCACCTGATGATTATGTTGATAATAGACTGGAGGCAAATGATAATGGAAGCAAGGAGATCTATCAGGAGACTATTACAATAATATAGGAGAAAAGCAACAGGGGCCTGTACTAGGGTGGCAGCAATGCAAGCAATGAGAAGCAGTTGGATTCTGAATGAATTTCAAAAGTAGAGCTGATGGTGGGGGGCTGTCTGGGTGGCTCAGTTGATTGAGCATCAGACTCTTGATTTCTGCTCAGGTCATGATCTCAGGGTCATGGGACTGAGCCCCTCGTTGGTCTCTGTGCTCATCAGGGAGTCTGTTCCAGATCCTCTCACTCCCTCACCCTCTGCCCATGCCCACCCCTGTGCATCTGCACTCTCTCTCTAAATAAAATCTTTAAACAAACAAACAAACAAAAAAGTAGAACTGATAGGGTTTACCCAAGGGTTAATTATGGAAAATGAGAGGAGTCGAGGATGACCCCAGGGTTTCTCAGCTGAGCAAGTGGAAGACGGAGTATGCATACAATGAACTGGTGAAGACTGCAGAAGGATTTGACTATTGGGCATGGGTATCAACAGCTCTGGTTTGGAAGTGTTAAATTATTCAGCTTGTTTAGACATCCAAGTGGAGATATCAAATGAATAGTCCAATTTCTGAGACTGGATTCCAGGAAAGAGGTCAAAAATGAATATAAAATTTGGGAACCATCAATATATATGGAATCTAAGACCACAGACAGGGGCACCTAGGTGGCTTAGTCAGTTAAGTGTCTGCCTTTGGCTCAGGTCATGATCCCAGGGTCCCAGGGTCAAGTCCCACATCAGACTCCTTGCTCAGTGGGGAGTCTGCTTCTTCCTCTGCCCCCCACCCAGCTCATACTCATTCTCTCTCGCAAAAATAAATAAAATCTTAAAAGCCACAAGACAGTGAGAACTCCGTGGGAAGGAATAACAGGAGAAAAACCAGGCAAATACAGTGTCCTTCCTAAAAACCAGAGGGGGAAAAAGTCTTTCTAGGAGAAGAGAGTACTCAACTGTGTCAAATTATACTCACAGGTCAGGTAAAATGATGACTGAGAATTAAGACACTGAATTGGGCAATTAACAAAACTAAAAAGGATCAACTTTGATGCAATAGTGGATTTACAATGTAATGCCAAAAAATTACGTTAAAATCACTCGTGCTGAAAAATGTCTTTTCCAAGCAAAGAGAAGTCTAACTGAAGTCCTACTGAGTTCTGGATGATTACTGGACAACCAAAGAGCAATGTTCCATATTCACTCTAAGATAAACTGGACACAGCCCACCGTACAAGAATTTATCAGGCAGATGGGACTAATTAGGGAAGATTTACAGAAGGTAAAGGACTAGAAAGGTACATCAGCACTGAAAATGCAGATTTGGGAGGCAGTAATTGAAACCATGTGAGTGGGTAAGCACCTGGAAAGGGTAAGTGTAAAGGAACCAAAAAAGAGAGCCTAAGGCTGGGATCTGATTGAGGCCCATGATCAAAAGGCAGGGGAAATAATAGACGGCAGTGAAGGAGATGAAAGAGGGTCAGAGTTAGAAAAGAAATTACCGCACAATGTCAGGGAAATCAACAGTGTCAAACCTCGTGGAGAAATCCAGAGTATGAAAAAAAGAAACAGTCACTGTTTTAAATTCTTAAAGTCAACTTTCTTGGCCCACAGTTACTATTACTTTGTTTTAAGATAAAGTATTTTAAATGTGTTTTTATTATGTCATATGTTCTCATTTTTAATAGGCAAATATAAAAAAGTTAAAGGAAGAAAAAAATCACTTATGGTTAAAGACTTTTAATATGCAAAAACTAAGGAAAAAAGCATTAAAAACCACAAGCTGTTTTGCTCTTTGATTACAATAAGTAGTATACTGAGGTGCACAACTTCCTACTGCATTCCTGAAGCACACTTTCCTATTATTTTAGATCCCCTTAATGCAGATATATTAACAGACTAATATAATAAATGCAGGTTATCTTCATTTGTATACCACAAAATTCAATTTTCCTCCTACACAGAATGCTGTGCATATTTTAAACTTGTTACACTATAAAACTTTAAAACAGACAACCTGAAATCAAAAATTTACTCCTGTACTAAGATCTTCTATGGCAAGCTTTCACCACAGAGCAAATGTTTACAATTAATTATACACTTCTGAAAACAGAGGCCCACAACTGGAATGCTAACAGACCTTTAACTATAGTAGAGGGAGTGGGCGCCACTATAATCACTAAGGCCTGCTGACAATTACAAAACTCATTTTGGTTTGCCACAGAGACAAACAAAATTTCTGTTCATTATGACTTTACTGGAATATGATGTCATAACACATAGCCATACTGAAACAATCTGCTGATTTTCTGACCAAAATATTAATTGCATACTAAAGAGCCCTTGGGGCCTCTTCCTTTTTAGCCCTCAAATACGGCTCTATGTATGCATATGTGTATGCATGTGGGTACATATGTATGTGTGTATTATACTGTATAACTATCAGAGGAAAAATTAGGTTTGTTGTATTTTAACAGAAAACGTAAACTATTCTAGCTCTAACAACAGGAAATACCAAGACCAAATGCCTGACTTGTTTTGTTCTAGTTTCATTCCATCCTCTAACTTAACAATGATTCTTGATATTTACCCCATGTGGTTTATCACCCAATATACCACATCTCCTCACATCATCATGACAATTAAGATTAGCCAGAGTACCCTCAATAATGGCACCCAGACTCAACTATAGGAGAGATGATAATATCTTTGGATGTTAGGTCCTGGTCTCTAAATATTTGTTTCCTTTGCTAAAGAAACACTCAAAGTTTGTTGAAGGTTGATGCGTGCTAAAGAGAAGTTCTTTTCTATATTTATTTCAAACATTAAGCTCATTTTTGGTAAAGTACTTTTAAAAAGTGATATTCATATTTCTAAAAATTAACAGGTATTTACCTAATCTTACATTGTTATTCCTGAGTGATTTTTCTCAATGGGAATTTTGTGGACAACGTTTACATTTCCAGTGATTACTGTTAAATGATGGGCCATGAAAACTTACCCATCCAGGCTATTAGAGTTTCAGGTTCAAAGGGCTTCTACCACAACCTCCAAAATGTATTTTGCAAAGTGTGATCCCACTCATCAGAATTATCCCCAGTGCTTATTAAAAATGTGTATTCCTGTATCCCACCCCTGATCTGCTGAATCCTGCTCTGGGGAGAGAACAAGAACCTTTACCTTAGTAAGATTCCCTGGGGAATCTTTCATACTAAAAGTCTAAGAACCAGTGTTCACTACAACTTAGGTGATTTGAGGATGACCTCAACCTCCACACAAGCAAGGGACCACGTACATTCCTATAGCACCATGTTTAGGTTTCCTATCTCTCTCTCTTATTTAACCTCACAGCAACCGGGTGAGACAGATGTCCTCATGGTCACCATAAAAGGTAACAAATGTCCCCAACATAGGTGTGAGGAGTCAAACTGAAGTCTTTTAACTTCAGAGCTCAGGAAACTTTAAAGTCGTTTCCTAAAAATCTGCTTTATCCTCTTCTATTTTTGTGTTCCCATGTGTTTATTAAATGGGCTATGTCCTTGGAAGGCTAGAGAACCTGAAGCAAGAGTTCTTTCTAAACCCAAGGTCCACTGATAGACCTCAGAGGCATTTTACTTTATAGCTGCTGAAACAACGAGAGCTCCATAATGAAATCCTATGTTTTCATGGTATGTCAAGCCAAACAGGATCAAAAAAGAGACATAAGTGAGTAACTTATCATTCGGTGAAAAGTCAGAATAATGGGCATCGGGTGCCACACCGCTTATAGTCTAAATTTTATAAAGGCTGCTTGTAAGGCCTTTTCCCCTCCCATGCCTCTTTGCCTTCTGTCCACTGGAAGTCTTACAAAAGATAAACAAAATTTCAAATAAAATAAAATAAAATAAAATCTTCCCTTTCTTCAGATCCAAAAAAAGGTCTTTAGATTTGGCCTATCTTCAAGACATAACAAGTCAATACAGCAATCAAGAAAGGATATATATTTGGTTCCTTTGAATTAACACCTGACACTCCTTATACAGTCTTCTTTTGATTTTTGAGTTAAGGGAAGATTTTACATTCTTATGTAAGTATTCTTATAAAAATGTATATAGTCATATTTTTATACTTCTATTTGATTTTCAGTTGGAACAGGTTTCCATACCATCTATCCTTGCCATCCTCCCTAAAGTTACTTCAGTAATGCACTCTTTGCAGACTCCCTTCGTATGAGTTTCTGAACAACTAAAAGCCATGTGTCCTCCCTACCATTCGGTGACTGCCTTATTCTCTAACATCACCACTTTCTTAAGTATCATTTTTACAAGGTGAAAAAGACATATTCCAAATAACATGGGAACTTTTAAAAATTGAAAAATAATTGCCTCACTTTATTTGATAGCATTATTCATAAATCTCAACCCAGCTTAAGCATTCATATCTCCTCTACAGGTTTATGTACTAAAATATATGAACAAGTTATCTTCTCATCTAGTAAGGAGAACCTTTGGATTTCTGTGTTTATTTCTAACATTGACTGAAAACAGAAATGTCACTTAATCTTTCTATCTCCGTTTACTTATCTGCAAAGTATTTGCAGAATCTATATTTAAAGACCTCTCAAGGCCAAAACTTAGAATTCAAATGACATGTTGATTATTTTTGACTCTTTGTACACATTTTGGCACTGCTGAGCATTCTTTTTACTTGCTATAGAAAAATAATAGGTTTTATCATAAAGCTATAAAATAGTCCTTGGCACACTTTCAAGTTTGTATGTATATAAAATGTCTAGATAGGAGAGGGTTCTTTCTCTATTCACATCTATAAATTTTGGAAATATATCTTTTATGGGATCTAAATGTTAAGTGTTGAGGAATTTCAAAAATTAGGACCTATTAAAAAAGATTCATAGGGCAGCTGAAAATAAGCTTTAAAGGAGGGTAGGGATAGTCTATTCTATTTGTAGAATTATTATAATTATGTTTAAAATGCCCAGGGGAAAATACAAAAAGATATGTACTAGAAATTAGGATAGGATGCACTGAAGTGATGGAATTATAAATGATGATATCTTTCATAATTTAAAAAATTTTAAAATAATATGGTTATACCAGAGTATAAACCAAAAAGAAGGAAAAGAAGAAGGAGGAAGAGGAAGAGAAGAAGAAGAAGAAGAAGAAGGAGGAGAAGGAGGAGGAGGAGGAGGAGGAGGAGGAGGAGGAGGAGGAGGGAGGGGGAGTGGGAGGAGGAGAAGGAAAGGGCGGGGAGAGGAGAAGGGAGAGTAGGGGAAGGCAGAGAAGGAGGGGGAGGAGGAGGAGAAAAAAATTAACTGAAAAAGTCTAGTCCCTATCCAAATAACACATCTAAATCTGTGTTCCAAATGTAAATTTGATAAATTAGTAGACTGACTGTGTATAGACTATAATCCACAAGAGTAAATAATCTGTACTGTGTCACTGATACTAGCACCACAATAACACTATGGAAAACATAGCATGTTATCAAAGAGCCCCACTTTGTAAATACACAATCACCACTCTCAATCCTACACTTTGATCCAGCATAAACCTACCCTTGCACCTTTCCTAAATGGATACCTAGATAAATCATCATCACCATCATCAACATCAGCATCACCATTATGACAATTACAACAAAAACATACAAAGCACTCACTATGTGTCAGGCACTATTCAAAGCACTGCACACCAACTGCAGTCACCATGACAAGCCCAACTTCATTTTACACACAGGAAATGAGAAAGAGATACTTACCTTGCCAAAGGTCACCCCTCCTTGAGCTAACATTTAAACCCAAGCAGTCTCACTCCAGAGCCCATGATCTTAACCTCTACACTGTGCTGTCTATGGATGAACTACATAAATGAGCACCATTAACTGCAGAGATACTAACTATAAACTATGGAAAGGTCATGCTAGACTTGGCATTTAAGCCAAAGTAGACATAAGAAACCATCGGTCACAGGGCACCTGGGTGGCTCAGTCGGTTAAGCAACTGCCTTTTGCTCAGGTCATGATCCCAGGGTTCTGGGATCAAGTCCTGCACTGGGTGGGGAGTCTGCTTCTCCCTCTGCCTTTCACCTCACTTGTGCTCTTTCTCTCTCTCAAATAAATAAATAAATATATAAATACTATTTTTTAAAAAAGAAACCAAAGGTCATATTGATTACCAAAGAGAATTCTTGGGGGCATTATAAGGAGAACATGTTGGCTACAGTCTTACTCCTCTCTCTCATTCTTTGTCTCCTCTCTTAACATTTTTGTAGCCCATGCTTAAATGTTGGATGTTCCATTAGGGAACTACAGACCAAAAGCACAATGACATACTACCACACAGCCCATAGGATGGCCATAGTCAGGCGGCCACTGTGGAAAACAGTCTGGCACTTCCTTAAAACGTTAAATAGAACTACCATATGACCCAACAACCCCATTCATTCATATATATATATATATATATATATATATATACACACACACACACACACACACACACATATGTATAATTTTATATATATATATAAAAGTTTTAAAAGGCACTGAGGGGTGTCTGGAGGGCTCAGTTGGTTAAGTGTCTGACTCTTGATTTTTCCTCAGGTCCTGGAGCATACTTGAGAGTCTCTCTCTCTTTCTCCCCTGTCCCTCCCCGCCACTCTCTCTCTCTCAAAAAATAAATTTTTTTAAAAGGCACTTAAACAAAAATATGTACACAAATGTTCACAGAATTACCCATAATAGCCAAAAAGTGGAAATAAACCAAAGGTGCAGCAACTGATGAACAGATAAACTACAGTATATCCATACACAGCAATAAAGTACTGATACCCAGTATAATGTGGATGAACTCGGAAAAACGTATGCTAAGTGAAAGCCAGACATAAAAGGCTACATATTGAATAATTCCATTTAGATGAAATGTCCAGAACAGGGAAATCCACAGAGACAAAAGTAGATTAGTGGTTGCCAGGGGCTTGGAAGGGAGAAAATGGAGAGTAACTGTTAAGTTTCTTTTAGGGGTGATGAAATGTTCTGGAATTAGATAGTGGTGATCGTTGTACAACAATGTGAATGCAGTAATTCACAGCATACAGAATTGTATACTTTAAAATAGTAAAAGTGGTAAATTTTGTTATTGTGAATTTTGCCTCAATTAAAAAAAATGTTGATCCTCCCTAGAGTTCAATCTTCTCATAGACAAAACAGTCTTCCTAGGTGATCTCACATATTCCTATTTACATTTTTGGCAGACTCCCAGAAATTAGCCTATCCAGCGGGGGGAAGAAGAGGGCAGGCAGGGCAGGGACAAGGGAACAAGAAGCACCCCTCCCTTTTGCGCTCTTGGAAATTAATGACCTGCTCTTCTTCTTGCCCTTGTTTGAGTGCCACGGGGTATGTGAATTAAATTAATGCAATGAATATTTAAGGGCCTAATTCATCCCATGGACTGTGTTAGTCCCTTGGGATGGTGGACTGCCCTCAGGAGACAATCAATCAATGAATAAAAACAGTATCAACTGTAAGATGGGTTAGAAGAAAAGTACAGCAGAGTAAGAAACAGTAATAAGAGATCCTTTAGGAAGTGGTGTTTGAATACAGAGGTAAATGGAGTGAGAATTCCTGGCATACGGATGCCTGAAGGGGAAAAAAAATGTTCTAAGCAAATGGGACAGCAAGTGCCAAGGCCCTGTGGAGACCACATATAGCCATTTTCATTATATATTTGGTTTTCAAAGTCGAGATGAATTTTTAAGTATCTTTTCAGCATCTGTGTAGTTAACAATTTTTACTTTTCACCTCTTAATAAGGTGTTCTTTATCAACCTATTTTCGAATAGTGAAACAATTTTGCATTCCTGGAATAAACCCCACTTGGTTATGCTAGTTTTTCTTTCAATGAATTGCCAAATTCTGTTTGCCAGTATTTCAATTAGGATTTTTTCCATTGATATTTTATAAATAATACTGATATGAAGCTCTAGTCCTTCTTGTTTTTTTTTTAACTGGCATTGTTGAGCTAGACAGTAAGACTAGTTTTGATTGCCCAAAATAATAAGTTTCCTATTTTTCAAAGGTTCAATAAAATTTCTCTGTGATACCATCTAGCCCAAGTACTTTTCTTCAGGGTGGTAGGGGGAACTAATAGTAACTAATAGTAACTAGCTAAAACTTGTCCTTTTAGTTCTATAGCAATGGATCTTTTTTGGTTGTTTATATTTCCATGAGTTGAACAAAGTACTCCTTTATGAGAATTTTCATTTCTTGTGTGTCAGGCCTCTCATCATCAGACTGTATTTTGTATATTTATGCACTGCATTCACATTTGCTTGATTTGATTAGATTACATTTAATTAGATTACATATTTAAGTATTTTATTGGTTTTTCCTAAGTACAAGATATTGGATTCTGCATATTTTTTCTATTCTTCTTCTGTTTTCTAATTAAGCTATTTCTGCATTCATTTTCCTCCCTCAGACTTATTTTGTTATTCCTTCTCAAACTTCCTGTGCTGGATAAATAAATAATTTTCATGGTATCTATTAATATAGGTATAAGATAACTAAATTGAATTTGCCTTCTCACAGGCTTTGTATTGTAATGTCTTCAAGAGAAAAATATACTATATAGTTTCTAAATATTTTTGGTAACAAAGTGCCCTGTTTAGTGAACTACCATGAGTATCCTATGAAACACACCTTGGGATATGTATGCTGTTTTGGGCATTATGCCTTAGTTAAGAGTCTGTATTCTACAGGTTACTTGCTTAATCTGATAGTAGCTTTTTATCTTGAATGTAATAAAGATTACTTAACATTAAAAAAATACAATTAAAAATGTATATTAAGTACTTTATAAACTTGGGAGTAAATAAGCACTAAAAGAGGGTGTGAATAGAGGAAAATATCAATTGGATTTAAGTTCCAACTACTAGATATAAGCACTTCAAGTAAGAGGACTTAGTTCTCTAAGACTCATCAGTGATAGGAAAGATTTTTGTCTATATCAACTTTCTGAATCTTATTCAAGTGGCAAAGCAGAAAAAAATTACTGTATTTTTCATGAATATCACATTATATCTGTGTATTTTCAAATAGATATATATGTGTGTATGTGCATTTGAAGTGCACTCTCCACCTCAAAAACATTAGTAAAATGTTTTAAAGAAATACAATTTTAAGTTTTCAATATGTATTCACTAACTACTACATGCTAGTAGTCTAACAGCAGATTCTTAAAAATTTTAAGAAAATTATAGGTGTCGAAGGCTAAAAGGTAAAAAATTTTGAGGAAATTATAGGAAATATGGCTCATTTTTTCTTTGACTTGTAAGAAGATTCTCATTATTCAATTCTATCAACAGATCATCTTTGGTTAAGGGCAGAGAATGTTCTGTGCAAAACTAGTAGAAAGAATCTCTCAAGTGCTTTAAACAACAAAATGGTTTCTGAAATTGGTTCTAGAAAATATTTTAAATTTTCTTGTTCCTCATTAACTTAGCTCAAAAGTATATGCCTTTAACTCTCTGCTCAGCAGGGAGCCTGCTTCTCCCCTCTCTCTCTCTCTGCCTGCCTCTCTGCCTACTTGTGATCTCTGTCAAATAAATAAATAAAATCTTAAAAAAAAAAAACTTATAAAAAAAAGTATATGCCTTTAAAAAAATACAAACATATCAGATTGTATTTTTAGAAGAAGTTTCACAGGCTTTTTGAATAAATTAATTTTGTAATGTCTAGAATAAGAGATTCCAGTGGATGACTGTGTAGAATCTTCCAAGTGCTTTAGAAATTGTTTGCTTTGTTACAATGTCCAACCCAGACATCTATTCCAGTGCCTTTGCTGATCAGAATTCACTATCAACTTTGGATGCTTGCCCACTTCAAATACTCCCCAAAGTAAGGAGACATTACATCAGCGGTACTGCAGAAAGATTAATGTGCTTTGTTTGGAGATGTAAATGGTAATTATACTTATTGCATATTTCTAGTACTTAGCCTTTTTTACCTGAACCTAAGTGAATCTAGTTGTACATTTGCATATAGTTTAATAATAACAATAATGTGTAGTTAACAGATATTCAGAGGGATATAAAAAAACTTAACTTGGCATTTTCCCAGCTAATTGTTTTTACAGCTTGACTTCACTTATGCATTAGCTACATTCATAAAAAGGTTTACATAAAGCAAATATTTTCATACTAAATCCCATTTTCCCACTGTTGCCCAATACTAGATCTTGAGTTGAATTTCTATAAGAAAATGCTGGCTTCGACACATCGTAAAAATTTCAATTAAACATCTAAACATGTATACCAAGGAATAAATACATTTAATCAATTATTTTATAAAATATATTTTATCCTCTCACTTGCAATAAAAATTAAACAAATGGATAAAATAAATGGATAACCATTTGTTTCATATTCCCACAATCATTATTTTAAAAATGCAGAATTTGGGGTGACTTCCATAGAAGCTAAAAGTAGAAATATAATTTATTAGCTGGACCTACCACATGAAAATATGCTGTCAGATAGATTCAAGCAATACAAGTAGTATCAGATTATTGATAATAATCTTTTAAGGATCTTAAAAATATCTTCTGCTCTTGGTAATACACTTTGACATTTTATTATAATCCACACCAGATGATTTATTGGAATTATACAGATCATTTGGAGCCAGTACCATCGTCTGACTTCAAACTACTTTTCTAAGAAATGGGAAAAAGGACCTAATTAACTTCCTGAATCCTTTTGCAGTATAAAAAGTAACTTTTGCTAAAATAAAAGAGTACCTGGGACTTTTAGAAAACTCTTCTACCTTTAATTACAATTATTTAGAGGTAATGTTAAGTAATTTATTTTTTTCTGCACAAATCCTCTGGGGAATACTACATGTATTGCAATTATCCATATTCTCCTTTTCCTGTAGATAATAGAGGTATGCTTTTCATCAATAAGTTAGTGTCGACTGTGTCTTATTCCAGGATGTACGCTAAGTTGAGAACACCAAAACTTCTTTATTTTTGCTTCAGGCAAAATACCTGTACCTGAGGCACAATCATGGCAGCAAGTAAGACAATACTGCTGATATGCAGTCTGACTATCATACACAGAAAAAGGTTGAGTAATACTTAGTATGAAAGGCTAACAGTTCTAACCCTTCATCATGATTCCTATTAAAAATATGAATAAGGGATGGGCGCCGGGTGGCTCAGTGGGTTAAGCCGCTGCCTTCGGCTCAGGTCATGATCTCAGGGTCCTGGGATCGAGTCCCGCATCGGGCTCTCTGCTCAGCAGGGAGCCTGCTTCCCAATCTCTCTCTGCCTGCCTCTCTGTCTACTTGTGATCTCTGTCTGTCAAATAAACAAATAAAATCTTAAAAAAAAAAATATATGAATAAGGGGTGGCTGGGGGGTTAGTCAGTTAAGCATCCAACTCTCGTTTTCGGCTCAGGTCATGATCTCAGTGTCACCGAGACTGAGCCCTATGCTGGACTCCATGCTCAGTGTGGAATCTGCTGGAGATTCTCTCTCTCCCTTTCCTCCTGCTCTTCCCCCTACATGCACACACACTCTCTCTCTCAAATCAATAAATAAAATCTTAAAAAAAAAAAAAAGAATTTGACTAAGAGAATGCATTTGTTTAAAGATTTTATTTATTTATTTGACAGGCAGAGATCATAAGTAGGCAGAGAAAGAGAGGTGGAAGCAGGCTCCCTGCTGAGCAGAGAGCCCAACGTGGGGCTGGATCCCAGGATCCCGGGATCATGACCTGAGTTGAAGGCAGAGGATTTAACCCACTGAGCCACCCAGGCGCCTGAGAATGCATTTTAGCCACACTGCAAATTCTCTCCTATGTGCGAAATAGTTTTTAAGGAGACTTAAATGAGTCTGTCATGGTATCTTACTATTTCCAAAGAGTAGATGTTTACATGAGTTAGCATAGTACAGTAGAAAAAGCACTACCTTTGAAAGCATATAATCTTGGGTTGGAGGGCCAGTTCAATCCTTCACTGGCCCCATAAACCTGGAAAAATTATACACTGTATCAGATTATAATAGGAAATCGTAATAGTTTGCCTTCTTTCTTCCTTGGCCACTAATCCATCATCCTTCTTAAACATCCCACAATGTCTCTAGGATGCTTGAGCTCCTCTTGTGCTTTTTGTTATTCCCTGTTAATAACCTAGGGACCATGTCTCTAGCTCCTCAGTATTATGTCTGCCTGGGGAGGTCCAGGAAAGAGCTGCAGTTATGCTAGCAGATCTCTAGCCTTTCAATTCCCATGCTTGGGGGCATTCCCTGTCAGTGCTCATACCATCCCAGGGAGACCACTTCATGCTCTTTAGGAAAACTAACATTTGGTTTATCAATCGTTCAAGAAGCCAACGTACTTCAAAATATCAGGCAATGTTCAGAAGATACATTGTAAGTTCAGATATTACGAAAATCAGTAAAAACCAACTAAATAAACCTTAAATAAATCTAATACAAAAATAATGAACAATGTTAGTTTAACTATAATTCTTTGTTTTGTGTCTTTAAAGACATTTATATGTATGTTTGGGGTTGTGTTCTATCTCTGAGGACTATTTTATGACCCGCCAGTCAACTACAGTGTAGGAGGCCAGTAACTCTTTTATCTTTGAAGAAGTGCATCTTGACCAGAGAATGTGAGAATGTCAACAAATAATAAGGAAATAAAGAAAGCAAGTGGGTCAAGGTTGTGCTAACTGAAGCCAGGAAAAGCCTGGGAAATTAATGAATAATAATCTCCCACGAAACGCCAAACTAAGAAGAGCAGTAGGCCATGGTAAGAATAATACCTGAGATAATTATATGGTCTAAAACTACCTAAGATTCTAAACCTAACCCAAAGGTAAAAAAGAACAGTAAAACAGTTGAAGTTACTCATTTTCATCTCAGTGAGAGGCGAGATGAGAAAAAGAGAGAGAGAAAAGGCATGCAAGCAAACAAGGGTGAAAAATACTGGGCATGATATTAAGATTATTCTATTACATTAGACTATTGAAACTCAACATACAGAACTTACTTGGATATAAAAAAGATCAGACATAAAATAGTTTTATTTTTGTTTTAAAATGGGGTATGTAGACAAGTAGTAAATTCAATACAGTAAAAAATCTCTTGCTGCCATTAGTGATTTGGAGAAACCCTTCCACATATTCTTAATAAGATAGGATGTCAAGCAAAATAAAAAAAGCCATTCAAACCTATTGCGTAAAAGGTTCCAGAAGTTTTTGAGGAAGCAACACAGAGAATTCCGAAAATCTGAGACCCACATGGGAGTACAGTGAGAATGCATCTTGAGTAAATTTGACCTAGTATTCTTTTCGTTATTCTCCTGAAAAAGTCACACAAGAGAAGGAAAGAAAAGGCTTGCAACTAAGACTCTACAACCTTATATGAAGAGGATGACACTTCTCCGAGACAGGAGAAATCTGCAGTGTAATTTGAGATTTTAAGACTCTGAGAATGCCAAAGCAGGAGAGTGATCAAGACTGACAGGAGAAGGACCATGGTAATCTCTCAGGAAGCAAAGTCACCCCATACATGCGTAAGAAATTCTGGCCAGAAACTGAACACTTTAGTGCTGGTGAACTTACAATGAAGTCAACTAGATGAAGAGCTAAACTTATAATCTTAGTTGTCATTTGACTCTTGTTTTATCAAAATGTAATTCTAATAAAATCAAAATAAGTATATTCTTTTACTTCCCAAGTTTAAGAAGGACAGGACTCCCCTGCAAATGTCTGTGAACCCTCTATTAGACCATATAATTTCTTTACTAAAGCAAGTAGTTTAGAGTAAATGATTCACAAACTATTCTGGGAGCAGTGTTCTAGGAAGGCTATAAAGGGACTGATGTCTTCTCATACACAAGGAAAAAGGGAGTCTTCGTCACTGCAGTCATACTGTCTTGTAACTGGCATGATAATTAGCACTTAAAGAGTCCAGAAATAGGGCGCCTGGGTGGCTCAGTGGGTTAAGCCTCTGCCTTCGGCTCAGGTCATGAACCCAGGGTCCTGGGATCGAGTCCCGCATCGGGCTCTCTGCTCAGCAGGGAGCCTGCTTCCCTCTCTCTCTCTCTCTGCCTCTCTGCCTACTTGTGATCTCTGTCTGTCAAATAAATAAATAAAATCTTAAAAAAAATTTAAAAAAAAAAAAAAAAGAGTCCAGAAACAGCTGTGAACTGAGGGAGTAAGCACAGCCAACGTTTAACTTACTATATATGCCAGCACTGCACAAACAGCAACTCATCTAATCCTTACATAAATCCTTATTTCCATTTTACAGCTGAGGAAACTGAAGAACAGAAAGGTTAAGCAACTTGTTCAGGTGGAACCAGGTTTCAAACAAAGGCAGACTGACTACCTCTAAACTGTATTATTGTAGTCCTCTCAAGGTGAGAATGATCGATTAGGAGGGAGAAAATCAGACCAGCAATGGCCAGGCTCTTAGCCTCCAGGAATAAAGCAAATCAGGCCCCACATCACAGAGTGTTCAAAATAAAAGGATGGGGGGATGGGCAAAATGGGTGGAAAAAGAGTCAACTTTAAATTCTTTGTACCTCTGCTTCATGTTTAGCAATGTCTGTGAAAAACCAAATTTGATATGTAAGTCACTTTTATATAATTAAGCAAATATGTAACTATTAAAGTATAAAATTTCATATCCGTTTTACATAAATCTCTAGAATTACTCCAGGTATGTATATTACTTTTGGGATACGCTGCTGTAAATATTAGCTATTTTATGTTGAAAAGCTGGGAAAATGCTTGGTACATAAACACTTTGTGTTAGTTCATAAAAAAAACAAAAAGTAAAAAAGAGATGCATGTGAGATCTGACAGAGGAAGTGCTAGGAGTGGATGAACCTAGTTATGATGGTTGCTCCAAGGATATTTAAACATTTGGAGTGATCAATGACCTCGAGGCAGCTGCATGTTATACTGAGGACAAGCTAGATCTATAGTTTTCATCCCTGGCTACACACTGCTATCAGCTGACTTACACAAATCAGTAAGAAAAAGACTATTAAGTCAATAGAAAAATAAGCAAAGGTTATAAATTCACAACGTACAGGGAAAAAAAATTACTTTTACACATACAAGAAGATGCTCAACTTCATTTATAAAGAAATACAAATTAAAATGTCAAAAAGGAGTTGTTTTTCACCTAATTATGCTGTCAAACCCCCCCCCCCCAAAGATTTAAAATAGCTTCATCTCTAGTCTGGATTATTGTTAATAACCTCCTAATGGTTCTCTTAGTTGCCAAAGTGAGCCTTTCAAAATCTAAGTCCAATCATGCTTCTATTTTGCTCAAAACTCTGCAATACTTCTAAATCTCACCCAGAGTAAAAGACAACATCCTTACAATGGCCTAATACAGCTTTACATAGGTCTGCTCCAAACCATATCACTGACTTCAATCACAACACTCAACATTTTACTTACTTCACTCCAACCACACTGGCCTCCTTCCTGCTTCTCAAACTCACCAGACTTGTTTCCACTTATGGCCTTCACCATGGCTGATCTCTTGCTTCTCCCCCAGAAATCCTCAAAGCTCACTTGTTCTCCTCCACAGTTTTTGCTCACCTTCTCAGTGAGATCTATTTAAAACTGCAATCTTCTTCCCTTTATTCTGCTCTGCTTTTCCACTTGTCCACAGCACTTCTTACTTCTGAATCTACTATAAAACATACTTATATTTATTTTTTTATTCTCCATATCATCCAACTGGAATGTAAGCTTCAACAAGGCAGAAATGTCTGTTTTATTTATTAATGTATATAAAGTACCTATAAGAATGTCTCACATACGGCTAAAATGTATGTGCAAAGATATATACCACAACATGTTACAGAAAAACATTTGAAACAACTAAATATCCGTGAATACAGAATTGGTTAAATAAATTATAGAACAGGGGTGCCTGGGTGGCTCAGTGGGTTAAAGCTTCTGCCTTCGGCTCAGGTCATGATCTCAGGGTCCTGGGATCGAGCCCTGCATCGGGCTCTCTATTCAGCAGGGAGCCTGCTTCCTCCTCTCTCTCTGCCTGCCTCTCTGCCTACTTGTGATTTCTCTCTCTGTTGAGTAGATAAATTAAAAAAAAAATTATAGAACAGCCACACAGTGGAATATTAAACAGTTCTTAAAATAAGCAACAGTTCTGTTTTCAGTATGGCTAAGTAAGCTCTAATTGGACCAATTCTTTGTGGGAAACTGTAATTCTCAACAAAAGAAAAAAAAAACCATCTGAAGGCACTGAAGAGTGAACAAAACAGGTATTGGGCAGTAGTTAATACTGGAGAAAGGAAAAGGACACAATGGATTTCTTTCTTTCTTTCTTTCTTTCTTTCTTTCTTTCTTTCTTTCTTTCTTTCTTTCTTTCACAGCTTAAATTTAAGGGCAGGTTCCACTCTATTCCATGAGGAGCAGCTAAAATACCAACAGAAAACAGTCTTACTAGCTTGAAGGCCCAGAGATAAGGATTCAGAGTAACCAAGGTCAGTGGAAAATAAAGGGGAAAATCCTAGAAATAACAGATCTAGAGAGGAAGAGCCCTGAATTCTGTGTGGGGTAAAACTCTGACCAAATCTCTAATGCCTGAACCACACAGGTACAGGACAGACTCAAAACAACACAGCTAAGACATGGAAATTTGAGATGCTCCTCAATGCAGACAAGTATTTTACTGGTAGGCTTCAACTGCCTACCTTCAACTTCAACTTAATCAACTGCCTAAAAACTTTGTCATACTTCAAAGGGACATTATAGAATCTAGTTTCTAGACTGCAATTCATAATGTCCAGAATACAACCCCAAATTACTAAACATGTGAAGCAGGAAAAAAAAAATGATCCATTCTCATGATAAAAGACAAAAGAAAACAACCCTGAAATGATCCAGATGTTAGAATTAGCATACAGAGGTATACAATTCTCAAAAATATAAAAGAATATATGCCTCTAATGACTAAATGCATGGGAAATCTCAGCAAACAGCAGAAACTATAAAATAAAAAGCTAACTGGACTAATGATGTACTATTTGTTGGTTAATTGAATTTAAATTAAAAAATAAAATAAAAAGCTAACTAGAAATTCTAGAACTGAAAAATATAATATTCAAAATTTAAATTTACTAGCTACATATAATAATAGAATGGGGATGACAGAGAAGTCAAGATTAATCAATAGAAACTATATTAAAAAGTCTAACAGGGGCGCCTGGGTGGCTCAGTGGGTTAAAGCCTCTGCCTTCAGCTCAGGTAATGATCCCAGGGTCCTGGGATCGAGCCCCGCATTGGGCTCTCTGCTCAGCAGGGAGTCTGCTTCCTCCTCTCTCTCTGCCTGCTTCTCTGCCTACTTGTGATCTCTGTCTGCCAAGTAAATAAATAAAATCTTAAAAAAAAAAAAAAGTCTAACAGATGGCGAGAAGTGAAAAAAAGAAAGCAGAAAAATATTAAAAGACACAAAAGCTAAAAAATCTCTTGGTAAAAGACACATTTACATAGTCAACAAGTTCAATGAGCTATATTAATATAAAGAAAACCACAAAAGGTGCATTATACTTGAATTAATAAAAACCAAAATGATATTGCATGCAGGGAATAATTCAAATGATAATTGACTTCCTTTTTTTGGTGAGTTAAGGTGTTTATTTATTTTTATTTATTTATTTTTTAAATGGTTGACTTCCCAAGAGAAAAAAGAAATGAGACAAGACCTAAGACATAAGTTATAAGACAGTGGAACATCTTTATAGTGCCAGAAGTAAAAAAGCTGTCAACTCAGAATTTTATATTCACTGAAAATATCCTTCAAAAATGAATGCAAAATAAAGATATTTTCAGTTAATGAGAATTAAAAGAATTCACTGCCAGAAGATTTGTACTACCAGAAATGGTAAGGATGTTCAGGCTAAAGGGAAGTAAAGCGAAATGGAAACCTGTATCTTCAGATAGGAATGAATGTATGAGATATAGTAACTTTGTGAATATATGTGAAAGACAATTTTTTCTGTTGATTTCTTTAAGACACAGACTATTTAAACCAAAATTATAATATTGTTGGGTTCATAATGTGTGTAAACGTAACACAAATGACAACTACAGTATAACAGATGTGCTGAGGCATTGAATAGACCCATACTGTTAAACCTTCCTAAATTTTCACACTAAAGTTAGAAAAGATGATGTAGCTCTTCAAATACTAATATGGAATTATCCTTAAAGTAGATTTCAAATTTAAAAAAGAGACAGGATACTGTCACAGAATACTTTTTTTTATGATTTTATTTATTTATTTGACAGAGAAAGAGAGCACAGGCAGACAGCGTGGCAGGCAGAGGCAGAGGGAGAAGCAGGCTCACCGTTGAGCAAGGAGCCGGATGTGGGACTCAATCCCAGGCTGCTGGGATCATGACCTGAGCCAAAGGCAGCCACTTAACCAACTGAGCCACCCAGGCATCCAAGAATGATACTTTCTTAAAGTAAATATTTATCTATAGCCAGAGAAAATCCTGAAAGGATACACATGAAACCAACAAGGGCAGAATGGGTACTGGAATGCCAGCGTGGTACAATGTTTGTATTACTATTCAAATTTTTAAAATCATGTACTATATAGAATACAAAAAAGGAATAAAATAAAATACATATAAATACTAAAAAGTAAAAGTTCTGAGAAGAATAAAATATTTAGGGGCACCTGGGTGGCTCAGATAGTTAAGCATCTGACTCTTGATATCAGCTTAGGTCATGACCTCCGGGTGGTGAGATCCAGCCCTGTACCCAGCTCCAAGCTCAGCGGGGAGTCTGCTTGAGATTGTCTCCCTCTGTCTCTCCCCCTGCTCTCTTGCTCGCTCTCTCTCTCAAATAAATAAATCTTAAAAAATAAATAAATAAAAAGAAAGAAAATGTCTAAACTTTCCTTGATTCAGAATTTCCCAAACCTCTATGACTAGAAGAAACAGACTCCTCTCCTTTTTTCAAATAACAGCCATTCTATCCCAAGAAAGACTAGTATTGCAGGTACTGATTTTTTAAAATCACTCTTTGATTAATTAAGCCAACTAAATACAGTAAGAATATTACTTGAGCTACTTGAAATACTGTTTTTGACTTAAGAGTAACAGCAAATATAACTACAACTTAACTGACAGTTTAACGCAGTTACATCCACTAAAATTCTAGATGTAGTATTTTCCAAAACATTCTTAAATGTTGTCACTATCCCATGGCTTATTTATTTTAAAAACTCTTCATTGGGTACTTCTGACATTCCTGAGCAAACTGGATGAAATTAACCACCTTTGAGAACACAAAAACTATTCGATGGAACATCCAAATGATTTAGAGAATGCCATAATATATTTTTTAATTCCTAAAAAATGGTATGAATTATAACTCTTATTCTGGTGAAAAAACAAAAAAAAAGTAGAATTTCAAACTTTATTTACATAAAGTTCAACTGATATTATTTAGAACGTATCCATCTTGGTGTTATAGTTTAATATAGAAAAAAATATTTTCTATGTGATGGTATATAAATTTTACTAGTTCCTTTGGGTTTGGGGTTCCTTTAAGTTTTAAATCCTCTTACCAATCTACTTTAATACTGTTTTTTACTCAATTTATCTTTGTATATACACCAACAAAAGAGTAAGACCACAACTTGTGAATACTCAGAAATTCTTTAACCATGGAGACTGTGTATGTTTCTATGTTCTTTGAAGGGAGGACACAATCCTGTTTCATCTAAGATAATCTAGAATAATAAAAAAGAGAATTTATTATGAAAAGACCTGGGAGGGGCGCCTGGGTGGTGCAGTAGGTTAAGTGTCCGGCTCTTACTTTCAGCTCAGCTCAGGTCGTGATGTCAAGGTGGTGAGGTTAAGCCCCACATCTGTCTCTGCACTCAGTCTGCTTAAGATTCTCTCTCCATCTCCCTCTGCCTCTACCCCTCCTGCCCCATCTCTCTCTCAAATAAACACACAAATCTTTAAAAAAAAAAAAAAATCTGTGAAAGGAATGAGATGCTAAAATGCAAAATATGGAAATCTAGCTACATTCAGCTAGTTTTCTTCATAAATGAAATGTTAACAATATGGGTTAATGAGCCATACCAGGTACCTATTTTCTACAACGCTCTCAGATGACCCATGCTGAAATAAATTTCTGTATTACAAATGGAACTAAATATTATATTAAAAAGGACATGTTTAAGCACCCTAGAGGTATCTATGTATTTCATGCTGCTTCTTAACTTCATGTTTTAGTTAACTTTGAACAAGACAGCCATAATTCCATTATTCTTGCTCTGGTTTGGTATTACTTTTACTTCTATTAAACCACAAAATTTACAAAGAAAAAATTCATCTGCAGAACTATTCCTATATTTGTAAACAAAAATGAAATCAATTCTCCTAAGAGACAAGAAGAGAGCTCTCAAACAGAATACATAATAGAATCTTAAAATTAAACTAGTAGCAACATTCAAATTAAAGAGGTAAAGTTGCCTAAGAATACTTACTCTAGCTGAGTTAGGAAAAAAACATTCAATTATTGATTCATTGGGTCAACTAAATCCAGTGAGAATACTATTCTGTTGCTTATGTGATCATTTGAAATAATTATTTTTAAAAACTTAGTCCATCACAGTCAACTTCAAATATAACAGTTTTCCCAATTTATATGGAGGAAATATATAATTATCCCAAATTTCTGATATTCTACAAAGAAATAGTTCTCAAATCCATGTGCTTCCCATCACAATACATGACAATATATACTGTTTACTGATCAATAGGAAAAAGGAAGGAAATTAATTGAAATTAAAATAAAACATACGGGATGCCTGGGTGGCTCAGTTGGTTAAGCGGCTGCCTTCGGCTCAGGTCATGATCCCAGCGGCCTGGGATCGAGTCCCACATCAGGCTCCTTGCTCGGCAGGGAGCCTGCTTCTCCCTCTGCCTCTGCCTGCCACTCTGCCTGTGCTCACTCACTCTCTCTCCCTCTCTCTTTCTGACAAATAAGTAAATAAAAGCTTTTAAAAAATAAAATAAAATAAGACAAACATCTTTTACCAGAAAAAAGAAAAGAAGAGAACCAGCAGGAACAAATAAATGGAAATTATTAGAAAATATTTATTTAGAGAATTAGATATACAGAAAACACAGTTCCCTAAATTTCAACTTATAAAATAACTCCATAAACTCTATTACCCATTAACCTAGCCTATGGTCAGCAAACTTCTTCTGAAAGAGCCAGATAGTAAATATTTCTGGCTTTGCAAGCCATACGGTTTCCCTCACACCTGCTCAGCACTGCTGTTAGAGTGTGAAAGGGGTCACAGACAGTACATAAATGAGAGAATGTGCTGTGCTCCAGTAAAACTTTATTTATGGTTACTGAAATCTGAATTTCATGTAATTTTCACACATCACAAAATATTATTCTTCTGTTGGCTTTTTTTTTTTCCAATGATTTTTAAAAGTCCAACCTTAGCTTATGGACCATACAAAAACAGGCAGCAGACTGGATTTGGCCCAGGGCTGTAGTTTACCAACCCTTGATCCAAAAGTACAGGAAGAGCAGTTCCTACTTATATTTTCTAAATGCTCTTTTTCATAATAGAATATAAATAATATTACATTTTAATATACTATTATTTTTATAATATACTAAGTTCTAAAACAGCAGTATCTGCCAAGATAATGACTAAACCAAAGCTAAGAAAACTAAAATGAAGTATTCTTAATATTTCAAAGCTACAGGACATATGGGTGGCTCAGTTGGTTAAGCAACTGCCTTTGGCTCAGGTCATGATCCCAAAGTACCAGGATCGAGTTCCACAATGGGCTCCCAGCTCCACGGGAGTCTGCTTCTCCCTCTGACCTTCTCCTCTCTCATGCTTTCTCTTACTGTCTCTCTCTGAAATAAATAAAAAAAATAAAATCTTTTTTTTTTAAATATTTTATTTGTTTATTTGACAGAGAGTTAGAGAGAGAGCACAAGTAAGCAGAGCGTCAGGGAGAGGGGGAGAGAGAGAAGCAGGCTCTCTGCTGAGCAGGGAGCCTGATGTGGGGCTCAATCCCAGGACCCTGCAATCATGACCCGAGCTGAAGGCAGCCACTTAACTAACTGAGCCACCCAGGCGCCCCAAAAAATAAAATCTTTTTAAAAAATTTGCAAAGCTACAAAAAAGAGGTTATAAAGAGACAGAAAAATGTGATTTCATTATGCACTCATGGATCACAAATTTCACACAGAATTAATTAAACTCATTCTGTATAAGAGTTGCCCATTTATCTATATAGAGTTATTAGTTATACTCATGCCAAACTATGAATTTCTCATTCACCCCCACATATAAAATAGTATTAAAATGTGGCCATAAGAATTCTGGCATTTTCATAGTTCGTGCTATTCTATATCTAACACTAAAATGTCTTAGAAAAAGTAATAGGATATACAGTCAAGGACTGTTTTATGGTAACTTACTTTTAGCTAGTTGTTAAGATCTTGAGCAAATCACGAAGTCAGCATTTCCTAAAGCCTGTTCTGTATCCACAGATGATTCACTAACATAACAGGATCCGTGGTCAAACAAGTTTGGGAAATGATATACATTATATACATTTCTAGAAGATTTATAATGTACATAAACAGATCTTGAGTTCTGAGAAGTCCTATAGTAAATAAATCCTTGGACTGAATTTAGTACTCTCAAAACTTACTCAACTACTTTTTTTGAGTAATACTTACTAACATCCCCCAAAATTAAAATTCCTTAAAACACACTTGGGGAAATTTTGTGACCAGTAGAGCTTACGTAAATACTCCTTTAAGTTCTGAATCTTAAAACTGTGAAACTATTTCTAAGTAGTAATTCTGTGAAAGCTATTCAATATTAAACTCAGGTTTATAAATTTAAACCATCTAGACCAAATGTACTATTTATGCTCCCACAATACTCTGACCTTCCTCTTTCAGAAAGGACTGGATTTTGGATTGAAATCATCTTTCTAAACTTCTAGACTCAACTCCCTCAGTGAGAAACAGAATCATGCTCTACCATCCTTATTTCTTCAACCTAGCAGAGTGCCAGGACCATTAAATGTTTTCCTTTTTCTTTTTTTTTTTTGTTTTTATTCTAATATGCAATAGGCTACTTGACCTACCCATAACCACTCTTACAGTTCTATTGCCTCTCTATGCACATGTGGTTATGTTTCCTCCTCCTCAGAAACCTGCATCTCCTACTGCTCTTAAGATGAAGACTAAATTTCTTAGGATAGGCCTGGAGGATCTAACCTTTGCCTACCCTCTCCAGCTTAATCTCATATTGCTCCTCTGTTTTTTTGTTTGTTTTTTTTTTTTTTAAGATTTTATTCATTTGACAGAGTTCACAAGTGGGCAGAGAGGCAGGCAGAGAGAGAGAGGGGAGGAAGCAGGCTCCCTGCTGAGCAGAGAGCCCAATGCAGGGCTCAATCCCAGGACCCCGGGATCATGATCTGAGCCGAAGGCAGAGGCTTTAACCCACTGAGCCACCTAGGCACCCCTGCTCCTCTGTTTTAACTGAACAAAGCTAATACAGATAATACTAAGGGGTAGAAAGGAAAATGCCAGGCAAGAAACCAGGAATGTTAGGGTGGGATGCAATTTTAACTACAGTGGCATGAAAGGGACATACTGAAAAGGTCACATTAGACTTTGACAAATGAGAGGAAATAAAAAATAAATATAGCTTTATAATAGAAGTATGGATGACTCATTTAGAAAATGTGGCCAAGGAGGCTGGAGTAGAGCAGGCATGGAGAGAGCAGTAGATGAAGTCAGAAAGGTAATGAGAGGCCTGGAAGAGCAGGGCCTTGGAGGGCACTTGTGTATGCAGTCAGCTCCCACATTTACTCTCTACTTTAGATCTCTCCTCTGAGGTCCAGTCTTCTCTATCAAACCACATCCTTGACAGCTCCTTTGGATGTCTTAGTGACATGTTTATGCTAGAGTCCTAATTCCCACTCCAAATCTATTTACTCCAGTCCCCCACATCTCCGTAAAAGGCAGTAACCTCTACCCGCTGGTACTGATTTCAGATACCTGAAAGCTCCTCCACTAAATTGAGAATAAACATAAAAATCCAATGAAACATTCTCCACACTGTCAGTGTAGTAAACTTGAAGAGCCTAATCGTATATACATAGTACTCCAATGAACACTGCCTCTCATATATAAATTATACACATAAAGGAAGGAAATCACTTGCATCTGACTCCCATGTCAGGGTATTAACACTCCTTGGGGGCAGAGGATGGGTGATGTGGAACATTAAATCTGAGTGTCCTCTGAAATGCCAAATGTCCCAAAATGGTATATATGCCTAGGGTTTAGTGCTAACAGGCAGCAGTGAGAGAGGAAGAGGTCCCTCCAGCCTTTGACAGTTTAAGTCTAAAAGTGGAAGGTGGGGCACCTGGGTGGCTCAGTGGCTTAAAGCCCCTGCCTTCATCTCAGGTCATGATCCCAGAGTCCTGGGATCGAGCCCCACATCAGGCTCTCTGCTCAGCAGGGAGCCTGCTTCCGCCTCTCTGCCTGCCTCTCTGCCTACTTGTGATCTCTATCTGTCAAATAAATAAATAAAATCTTTTAAAAAATAAAAAAATAAAAATAAAAATAAAAATAAAAAATAAAAATAAAGGGGCGCCTGGGGGGCTCAGTGGGTTAAAGCCTCTGCCTTCAGCTCAGGTCATGATCCCAGGGTTCTGGGATCGAGCCCTGCATCAGGCTCTCTGCTCGGCGGGGAGCCTGCTTACCCCACCCCTCTCTATCTGCCTGCCTCTCTAGTAAATTTTTATTTACTAAAAATAAGACCCACAGTCTCATAACATAATACCCACAATATCCAGATTCTATGAAAACCATTCATCATACCAAGAAATAGGACAAGCTCAACTTAAAATGAGAAAAGACAATCACCAGATACCAAATCAAGATGACGCAGATGAAATTACCTGACAAGTATTTTAGGGCAGCCATCATAAAAATACCTCAATGAACAATTACAAATGAAACAAATGAAAAAGTATGAAGTCTCAGCAAAGAAACAGAAAGTCTAGTCCCAGAAAAAAACCAGATAAGATAACGAATCAAATAGAAATTTTAGAACTAAAAAAATACAATAAACAAAATGAAATATTCATTAGATGGGCTCAATTGAGAATACAGATGACAGAGATAAGAATCAATGAATGTGAGGTGTTCACAGCTGTTGCCATGACAGCTTTAGCTCACACAACTCCAGCCAAAGGAGAAGGGGGGTAAATTAGGAGGTCTCTGTACCGTGGCTCCTACAAAGCAGACCACCCACAAATTGACCAAAGGTAAAACACCAAGGAAGCAACTGGCTACAAAAGCCACTCGTACTCTACTGGAGGAGTGTAGAAACCTCATCGTTACAGAATTGGTACTGTGGTCCTCAGTGAAATCAGACATTATCAGAATTGAAAAGGTGCCGAGGTGGCTCAGTCAGTTAAGTGACTGATTCTTGATTTTGGCTCAGGTCATGATCTCAGGGTCATGAGATCGAGCCCTGAGTGGGGCTCCATCCTGAGCATTAAGTCTGCATGAGATTCTCTCTCTCCCTATCCTTCTTCCCTTCCCTTCCCACCCCCATCATGCACACAGGCTCTCTCTCCTTCTCAAGTAAATAAGCAAATAAAATCTTTAAAAAAAAAAAAAAAGAAGAAGAAGAAGAAGTCCACTGAACTTCTGACCCACAAACGTCCTTTCCAGTATCTGGTGTGAGAAACTGCTCAGGAGTTCAAAACAGATCTGTGCTTCCACAGAGCAGCAGGAGGCAAATGAGGCCTAGCTGGTGGGCATCTCTAAAGACACCTACCTGTGTGCTATCCATGCCAAACGTGTAACAATTATGCCAAAGACATCCAGCTAGACTCTGCATATGTGAAGAATGTGCTTAAGAATCTATGAAGGAAAACATTTCATTCTTGAAAAAGAAAAAAGAAATTCTCTTCTTCCTGTTATTGGTAGTTCTGAATGTTAGATAATTTTCCCCACAGAATCAAAAGGCACCTAATTATATGACTGCAGGTGGAAAAATTGGGGACAGAAATCAGGTACTGGCATTTTTTCCATTTTCATTTGCATGTGAATTTTTAATATAAATGCAAGGACATAAAGCATTAATGAAAGTCAAAATGTTTCAGTGAACACATTTCAATAGTTCGACTTTATGACAATTATAAATAAATCTGCTAAATTCTTCTGGACCAAAAAAAAAAATAAATAAATAAAGAATCAATGAATGTGAAAATAGAACAATACGAATTCCCCTATATGAATAATAGAAAATACTCAGGGGAAAAAAAGTGAACAAAATCTCAGAGAACTACAGGGCTATCACAAAAGATCTAACACTTGTGTAATTGCTATCTCAGAAGAGGAGAAAAAGTGTGTAAGGTTGAAATTATCCCCCTAAAATAATGGCTGAACATTTCTCAGATTTGTCAAGTTATATAAATTCACAGATTCCATCAATCTTAGAAAATTCCAAAGAGGATAAAACCCAAAGAAATCTACACCAACCCAAATTCCTGAAATCTAAAGTCAAAAAATCTTGAAAACCACAAGAGAGAAATAACACCTTATCATATCTTATCAACAAAGGAAAAATAATGGATATCACATCAGAACCATGAAGGCCAGAAGAAAAGTGACATAATATTTATCATGCACTAGGAAAAAAAAAATGTCAATACAAAATTCTATACCAAATAAACTTATCCTTCAGAAATGAAGGAAAAATCAAGGCATTTTCAGGGAAAGAAAAACTAAAAGAATGTGTTGCCAGTGTATCTACCCTAAAACAACAGAAACAGAAAGTTTTTGAAATAGAAAAAAGGCTCTTGGAACTTCAGAAAAGAAAAACAAACAAAAAAAAAAAAAGGAAAAACTATGGGTAAACAGAGGAAATCTTTTTTTCTCCTCTTTTGGTTTCTACATTATATTTGATATCTGAAGCAAAAATCATAACATTGGCTGGTATGGTTTCCAAAGTATGTAGAGAAAATATTTCATTACAAATGAAAGAGGATAAAGGGACTTAAAGGAAGCTTAAAGTTTTTAAACTTATACTGGTAAAACGTCAACACCAATAGACTAATAAATTATGCATAACATAATACCTAAAACAAGCACTAAAAAAATCTATACGTATTTTATTAAAGAGATACACCCTGAAATACCAAGATAAATCAAAACAGAATTCTAAAAAAAATACAATTAACTCACAGTAAGGCATAAAAAAGAAGACAGAGAAAGAAAAAACAGAAATAAGTGAAATGAGATTAAATAAAAAATAAAACAAAATGGTAGACTGAGGCCCTAACATACTAATACTTACATTAAATATAAATGGTCAAAATATCCCAACTAAAAGAAATTGGCAAAGTGATTTGGAAAACAGGACCTGAATATATGCTGTCTATAAGAAACTTACACAAAAAACAAGAAGTAGAGAGAAAAAGGGTTGGAAAAAATGTATCATATAAACGTTAATCAAAATAAAGCAGTATTGGTTATATTAGTATCAGACAGACTTCAGAGCTAAGAAAATTATCAGAAACAAAAAGGAACATAAACATATGGAAGAAAAGGTCAATCCATCAAGGCAATACAGCAATCCTAAGTGTGTTTCCATCAAACACAGCAGCAAAATGGGTAAAGCAAAACTGCTAGAACTGAAAGAGAAATAGGCAAATCCACAATTGTATTTGTAAACTTCAGTAAGCTTCTCACAACAACTTAGAGAACAACCAGATAGAAAATCAGCAAAAAAACCCAAAACAAACAAACAAACAAAAAAAAAAAACAGACAAACTCAACAACACTATTTACTAACAGAATTAAATCAACATTTACAGAACATGCTACCAAACAATGGCAGAAAACATATTCCTTTCAAGTACCCATGGAACATATACCAAGAAAGACCATACCCTGAGCTACAGAACAAATCACAACAAATTTAAAAGATGTGAAAGCACACAGAGCATATTCTCTGACCACAATGGAATCAGATTGAACAGAAAATTAACAGGAAAAATCTGCAAATATTTGGAAGCTAGACAATACACTTCTAAAATAATCCACAGATTAAAAAACAAGTATCAAGGAAAATTTTTTTCTAAATACATAGAACTGAATGAAAATTAAATATCAAAATTTGTGAGCTGAAGCTAAAGCAGTGATATTTACGTTCATATAAAAACTATATGAACATTTGCATATAGTTTTTATATGAACATAAACTTTCATTTCTCTGGGACAGGATTTTAGGAGTATGACAGTTGAGTCACATGGTAAATGTATGTTTAGTTTTATAGAAACTAGCAAAATATTGTCCAGAATGGCTGAGCCGATTTTGTGCCACAAACAGAAATATATGAGAGATCCAGTTTTTCCTCATCCTCACCAGAACTTGTCGTTGTCATTATTTCTGTTGTTGTCCTCATTCTGGTAAGTGAGTAGTAACACATTATGATGTTCTCAATTTATACTCCCTAATGACTAGAGATGTTGAACATCTTTTCATTATTTTTTTGCCATCTATATGCCTTCTTTGGTGAAATGTCTCTTAATATCCCTTCCCCATTTTCTATTTGTTCTTTTACTGTTGAGTATACTTACTGCTTATACCTCAGACAGGAATGTTAAAAAATATTTATCTGTCTATCTATCTATCTATCTATCTCTGTTGACTTTTAATACACAATATCAGGAAAACCAAAGAAAAATATCCTGCAGTCCAACCTTCTTTTTTTCCTTTCTTCTATTTTCTTTCCTTTTCTCTCTCTTTTTTTTTTTTTTTTGAAGATTTTATGTATTTATTTGAGAGAGTAAGAGAGAGAGGCACAAGCGGGGTGAGGGGCAGAGGGAGAAGCAGACTCCCTGCTGAGCAGGGAGCCCAATTCAGGGCTTGATCCTGGAAGTCGGGGATCATAACCTGACACTTAACCAACTGAGACACCCAGGCACCCTTCTGTCCTATCCATCCTTTTCTTTCCTTTCCTCCCTCCCTCTCTTTCTTTCTTTACTTCCTTTAAAACAGTGAACAGAGATTGTTACATCTAAAAATCAAAAAGCTACAAAAAAGTTTCCTTTTCTGTTCCCAAGAAGAGATTCTGGAAACAAAAAGAAATTAAAACAAACCAACAAAAAACTGGGGGGGGGGGGAGTACACAGAGATTCTAGATGAGAAAAGAGAATAACAAATAAAAAAGTCAAGTCAATAAAGGAATACCTTTGCAAACAGAACTTTTTTGAAAATAAGTATCGACATGGTAATTTTGTAAGAATACACATGCAAACCTTCTCATATCGGAAAGTAAGTTACTCCGTCTCTCTCTCTTTTTTAAGAAACAGAGAGAACCAAAGTCAAAAGAAAGGGGAAAGTCATGCACAAATACCCCTTCTTTCTCCTCTAATGTGTGAGAAAGTAATTTTATGAAGTTTATTAAAGCAATCGCTATTTCTTCATTCCCAAAGTATTTTATGTGATTACATATCTACATAAATTCACCAAACTGTATTTAGCTAACTGGCAACTTCACTCTACCTGAAATGTAGAAGAAACTTAAAATGTATGAAGGGAAAATAAATTCTGGGCACCTGGGTGGCTCAGCTGGTTAAGCCACCGCCTTCGGCTCAGGTCATGATCCTAGACTCCTGGGATGGAGTCCCATATAGGGTTTCCTCTGCTCTGCGAGGAGCCTGCTTCTCCCTCTCCCTTTGACTGCCACTCTGCTTACTTGTGCTCTCTATCTCTGTCAAATAAATAAATAAAATCTTAAAAAAAAAAAGAAAGGAAGGAAGAAAAGGAAAAAGAAATTCTGAAGTCCAAAAAAAAAAAAAAAAACCCATGAACCAAATAAAGTTCATGTACTTTACACTTAAAGGATTACCTTAGAGCCTAATTCAAAGCCTTGTTATTCTTTGTTCCCAATGCTAACTGCCCTATCAGTTTACAAGACAGTAGCAGTTTAAGAGCATTAAAGAGGTCTCAGAGAGCAAACACTGCCAGACAAAAGTACACAGACATGCAACAAAACATAAGAGGACAATCTGGATGATTTAGAAAGTAACAAAAGCAGACTTGGGTACTCAAGAAACTGATGTCTTGGGGTACCTGGGTGGCTCAGTTGTTAAGCGTCTTGGGTCATGATCCCAGGGTCCTGGAATGGAGTGGCACATCCAGCTCCCTGCTCAGCAGGAAGCCTGCTTCTCCCTCTCCCACTCCCCCTACTTGTGTTCCCTCTCTCTCACTGTGTCTCTGTCAAATAAAATCAAAAGAAAGGAAAGAAGAAACAAACTGATGTCTAAGAGTATCTGACCTAAGAACAAACCATGTATTTGTCTTGTAAGACTTATGTTTGTCATTTATAAGGCTGAGACTGAGTCAGTATGAGTCTTTATATTCATAACTGTGGCATTTTTAACATGAGAATGTGTGCCATAAGTTTTAGAAAAATTTTGATCCACAATTACTGAAATAATAAAAGTTTTAATTTTCAAAAACAGGTAAATCCTCAACAATTTGGAAATTTTAGCTGTCCAGAACAATTGATTCCCTGAGGTCAGTGGTAAACTATAATTTTTACCTTCTACTTTAACTCTTTCAAAAGTTCTATGACTACTTAAAGACTTTATTTATTCAAGAGAAAGACAGTGAAAGAGAGCATGAAAGGAGAGAAGGTCAGAGGGCGAAGCAGACTCTCCATGGAGCTGGGAGCCTGATGCGGAAATCAATCCCAGGACTCCGAGATCATGACCTGAGCCGAAGGCAGTTGCTTAACCAACTGAGCCACCCAGACACCCCAGAAGTTCTATGACTACTTAAACCAGCATATCATAAAATAATCATTGATGTTAACAGATGGTAATGTGTGTTTTGGTTGCTATTCCAATGGCTGGGCACTAGAATTACCTGGGGAACTTTTTAACACTGGTGTTCAAGTTCCCCAATCAGAAATTCTGATTTAATTAGTCTAGATTAGAGTCTGGCATCAGACTTGTTAAACCTTTTCAGGAGAGCCTGACGTTCAGCCAGGGCTGGGAACCACCAAGATATATAGTTTTCTGCATGACATCTTTAGGAATCTTTAAAAGGGATGAAGTGTATATTCCATTTCCCAAATTTGTCCTCACATCCTTTTTTCATGGAGCATCTAATAATACTGAGAGGTAGTTCTTCAGATGAAAATCAAGGTAAATATTAAGCTTAGAATGAGAGGTTTTAGTTTTAACTAAAAATCTTCATAGTTTATTTAAAAGATGCTTACATTAATCCTGTGACCCAAAAGCATTCATACATTATAAAAGCTAATTCCAAAGATATAGTCATGCTGCCCTCTAATGGTTCAAGATAAGTATTTTTACCTCTATCATACCAGAAATACTAACAAAGAATACAATTTTATTATTTGTAAATGGAAGAATTATATTAAATATCATAGATGGAAAATAACATCAGTTTTGAGTGTGATGGAGTTCAAAAGATTAACTATGGCCACTCTATCTGTGTTCAAGGCTTTTTAAATTATCCAGCTATTTTCATCATCCTACCACATTTGCCAATCCATGTGAAAATCAAGATAAAAATTTACACCACTTCAGTGCATTCCACGGCAGTCATTTCTAATTCAGCTTTGCTTCAAGTACGGCTACAGTAATGGTCTTCAAACTCAATGTTCATACCCCATAAAGGAATTTTGAAAACTACGTATATTCTTGCACATTTTTATTACATCTAGAATTTCATTAGCACCTAAAATTTTTCATTAGCTTAAATATGAAGAATATAGTTTCTGGTTTACTATAAATATTGGCAGGTTAAAAGTGTTATGTCACTCCTTTAAATGTACCCAAAGGAATCTAAATATCCTAACAAGTTGATACCTATCCTCAAAAATGCAAAAATTCCCCAGTGTATGAAGAATTTTATTATCTTTTTTTTCTTCTTAAAACTTGCAGCTTATTCCACTTTCTCCATGGAATTTTATACTGTTAACTTTTATACCTGGAAGTCTTTTATTGCTCATTCTATCATAATCCTATGTATCAAAATATGGATATTAATTTAAATATTTAGATGTTTGTATTTCCTGTCACCATAAGCACATGCAAGTTTTTTAAAAATCTGGAATGAGTCATTATGGGAACTGTTATTAGTATATAATAAATGGAACAACATAAATATACACTTCAATGAGTAATTTTTTAAAAATATTTTATTTATTTGACAGAGAGAAATCACAACTAGGCAGAGAGGCAGGCAGAGAGAGAGGAGGAAGCAGGCTCCCCGAGGAGCAGAAAGCCCAATGCGGGGCTCGATCCCAGAACCCTGGGATCACAACCCAAGCCGAAGGCAGAGGCCCTAAGCCACTGAGCCACCCAGGTGCCCCCAATGAGTAATTTTTAAACAAGTAAAATCCTAGCAGGTACACTTCTCACTGAGATGGATAGGAAAGAATACTTCTCACTACTAAAATGAGATAGGTCCTCAATTTTTACTTTGATTTCACAGTTTCGTAGGTATAATCACTGAGAAACATTATTCACATGAAGAGGTAAATCACCCCTGACTTTTGTTACAGCAAAACAATATTTTGTCACAACTTATACTGTAATCTACCATCAGAAATTGCCTTTAATGACATGGCAACTGATAACTTGACCAGATTCTCTCACAATTTGTTGAAAACAAAAAACTAAAAACCACTGACTGGCAATAGGATGTGTTACATGTTTATTACTAGTGTTGAGCTTCTCAATTTCAAGGAAGTCCAAAAAGGCATTCTTAAGACATATCAAATGGCTATTATATTATTTTTTTTATCTACCAGCATCTTCACTAATTTGATATACTCAGGAAGGATAAAAAATTAAAATGCTGTTAAGTTCAATACCTTTCTGCTGATACAATATTTGTTTTATAAAATGCTTTTATCTTATCATGCACTTCATATATATTTTCACCAAAATTTGGGATAGCAGACTAAGCTGATTTAATTTATAGTAAACCCAAGAGTACATACTATTAACCAATCCCAAATTAGACTCCCCCCCTCTAAAAAAAGTCTTAGTTTCTCAAGTCAAATATGTGTTGGGCTCTAAAGAGTAAGATTTTTAGTTAGTTTCACTAAGCATGACCTAAGTATATGCTATATGCAACAGCATACCAAAAACAGAAAGACCAAAGAATAAAAGGTAAGATAAAGGTATATTAGACTAATAGAAATTTAAAAAAAAAATAGAGATTATAATCCTGGTATCAAAGTAGAATTGATCTAAAATTCACTAATATGGGGTGCCTGGGTGGCTCACTCAGTCAGTACCTGCCTTCAGCTCAGATCATGATCCCAGCGGGGGAGTCGCTTCTCTCCCTCTGCTCCTCCCCCCTGCTCATACTCACTCTCTCGCTCTCTCTCACAAATAAATTAAATCTTTGAAATAAATAAAATAAAATAAAATAAAATGCATTACTGTAAAGGATTCTAATGCTAGAATCTGCAATCTCCAATAATATATAAAAGTTATTCATATGGGGGCACCTGGGTGGCTCAGTGGTTAAAGCCTCTGCCTTTGGCTCAGGTCATGATCCCAGGGTCCTGGGATCGAGCCTCACATCGGGCTCTCTGCTCAGCAGGGAGCCTGCCTCCTCCTCCTCTCTCTCTCTCTGCCTGCCTCTCTGCCTACTTGTGATCTGTCAAATAAATAAAAATCTTTTTTAAAAAAATCATTTAAAAAAAAAGTTCTTTAGGGCGCCTGGGTGGCTCAGTGGGTTAAAGCCTCTGCCTTCGGCTCAGGTCATGATCTCAGGGTCCTGGGATCGAGTCCCGCATCAGGCTCTTTGCTCAGCTGGGGGCCTGCTTCCTCCTCTCTCTCTCTGCCTGCCTGTCTGCCTGCTTGTGATCTCTCTCTCTCTCTCTCTCTCTGTCAAATAAATAAATAAAATCTTTAAAAAAAAAAAAAAAAGTTCTTTATATCTATGTGCCAAATAACTGCAACTACTTTATAAAGCAAAAACTAAAGGAGACGCAGGGAGATACACATAGAAGCACACAAGTACTAAGATATTTTAATATACCACTCTTGGTACAAGATAGAACAAGGAGGCAAAAAAAAAAAAAAAGATATAGAAAAAAACAAAACAAGCAAAAACCATATGGAAGATCATATATACTTCAAACTTCATATTCTTTATACTTCTCAAGTGCACATGCAATATTCTCATTGATCCCACATTAAGTCTCAAAGGAAGCATGAGTAAGTGCCACCCAGTAGAAACATTACAAAGAAAACAAACAAACAAACAAAAAAAAACACAAAAAAACTTTGGATCACAAAGTGATAAGCCAGAAATTAATAACAAAATTGTAAAATTAAAAAAAAAAAACCCTTCTACCTGAAAAATTAAACCTTTATTGAACAACTTCTATAGGAACAGGAAAATACCAACAGAAATTACAGAATTAGCAACAAAAATGATACTGAAATTAATACATAACTGGATCCATAAGACACATGTAAAGCAATGATCAAAGCAAAGTTCACAGTCTTTAATAATTATGTCAATAAAAATGAAAGCATTAGAATCAGTGAATTAAAGTCAACTCAAGTTGCTTTTCTCAAAGTTATTATTACTAACCTGGCATTAGATTCTATTTGTTCATGCTCTGCTCTTCTTACATTATTTATATTTGGCATCAGATTTCAATTTCCTTTTCTGCACGGTCTTTACCAGGTTTAGGTAACAACGTTTTACAAAGAGAATTTAGAAATTCCCCCTACCTTTTCTTTTCACCTGAGTCCTCTGCTTTAAATTTATACACACTAATATTTGGAAACTCCCCTCTGTCTCTATCTCTGTCTAGTCTACTCTATATAACAGTAAGATTACCTGGTCTTTGATAATTTGGTAGACAGACTAGACCACCTCTGTGAAACAATGTGGGCCTGGTCCTTCTGTGTGAGTTTATTAACTTTCTCTATTGTTTTCAATGAATATTGGTTCATTTAAGCTTTCTATTTCTAAGGGGCCAATTGTGGTAAACAGTATTTCTCCAGGACATTATCCGTGTCATCTAAGCTTTCAAATATATTTGTACAAAGGTCTGTGTAAAGTAGTCTCTTATAATTTGTTAAGATTTTTCTCTGTTCTAATTTCCTTTGTAATTTCTATCTTAATCTTCATTACTTCTTTCTCTGTACTTTCGTTTATTTTTTGAACTAGCTTTTCTGATGTTGAGTTAACCTATGCAAGAGCAGTATCTTTTCATTTACTGAAGTGTACTTTGTCTTTCAAGAGTACTCCAAAATTTTCTACAAGTATTTCTGCACATATGTTCGTAAGCTCATCCCTATTTTATCCCCTTCATTGTTATTACAAATTGAGTACTCGCTACCATTATATACTCTACCGAATAATTCCTTGTATATTTGAAAGCTATTGACTCTAGATGTTCATTTTACATTATGCTACCTTACTGAATTATTTTACTGTTTGAAATATTTTCTAAACTTACAACTCTAAATTATTCTCTTTTCTCTAACTGCATTAGCTCATCTGTCTAGGACAATGCTGAACAGTTTTGGAGATGGTGTGCCCCATTACTCATTACTGATCTTGGTGTTAAAGAAGTTAAATAATCTTCTAATTTTATTTATTTGTCAGAGAGAGACCACACAAGCAGGTGGGGCGCCAGGTAGAGAGGGAGAAGCAGGCTTCCCACTCAGCAGGGAGCCAGATGTGGAGCTCGATCCCTGGGATCATGACCTGAGCCAAAGGCAGACGCTTAACTGACTGAGCCACTCGGGCATCCCAACAACCTTCTAATGTACTTTTGAGGTGTCTGCTGTAATTGACATTCTGGTATTTATCATTCTGTTATAATCATCTATCCTCCTTTACTAGGCTGTGAGCTCAAGAGTAAGGACAGTGTCATCTTCATGTTCACCAGCATCTCATCTTCATGTTCACCAGCATCTCATTTCTCAAGAACTACTGATTGGCACCAACATACTGAATGAATCAACCTATGAATAAATATATTCCTAGTTCCAGTGAATCAAAGGAGAAAAAAAAAAAAAAAGTGTCCCCAGACAAGAATATTGAACTGAGAGGTGGTGCTAAAATTGGCTGGACCATTTCAAACTCATTACGATGGCCATTATCAAAAAGTCAGAGAACAGTAAGTTTGGCAACCATGTGGAGAAATGAGAACCCTTGTATAAAGCCAAATTTGGAATGCGGATTTTATTTTTAAACTAGAAATTTCTCTAAAAAATAAAGGAATTTTTTTGTTCTGGCATTCCATCTCCCCCCTTACCAACTTCAGATTACACTGAACATTAGATTCAATACCACTGCTAAAAATAAGGCACATCTGGGGCGCCTGGGTGGCTCAGTGGGTTAAGCCGCTGCCTTCAGCTCAGGTCATGATCTCAGGTTCCTGGGATGGAGTCCCGCATCGGGCTCTCTGCTCAGCGGGGAGCCTGCTTCCCTCTCTCTCTCTCTCTACCTGCCTCTCTGTCTAGTTGTGATCTCTCTCTCTCTGTCAAATAAATAAATAAATAAATCTTTAAAAAAAAAAAATAAGGCACATCTTACCCATTGTGCCCTATGCTAGCTAAGTCAGTACCTGTGTCCATCTTCAGCTACTCACTGGATACTTTTGCATCTCATTTTACCTACTCCTGTCTTTAAGCCTTCTTCTAAAGCATGCCTAGCACCTAAGGCACTGGCCCATCCTTGGACTGACTAAACTTGATTCTATTAATAAATAATTTGAGGGCACCTGGGTGGCTCAGTGGGTTAAGCTTCTGCCTTCAGCTCAGGTCATGATCCCAGAGTCCTGGGATCGAGTCCCGCATCAGGCTCTCGGCTCAGCAGGAAGCCTGTTTCTCCCTCTCTCTCTGCCTGTCCCTCTGTCTACTTGTGATCTCTGCCTGTCAAATAAATAAATAAAAAAATAATAAAAATAAAAATAAAAATAAAATATTTGAAAGTAAAGCTGTGGAGGGGAAAGTGTCTTTATCTATCACCTTTCATGTGTGTGAAACCTTTGTTAATTTTCTACTCCGTCTGTTGTTACAGTTGCCAGAGCCTCAGTGCTATTGATCAGGTGGCTTTTAGGGGAAAATGTTCCTTGAAACCTAATTTAGAACTATTTATGAGGTGTACTGTTCACTATAATTAAAAAGAGCTTTTATGGGCTATCTTGGGAACTCTGCCACCATTTGCCACAATCTTTCTATGAGAAATACATACTAAGTTTCCAGTAACCAACATAAAAACAAACTTTGGAACATTGCCTATTTTGATGCTCACCCAAAATCTTGCCCAGAATTTATTAGACACAATATTCCATTTCCAAGAAATCCTATTATTGCAGAAACTTCTATAAACATGTAATATAAACTCTCATTATTAATAGTCACAGCACTTGCATCAAAAACCATACTTAAATTTCTTTCAAAATCCAATTAACATTAAAAACTTCACAAACCTTTTGCTAAGAATCAATAGTTGAAAAACATATACAAAAAGTGACTGAATATTAAGAAAAAACACCTGGTAGATAATGTTTTCCACTTCATAAAGGAACTCTCCAAGATAAAGAGAAGAAAGAATTTTTCAGATTTCTCAGAGCTAAGACTAACAACCTGTTTAAATTCTCTTTGCACAATTCTGAAAGAGAAAGCCCACTCATCTATATGTCACATGTCACATTAACAAAGTCTTCACAAACTGAACTGTCATTGTGTCCAGATTTTTTTTTAAAGATTTTATTTATTTGTTTGAGAGAGAGAGAGAGAGATCACAAGTGGGCAGAGAAGCAGGCAGAGAGAGAGGGGGAAGCAGGCTCCCCGCTGAGCAGAGAGCCCAATGTGGGGCTCAATCCCAGGACCCCGAGATCATGACCCGGGCGGAAGGCAGAGGCTTAACCCACTGAGCCACCCAGGGGCCCCTGTCCAGATATTCTTTTTAAACATAAGTAAATAAGCATTGCTAAAGGAAGATATGCTGAACTACACAAAAGAAACATTTGTGACATAGCACTCCTTCAAACATAAAGGGAACTAAATATTGTACTTGTTTTTCAGAGGATGAACAACAGATTAATAAAATTAGTCTCCAACAAAAGAATAGAGAATGCTGTTTCCCATAATTAGGACAAAAATTGTTGGAATTTTAAAAACAAATATGTGGCTAGAAAGATCACTTCTCGCAAAACATTATGAATATAGCATTTATTACATTTAAGTCCAAGGTGCATTTTCCTAAAGAATCATGATAAACTTGTGGGAGAAGAGAACTTAACAGTAATAATCCTTTTGGTGCTACTTTCTTTATATTCACCTTTACAGAGAGTAATTTTTAAACTTCCAGCATAAAAAACTCAGAAAAGATTCTCAAGAGAATTACAAAAATAAGTGGCCAAATAAAATAAGACCATCAAAAAAATAAATAAAATAAAATAAGACCATCAACCCAGAATTATAAAAAGTCATTTTTAATTTAAAGATTGGCTTTACTTACTTCTGCCTTGTTTTGTTTTGTTTTGTTTTAGGGGGATATGAAAAATGTTAAACCGTGTGACGTGTAGAAAGTTTTCTTACTTATTAAACTTAGAGATAATTTAAACAGTCTCTAATATAAAATTAAATGGTGAGTCCTGGGCTTGCCTGACTGCCTTTAAGAGCAGAACAAAGGAGACTGGAGTTCTAAATTTGTATCATGGGAAATTTTGTTACAAGTTGTTAGTCCTTGAATACTAATTCAGTGGCAAGAAAACACAGACTAGCCATTCCTTGGAAATGAAAGTGAAAAAGTTGAAAGATCAAAGGTGAAATGGATGGCTATCAAGCTATGTGACAAGACAGAAGAGGTATGTGTATAAATGCCACAAATAATTTTGATTAACTAACTTTCTGAGGCTTGTGTTTAAATCTCAAATTAATAACTGCTGATGTGCACAGTTCTCCAAGGGAGAAATGACTTTCTGGGCTGCAATGGCAGTATCATTCCAGGATCAACTAAATTCCAACAAAAGGCCAAAAGTATGCATATTTGTTTTATAGAATCAGTCATTCCTTCTATAAAATGAATACTTAGAAATGGTAACAGAATCATGCCTGATTTTTTTTAATTGTGCAGAAGTGAATTATTAAAAAACCTCTCAAAATAACAATGTCCTAGGACAAATACTCTATTTAAATATTTAAATTCTTTTTAAGGAATTACAAACACTACAGTAAAGTTTGGTAACAGGCCATGTGTAGTCACAGGAGTCTCATATTTAATCCTGAAAACAACACTATAAGGAAGCATAATTTATCCTCCCCGACTTATAGATGAGTTAACTGAGAATTAGAAGGTTGAATGACCTGCTCAAATCCACACAGCCATCATCTCAACTCCAAAACCTGTACGTACAACTAGACTATATTATCTGTAATATAATAAAGGCTAACAATTAAGTAACATTTATTGAACAGAGGCAAAAGCTAACCAATTTACAGACATTTCATTTTATCCTCAGTCTATGCAGTAAATATTATTTTAGCCTCGAGTAAAACATTTACGACAGTTTCAGAGAAATGCTTGAGACGCAAAAACCTGATGCTTTCTTCAACACATTTTTAGCTTCACTACTACAAAATATATATATTTTTTAAAATACATCAACTTTAAAAAAAAAAAAAAAAACCCTCAGCTCGGGGCACCTGAGTGGCTCAGTTGTTTAAGCGCCAACTCTCAGTTTTTGGCTCAGGTCATGACCTCGTAGGTTGAGCCCCATTGGGTTCTGTGCTCAGTGGGGAGTCTGCTTAAAGATTCTCTTCCTGGGGCGCCTGGGTGGCTCAGTGTTAAAGCCTCTATCTTCAACTCAGGTCATGAGCTCAGGGTCTTGGGATCGAGCCCCGCATCAGGGAGCTTCCCCCACCCCCCGCCTGCCTCTCTGCCTACTTGTGATCTCTGTCTGTCAAATAAATAAATAAAATCTTAGGAAAAAAAAAAGATTCTCTTCCTTTGCCAGCCATCCCCCGGCCCCTGACTCATATACTCTCCCTCACTCTCTCTCTCAAATAAGTAAATAAATCTTAAAAAAAAAAAAAAAAAAAATCTCAGCTTTATTGAGATAAAATTTGCATATAATGAACTGGGCCTATTTTAAGCTCACAGTTAATAAGTTTTGACATAGGCTTGCATAACACTAACTAAAATCAAGGTATAGAATATTTCTATCACCCCAAAAGTCTTGTAGAAAAAAATCCCCACCTTCAGATCAAGGCAACCAATGAATTGCTTTCTGTCACCATGGGATTGGTTTTGCTGGTTCTAGAATGTCACAAAAATAGAATCTTAGAGTATATACATATGTATCTAGCTTCTTTTGTACAGCATAATGTTTTTCAGATTTGTCCATATTATTGCTTGAATCAAACATTTTACTACTAAGTAATATTCCATGGCATAGCTAGTGGTTTAGGTGGTGGATACTGGGGTGCGTGGATGGCTCAGTGGGTTAAGCGTCTGCCTTTGGCTCAGATCATGATCTGGGAGTCCCAAGATGGAGCCCTGCATCAGGCTCCCTGCTGGGTGGGGGAGTCTGCTTCTCCCTCTCCCTCTGCTGCCCCCACCTGCTTGTGCTCTCTCTCGCTCGCTCTCTCTCTCAAATAAAATCTTACCAAAAAAAAAAATTTACATGGGCCCATTATTAGGTCCTAGTAATATTAGGATATTATTAGGACCATTATAAAAACAGATGCTACAAACATTCATATACAAGTCTTTGAATGGTCATATTTTTTCATTTCTCTTAGGTAAACACCAGAAGTAGAATTACTGCATTAGCATGCATTTAATCTCATTAAAAAGGAGCAAACTATGACAAAACAGCCATACAGCAACAACACAAGAGAGTTCCAGATGTCCTGCCATGACACTTGGTATTGTCCATCTTTCTAAATTTTAACTATGGCTTTAAGTTGCACTTCCCTGATAATTATTTCAAGCATCTTTAATAGGCTTATCAGTCATTCTTACCTCTACTTTGCTCATGTTGGTATTGAGTTGTTTTTTTTTTAAAGATTTTATTTATTTATTTGACAGAGAGACACAGCACAAGTAGGCAGACAGGTAGAGAGAGAGGGGGAAGCAGGCTCCCTGCTGAGCACAGAGCCTGATGCGGGGCTTGATCCCAGGGCCCTGAGATCATGACCTGAGCTAAAGGCAGGGGCTTAACCCACTGAGCCACCCAGGCGCCCCTTAACTGAGTTTTAAATATTTGTTTATATACTCTGGATACAAATCCTTTGTCAACATATGTATTGCAAATGTTTTCTTCCAGTATATGTTCTGCTTTCTCATTTTTTAAACAGTGACCTTCAAGTATAAGAAGTTTTAAATTCTGATAAAGTTTAATTTCTCATTTTTTAATGATTTATACTTTTCATATTCCCTTGTGTTTAGCTATCTGTGAAGTGGCAAAGTATTTTCTTCTGTGAATTATGATTCATGCTTTTTGAGTTCTATAAAATCTTTGCCTATCTCCAAAGTAACAATGTATCTTCTCCTGAAAAGTTACAGCTTTAACTGTTATATATAGGTCTATGATCCATTTCTAATTAATTTTGTGTATGGTGTGAGGTAAGGGTTGAGGATCATTTTTTTCCCATCTGGATATCCAGTTGTTTTACCACTATTCAATGAAATGCGTATCTTTTGCCTATTAGCATCTTTGTTCATTTTGGGGAAAAAAAAACAAATTGACTATATATGAGCGGGTCTGTTTCCTGACTATTTTCCAGGGATCAAGCAAACTTCTCCTGTAAAGAACCATTCAGTAAATACTTGGGGCTTTGCAAGCCATACAATCTCTGTCATACCTACCCAGCTCTGCTGCTATAGCATGACAGCAACTCAAGACAATACATAAACAAATGATCTTATCTGTGCTCCAATGAAACTTTACTGACACGAAAATTTCAATTTCATCTAAATTTCATGTGCTATGAAATCTCATTTTTAAAATTTGTTTCCTAGCCATTTAAAAATGTAAAAACCATTCATAGATTGTAGGCCAATACAAAAATAGGCTGGCCAGCCTTAGTCTGTGACCCAGTTTGCCAACCTCTGTTCTATTTTGTTCTATTCATCTGTATATCACTCCCCATGTCAATATTTCACTGCCTTGATTACTATAGCTTTATAACAAGTTTTAGAATCAGGGTATACGAGCTCTCCAAATTTGTCTATCCTTTTCAAAACTCTTTGGCTATTGCAGTCCTTTACATCTCCACACAACTATTAATATTATAAATTTTAGGGACGCCTGGGTGGCTCAGTTGGTTAAGCTGCTGCCTTCGGCTCAGGTCATGATCCTGGGGTCCTGGGATCGAGTCCCGCATCGGGCTCCTTGCTCGGCGGGGAGCCTGCTTCCTCCTCTCTCTCTGCCTGCCTCTCTGCCTGCTTGTGTGTACTCTCTCTCTCTGACAAATAAATAAAAAATCTTTAAAAAAAAATATTATAAATTTTACACACATACAAAAAAAAAAATCCCTCCTATGATTTCGATGGGGATTGCACTGCAGCTTTATGTTAACTTTGAAATAACTGACATTTTAACTATATCAAGTCTTCTTTTTCTGAACAATATTTTTTAGTTGTCAGTATACAGATTGTGGACATAGTCTGTTAGGTTTAATCCTGAGTATGCTATGCTTTGTGCTATTTTAATGTTCCAGTTGTTCATTATTATTAAATAGAAATACTTCGATTTTTGTACATTGATCTTGTATCCTATGACCTTACTCAATTCATTTATTTCAGTACCTATCCATTTTTGAGTTCTTAGAATTTTCTAATCATGGTGTTTGTATACAAAGACAGTTTTATTTCTTCTTTCCCCAAATTATCCCCCATTTATTTCTTATTATTACACTTTCTAGAATTCAAATACAATGCTAAATGGAAGTGGTAACATGTATATCAGTATTTTGTTCCTTATCTTACAAGTATTCAATCTTCTGCCACAATACATAACATCAGCTAGAGGCTGTTTAGAAAAAGTCCCTTAGCACATTAATTACTTTTCATTCCTAGTGTGAGGAGTCTGTATTCTGAATGAGTGTTGACTCATCAAATGCTTTTTCTGTGTCTATAAGATGCTCATATTTTTCCCTTATTCTATTAATATGGTTAATGCTTTCCTAAGATAAACTCCTTTTAATATATTATTGTATTGATTATATATTATAATTAGATATACATATAATAATTATATTGATATACTGTTATTAAATTTTGCTGAGTTTAATTTGCTAATATTTTGTTAAGGATTTTTCCATCTGGGATCATGAAGCATACTGATCTCAAGTTTTCTTTTCTTGTAAGGTCTTTGTCTGGTTTTGGTTTCAGATAACGCTGGCCTCATAAAATTAGTTGGGAAGTGTTTCTTTCTCCTGTTTTCTGAGGTACTGATATTATTTCTTCCTTTAATGTTTGACAGAATTTATTAGTGAAATCATCTGAGATTTGGGTTTTCTTTGAGAAAAAGTATCTGATACAAATTTAACTTCTTCAAGTTATTGAGGGTTTTTTGTATTTGTTTTGTTTTTGCTTTTTGTCTTTAAGTCAGTTTTGGTAATTTGCACTTTCTTATAAATTCGCCCAATTCATCTAAGTCAGGGGTCAGCAAATTTTTCCTTCAAGGGCCAGAAAGTAAACATTTTAAGCTTTCAGACCATATAGTCTTTCACAACTACTCTGCTGTTAAAGTTCAAAAGCAGACGTAGACAATACATAACTAAATGGACATGACTATGTTCCAATAAAACTTTATTTACAAAAGCAGGTAGTGAGCCTGAGGGTTACAGTTTGCCAACCAGTGATCTAAGTTATTAAATTTATAAAGTCATTCATAAAATTCCCATATAGTTTTTAAGGTTAGTATGATTCCCTCTTTTATTCTTGATATTTGTAATATGTATCTTCACCTTCTCTCTTTTGTCAGGCCAGCTAGAAACTTATAAATTTTATTAATCCTTTCCCAGAAGCAGCTTTTGATTTTACTGATTTCATGGACTCTTTCTACTGTTGGTCCATTTTCAATTTCATTGGTTTCTGCCCCTGTCTTTATTATTTCCTTTTCTGTATTTTGGGTTTAATATGCTCTTCTTTTTCCACTTTCTTAAGGGGGAAGCCTAAAGCACTAATCTTGGAACTTTTTCTTTTTTCACATAAGCATTTAAGGCTATATATTTCCTTCCAAGCTGCATCCAAATCTCAGTGTTTCATTTTCATCTTCATTTAGTTCAGAATATTTTTCTAATATTCTCTGTGACATCTCCTTTGGTCCATGAGTTATTGAGAAGTTTGATGTTTAATTTCCAAATATTTGTAGAATTTCCAAATATTTTTATCACTTTTCTTTCTAACTTAATCCCTCCGTGATCAGAGAACATAGTTTGTATTACTTCAATTCTCTTAAATTTATTGAGAATTGTCTTACAGGAGAGCATATCATCTATCATGGTGAATGTTCTATGTATGCTTATAAGAATGCATATTCTGCTGTTATTAGATAGGGAGGTCCAGAACACTGGTTGACAGTGTTATTGAATTCTATAGCTATCTTAGTCAGCTTGACCTGCCATAACAAAATACCATGTTTAAGGTGGCTTAAAGAACAGAAATTTATTTTCTCACAATTCCAGAGGCTGGAAGTCTAAGATCAAGGTGCTAACACAGTCAGTCTCTGATGAGCGCTCTCTTCCTGGCTTGTAGTCAACCAACGTTATGTCCTCACACAGCAAGGGCAAGGGATATGCGGAGTAGAGAGCTAGGTATCTGGTGTCTGTTCTTAATACAGCACTAAGTTCATCATTCACCCTTACGACATATTGAAACCTAAATACCTCCCATAGGCTCTATATCCAAATACCATCACATTTCAGGTTAGGGCTTCAACATATGAATTTGGGGCGTACACAATTCAGTCCATGCCAAAGCCTTAGTTTTCTTATTTTTCTGTCTAGTTATTCTAAGGCCTGCTAGTAGGTAGGTAGTAGGTAACCATTGTAACGGTTATGTCTTCTTGATGATGTCACCCTTTCATCATTGGTAATTTTATTTTTGATAATACTTCTTGTTCTAAAATCTACTTTGATATGAATAGAGCCATTCCAGCTTTATTTTGTGTTTGCATGAAATATCATTTTCCATCCTTTTAGCCAACCTGTGTCTTTATATTGAAAGTGGATTTCTTTACATACCATCTAGTTGTATTTCCTGCTCTTTTATCAAGTCCGACATTATCTTTTAACTGAAGCATTTAAACTTTTTACATTTAACATAATTGAAATCTATCATCTTGTTTTCTTTTTTTTTTTTTTGAAATCTGTCATCTTGTTTTCTATTTATCCCATGTATTTCTTACTCCTTTTTTCTCCCTCTTTTCTGCTTTTAGATCATATTTTTTATTCATTTTACAGCCCCTATTGTATTCTTAACTATTATTTTTTTGCTCTCCATCAATATACATCTTTAACTTAGCACAACTTCCCTTTACATCATATTATATCAGTTGATGTATAACATAAGAGACTTACCTCAGTTTTCTAGGTGTTTATAGTGGGAGGGTAAATCTGGTCCCAGTTATAGGCAGAAGCATAAGGCCCCAAAATGTTTTTAATAATTTTATTTTTGTCTAATATTCAGGGAAACAGATGTTGGGGGACTTTCCTTTATTTTATATTTCACCTCAAAGAAAAAAAGGTGTATTTCTATTTCATAAAATGAAATGTGTCATATCTGGTCTTATCAAATGAGTAAGAGTTGCAATGAGTTTCCCTATAAAAAGTTACAATGTCGGGGGCGCCTAGGTGGCTCAGTGGGTTAAAGCCTCTGCCTTCAGCTCAGGTCATGATCCCAGGGACCTGGGATCAAGCCCCTCATCAGGCCCTCTGCTCAGCAGGCAGCCTGCTTCCCTTCCTCTCTCTTTGCCTACTTATGATCTCTGTCAAATAAATAAATAAAATCTTTAAAAAAAAAAAAAAAGAGTTACAATGTCCACTAGTTCTTATCCTTAATTTTAAATACTGCCTGCCTAAGAGAAGAGCTTCTGGCCCAGACTAAATCCTTCATTTGCCCTGAAATCATTTACCTTACTCTCTTTAAAGGTGTGTACTTGGCTGACCTTTTCCTGTTAGGGGACAGCATATGAAACCAACATATTTATAGGACAAGAAAAGGTCAAGTATTAGTGATTTTATATGGCTTAACCTCTCATTTATCAGTTAGCCACTGGCCTTAGAATACTAACGAGTGTGAATGCACCAAGTCTGTATGTTGTTTTATTAATATACAAGCACCATCTGGTGGCAGAAAGCAAAATTGTAGGCTTTTCCTGTTTATACCACTACTGTTACAAATACACAGTTTTTCAACTGCTCACTTTCCAACATGTTTTTTAATAGGGCATTATAAACTACTGACAGACACTTAGATTGACAGTTTGAATTGTACACCTAAAACTAACACTGTATGTTAACTATACTGGGATTAAAATTACAAACTTAATTTTAAAAAAAGTTTGAACAAGCTCAAAATAAACAGCACACCAACACATTAGCAGTTAGTTATTAGCTTATATAACAAACTTAGAAATATAGTATTTCAAAAACTAAAATCTTGATTATTTCTAGTTTCATTGATAACATAATGAAATAAAATCAGTTCAGATACTTCAAAAAATTTCCTTCACCCTATCAAATTTCCACTGGTAGCTACAGCTGTCTGGAAAATTCTTTCCAAGTCTCACAGAGGGGATACCATGAAAATTCAAGTAGCTACCTGGTTCTGCCCAATCGAACAAGTAACCTGAGCAAATTAGCCCTCCTTACTATGACTCATACCAAACATCTTAAGAGAAGTAACTTTACTAACCTGGCTACAAGTGACTGGACCAGGAATTGGATACATTAGTAAACAAATATTGTCTTGACACAAAATATACCAACCACACCTGAGGATGGAGGTGCTTGGCAGGGGAGCATGCCACCTAATTTTTCTAAATCAAATAATGACAAACTGGCATAACCAAATCCTTTTGGGAAGGAAGTATAAATCCTAGATGAACAAAGAACAGATTGATCACTCAAACTTAGGTTGAATCCTAAACAATGTCATTTTCTGCAAGATGCATTCTGATGTGTAAGCTTCAGAGACACTCTAGACCCTGAAGTCCCTCTTCACATGTGTACTTCCAACAAACCTTCAAAGCCAAAGATGATCTTCCCATACCCTCCACTAAGGCTTTGAAAAGTAATAAAATGGACCTCTCCTAGGTATCTGATAGGCAATTTAAACTCAACATAGTCAAAACAGAATTCCTCATGTTTCCAAAGACCCACTCCAACTCCTCATGGTGAACAATATTACTAGTGATCCAGATATGTGAAAGTTATCTTAATCCTCCACCCCCCACCAACCAATCAACCCCCAAGTGCTATCAAGTCCATCTTCTAAATATCTGGACACTGCCCTCCCCTCCATCTTCACAGTTCCAGGCTCTCATTACGTTAAGCCCGAATTACAACATCTTTGTAATTCATCTTTCTCCCTTGAATTTTAAGCCTATCCAAACTATTTTCCCAAATACTGCCAAAGCAACATGCCTAAAACAGATGCCCAATTATTTTATCCTCGCTCCCAATCACCTTCAGGACAAATCTAAACCTCTCCCCAAGGCATCTGAGGACATCAGATCAACACCCTGCCTGAGCTTCAGCTTTTCATTCCAGATGTACCAAATTCCTTGCACCTCCATGATGAACTGAACTTCTCAGGATTCCCTGAAGTTGTTCCCAAAAACTGATTTGCTTTTCCTTCTCTTCTTCACCTGGCTAATACCTCATTAACCTTGAAGATTCAGTTCAAGTGTCAGTTCCTTCTGGGAGGCTTCTCTGAGTCCCCAGTCTGAGGGAGGCATTTGTCCTCAATGTCTCCATAGCACCATATGGTCACATCTATCTCTCTGTTACTATTTCTCTGCATTGTTTTCATCTACCTGAGTAGACTGGCTTTCATCAGCGTACCTATTCCTAACACAACATGTGGCAAAGAGGAGGCATTCAGTGAATATTTGCTAAGTCCTTTCGTTTGGTCTTATTATCTCTACTTAGCAAATGAGGAAACTAAGGGAAGTCTACTACCTTGCCCAAAACCACACAGCTAAAAGCATCACGATGAGGATTTGAACCAAATGTTCTGACTGTCATGGGAATGACTTTCCTTCCGAATCTTTGCCTTCAGGGAACCGTCCATTTAAAAACAAAAACAAAAACAAAACACCTGTGCTCTGCAAGCAGCTTGGATGGGATTACTCCCTGTTTCTCCAGGCTGGGCACAAACCCAAGCATGGCCAATTATAGTATTCCCTCACACCAAATCCAGTGAATGACAAAGAGATGGACAGTCTCCTCAAAGTCTTTCTTGGGACTTTCCTAAGAACTATACAAAAATGTGTTCCTTCTCTGCTACTACAAGTCTAAGGACTATGTAGCATGAGGTACAGTGAAATGAAAGTGAACTTCTTTGAAAAAGAAGTCAAGCAGAGGAAAAATGAGACAAGAGCTAAAAGGAGAAATGGAAAATGAGGGAAAAGAAGACTAAAGCCCTATATTCAACCATGCCTGATGATCTCCCCAAGAGACCTCTCAGTTACATATGGCAAAAATCCCCATTTTCACACAATCTAGTTTGTTGTGGGCCTTTGGCCATCTGCATCAGCAGACTGGGGACATTCTGGCCACTAGCCAAGCAGTAATGCTTCTTGCATCTGCACATACACAAAACTGATGAACTGTCTATGGGAGACCTGATTTCAGTCATTCTGTTCTTAGGATCATGTATATCGTTTCTTATAACCAAGACAGGAGAACAAAAGAATAAAAGGTTCTCTAACCTTTATAACTTACACTTTGTCATATAAATTTTTGTAGCTTCCTACTTTGTATCTGTTAGTGAACAGTGCTCCAAATGAGAAAGGAAAAGATGTAAATGGATCTATTCATTTTCAAACATCTTGGGTGTAACAAAGAGAGACAGGTACTTCCAAGGCCAGGTTGCTCCCAGATTTTGCTCATGGATAAATCTTTTTTTTTCCCCAGCCATCATAAACCAGGGCAAAGAAAGGGCAGTGTTTTCTTCAAGTGCCTCCTTAATCCTTCGAATGAATTTAAGTCAAGAAGCCTCATCAGGAAAAAACAGAATTTAGGGGCACATGGGTGGCTCAGTCAGTTAAGCATCTGACTCCTGGTTTTGGCTGAGGTCACGATCTCACGTCCCTGTGTTGGGCTCCATGCTCAGAGCAGAGTCTGCTTCAGATTCTTTCTCCTTCTCCCTCTGCTTCTCCCTCGCTCATGCTCTCACATTCTCTCTAAATAAATAAATAATCTTAGAAAAAATATAGGATTTCATAAAAATATATATTCATGGATATATGGCGCCTGGGTGGCTCAGTGGGTTAAAGCTTCTGCCTTCGGCTTGGGTCATGATCCCAGGGTCCTGGGATAGAGCCCCATATCCATGAATGTTTAAAGAAACCATTTACAATCTGAACAGGACTAAGTTTTTGGTTTTTGTTTTTTGTTGTTTTTTTTTTAAGATTTTATTTATTCATTTGACAGAGAGAGATCACAAGTAGGCAGAGAGGCAGGCAGAGAGAGGAGGAAGCAGGCTCCCCGCTGAGCAGAGAGCCCGATGCGGGGCTCAATCCCAGGACCCTGAGATCACGACCTGAGCCGAAGGCAGAGACTTAACCCACTGAGCCACCCAGGTGCCCCCAGGACTAAGTTTTAAACGGTAAATACACCACTGCCGAACAAGACACCGAAAGGCACTCTACGATGTACAGACCACACGTCTTCTCACACCCAAACTGTAATGTTAGCAAATGCACAAAATGGTTTAAAAAGTATCAGTATCCCAACACCAGAAGAAATGATAATTATGTGACATGATAGGGGTGTTAGCTAATACTACAAAAGCAATCATAATGCAGCATAAACGTACCAAATCAGTAGGCTGTACACCTTAAACTTGCCCAATGTTATATGTCAATTGTATCTCAATAAAAATATTCTTTTTAAGCATTAGCAAATATCTGATCACAAGAATTTCTCAGGCATAATAGCAGTTAGAGAAGTCACACACACACACACACACACACAAATATTAGGCTATATAACATCTAAAACTGTGGCACATCAAAACAAACACAAAACTAAAAGCTAGTTTTTTCAAAGCAGGAAAATGAAACAAAACAAATGTAATGCTAATATTCCCAACACATAAACATTTGAACACTTGCCAACCAATGCAACAAAAATTAGCAAATTCAAATAGACAAATCAAAAAGGGCAATCAAAATATCTGAAAACTGATCAGCCCCACAAGTAATCAACAAAACCAAAATTTATAAACATACCACTTTTTAACTATCAAACAAGACAATGTGTTTTTTTAACTCAGCATTATCAGAATGGAACAGAATATACTCTAAACAATTAGTACAAATTTTAATGTAATTGGACAACATATTATTTTTAATCCAGTCTTCCCCTAACTGCAATCTATTTTAAGGAAATAATCAGTGATGTGAACAAAAATTTGTATGCAAAGATTGTTGAACATTATTTATAATTGTCAAAAAAAGGGGACAACTAAGATGATCAAAACAGGTACATTTTGTTTATATACTTATCAAGTATTCTTTGTTTATACCTGTTTGTATCCTTGTAAAGTATACCCTGGCCAAATGAAGCATTGTATAGCCACTGAAAATGTTTTTCAAAAATCACTTAAAAATATGAAAAACAGAGGCAGCCAGCTGGCTTAGACAGAAGAGTGTGCAACTCGATTCTGGAGTCATAAGTTTGAGCTCCATGTTCGGTGTAGAGATTACTAAAAAAAAAAAATAAACTTTTAAAAAATATGAAAAATGATGACTATATCAAATTAAAAGAGGGTACAATATTGTATATAAGAGATGAACAGATTTGGATGTATCATGCAAAAGAACACTATTTAGATTAGAAAGGGCAAAATCCAGATACAAGCAACAAGGATGAATCTCAAAAAAAAAAAAAAAAAAAAACAACAAACACAAACAAGAAAACCATCACATGAAGTGAAATAAGCCAGACACAGAAGAGTACATACTGTATGACTCTATTTATACAAAGTTCAATAACATGCAAAACTAATCTATGGTGAAAGAACAATAGCTCCTCCTAGGAGGAGTTATAATGAGTGCAAACAGCTCTGGGGAAATTTTCAGGGTAAAAGAAACATGCAGAACCTTGATGGGGTGGTCATCACGTGAGGACACACACATATAAAAAGCGATCAAGTATAGATACATATATATATATAAATAATAGTCGTCACAATGTACATTTAAGATCTGCGCATTTTGCCATTCAAATAATACACCTCCATAAAGTACTGTAAAAATTGAACAGAAAGATAACTTCACTTTGGCCAACTGTATGTGCAAAGAATTTTAAAAAGTGTAAAATACATCAAAATATTAAAGGTATTTAATTCTGGAATTACAAGTTATTTATATTTGCTTTTTAACATTTTGCATTTTCCACATTCTCCACAATGAGTTACATGACTTTTATAAATGATCAGAAAAAAAACTGACTTTTTGAAAAAATTCTGCCTTGCCCATAAAAGAAAATTCTGTTACACCTGTAACTATCACAAAATTATGCGATGTGTAGAAAGGCTTAGTAAATCCTTCCAACAAACTTCCTATACATTAAAAATACTCATGTCTGCAATGTATTTGGACAAATAAAGAAAACCACTAATTAAGCTAAGTATCTTCTTGGTAAATAAACAAGCGAGTCAACTGAGAAGTCAGCACTATATCATGGCATTATTTTAAAACATGGTCCTGCCTGCAGCAAATATAGGGCTCACATGCCTCAATAAAAACTAGTTCCTGAAAACCAGTTATTTTTTTAAATGTATTACTTTAAATATTCCTTGTGATCCTGGACTTATCTAAACTCCATGCAAAATGCCCAAGGTAAATATTCCTTACATCAAAAATAGTCCTTGAGTTTCAGAAACTTTTACAATATGCGAAAAATAATAAAAAGAACAAAACCAAAGAAGACATACAAACCTCTGATTGTACATGCCCCGAAAGTTGTAATTAGCTCTATAATTTGGGAAAGGCTTTGGATCTAATGGCCTGTAGATGGCAGGCTCTCCCCTTTTCATAGCAAGCCCATTCAGTTCCACAGTTGGAGTTATACTGCCTGTTTAAAAGAAACATTGAAAGCACACAAGTGAAATATTTCCATAATAAATCACGTAAGCCATACTTACATTACATGTAATTACCATGAAAGAAGGTGGGAGTTGATGGCCTGTCTGTATGATTTTCTCAGAGGTGTACAGATAAACTACATAAACAGGAAAATTGTTTCTCATGAAATCTCTCTGGGGTTTTTGCAAACTTTTTTGTATATTCATGACCAAAAATTCAACTTGAAAGTCAAACTGTTTCAAAACAAAGGGAACACAAGATTCACAGATTGCTTAATTTGGATACTATAAAGAAAGTACTGAACATCAGTATTATTCACCCCAGGAATAACCCAGTTATTTAATCACTAAAAACATTATCATCTGTGAATAGTTTTATATTTTGCTAATCAAGCAACTGAAATTAGCAGTGAATACAGGGTCATCAGTAATTCTTAGACTTATCTCATGAAAATAATTTTGAATTTTTTCTATAACCAACAACAGAACAAATTAAATCTACTAACGCTTTCTGGAAATAATCTTTAAAGATAGATACTGAAGCATTTATAGATGAAGTGATACATCTGAGGTTTCTTTCAAAATAATTCAGAGGAGAGGGGAGCCTGGGTGGCTCAGTGGGTTAAAGCCTCTGCCTTCGGCTCGGGTCATGATCCCAGGGTCCTGGGATAGAGCCCCATATCAGGCTCTCTGCTCAGCGGGAAGCCTGCTTCCTCCTCTCTCTCTGCCTGCCTCTCTGCCTACCTGTGATCTCTGTCTGTCAAATAAATAAATAAATCAATAAAATCTTTAAAAAAAAAATAATAATTCAGAGGAGAGACATGAGAAACAAGACTCGCCACCACATGTAGATAACTGATGAAGGCAGTGATGGGTATGAAGATGTTCACTACCTTATTCGCTCTTCTTTTGTAAAAGTTTGAAATACTGTAACACACACAGTAAGTTATTACATCACATTATTTTGCGTATCAAAAGAGGTTATTTAGTAAAACATTGTTTCTGTTCCATATAACAAATAATGTTCATAACAAATGAATCTGAAGTTTTTATAGAAAGTAAAATTTATTTTTTCACTGTAAATCCTGTACTATTTTGTTGGAATTATGCCTTTTGCAACAAACATTTAAGACTCCATTCATCACATACAAAAACAGATTCCCTCATTGCAGCAGAGAAACTGGGACTGGCAGAAAGCACCCGCCGGGGGTGGTTGGAACCTAACACAAAGCACAACCAGCAGCCACATCCTAAGCTATCCATCAAGAGTCAGTAACTGCTCACTCTGTGTCCCAGTTCCAAAGAATTTATGTGAAACCACTAAAGAGTGTAATAAGAACAGGAACTAAACCAAGGTTAAGGGGGAAAACAAAAAGCGTAGAAGGACAAAAGAGGTGGAAAAGAAAAAAGATGTGCATAAGAAAAGAATGTTAACGTACTGAATAGTAAGTCCACTTAGTCCAAACTCCTAATTTAATGCCAACACTCAGAAGAGAAAGTCACGAATAAAGGGATTCTCTTCTCTTTCTTTCTTTCCTATAGTATTTTACTGAGGGATAAGGAAAATGCACAAACCTTAAGCATACAAATCTACAAATCATTACACATTGTAAACACTCAGGGACCACCATTCAGATCAAGATATGAATGTTTTCATCACCCAGAAAGTTCCATCATGGCTATTTCCAGTCAATACCCCCCTCCCCAAGTTACCTATTCTGAATTCTGTCATCAGAGTTTTGCCTGTTCTTCAAACCTGAATATGTACTATTCTATCTTGCTTCTTTCACTCAATATAACAATTTTGTTAAATATTTCAGTATTGTAAACATTTTTTTTTAAACCACTGAATAGGAGTCTACTGAATGGATACAACAGTTCATCTATTCTGCTGTTGATGGGACATCGAGTTGTTTCCAGTTGGGAGGAATTAAGTCTAATGCCACAGTGTTTCAGCAGACATACACACTCAGTTCTCTTAGGCATGTCTCTAGCAGCAGAACTGCTACTAGATCATAGAGTATGTTTATGGTTAGCTTTATTAGAAACTGTCTAACAGTCTTCTAGAGATCTAACACCAAAGAGCAGTCTATATCTTTTTAGAAGTTTAAGTTTTTCTTATTTCATATAGATAGCAGTTTAATAATTAACATGTTAGTCAGCTGTAAGATTTATGTCATTCTGCATTCTACTCTACAATAATCATACAGACACAAATAGCATAAAGTTCAAATGGAGAAAAAAAGAAAAGGTAAAAAAGTTTGAAAGAACTCATCCTTTCTAAGGAGGGCAATAAATAGGAAACTAATGTGTCTAAAAATCATCAGTGAGGTGACTTTAATGCCCTGGTAGGATATACTATACCAAAACAGGGTTTTAAGCTAGGTAAAAGGATTGTATTCATATAATTTAAATAAATTAATGATTTCATATAAATTCCTCATTTGAAAGTAAGGCTGCAGTCTATGTTCTTCACAGAAACGCTAGCTGATCTTCATGAGGGAGAGTGGAGAAGCAGCAGACAAGTGAGAACTGTGCTGAAGACGTTTCGACTCTGGAAGCCAAGTGTCTCCACCTGTTTCAGAAAGAACTAGTTTGCCACCACGGCGTGTGCACAGCCTCTCTACTTACACAATAAGGCGTCAATGGTAAACACTTACAGAGTAACTTCCAACTATGAGAGCCTGCAAGTAACGCTAAGTACCACTCCAGCAGGTGCGGGCAGGAGCCACGTTGCATAAAGATGATCACAACACAGCATCCTCAGGCGTCAAAGCTGACACCGTCAACACAGAATCCGTCTCTGGTGTTCTTTCGGTAGATTAAAGGAAACTTCTGTATTTATCAGTGATAAATATAACAAGGCTAACTGGTTATATATACAAACATACGTAACAACTACTGTGGATTCCCATTATGTGGAAGGTGAAAGAGAAATGCCACAGCTAGTTTTCAAGGAGCTACATATTGCTAACACTCAAGGAAAAAGCTTTGTAAGCAGTTAGAATAGTCCCTGGAACACAGCAGTCACTCAGTAAATATTTGTTCAAAGAATGAACTGATTGATTAACCAACCAAGGCTCCTTAAAGAAATGGCTGGTGCCAGGGCCAGGATAAGGAACATATGAGATGACCTTGGAACATCTTACTGAGCCCGAAAGTAAGAAGTGCTCAAGAATGATGAAAATAGTAGAAGACACTAGAGTCAACTGGAACCATACCCCTGGTCAAGTCTCTGACAAATTGAGAATCGAAATAAATAATGATAGATTATAAACCTGTAAGTAAAATAGGAATCCAAGAGTCTATAGTGATAGAAATAAATGAACAAAAAAAAAAAAAAAAAATGAGGGGAAAGAGAAAATTCTAGGGTAGAATGCCAACTAATAAATCTTTAACAACAAAAAAAAACTGGAATCAAAACATCACACTTTAAGAGAAAATAAGTTTCTGTTGTTTTTTAAGTTTCTGTTGTTTTAAGCCACATAAATCAATCAATCAATCAATCAATCACTCTGTGGCACTCTTCAGAGTATTACTGATTTGGAAAAGAATCGTTAGTAAATGCCAAATCTGGTAGGTGAAAGTAAGTTTCACGAGGAACAGAATGTTTATATAGTCCCAAAGTTTCTCCTCAGAAAATACTTATTAGTTCCTTATTATTTAATAAGAAAACATACTTACTAATTAACTTTACAGTAGAGAAGCCTAGCAAACATACTCTTCATCAAGTGACAAAAGTCATCACTAATGGGACAAATCAGTATCAGGTTTATCCTGATAGGTAACACTGAACTAATAAGCCCACAGCACTGGGACATTCATGCTAAAAATGCATAAAATTATGAGGCAACTCCAGATAAACTCAATTGAGGGGCAGTCTACAAATGATGTGGCCTGTACTATTCAAAAATGTCATGGTCGTAAAAGACAGGAACTCTGAGGAACTATTCCAAATTGAAGAAGAATGAAAAGAAATGATAAATACATGACCCCCATTAGATCCTGGACCTACAAAGGATATTACTGGGACAGCCAATGAAGGAAGAATGGAGTCTTTGTGATACATGATAATACCAGATCAATGTTAACTTCCTGACAGGAGAATGGCCATGTACTTGGGAACAATACACCGAAATACTAAGGGGAATGGGACCACAGGTTTTTTTAAAATGGGAAAATTTTATCAACTGGCACTCTACAACAGAGGTCTCAATACCAACAACCATATGAAAAGGTGCTCACCCTCATTAGTTATTAAGGAAATGAAAATTAAAACAACACTGAATTACTACTACCATACACGCAGAAGAACAGCTAAAATTTTTAAAGCTGAAGAGACCAAATGTTGACAAGGATGTAGAGAGCTCTCATGCATTGCTAGTAGGAAAGGAAAATTATACTGTGACATGATGTATTAGGTATGCATTTATTATGTGTGTATTTTTTTCAAGTATGAACCTGGAATAGGGAAAACTTTTTTTTTGGGAGACACAGGATTCCCTAAATTGGGACGGGGCAAAAAGGGAGGGGGTTTTGCTCTGTTGCCCACGTTGGAGTGCAGTGGCTATTCACAAGCACAATCCCACTACTCCGATGTGTTCTACTTCCAACCTGGGCTGGTTCACCCCACCTTAGGAAACCTGGTGGCCCCTGCTCCCAGGGTCACTGTATCAAGGCTGAACTTAGTGCAGACACTCCATCAGCATGGCACACTGCAGCCCAGGATGTCTGGACCAACTGACCTTCCTGCCTCTGCCTCCTAAGTAGCTGCGAATACATGCCGGGCGTACGTCTCATGAACATTTGGGGGTTTTTTTTGGTTTTGATTTTCATTTTTGTTTCTGTTTTGTCATCCTGACCCTTTCATTGTTGAAACTAAAAAAATAAAAGATACTTTAACACAATAGTGAACATACAGGGCAAAAGCAAATAATAAAATTTAATGTTAAGTAGCAAGCTAAACGTTTGGGCCTCCAAATTGCTTAAAAATGGTTATGTTCACAGTTTACAGCACTTGGCTTATAGGTGAGAGAAACGTCAAAGTTTTTCCAGCTGAATGTCCAAGGAAATTCTCATTTCATGGACATACTTTAATTGCTGTTCTAATTCACTATTCAAACTGGCCAAAACTATGATAGTTTCCTTACACTGTGTCTAACAATGGCTCAATAGCTTTCTTACCTTTCCCAATAGGTCTAGGAATAAGACTGTGATGTAAGAACAGCAGCTATGATACCTGTCTTTCATGTATGCTCACTGACTTCTGGTCTTAATTCTTATTCTGATTTGCATGAACACATGTATAACCCATGACCCAACAGTTCCTATACTCGGTACATTCCCAACAAAGATGTATACGTACAAGACTGGTCACAGCAGTTTTATTTCTAAGAGCCTCAAACGGGAAACAATCTAAATGTCCATCAAGAGCACAATGAATAAATTATGGCATATTCATGAAATGGCTACTGTATAGCAATGAAATACTATATAACGACATGGATGAATCTCATACATGTAACACTGAGAAAAAGAAGCTATCACGAAAGAGTACAGTGCATGGTTCTAACAAGCAGGCACAATGAATTTAAGACCGACAAACAGAATAGTGGCTTCCTTTGGAGTTGTATGACCACTTGAAGGGGGTATGAGGGAAGCTTCTGGAGTACTGATAAAGCCTGAGGTACTGGTAAAGTGTTCACAGTGCAAAAAACCATTAAGGCTTTATAATTATAATTTGTGCACGTAACTTTACCTTCAAAAAGCTACTCGTTTTCTCAGCTCACTGCAGCACTCAACAGCAGAAACTCATCTCCACTGGTCTTTCGGACTCTCCTATTTCCTCCCCCCGACTCCCTTGCAGGTTTACCTCCCATTATAATCCTCTAAAGTGGGCCTGATGCAGAGATAGGCACACACTGCTCCTGCTTCACACTGTATGCTCCCAAGAGCTCGCTCTCTATTATGGCTTCAACCACTGGATCAACAACACTAGTCCTTCTGTTCCATTTCCACTGCCATTCCCAAAGCTCTCATAGAGCAGGGAGCATATAGTACTCAATGCACGGGAGTTTCTTTTCTTTTCTTTACCCATAAACTATGGCAATGGTTTCCTAACTGTTCTTGCTTTTAGTATTTTCCACCTTCAAGCCACATATAAACTGAATTTCCTAAAATGCTGTTTTAAACACATCATCCACTAGCTCGTGAACACTAGTCACCTAAACTACAGATAAAATCTGATCTCCTAAACCTGGCATTCAAGTCCATCACAATTCATCCCTTCTGTATCTCCAGTCTTATCTCTTCCTAGTCACTTACCTGCTCTAATTAAAACCATGCCCCCCAATTTTTTTTTTTTACCAAAACTATCATCCACATCCTATTTTCAATGCCTTTCCTCACCTTCTAGCTAGCATATTCTTTTTTTTTTTTTAAGATTTTATTTATTTGACAGACAGAGATCACAATTAGGCAGAGAGGCAGGCAGAGAGAGAAAGGGAAGCAGGCTTCCCGCTGAGCAGAGAGCCTGATGCGGGGCTCGATCCCAGGACCCCGGGATCATGACCTGAGCCAAAGGCAGAGGCTTTAACCCACTGAGCCACCCAGGCGCCCCTGCCTAGCATATTCTTTCCTCAACTCTATACCTGCCTACTCTCCATTCAAGGACGTTATCTTCCCTCAAGTACTCCCATCCATGTCTATCATTACTTATAATACTGATGAGTGTTATTATTCACTTGGTACTTAATCCTTACCATTAAATTATGTGCCTTATGTATACAAGTGTAAAATTTTCACAGAAAAGGACAATGTTTTATATCTCTTAAATATATAAAAGCAAGTGCTTAATACAAAGAGAAAGCAGTGTGGTACTAATGATCAATCAGTAATCTAAAGAGATTTTTAAAAATTATAAAAGCAGACTGTCTCTTACCAACTTCAAATGACTAGAATGGGTGTTTTTCTTTGTTGTAGTAATATTTTGCTTATTTAAACTTCCTTAATAAATACTACAATCAGTTGAACAGAAGCAAAAGGAGTAATAGGAAATTCATGCAGTTTTGGAAAAAGCTGTCCTTGAAAGAACAGACTATATCTACTTAGCATATGCCACATGAGAAAGAAAGAAGCAGTAGATGATTATAAGCAGGAGCATATGGACTCTAATTAAATATACAGAGTCATTTGTGGCAGGAAAAAGTTATTTTTTACTCCATCAAAAAAATACCTGAAGTATTATTTGTTAGAAGGTAAACTCTTAAATTAATAAATTAATGAGTAAATGGATATAGGGTTAGTACTAAACTTATGGAACTTTATTAACTTGATGTTATCAATTCATGCATTATGTCCAATATAGGTTTGTCTCTTCCAAACAGATGACTGGATGCACAATGTTGTTGGTATCACACGCAACCGGAACAACTCTTTAAAATTATTCTTAGGAGATAAAAATTGGAAAACTTGTTTACTTAGCATTATATCACATACAGGTTTTTTTTTGGATTTGTGGGTTTCTTAATAAACTTCCATAAGGGGCGCCTGGGTGGCTCAGTGGGGTTAAGCCGCTGCCTTCGGCTCAGGTCATGATCTCAGTGTCCTGGGATCGAGTCCCACATCGGGCTCTCTGCTCAGCAGGGAGCCTGCTTCCCTCTCTCTCTTTGCCTGCCTCTCTGTCTACTTGTGATCTCTCTCTGTCAAATAAATAAATAAAATCTTTAAAAAAATAATAATAATAAAAAATAAACTTCCATAAGTATTCTAAATTTGAGCGGTTCTATCAACCGTTTCTACACCAACAAGCAAAATAAGATGCTTAGGCCTAACTATATAATTTTTTATTAAGCTAAAGTAAAGAATATCTATTTTTAATTATTAAACTATACATTTTTATATATTATATAAAAAGAGAAATTAATCATTTCTTTTTTTTTAAAGATTTTATTTATTGATTTGACAGAGAGAAAACACAAGTAAGCGGAGCGGCAGGCAGAGGGAGAGAGAGAAGCAGACTCTCTGCTGAGCAGGGAGCCTGATAAGGAGCTTGATCTCAGGACCCTGGGATTGTGACCTGAGCCGAAGGCAGCCTCTTAACCAACTGAGCCACCCAGGTGCCCCCTCTACCTTTATTTTATAAAAAACTCAGGCATTGCAGCATTATTTACAATAACCAACTTGTGGAAGCAGCCCAAGCATAGACAAGCATCTATGTCAATCCATAGATGAATGGATAAAGAAGAGGCAGGAGACAGAAAGATAGATAGATAGATAGATATCGGAACATAGGAATATTACTTAGCCATAAAAAAGAGTAAAATCTTGCCATTTGCAATGACATGGGTGGGGCAAGAAAGTATTATGTTAATTGAAATAAGTCAGTTTGAGAGAGACAAATACTGTATGATTTCACTCATATGTGAATATAAGATACAAAACAAATGAACAAAGGAAATAAAAGAGAGAGAGACAAACCAAGAAATGGACTCTTAACTACAGAGAACAAAATGATGGTCACCAGAGGAGAGGTGAGTGGAGGGATGGGGGAAATAGGTGACAGGAATTAAAGAGTACACTTATCAGGATGAGCACTGAGTAATGTGTAGACTTTTTGAATCACTATATTGTACATCTGTAACTAACATAACACTGTATGTTAACTATACTGGAATTAAAACTAAAAACCTAAAAAAAAAAAACCTCAATCATACTTTCTGTTCTTTGTAACCAAATGTATTTTTGCAACATTTAAAAAGTAAATAATGCATCTTTAGAGTATTAACAAAGCAAATTTTTAAAATAATTATAATTACCTTCCTCATTCTCTCACCTTCAATTACTATTCAGTTGTTTTGCGTGTGTGTGTGCTATTAATACCTCTTGACTATACAAATGGCCTGCTATAAAGAAAAATACAGAGAACAGCACATATAGAACACAACAATACAACAGAAGGAAACAAGTAAGTGCCATACCTGGGTTATTATTAACATTACTTTTGGGTGGTTTCTGAACTGGTTTGGGAAGTGTTGATTCAGTCAAAGCTTTGTTAGCAACGGCTTGTTGGGCCTTCTTTATACTGCTCCCTTCGGATTCCCATGTCTGCTCACCAAGACTCAGTTGCACTGAGAACATCTTCGAAAAACATAAAGAGACAGAAAATATTAAAATTTTCAGGAAATAAAATATGCTGCCTGAGAGAAAAACAGATATACCATAGAATCAAATTTTAGAGCTAGGGGTGACCTTACAAATTACTTGCACAAAAATATTATTCCACCTAGTGAAATCATTTTAAGAGATTGTACCAGATCCTGTTCTATCCATTCAAAGGCATAGGAGCAGCACTAAGTGAACATCTGGGGTAGAATAAAGCAAGAAGAAATCACTTCCCTAAATAGAACGAATTGTTAATGTCATTCAAATACTCCTCATAAGAGCAGAATAAGTAAAGGAAGATGAGAAACTAAGAGAATCCACAAGGCCCTGCCTCTGTAATACTTATAAAATCTAATACCTTAAATGTCATACTTAGTACAATCTAGTCAAAGAGTCAGGAAATCCTTCTAAATATTATGTCATCAGGAAACTCTCAATCCTCCACAATCAACATTTAACCAGTCACCAAATTCTGTTAATTTTAACCTCACAAATATTTCTCAAAGCTCTCTCTCTAAAAACAAACAAACAAAACTCCTCAAATCCAACTGTATCACCTCAACCAACCTCAGGTTAAAAATCTTTCAATGGTCCCACTTGGTGTGGTACAAAAGTTATTTTTGTCCATCTTCATTTCATAACCACTCTTTCCTATATCATCTGAATATTCCATTCACACCATTATTTCCATGAGAGTTCAAAACCTATTGTTCACCTTCTAATATTGAGGATCAAGTTACAGAATACACAATCTGCTGTTTTCCACAGAAAGCCTACTACTTTGTAGGAATATAAAATATTAACCCCAAGATACTTTTAATTAATTAATTTTTGTTTGACTCTCGAGACAGCCCCACGAAAGAACTGCTCTCAATTTCATGCAGAGATAAGGGAACAGGCTCAGAGAGAATTAATTTCCCACAGTCCTATAGTTCGTAACTGTTTCAACTTCTGGCTGTTCGGACACCAACCAAGGTCACGGCATGCCAAGCTGCCCTCATCAGTGGAGTAAACTCAACTCCTAAATTTGTTTTCTTTTTCCTTCCTGGGGGTTTCAGTATTTATCAAGTTTGTTTTTGTTTTTGTTTTTAGGATTAGAGAGAGAGAGAGAGAGAGAGAGAGAGAGAAAGTGCTAGCATGAGTGCAGAGAGGAAGCAGAGGGGACAAGCAGACTCCCTGCTGAACTTGGGGGACCCTGACACCATGACCCGAGCCAAAGCAGACACTTAATGGGCTGAGCCCCCAGGAACCCCCATGATGATTTATTCTTTCTCACAATTCTAAATTCTAAATTCTTAATTTAGAATTAAATTTAATTCTTTAATTCTTGGGGTCAAAATATTAACCCCAAGATACTTTTAATTAAAAAGATATTTTTAATTTAATTTAAAATTTTTTAATTAAAAAGAAATAAACATATATTTGCATGAAGGAGATCAGGTAGAACATTCCTTAACCAAGTGATTAAAGTTAGCATCATCAATAATCATACAAACTAATACCATGTACCTCCTGATATGATCCAATGAGAAGCATTTAGTATTCTTGACCAAAAATGCTTAACCTGAACCTAATCACAGGAAGAAAATCTGACAAGCTAGATTATGGTATATTCTGTAAGACAGCTGGCCTAAACTCTTAAAAAATGTCAATGTCATGAAAGGAAAAAAACACAACAAAAGAATATACCATAATCTAGATTTATCTGGTTTTACCCATGATTAATCCATATGATTTAACCTTTTCTGCTTCCTAATCTTCTAGATGTCAGTATTTTCCTAGGCTCACAAGCCATACACCTTCAAGAGGTCTTCCTTGTCTCCATTTCTCTCTCCATTCTCACCTGCATCCAGTTATCAAGCTGCTGATTCAACTTCAAAAATATTTTTCAGATCTGGCCTCCTCTCTTTATGCTCTTCACCAATGTCTTAGCAAGGAATATCAACCTCTCTCCCCTAAATTACTGTAAGACCATTCTAACACCATCCCCTTAACGTAAGACATTCCCATTCAAACTATCCTTGTGACCACCACCAACATGAACATTCTATAAAATACAAATGTATCTGGGGCACCTAGGTGGCTCAGTGGGTTAAAGCCTCTGCCTTCGGCTCAGGTCATGATCTCAGGATCCTGGGATCAAGCCCCGCATCGGGCTCTCTGCTCAGCGGGGAGCCTGCTTTCCCCTCTCTCTCTGCCTGCCTCTTCCTACTTGTGATCTCTGTCAAATAAATAAATAAAATCTTAAAAAAAAAATTGTTGTGAAAATTAAAACAAAAGGATGTAAATGCTGCCACTTAAAAGGCAGAGATTGTCAAATTTGATTAAAAAAAGAAAAAGCAAAATCTGGGGTGCCTGGTTGGCTCAGTCAGTTAAGCATCTGCCTTCAGCTCAGGTCATGATCCTCGGGTCTGAGATTAAGCCTAGCACTGGGTTCCAAGCTAGGCAGGAAGTCTGTTTCTCCCTCCCCCACTGGCCCTCTGCCCTTCGTGTGTGCTCACTCTCTCTCTCTCTCTGCAATAAATAAAATCTTTAAAAAAAAGCAAAATGCAACTACATGCTTCCTACAAGTAATGCATTTCAACTATAAAGATGACAGAAAAAAATGTATCATGCTAACATAAGTCAATGAAAAGTTAGATGACTATATTAATATCAAACAAAGTAGATTTCAGAGTAAAGATTAATACCAATGATAACAAAGGTAATTTCTTAAGGATAAAGGGGCCGATTAATGAAGAAGACATAACAATCTAGAACATTTATTAACTAATAACACAGCTTCAAAATATATGAAGCAAAAATAAATGGAACTACAAAGAGAAATAAGAAAAAATCCACAATTTACATCAGAAATACAATGTCCCCTTAATAGGTCACATAGCAATTAATAAGCAATCACAAAGAATATAGTAGAAATGAACATACTATAAACCAACAAAACCTGATAGGCATTTTTAGAACTCTCTACCCAAAAAGAGCAGAAAATACATCCGCTCTCAATTTCTCACAAAATATTCACGAAGAAAGAAGATATTCTAGACCATAAAACAAGTCTCAGTAAATTCAAAGGATTCAATGAAGCAACGTATGTTCTCTGACCACATGGAATTAAGTTAGAAACTAATAACAGAAAATTCTCTGGAAAATCTCCAAACATTTAGAAACTAAGTAATATATTTCTAAATAACGCATAGGTAAAAGATTAAATCAAAATGGAAATTAGAAGGTTTTAAAACTGAATAAAAATGAAAATACTACTTCTTAGAAGATTACATTAAAATAGTTCTAAGAGGAACTCTCTAGAACTAAATGCCTGTTCTAGAAAACTAAAGTCTCAAGTTAACTTTAGCTTCAATCTTAAGAAACTAGAAAAAGAAGAGCAAATCAAATCTGACATTACAGGGGCTCAGGCAGTTAAGTATCTGACTCTTGATTTCGGCTCAAGTCTCAGGGTTGTGGGATTAAGCCCCATGCCAGGCTCTGTGCTCAATGGGGAGTCTGCTTGGATTCTCTCTCTGCCCCCACCCTTCACACACGCATGTACACACTCGTTAACAAATAAATAAATCTTAATTAAAAAAAAAACTGAAGTTAACAGAAAAAATAGTACTAAAGATAAAAGTAAACAATGAAACAGAAAATGAAACCAAATAGAAATAAAACCAAATAGATCAATTAAAAAAAGAGCTGATTCTTCGCAGAGATCAATAAAATTGGTAAACCTATAGCCAGACTAATCTTGGGGAAAAAAAGACATAAATCACTAATATCAGGAAATGAGAGAAGCAACATCACTCCAGATTCCTAAAGTATTAAAAAGATAACAAGGAAGTATTTTTAACAACTTTATACCAATAAACTCAACAACTTAAATTCGTCAAAGACACAATTACTAAAGCTCATTCAAGAAGAAATAAGTAATCCAAATAGTCCTATAAATGTTAAAGAAATTGAATATGTAGTTTAAAATCTTTCCTCAAAGAAAACTCCAGGCCCAGATGGTCTCAATGATAAATTCTACTAAATATTGTAGGAAGAAATAATACCAGTTCACATAAAGTCTTCCCCAAAAAAGAGTACGATATTATTAGGGAAAACAATATCAATCAAAACTACAGACCGAGATCTCTGATAAAGACAGATGTAAAAATCCTCCACAAAATATTAAAAACAAGGAATGCAAACTGGCACAGCTCCTCTGGAAAACAGTATAGAGGTTCCTCAAACAGTTAAAAATAGAACTACCCTATGATCCATTTTGTATTTACCCAAAGAATACAAAAACACTAATTCAGAAAGATATATGTAATCCGATGTTTATATCAGCATTATCTGTAACAGCCAATTATGGAAACAACCAAAGCGTCCATCATCTGATGAATGGAGAAAGAAGATGTGGTACAAAGGGAAGACCTGTAAGGCTACCCAGCAGATCTCTCAAAAGAAATTTAGCAAGCCTGGGGCGCCTGGGTGGCTCAGTGGGTTAAAGCCTCTGCCTTTGGCTCAGGTCATGATCCCAGGGTCCTGGGATCGAGCCCCGCATCGGGCTCTCTGCTCCGCAGAGAGCCTGCTTCCTCCTGCCTCTCTGCCTAGTTGTGACTTCTCTCTGTCAAATAAATAAAATATTTAAAAAAAAAAAAAAAAAGAAAAAGAAATTTAGCAAGCCAGAAGGAAGTGACATGATATACTCAACATGCTAAATGGGAAAAATCTGCAGCCAAGAATACTCTATCCAACAAGGCTATCATTCAGAATAGAAGGAGAGACAAAGAGTTTCCCAGACCAACAAAAACTTAAGGAGTCCATGCCCACTCAACCAGCCCTGCAAGTAATATTAAAGGGAACTCTTTGAGTGGAAAGAAAAGACCAGAAGTGACAAAGACAAGAAAAGAACACAGAAAATCTCCAGAAACAATGACAAAGCAAGTAATAAAATGGCACTAAAGGGTCTCCTGGGTGGCTCACTCAGTTAAGCATCTGTCTTCAGCAGGTCATGATCCCAGAGTCCTGGAATTGAGCCCTACATCAGGCTCCCTGCTCAGCGGGGAGCCTGCTTTTCCCTCTCCCTCTGCCTGTCGCTCCCCCTACTTGTGCTCGCCTTCTCCCTCTTTCTCTCTCTAATAAATAAATAAAATCTTTTTTAAAAAATGTCACAAATATATTATCAATAATTACTCTGAAGGTAAATGGACTAAATCCTCCAATCAAAAGAGATAAAGTGTCAGAATGGGTAAGAAAACAAGAGCCATCTATATGTTGCCTACAAGAGACTCATTTTAGACCTAAAGACACCTGCAGATTGAAAGTGAGGGGATGGAGAAACATTTATCATGCAAATGGATGTCAAAAGAAAGCTGGAGTAGCAATACTTTCATCATACAAACACGATTTTAAACCCAAGACTGTAACAGGAGATGAAGAGGATCCCTATATCATAATAAAAGGTACCACCCAATAAGAAAAATCTAACAATTGTAAATATTTATGCCCCCAACATGGGAGTACCCAAATACATAAAACAATTAATAACAAACATTAAGGAAATCCTTGATAATACTACAATAATAGTAGGGGACTTTAATACCCACTTACAGCACTACATAGATCGTCTAAGCAGAAGATCAACAAGGAAACAAGGGCTTTGAATGACACACTGAAACAGATGGACTTCACAGGTATATTTAGAACACTCCATCCTAAAGAAACAGAAGACACATTCTTTTCAAGTGCACATGGGACATGCTCCAGTACAGATCACATACTGGATCAAAAAACAGGCCTCAACAAGTACAAAAAGATTGGGATCATACCATTCATATTTTCTGACCACAAAGCTATGAAACTTAAAGTCAACCACAAGAAAAAATTTGGAAAGACCACAAATACAAGGAGGTTAAACAACATGCTTCTAAACAATGAATGTGTCAACCAGGAAATCAAAGAAGAAATTAAAAAATACATGGAAAACGAATGAAAATGAAAATACAATGATCCAAAACATCTGGGATGCAACAAAAGGATTCCTAGGAGGGGCATCTGGGTGGCTCAGTGGGTTAAAGCCTCTCTGCCTTCGGCTCACGTCATGATCTCAAGGTCCTGGGATCAAGCCCCACATCGGGCTCTCTGCTCAGCAGGGAGCCTACTTCCCCAACCCCCACCTCTCTCTGCCTGCCTCTCTGCCTACTTGCGATCTATCTCTCTCTCTCCCTCTAAAAAAAAAAAAAAAAAAAAAAAAAAAAGGGAGTCCTAGGAGGGAGATATATAGCAATACAGGCCTACCTCAAGAAGCAAGAAAAATCTCAAATACACAACCTAACCTTACACCTAAAAAAGCTAGAAAAAGGACAACAAATGAAGCCTAAAGCCAGCAGAAAAAGGGAAATAATAAAGTTTAGAGCAAAAGTAAAGGATGAAGAAACTAAAATAACAACAGAACAGATGAAACCAGGAGCTGGTTCTTTGAAAAAATTAATAAAATTGATAAATCCTGAGCCAGATTCATTGAAAAGAAAAAAGGACCCAAATAAATAAAATCACAAATGAGAGAAAAGAAATCATGACCAACACCACAGAAATGCAAACCATTATTAGTGAGTATTATGAAAAACTAAATACCAACACATTGGACAACCTGGAAGAAATGGATAAATATAAATATATAAGCTACCAAAACAAAGAGGAAGAAATAGAAAACTTGAACAGACCAGTAACAACCAAAGAAATTAAATCAGTAATCAAAAATCTCCCCAAAAAAGAAAGTCCAATTTGCGAGGCAGAGTTGGGGATTTGGAGGGTAGGGAAGGAAAAAATGAAACAAGATGGGATCGGGAGGGAGTCAAACCATAAGAGACTCTTAATCTCACAAAACAAACTGAGGGTTGCCGGGGGGGGGGGGGGGCGGGGAGGTATGGAGAGGGTGGTTAGGTTATGGACATTGGGGAGGGTATGTGAAACAGTGAGTGCTGTGAAGTGGGTAAGCCTGACAATTCACAGACCTGTACCCCTGGGGCAAATAATACATTATATGTTAATAAAAATAATTAGTAAATAAATACATAAATAAAAATGAAAGTCCAGGGCCAGGTGGTTTAACAGATAAATTCTACCAAATATTTTTTTTTAAGATTTTTAAGATTTTTTTTTAAGATCAGATTTTTAAGATTTTTTAAGATTTTTTAAGATTTAAGATTTTTTTTAAGATTATTTATTTATTTGACACAGAGAGAGAGAGAGAGAGAGAGAAAGCAGAGAGAGGGAATACAAGCAGGGGGAGTGGAAGAGGGAGAAGCAGGCTTCCCTCTGAGCAGGGAGCCCAATGTGGGCTTTGATCACAGGACCCTAGGATCATGACCTTAGCCAAAGGCAGATGCTTAATGATTGAGCCACCCAGGCACCCCTCTACCAAACATTTTAAAGAAAAGTTAATACCAAAAAATAGAATGGGAGGAAAACTTCCAAATTCATTGTATAAGGCCAGCATTACACTGATACCAAGACAAGACAAAGACTCCACTAAAAAAGAGAACTACAGGTCAATATCGCTGATGAACACAGATGCAAAAATTCTCAATAAAATACTAGCAAATCAAATCCAACAGTATATTAAAAAAAAAACCATTCACAATGTTCAAGTGGGATATATTTCTGTTTGCAGGGTGGTTCAGTATTTACAAATCAATCAATGTGCTATACCATATCAATAAAAGAAAGGATAAGAACCATGTAATCCTTTCAATAGATGCAGAAAAAGCATTTGATAAAGTACAACATCCATTCATGATAAAAACATTCAACAAAGCAGGTTTTGAGGGAACATACCTCAACATCATAAAAAAGGCCATATTTTAAAATCCCACAGCTAATATCATCCTCAACAGGGAAAAACCTGAGTATTTCCTCTATGGTCAGGAAGAAGATTGGAATATCCACTCTCACCACTATTATTTAATGTAGTACTGAAAGTCCTAGCCACAAAAATCAGACAACAAAAATAAATAAAAGGTATGAAAATCACAAAGTAAGGAGTCAAACTTCTACTATTTGCAGATGACAAGACACTCTATGTAGAAAACCCAAAAGACTTCACCACAAAATTGCTAAAACTGATACACAAATTCAGTAAAATCACATGATACAAAATCAATGTACAGAAATCTGTTGCATTTCTATACACCAATGAAGCTGAAAAAGAAATTAAGGAAACAATCACATTTACAACTGCACCAAAAACCGTAAGATACCTAGGAATAAAACTAACCAAAGAGGTAAAAGATCTATACAACACTGAAAACTATAAAACACTGATGAAATTGAAGAGGACACAAAGAAATGGAAAAACATGCCTTGTTCATGGACTGGAAGAACAAATACTCTTAAAATGTCTATACTATCCCAAGCAATCTACACATCTATTGCAATCCCTATCAAAATACCACAAACATTTTTTCACAGAGCAAGAACAAACGATCCCCAAATTTGTGTGAACCCCAAAAAGCCAAAGCCATCTTGAAAAAGAAAAGCAAAGCTGGAGGCATCACAATTCCAGACTGCCAGTTGTATTACAAAGCTGTAGTGATCAAGACAGCATGGTACTGGCATAAAAACAGACACACAGATCAACAGAACAGAATAGAAAACCCAGAAGTGGACCCACAACTATAAGGTCAATTAATCTTCAACAAAGCAGGAAAGAATATCCAACGGAAAAAAGCCCATCTCTTCAACAAATGGTGTTGGTCAGCAACATGCAAAAGAATGAAACTGGACCACTTTCTTACACTACACACAAAAATAAATTCAAAATGGATGAAGGATCTAACTGTGAGACATGAAACCATTAAAATCCAAAAGCAGAACAAGGCAGTAATTTCCTTGACCTCAACCACTGCAACTCCTTACTAGATTATCTCCTAAAGCAAGGGAAACAAGAGCAAAAATAAACTACTGAGACTTCATCAAAATAAAAAGCTTCTGCACAGCAAAAGAAAGAATCAACAAAAATAAAAGTCAACCTATGGAATGGGAGAAGATACCTGCAAATGACATATCAAATGAAGGGTCAGTATCCAAAATATATAAATAGATACAGAGAGATCTAAAATATATAAATATATAAAACTCAATACCCAAAAAACAAATAATCCATTAAAAATGGGCAAAAAAACATGAATAAACATTTTTTCAAGGAAGACATACAGATGGCCAACAGATACCTAAAAAGATGCTCAATGTCACTCATCATCAGGGAAATACAAGTCAAAACCACAATGAGATATCACCTCACAGCAGTCAGAATGGCTAAAATGAAAAACACAGGAAATAATAGCTGTTGGCGAGGATGCAGACAAAGGGGATTGCTCTTACACTGTTGGTGGGAATGAAAGCTGGTGCAGCCACTCTGGAAAACTGTATGTTGGTTCCTCAAAAAGTTAAATATAGAAGTACACTATAATCTGGCAACTGCACAACTAGGTATTTACCCAAAGGATACAAAAATACTAATTCAAAGGGATACATACACCCCAGTGTTTACAGCAGCATTATCTACAAAAGCCAAATTATGGAAAGAAGCCAAATATTCACTGACTGATAAATGGATAATGAAGATGTGGGAGATAGATGTGTGTGTATGTGTGTGCGTGCACGCGCGCGCACACACACACAAATGGAATAGTATTCAGCCATAAAAAAGAATGAAATCTTGCCATTTGCAACAACATGGATGGAACTACAGAGAATAATCCTAAGCAAAGTCAGTCAGAAAAAGACAAACACTGTATGATTTCACTCATGTGGAATTTAAGAAACAAAACAAAGGAGGAAAAAAAGAAAGAGGAAGGCAAACCAAAACAGACTCTTAACTATAGAAAACAAGCTGATGGTTACCAGAGGGAAAGTAAGTGGGAAGATGGGTAGAATAGATGACGGGGACTAAGGACTACACTTATTGTGATGAGCACCAGGTGCCATACAGAGTGCTGAATCACTATATTTTACACCTGAAACTAATATCACATTTTATGTTAACCAACTGGAATTTAAATAAAAGCTTAAAAAACACATTAAATGGGATCCATCAATATGGAAATGAGCTAATACATTACAACCAAGTGTTTTATCCCAGAAATGCAAGGGTAGAGTCTGCATTTGAGAGTCAGTCAACATAATTCAAAATACTGAGATCAAAAAACAGAAAAACCATATATTACCATCTCAATCAATGTAGAACCACATGACAAAAATCAACATCTCTTCATGTTAAAAACTCTCAGTAAATGTTAAGTAGAAAGGAATTTCTTCAGTCTGATAAAAGGCATCTACAAAAATGGTACATCTAACATGACAATTAATGGGGGGAAACTAAAATGACTGCCCATAAGATCAGGAATAGATTGAGATCTGTCTGCTGTCATCACTTCTATTCAACATTGCACTGTAAGTTCTACCAATGCAATTACCAAGAGAAATAAATAAGACATTAAGACTGGAAAGTAGGATTAAAAACTGTCTTCATGAGGGCCTGGGTGACTCAATCAGTTAAATATCTGCCTTCAGCTGGGTCATGATCCCAGGGTCCTGGGATCGAGCCCCAAGTTAGGGAGCCTGCTTCTCCCTCTCCTCCCCACTCATGCTCTCTCTCACTATCTCTTCCTCTTTCTCTCTCAAATAAATAAATAAATAAAATCTTTAAAAATAAAAAATAAAATAAATAGAAATTTATTCAAAATGTCTTTATTAAAAAATGACATGTGGGGGCACCTGGGTGGCTCAGTGGATTAAAGCCTCTGCCTTTGGCTCAGGTCATGATCCCAGGGTCCTGGGATTGAGCCCCACATGGGGCTCTCTGTTCAGCAGGGAGCCTGCTTCCTCCTCCTCTCTCTCTGCCTGCCTCTCTGCCTACTTGTGATCTCTGTCTGTCAAATAAATAAAAAAAATCTTTTTTAAAAGTTATAAAAAAAAAAATGACATGTGGAACCCCCCAAAAAAATCTAAAAAGGAATTTTTTAAAAAGCAACTCGAACTGATAAATGAGTTTAGCAAGATTTCAGAACAGTGCATTGATACACAAAAATTGCTGTATTTTTATACAAGAGCAATAATCAATAAGAACAAGAAACTAAAATCTAAAAATCGTGACCACAGGAAATAGCATCAAAAATATGAAATACTGGGACATCTGGGTGACTCAGTCGGTTAAACATCTGCTTTTTGCTCAGGTCATGATCCCAAGGTCCTGGTATCAAGTCCCACATTCTTGCTCAGCAGGGAGCCTGCTTCTCCCTCTGCTAGACACTCCCCCTGCTTGTGCTCTCTCTCTTTCTCTGACAAACTAAAAAAAAATAAACTCTTAAAAAAATAAATGAAATACTTAGGGATAAGTCTAAAGATGTAAAATACTTGACTACCGAAAACTACAAATATTGTTGAGAGAAATTAAATAATATCTAAATAAATGAGAGATATTTTGTTGGTGTGTTGGAAGACTCAATTTTCCTACCATGTCAATTTGCCCCAAACTGAGCTACAGAGTCACAGCAGTTCTATTCAAAAATCCCAGCAGGGTGTTTTATAGAAAAGACAAGCTGATTTTAAATTCATATAAAAATGCAAAGGAACAATCTGAAAAAGAACAAAATTAATAGGCTACTACTCCCAGATTTCAAGAACTATAAAGCTACAGCAAACCAAACAGCACAGCCTCTGCATAAAGATGAGAAAATAAATCAATAGAACAGAAAAGACTCCAGAAATGAACACAGACATGGACAGCTAATTTTTGACAAAGATGCACAGCAACGCTGTGAAGAATATAGGATAATCTCTTCAACAACTGGACATCCATTTGCAAAACAATAAGTAAGCCTTGCTACATCTCACATGACATACAAAAATTAACACAAAATGGCAGTTAGATCTAAATGTAAGAGCTAAAGCAATAAAGTATCTAGGAAAAAAACATAGGAGAAAATCTTATGATCTTGCAGAAGGCAAAGATGTCTTAGACATGATACCAAAAGTACAGGGAACAAATGGATAAACTGGAATTCATCAAAATTAACAAGTACTGCTCTCTAAAGATGCTGTTTAAAAAAAGAAAAGATAAGCCACAGAGTAGGAGGAAATAATTTCCAAACGTATATCTAATAAGGGACTTGTACCCACAATATCCAAAGAGAAACATCAGAGAAGACACCAAAGTAGGAAGATGTGACTAAGGAAAAGTGCCTATGATATAGGAAATATCAATATCAATAGATATTTTGCCAAGGATTTTTTTAATCCTATAGTCTACTAACAAGCAATGATATAATTATCTGAGTACCCCCATCATCAACATAGTTGCTAAGAATTTACAAACCATCATTCCATTATACTACACTAGAACAGATACCGTATTTCTCAAATTACAGATGAGAAAACTGAAACTCTAAATCACTTGTTCAAAGCCACATAAGCTGGATAATGTAGAGCAAAGATCAAGCTTGACAAATCTAGCTAGCATAAAAGTAAATAAATAAAAAGACTACTTGGCTTCAAGGCCACTGGGTGATACTGTCTCCCTCAGTGATGCCTATTCCAAAGTAAACCTCAGAGTGCAGCTACTGGAGCTTTCTTAACACTGACTCATGCATACCGAAAACTTCTCAAAATTGGGAAATAGAGGAACAGAAGAAAATACATTTTGTCTTCTTTCTGGTTCTCTTCCTTATACTTTATATTGTAATAGCTTTCTTTACAGGTTTGAAAAAGTCAAAATGACAACCCGTAAGAAAAAAAAATGAACTGTATTTAGGTACTTAGGAGATAAAGCAATGTCACAATAACTCACACTAATATAAGTGATACCAAATTACTTCAGCATTCAACTTGAAAGTGAGCAGAAAAACAAAAGGGGGCAAGGAAAACATTACAATTTGTTATTTAATAGTCACATGTTAAAAGTTGCGTTAAGTTGTTCAGATTCTGTAAGACTCAGTGGAGGAAAGAAGAAAGATCATTACTTCCCATCAACAAGTATGTACGAAAAGATAATTCTACACCACTCTGAAGACATTTATCTTGTGTTTCTCAACTCTGGATGCACATTTGAGTCATCTGAGAACTTAAAAATAATCCCAGTGTCTGGGCTTCATCAAAGACCAATCAAATTAGAATTTCTGAGGGTAAGACTCATGCATAAGTGTTGTTTAAAGCTTCCTTGGTGATTTCAATGAACAACCAAGGTTGATAACCACTACTGTAAGTATTTGTACATATAACATACAAACATATATATGTACATAAATATGTAAATTGTCTGTAACTGGTTAATCTCCCAAGAAAATAAGTGATACTTAGCAAGTGCTAACCAAGGGGAAGACTGCTGAGTGTACATACAAAGCATATGGAATTTAAGCTGGGTAAGAACCATATGAGGACTGAGGGGAGTGAGAGGTAGTAAAAGGGTGGTAGAATCAATAGATTTGTACTATGGAAGAAGTACTAAAATTAAATAGAGGGAATGAACTAGAAAGTTACGAGGTATCAGAGAGAGTTGAATGCTTGAGATTAAGACTATGGAGGGTCTAGGGGCGCCTGGGTGGCTCAGTGGGTTAAGCCGCTGCCTTCGGCTCGGGTCGTGGTCCCAGGGTCCTGGGATCGAGCCCCACGTGGGGCTCTCTGCTCAGCGGGGACCCTGCTTCCTCCTCTCTCTCTGCCTGCCTCTCTGCCTATTTGTGATCTCTGTCAAATAAATAAATAAAATCTTTAAAAAAAAAAAAAGACTATGGAGGGTCTTGCAGTTACTGGTTATGATAAAGTAAAAAATATGATCACAGGAATGAGTGGCTAGAGGAGAGGGAAGCAAGATAACAAAAGTACAATGACTGAAATGTCAGCATGTTGGAACAATCATCTACTTAGTGAAATCATCGAAAATTAAAACATGATAAGTCAGAGTAAAAGTGAGGCATGAGAAATGTGATGGAATCACCCAAAGATCAACAAATGATTACTGTGAGGTGACATGGGTTAGCCTATGAACATGAAATTGAAAGCTGGGGAGTCACCTCAAGGAAGAATTCCTGGAATTAGAAATGAGGAGCTAGGAAGACAGTTCCTATAAGAGTCATAAAATATAGAAGAACAATAACCTTAATAAAGCTCAGTCTAGTACAAAGTAATAACCAACATGTACAGCACAGCAGTGACTACACCTGAGGAAGACAGGTCCTGCTGAAGGCCCAGTGAAGGGATCAGAGAAGTTTCACAGAAGTTTAGAAGATGTGCTGTGTGAGCTTAGTGTTCAAAAATGCATAAGAACAAAAGGACCTTCAAGGCAGGGAGACATTACAACATAGGGGAAACAGAGAGATGTGAAAAAATGAACCATTCTAAGAAATGCAACAGTTCAATGTGATAAGGGCAGAACAGGAATGAATACAAAATGAGTACGAATTAATGGGTACAAAAGAGAGTCAGGATAAATGACTTAACAGGTAGACCAAGGCCACAACTTTATTCTCTACGTAAATGATGTAATGACAAATTAAACTGTTGCCCATAAATCCTTCATAAAAGTCTCTAATAGGGAAGAAAATTAACAGATTTCAGTTTAATCTCACATATCTTACTTTGAAGGAGGTACTAGAAAACAATTATATAATCCAATAGCCATTCCTTTATACAGATTAACCAATTTGAGGATCAATTGTTTCAACATAAAAAATCTATGATCATAAATCCAAGATTAAAAATGTACCATGGAAATTTGTGTACAACTGAGACTTTTTAAAACATATGAATAAAGCTCAAACATAAATGTATTAATTATAGACTTCTTTATAACATATATAAACATATATATGAGGCTATATGTAAATATAAATTGCTCTCCCACTCAAGAGAACAATATTATAAATGAATGCATAAATAACAATATTGCTACATACAACTTTTATAAATGATGAAACTTATAACTGCATATCACACTGGAAAAGATGTCTCACTAGGTAACTTGTTCTATTTACTCTGTGTCCATTTTACTTTAAAAGTTATTAATTTAATGGAAAGAACATTGCATTTGGGAGCCAAAGAACACATATTCAAGTGCTGGCACAGGCACATATGAGCTATTATTAAGCAAGTCAGTTATCTTCTCTGTGTGTAAGTTAATTTACAAAACAGAAATCAAAATCCACACCTCCTTATCTGTTAAGTTTTTTACGAAGCACCAAATCTGACAGAGATTTGTAAACCATAATGAGCAATAAAATTGTTTAGTTACAGACTTCTAAATATTATTAATATAGAACTAAAAGCCTTTAGGTCATCTGCTGCCCCTCCCTCCACCCCCCAATGAAGCACAATTAAAACCTGAGATGATAAATCTGATAGACTTTGATAAGTATGTCTCACCACCTCTCTTCATAACCTTACCTTCGAATGAGCAGGCCCTCTTTCTTTCAGAAGTTTATACTGGGGTTGGACTCTATTGAAACGGGCTAACTCATTTACCAGACACATTGGAGTTTTCTCTTTGGGGTTTGCCATTTTATCTTGGAGAGAAGCTGTAAATAAAAAGGCTTTAAAGTTTTTGTGAAGAATGACTTTAAAATGGAAGAAAAGCTAGTTTTGACTTTTTTAGATCGACGTCAGACTGTAAATTTGGATTAAATTATTTTCATGAATTTTATATAAAAAATTCAAACCATCTAAAGTGTTCCATTACATGCAACAGAAATATGTATCACATTTTAAACAATAAATTAAGGTAACTTTTTCCCTAAGTACCTAAATTGCTCTCTATACATTTTTTGATAACAGCATACATACAGATTTTTAAATAATACAATTATAATCATTTTTAGTTTATCTTACAATTTTCCTTTCCTCTCAAAAAAGTTTAGCATAAACACATAATTCTCCTGATTCTTATTACTATAAAACTATATTCTGTCTGCCTTTTTTATCACTTGATCTTACTTTTTTTTTCCTTCTAATTTTGAGGCAGCATATTAATTGAAAAAGCTCTAGACTTGGGAATGGAGTATAAGCTTAAGTACTAGCTCTTCCAACTACTATTTTTAGTAACTTCCTTTTCTTTTTTTTTTTTTTCATAAAATTTTAAAAGAAGTAGAAAGGATAATTTAACAAATGTCCAAGTTCTTACCCCTTAGAACTGAAATTAATATTTTCCAAGTTTAAGTCTCATTAAAAAAAAAAAAACAGTATTATATTCCAGTTAAGGTCTGTTTATCCTTTCCAGAAACCACTACTAAATGAATTTAGAATATATCCCTCTGGAATATTTTATAATACACTTACATGCATGTATGTATTTCCATGAAAATACAATCTTGAGATATATATGGTTTTGCAGTCACATTAATAGTAATATAACATATAATTTTCACAACTTACTTTCTTCACTCTTAATTATGTTTTTGATATTATAACTTATATAGATCCATTGCATTACTTTTAACTGCTGTATAATTTCCATCACAATACCACATCGGTTTTCTAATACACTCCCCTACTGACAGACATTTAAATTGTTTCAATTCTTTACCTTTATGAGTAAAAACATGCTGCCAAACGGCACTCAAAATGACTGTACCAAATTACCTTCTGCTGGCAGTATGAGAATTACCACTTCCCTTCAACCTTGAAAACATGTAATATGGTCAGGTATTTTAATTTTTGATAATTTGATGTCTGACAAATTGTATCCCTCTATTAGTTTTTGTTTTCCCCGCTATTATTTTAATTTGCATTCCCATTTTCCTAGTGAGTCTAATCACCTTCTCATATTATTGATCATTTGGGTTTCCTCTTTGGGAACAACTCCTGTCTTTTTTTCTATTGATTATTTTATGTATAATACTTATCAATATTTTCTTTTACAGTCTATGCTTGCTATTTAAGAAACCCCTCCCTAACCTGCAAGGTATTAATGATTTTTACTTAATTTAACTAAGCCTTCTATGCTTTATCCTTAAGGGTATAATAAATCTATCCTACTTAACTCACAGGTTGTTTTGAGGTTAAGATTTTTTAATGTACGGTATTCTAAATTCTTCCCATAATTATTACAGCTTCAAAATATTTTCCTAATACTGTATTATTTTATCCTGTATTAGTCATCCATCTCATTTATAGACACATTAACTGCTTTTTAGTCTTCTTTCATCTCCTATTAAATCATACCAAGAAATATTTTAAAAACTTAGCATAAAACACTCAAGTGGCTTACTTTCTGCTCAATTAAACTAGTCACAATGTGTGGAAAATACATTAAGTAAATAGAAATAGCTGGATTTAGAAAATTTATGAACTTTCTACGGCAAATTTAATGAACAAAACAGTATTCTCTTAACTTTTTCATACTCTTTTCAGGATCAATAATTTAATACAATAATTTGATCACATTACAATTAAGAAATTATTTGATTAATAAACTACATAAATACCTACTAAAGCACAAGTGAAAGAAAGGAGAACCTAAACAACCACCTGTAGGACCAATACAGTTGACAACTAATTCTACAATTAAACCACCCTAAGTGGCATGTAAAACAAACAGAAAAACTAGTAATTTTTACTTTTTGGAACAGCACAAAAAAGACAAGAGTAAGTCAAGAGAGGTTTGAGGAAATCTGCATCTTACTTATTCCACTGTAAATTTTATAAATTGTACCGTAAGTCAGTCATCATATAAAATACTAGGTGACTTGCGTTATAATCAGTTTGGGTCCTTGCATACCATGGCATTAAATAACTGAAGTACAACAGAAGACACAGATACCTATGCCTATATCAAGAAGCAAAGAAAAATGACAATTTGTTAAAAATGAGAAAATATTAAAGTCTGGTAAAAATCAGCTAATTTTGCATAACATTTAAATAGCATATATACTACTGTATAATTTTTACAACTCAGCAATGCAATATATTCATCTGTTAAAATGCAAAAAATATTAGGAGCATATCAAGCACAATGTGACAATTTTATAGTGAAAATTTTTCATAGCACAGATTTTTAATATATTAAAAGGTGATTAAAATGATAAAGCATATATGTTGGCTAATTGAGTTTAAATTTTTAACAAATGATGTTTATAGCCCTGTATACTTGCTTGGTAAGAAAACCCGATCTAAATCCTTTAAAGGAAAATGTCAACTAATAACATGGTGTTAAATGTATATCTCATTAACTTTGACTTTTCACTGCATAAAAATAACATAAATCCTATAAAACGTTTTAATGTGTAGCTTAAGGTATGGTGTGAAAGGTGTGCAAATACACACAGAATCTCATTTAGATAAAGCTTTATAACTAAAATTTAAAGGTTTAGTTTGGTAGATTTTAAAATATTTAGACCTAGTTGTAATTTATTTTACAGAATGATTAAAACTTTATTTTAAATAGCTGCACCTCTATTTAATCAGGAATCTTATTAGTATTAACTACTTGACAGAGCTCAGTGATAGAGCGGAAATTAAAATTTAAACCAAAATTTTTGGGATGCCTGGGTGGGTCAGTCAGTTCAGTGGCCAACTCTTGATTTTGGCTCAGATCATGATCTCCAGATCATGGGATCTAGCCCTGTGTGGGGCTCTGCACTCAGTCCGGAATCTATGTGAGATTCTCTCTCTCCCTCTCCCTTTTCCCTCCCCCAATTGCACAGGTGCATGATCTTGCTACTCTCTTTTTTATATCTTTTTGTATTTTTTTCAAAAAATTAAACCAAAATTTTAATAAAGCATCTACAAAACTATAAAACTAACCTATAAAAGTTAAGACCTACAAGCTTAATTTATTTATAACTTCTTAGAAAAGTCAATAATGCAAAAAGGGAGAAATACATACACTGTTGCATAGGTATACAATTTCAAGAGACCTGTGAATGTTTTCATCAAGATATTCTGAAATAGGCTTCAAGTCAGTTTGGTGGCTGGGATAGAAGCCTACTTAGAAGTAAATAAAATTAATGATAATGGATTTCACAATCTAAGACTTTCCCATTTTGAGAGAGTAACTGCCATTTGATGATTAGGAACCTGCTTTGGATATCTCAGCCACTTACTGATTCCATAAGAGTTTGAGAAAGTATTTAAAGGTCACTTTCTAGACAGTAAAACAAGAATAATTGTTGTTTTTATATTACTGGATAATTTTATGGGTTGAATGGGATGACGTAAGAACTGTTAACAATGATAAGAATCCATTATTATTCTGATTATAAACAATTTGTTAAAGCACACTACCATCAAATTATGAAAAGAGTGATACAGTTTTATAAACGTTTTTTCATAGCCCTCCAAGTTAAAATATTCTGAGTTAAAATGTTAGGATAAGCTGATTTTATTCACACAAATAGACTTCTTTAATATTCTGTAAAAAGCACGTATTTGTTATTTTTTCCAGACTTACGACTTACGACTGACTTATAAATTTGGTTCCACTGAAAAATTTCCAGCCGTGCTACAAAAGACATTTTAAGATTTCTCATATTTGTGTTAGGGAATATTCTATGTTGATATTAAATTTGTTTACACGTAACTCACCATAACTTTGATGAGTAATACTGGTAAACAGATATTTATAACACCAGTATCAGCACATTCAACCAAAAATTAGATACACTCTAGTCTTTTTGAGATAAACCCTACTTCTGTATTTTTATAAAATGTCCTGACTCTCTGGGACTTAAAATCTTCAAACCATACCAAAATAATGGAGCTGAGAATTTTTAATCAACAGGCAAAATCCCGGTCCCAAGAGAGCTCACAGAATGGCATAAGAAACAGGCACATACCATAAACAAATACAATACTACAATACAAATGCTAATAATAAGGCTGCTACAAGGAGTTCTTAGGCGAAGGAGGTACTAAAAGGCAGGTTTCAAGAGGTGGTGATTAGTTAAGTAAGCTAGCAAGGGTAGACCAAAGACAATCCAAGCTTGTCCACAGCACACATGCAGGAGAAAGCACATAAAACACATCACATTCCAGCAAATACAAGTAGATCGTTAGCAGAAAACAGAATGCATATAAGGAAACTACAAAAAAAACTGAACCAGAATCCACCAAAACACCAAAAGCTTCCTAAGCCAGAACTTACAGTAGCAACATTTTTAAAGTAGTTAAATTGCAGCCAGAGCTGTTGCTAATACTTAGTCTACCTCACCTGTCAAGGCAAGTCTCTCCACAGAAGAATCCATTTCCATCCCTGGTCCCAGAAATGACTTGGACACAGTTTCTAAGTCTCTTTGCTGGCTTCCCTTCCCCTATGCCCTGCTATTGGAAGGACTCAACCTAATACCCAAGTTAAAAAAAAAAAAAAAAAAAAAACAGAGTCAAAGGAGCAAAGAAATTTGCCTTCCACAGGCTCTTGCCTTCTAGAAGAAATATGATTACCTCTTCATAGCTGTAACTAAAACAAACCATGTAACTTCAAATTAGACTATAACCTAAGGTTGTCCAAGCAAAATCACTACCCAAAGATCAAACTGTTCTAATTGCCTATCGATTAGGGGAAAATTTAAGTTCCTACCTCATACAAACATAAAAATAAATTCCATAAGTATTAAAATGTAAAATATAAAAATATGATAAAAGCACAAGAAAATTTGGCTAAATATCTGTCATAATCCTGTAAGACAAACAACTTTTCTAGGTAAGAAGGGAAACCTAAAAGTTATAATGGGATAAACTAACAGATTTAATAATAAGATAAAAATGTAAAACTCCCATACCAGTAAAAGATACCACAAATGATGCTTAAAAAGTCTACAAAGTGGGGCGCCTGGGTGGCTCAGTGGGTTAAAGCCTCTTTCTTCGGCTCAGGTCATGATCTCAGGGTCCTGGGATTGAGCTCTGCATCAGGCTCTCTGCTCAGCTGGGAGCCTGCTTCCTCCTCTCTCTCTGCCTGCCTCTCTGCCTACTTGTGATCTCTGTCTGTCAAATAAATAAATAAAATCTTTAAAAAAAAAAAAAAGTCTACAAACTGAAGAAATACTTGCAACATAAAAAGAAAAATTGTTAACAAAGATGATAAAAAAATAAGATTTTTTAAATCCAGTAGAAAAAAGGGCAAATGTACTCACAATCAACTCACAATATAATTTGAGTAAACACATCTGCTCAAAAAACGAATGTCTAAAGAAATAAATATTTGAATTCCAATGAAATGTAATCTACCACACTAAACCGATAAAGACCATAAAATGATCATATAAGTATTGGCAAGGATGTAGGAAAATGGGTGCAAACTCTACCAATGCAAATAGAACGTGGACAAACTTTTTGGTGAGCAAACTGGCAATACTGATTAAAAGCTTCAATTGCAGGGCACCTGGGTGGTGCAGTTGATTCAGACTCCAACTCTTGGTTTCAGCTCAGGTAGTGATCTTATGAGATCGAGTACCGCAATGGGCTCTGCACTCAGTGCAGAATCTGCTCGAGCTTCTCTCCCTTTCCCTCTGCTCCTCCATGCTGTGCACATGCACTCTCTCTAAAATAAATAAGTCTAAAAAAAAAAGAAAAGTTTCAATTGCCTCTATCTTTAAAACAGCAACTCTACATCTAGGTATTCATACTACAGGAAGACTCACATAAAATACACACAGTGACAATATGCATAGCAAGACTATAATTCAAGGGGCGCCTGGGTGGCTCAGTGGGTTAAGCCTCTGCCTTCGGCTCAGGTCATGATCCCAGAGTCCTGGGATCGAGCCCCACATCGGGCTCTTCGCTCAGCGGGGAGCCTGCTTCCTCCTCTATCTCTCTCTGCCTGCCTCTCAGCCTATCGCTATCTGTCAAATAAATAAATTAAAAAAAAAAAAAAAGACTATAATTCAAGAGCTACAAACAAGCTAAATATTTATCCAGCAATAATTAACTGGTTAAATAAACTACAGTGGGATGTGCAACCCTGAAAAGATGAGGTACAGATCTTGTGCACTGACATGGAAAATGTTACAAAAGTGTTAAATGAAAAACAGGACAGCTTCCTGTCTGCTCTTTTTTTTTTCATCAAATAGGCGCCTATGCATTACAGAAGAAATGCAACTGGCAGGGAACAGGAAGACTCCTCATTTTTTTTTCCTTAGGTTTTATTTATTTATTGTCAGAGAGAGAGAGAGTAAGTGCATGCACGTGCAGGGGGAGCAGCAAGCAGAAGGAGAAGCAGGCTCCCCACTGAGCAAGGAGCCCTATGCAGGACTTGGTCCCAGAACCTTAGGATCATGACCTGAGCCAAAGGCAGTTGCTTTACCTACCTACTGAGCCACCCAGGTATCTGGAGAATCCTCACTTTCTACTTTATAGTATCCCATTGTTGTACCTTTTTACAATGAATAGCTCTATATACATAAAAACTTTACATTTAAAAAATTATTTTACAAAACCATACCAAAAGTAGGGAATGGTTTACAGTGTAAGTTTTAGACTCTGCCATTGTTCTTTCCAGTCTTTACAGGGCCACCAAGATTCTGGAAAACAAGATGCTCAAGGACCTAATTCAAAGCAGGCAGTAAGTGTCATGTCTTACTTATTTACAATCCCTGACTTTTACAAATGAAGCCACCTTGGGATTTAAAGACCGCTAAAATATAGTGTAGCTTTACCAACATTTGATATGGTCGGTCTTCTTAACTTTAGCCATTATAATAGCTACATAATGGTATCTCACAGTGAAGTTAATTTGCATTCCCTACTGACTACACACGTTAATCATCTTTTCATATTTTACACACTATCTATATTTATCCTGTAATGAAGCATCCATCAAAATATTTTACCCATTTTTCAATTGGGTTACTTTCCTATTGTTTTATCTGAAGAGTTCTTTACATATTCTAAATATGTCATTAGTTAGACATATGTTTCACAAAGATTTTCTCCCAGAATGTGGCATCTCTTTTTATTCTCTTACCAGTATCTTTTGAAGAGCAGACTTTAATTTTAATAAGATCTAGTTTATCAATTCATCCATTTACATATTGTGCTCTTGGTGTTGCATCTAAGAAATCATTACCTAGTTAAGGTCTCAAAGATTCCCATTTTCTTCTAGCTTTATAGTTTTAGGTTGCACATTTAGGTCTCTGGGCCATTTTTTTTTTTTTAAAGATTTTATTTATTTATTTGACAGGCAGAGATCACAAGTAGGCAGAGAGGCAGGCAGAGAGAGAGGAAGGGAAGCAGGCTCCCTGCTGAGCAGAGAGCCTGATGCGGGACTCGATCCCAGGACCCTGAGATCATGACCCGAGCCGAAGGCAGCGGCTTAACCCACTGAGCCACCCAGGCGCCCTCTCTGGGCCATTTTGAATTAATTCTTGTACATGGTGCAAAATATGGACTCATTTCCACTTTTTGTAGATCAATGTCCAATGCTCAAGCAGTATTTGTGAAAAATGCTATTATTTTTTCCACTGTATTGCTTTTTATGGCTTTGTTAAAATCAGTTATCAATATATAAGTGGGTTTACTTCTGGACTATCTCTTCTATTTCATTGATACATTTGTCTATTTGTATGCCAATTCTGCTTTTACTGTAGCTTTACAATATTTCTTGAAATTAGGTAGTATTGGTACCCCAACACTGTTCTTTTTCCCACTTGTTTTGGCTATTCTAAGTTCTTGTATTTACATACAAATTTTACTCTAGGCAAAAATGCCTGCAAGGATTAGAGAAGAATTCCCTTGAATCTACAAATTTGGTAAAAATCAAACTTTTTCTTTCATTTTTAAAAAATTTCTTAGGTTTTTAAATTTTTTTTTTAAGATTTTATTTATTTATTTGACAGAGCACACCAACAAGCAGAGGGAGCAGCAGAGAGGGAGAAGCAGGCTCTGGCCTTGCAGGGAACCAAATGAGAGACTCCATCCCAGGACCCTGAGACCACGACCTGAGCCGAAGGCAGATGCTTAACCAACTGAGCCACCCAGGCACCCTTTTTTTTTTTTTTTTTTTTT